>NC_141398.1:57942681-58658777 GCF_034619465.1 Leptosomus discolor | reverse complement strand
TCCCAACTTTGTCTCAGATCAACTGTTAAGCAGCGCTGGGCAAATCTGACCGAAGTGATACATGACTGTTCCTTTGACGTTTGAGATAAATACGCTCACAGCTTTGCTTTTGTTTTCAGCTATCGTTCCTTAAAAGGAGTTTGCTGGCAGCGAAGTCTGTGGGAGCTGCACATTTCCAGCAGCCATGGGATTTCCACGGAGGAAGAATTTCGCATTCACAATCGAGAGTGTTTGCATCAGGAATGGGTTTTTTCCCTCAATGATTGCACTCCATCAGAATACAAGGCAGCCCCGGGGGACCTCAGTGTCCAGTCAAAACAGCTCAAATTTCAGCGGGTGGACACCCAAAACAGTGTTTGCAGCAAACTGGAAAAGTTGCTTTTAGCTGGTAAAATAGCCGTTTCCCTGCTTGGTGGGAGGAGATGGAAAGATTCTTCCATGCTTTGGGGTCAGAGAGACAGAAAGCCCAGAGCTGACGCAGGGAGACAGCACCAATAAGAGAAGTTTAAGTGGTTTCTCTTTACGCACGAGCCTTCATGGGAAATTTGCACCAACGTCTGCGTAAAGAAGATTGGCTGGTCTCGCCTGGGAGCCGTGGGGGGCTCTCTGACCTTGATGCTGTTTCGGGTTTCTTGTATCTGTTGGGACTTTTGTGCCTGACTGAGTCACTTTGCTTTAATTTGTTTAACAAACAACCGATTTAAGAAGTTTGAGCCTGGGGTTTCTGGGTGTTTCGTGCTGCATCGTGGCAAGATCCACCTACAGCCCACTCTTCATTATGTCCTTATTTTATTCTGTAATTCTCACGTTAGGAAATAAAACCCTTATTTGTGCCCTCTTCCAGGCTTGCTAGTGGCACTTGTGAAGCTATAAATAGGCACATTTAGGAGAGAGAAATAGAGACACACCTTTAAAGTCCGTTGACATATTTTGGACCGTGAGAGCTTTCAAAGAAGGACAGAATGGAAAAATAAGAGATATTTTACTTTAAAAAAAAATAGAAACTACCCTTCCTAAATAGGGACAGTTGGCATCTGTACCTCCTTCTTCGCTACAAAAGCCATCCCAGTCTTTGCTTTCAGACCCGTTTCGTATTAAAAATAGCACATGGAAAATTTTTCTCCCAGAGTTTCTTGCCAGCTGACTGCTCGGCTGACTGGGCTGTTGCTTTCAAGTGACTAATTTAGAGCAAGACTCGACTAGAGAGCGCTAAGTGGTGGCATCATCGGTTTCCTTGTCCCATCCAGGTAGCACATGATAACCCAAGGGTTCCCTGAGTCTAACGGGTGAGCAGACCTGCTGGGTTCAACAGCGTACTGCAAAGACGAGAGCCAAGCAGGGGAAGTTGTGGGCGATGTTTAATTACCTTCAGGGGCAGGCTGAAATGAGAAGCGTACATCCAACAGGTTCATGCCTAGGGGTGCCTGAGAGGCGAACTCAGCTTTGGATCGGAGTCTTGCAAAGACTCAGCCTAGGCCAACCCAAAATCCTGAGGTGCAGATGTCTCCGAACCCTGGCGCTGCTGAACCTCAGGCGTGCTGTGTGGCTAATTGGCATGATTTAATTAGCGAGTCTTGTGACATATGGTACCTGCCTTAAAGCTGCAGCTCTTGGATGTGATGAGAACCCCAGCTTTTATTCAATTTTATTTTTCAAGCCAATGCCTCTCTGTTACGTTTGCAGAACAAAACGTGATGCCATGACGTCAGCTGATGAAGGAAAACAACCCAAAATTTGGGGTTTCCTTTAAAATCTCCCTTTGCCGCTTCTTTTTAAGGATTTAGGCAATAATTCAGCTGCGTTCTGTCTACAAGATGGTTGTAAGCAAAAAGTAAGAAACGCCCTAAGAGGACAACCCTGTGGTTAATGTAAATAGGTGTAGCCCCTACATGCCTGAAGCTGAAATTTGGAGAAGGCAGAAAGCACGGCACAGCCATGTGTTCCTCTCCCCGTCCCCACACCCATAGCGGAGCTAGTCCATCACCCCCCTGGTGCAGAAACCTCGCATCCCGCTGTCAGCGGGGGGCAAGGAGCTGGGGTCCAGCCGGGCTCCTCTCCCAGCTCCAGGCAGCTGCTGCGTTCGTGCTCCCGCAGGGCAGCTCTTGGGAAAAGAGCCCGTCGCTGCCCGTCCCGCAGCATCATCGGCAGCGGGCTGGGAAAAAGGGGCCGTGAAATCAGCCGAAACGGCCACGGGGCAACTGGCCACCAGAAAGCCTTCCCTGGCGTTGACACGACGCAGACTGCTGAAGCATTAATACTATCCTGCTTTGGAACGACATTTTCTCGCTCGTGCCGAGCCCGAGGGTGTATGTCAGGTACCGTTACACTGCTAATTGGCTTCCACTGATTAGAGAGTAACTCACAATGCTGGCAGGGATCAGGTTGTTGCTTTTTTGGGGGGATGGTGCTGCAGGACTCCCCCATCCAAGCATCCCTTCTAGGGTGAGCGGCCAGCGCTGTCCCTACGTCCTGCGGGTGTGTGGCTGCTGAAGTGAGCCCATAATACACAACTATTGACTCAGCTGCTCGCGCCTTTTTTCCCAGCGAATTAACCGGCGTTTGGGTTTCTTTCTTGTCAAGAAGAGACGGAGCTGTAGGAGCCGGGGGGGATGCAGGGAGAGAAGAAGTGAAAGGTGCTGGGTGAAAGGTGCTGGGTTTAATGCAAACTGCAGGAGATAAAGTGCTGTAGTCACTTACTCAGTGCTGCCCCTGCAGCATCTAAACCCCGGATTTTTCAAAATGCACTTTCTTTTGCTCCTTTAGACTCATTTCACCTCCCTTTTCATTTTAGTACACTCTCCTCTTTCGCAGCATCAGAGATTATTTTCAGGGAGTGGGGCATTTCTTTTTTTGCCCTCTAAAGTCGACTATCAATAACTGGGGAGCTCCAGAACAATAACATGCATCACTATTTTTGCCAAAACACAAGTGGCTGGGATACGTCATTTATGTGAATGATCTAGGATCCCCGAAATCCCAGTGTACACAGATTTTCAAAGGTATCCCTTTGAAAGGCTGCGAATAGACATGAAGGGGAATTGTGAAAACCAGATTGATTTTCACAGCGAGATTTTAGTGGGAGTTTTCTTGCCAGTGCTTTCTGGTGTATGAACAGCAGTTGTTTCCTTTCTGATCAACAGAGGACAGTGTTCTTATATTCAGAGACTACAATACGTCTTCATCACACAGCAGCAGGCTACAGCACAAATGTAACACCATGCACTGAGAAGCTAAAGAGAAATTAAGGCATTTATCTTACACTTTTGCCTGGGTAAAATCCACCCCGTCACAATTTGGATGACGGAAACTGGATAAATGGGCGCCAAGTCTTGTAAAATCCGATTTACTCAACAAACCGTCACAAGATTTGGAATTGCCATAAAATCTCATCATTTCTCCAGTTAATAAAACACTCATCAGAAGGGACTGTTATAATCCAGCCAGAAATCTGGCAATGACCATTCATTTAATAGGGCAACACACACCAGATCTTTCGATAAATAGCAGAATTCAAAGTAGCGTCGCAGTTATTTACAGTTCTCCATTAACGAAAAGCCATCTTCAGCCCTGGGGACTTGATTTCAGTAAATAATGTGGTGTGGAGAAAACTTATTGAACTGAATTCCTGGAAGTTTTTAGAGATTTCTGAGCAGCATGGCCCTTTGCACAGGATCCCCGTGTCTCTGGTATTTATACGCCCCGGAGGAAATTCCTGCCAATAGCAGATTTTTTGCCCCCACGCGTGGGGCTGTGGGGAGATGCTCCTGGGTCTGAGCCATGGGAGCTGCTGTGCTGCAGGTGGCCTTTCTGCAAGAGGGATGGAGGAGCACGGGGTTAGGGTGGGAGGGGTCGCTGGGCAGAAACTGTGCAGACACTTTTCCAGGCCACAGGCTCAAATAACAAAAAAAATGAGGAGTTAGGTTGAACCCAGGATGGGTGGGAGTAAATTCCTTTCCTCTAAGGCCCCCGTAGGATTCCCTGTATCAAGTTTCGTAACTCCTGGGTTTGAGTTGGAAGGGAGGAGCTCACAAAACCCACTCTCCTTATTTATTTGCAGTGTCTTTTGCCCCCACAGATTTCAGCTCTCCCAATCTATCTAGCTCACCAAACTCCTGCTGGGCTGGTTCAGCTGACAAGCATCAGACAAAATATCAGTCCTTGCCACCAGTGGTGGGAAACTCAGTTAAGTTGACTTGGGATGGGTTTGTACTTTTAAGCAAAGTTCAGCTGAAATCAGCGTTTGCTCTCTTTCGAGGTGCAAACACACTGACTTATTTGCTAGGACTATGTCCATGCCCATGTGGAGCTCCTGGACCTATTCCTGCACCGTGAAAATGAATTTTTCCTGCCTGTCTGGTGATGATAGCAAAAACTTTTAGATAAGCTTCAGGACTTTGGGATGAATACCTGACCCAGTGGGGTGGCTCACTCATTGCAGCTTAGCGAGTGGGGAAGTATCCTGTCCTCGGCTCAGCTCTGTGGGAACTCCTGGCAGCAACATCTTTGGACAGCAGTTTCCAAGAAGGAATTAGATTTAGCTTATAAATTAGTTCCTAAGCTAGGGGCCAGGGTCATTAAAAGAGGAATCTGCCGCAGGGAGGCCTGTCTGCGTCCAGATTCCTTGTGCGCTTCTAGAAGTTGCTCACTCGCATTTTAACTGTGGGTTTGACACAAAATACGTGGCTCGAGCCCAGTGGAATTAAAGCTTTAATGGGTTTACCCAAATTTCCTCTCTGCTGAAGAGGAAGCGAAAAAAAAAAGGCCTCAGCCATGTTCCTCCGGCAATGGTCCTAATGTGTTCTTCAGACTTTGCAGCCATTTATCTCACGGCATCGCAGTGCTCTCAATTCCCCAGGAAGGTCTCCCTGTTCATCGTCTTCCAGGGTTCACTTGTTCCTTGAAAAGTTCAGCGCGGGACCTTCCCGGGCGCATTCCAGCATCCCGGCTCTGGATGAATACCTGCCCCACGTCTCCCACCGAGCTGCTGGCCCTCCTCACTCTAAAGGGCTGATGATAAATGGTTCCTCGGAGCAGTGGCAATTTCATGGTTCGTTGGGCACAACCACTCTGCATTTTCACCCCCTGGATAATCAAGCTATTACCGGACAATGAGGAACAGATTGCATCTGCTGAAGCATCCCTGAACAATGGGCCGTATATCTCTGGCATCTCCCAGGCTGGGGATGGAGGGAGGGGATATTTTGAAGGGGCAGAGGAGGACAGGTAATCTGAGGTATTTTAGCATCATTTTGTCTGCCCCTTTATCTGCTGCTGAGGGAAATCACATCCCCAGGTTCAGCCAGGGCTGGGCTGGAATGAGCTGGGATTTTATCCCTGGCGTTTTCAGTTTATCTCACCTCTCACATTCCAGGATCAGTTCCTCCTCTCATCCTCCTCCTTCATGATTTACAATAGCTGCAGGCTTTTGCAGCTGATAAAAGACGCTAGGACACCTGAACACCCCACAATCTTTGTCTTTCCCAAGTGCTGTCTTTTCTCCCACCCCAACCCATAAGATAAGGATCCATTTCCACTGCGCAGCAGGGAAACTGAGGCATGCTCAGCTGTGCCTAACAGCTTCAAGGCACACAACACAACAACCCAGCCAGCCTGCTCACAGGCAGTCGACTTGAAATGTGCACCACATTTACGGCTGCCCATGGAGAACCTACGTTCTCCATAGAAAGCATCCACAGAAAAACAAGGACTACAACGCGGCTCTCCGATAGTCTAAATTAGTCTCTTAAACATTAGGCAGTAGTAGCTGTGGCAAGGGATGGAAAAGAGTTTTCATTCCATACCGGGATGTGGGCTCCCTCATTGCTCTCACTTTCTGCCTTTGCTTGCAAGTCTAGCTCTGGTGAAATCTGCAATGGCCACAACATGAATTTTACATGAGAAATACAAAGCTTTTCTGAGGTGACTATGACACAGCAAGACTTGCGTGTTTTTTTCAGTGTGAAGATGATTTATTTAAGACAGCAAATACTGATATGCAGATTTGCTTGTCAGATGTAAGGTTTGGCTATCAGGTGACTTCTCAAAAGAAGCATAGGTCTGCGTACACACTGTATTAAAAATTATTCAAGAGCCTCCACAGTAGAGCAATATATTACATCTTTCTAACTCCATCTGTTTTATGGCTTTGCCTCTCCTTTGCTCTTTATTTAAGCTTCTGACGCTAAAATTGTTTTGCGCTCTTTGGCTTTTCCAGCCAACCATACCGTGCCCTAATGTTATCCATGGTAAATAAAATAATACCCGTAATTAAAAATAAACAGGGCAAAGAATGAGATACCAAGTCTGATGTGCCACCGAATCACTTAAGAGAGGTAAAATACTGCTGTATCTTCTGGAAAGTTTAATCAGCCAAAGAATTTCATGCAGTTGTCTCCCTTTAACCTTCCCACCCCCTTCTTCTCCCCTCCCCCAAAAAAACCCCTTGAAGTGAAATATTTATGATTTTAATAAATTAAAGAACATGGCTAATTAGCTCCATCATCAACACCCACAAGTATGTTACAGTGACCAAGAATGCTGGAGTTTGATATTGCCCCAGCCAGTGAAGCAGCAAAGGGTTTGGTTCACAGGACGGTCCACACATGTTGTCCTTCGGGGTGTTCAGAGAGCGGCGCCTCCCCGAGACACTGTGGGGAGACACAGACACTGTCCTTGCCTGGGTGGGCATGGGTTGTTTTACTGGGGATTTGATCAAGCACTCTTGCAGACGGATAAAAGTTTACCACCTAAATGATCTTCATAGGGAGCATTCCTGCTTCTCAGTGACTGGGCTTATCATCACACCCATGGATGAAGAACTGTCCTGTCTTTCTACCAGTGACGAGTTCCATTCCTGGCTATGTAGCAATCGTTTCATCCCGCCTGAATGCACCCTAGCCTTTAGCAACAAAACTTTAACAGACTAAAGGAAATTATTAATATTTCCTAATGTGAGTGGTGGAACTTACTAAAATTCTTACTACGCTTATGCAGAGGCGATATTTTTTTCTCTCTGTGCACCCTTCCACCAGACAAAACAGATCAGATGGCAAATTCCTCACACTCATTGTCGCTGGCCTGAAGTGATGGACATTGTTAATTGAGGGTGTCAAAATAATTTACTGCAAGTAATTAAATAAAATGGCAGGTTCCAAAGCCCGCTGAATTTTGATCTGAAGTCCATAAGCTGGGCTATAATTTAAAAGCACCTGACAGAGGCTTTAATTAGAGAACAAAACCGCGAGTAGCCAGTAAAGCTCTGTGATGGATGGTGGAAAGTGGGAGGAGATACCTACTCATGTCTCTTCTACAAGATCTCAAACAGCTGGCTGCTATGCTATCACACGCAGGCGTGTGCTTCTGCTGGAGGAGTAGAGCTGCTGCCCTAGGTGGCGTGAGCCCATGCCCAGAGTTGTGAGCGGGTGGCCCCACATCTGGGTCTTCCTGTCAAGAAAATTGTTCCAACCTTAGCTCATGGCCCTTGGTTTTCCCTTGGATGGGCCGTTATCTGAGAAAGGGATATCACTGGCTGCTGATAGAGCATGAGAGCATTTTCTAGTGGGCTCCCAGCTGGTAGAAGTATGAATTTTGTCACAGCACAGCTGCAGTCGATGTTTGCAACAATTTTTCAGGAGGATGCAAACCTGGGGTTAGTGGCACATCAAGTTGGTCTGGTTGGTTTTGCATTTGAAAACAGCAGAATGGGTCAGCCCCATTTGGTTGTGCTCCCCAGGCATTTCTTACTTCCTAAATGGTTCTCCTGGGCATGTTAAGTTGAGCAGGCTGAAAAACAGTTGCTAGGTGTTCAGAGCTGGGACCTCCCAACACGCAAAGACACAACATATGGTTTATTCTTCATGACAGTCTTGGCACCAGGGGGTCACCACCCGTGTTGCTTTCTAATTCCCAGATACAGCCCTACAGCCTCCCCCTCAGTCAAAAAGGAGGGGAGGGAGGAAGGAAAGGTCATGGTTTAACTTTTTTGTAAGTTATCTAATATACCACTGAATTATGTCCTTACTAGGGGCTGTCAAGACCGGTTATGTCAACGTGGAGTTGCTATTGCCGGCCACCAGCCTGGGGGATACATCTTTGGGGAGATGAATTTGTTGTATTTGCATTTGCCGACGCCTCTTGGCTCATCCAGTGTGTGCAGGTTGGATCTAGCCAGTTCTAAGTTAAATAACTGGTAAAATATCCCATGTCTGACCCGTAGAGTTGTGACACCCACTTTCCTTCTGCACTCGGCCCGTATCAGGGTCAAAGAAAACCAGTGAGCACAAGGGCACAATACAGTCTGAACGCTGGAATGGAGAAATCATATGAGGCATTTGCAAAAAGAAGGAAAGGAAAGGAGACCCTGCTCTTTCTGTGCTTTGTATCAGGATCATTACTTGTCTAAAGGCAACGTTACCCAAGATGTTCGAGGTTCAGTGTAAAATCATGACCTGAACATCAAGCAAGGGAGTCAGAGGCCAAAACTTGGGCCGCCCTTTGGCAGGATGAATAATCCTACGCTTTCTGGACTAAACTGCTCCCGTTACCTGAGTGAAGTTGTTTAAGGCTCACTGGAACACTCCATATTTCACAGCAATATGAATACATCACCAAAGACAGAGTCACAGCATGGGTCTAGTCATTATTAGTTTAGTTCATATGGGGGCCTGTAATTTCTCTGTTCCTGGCTCACACATTCAAAGGAAGGACAATCTCTTTGATGAAGGCAATATCTGAAGGAGACAGGAGCCTGAAAATCAAGTGATACACTCATTTGTAATTGCAGCTCTTCCTTAGTGGTGTCAGCTGGGAAAGAGGTGGAAAGAGAGATCCTGGCAGCCCTGGCCAGTGCATTTTTACATATGTCAGTGGAATAAAAACATTGTTTCAGCAGTTATATTGATGCTATTAAAACAGAATTCAAGGAATAGTGCCAATCTTCTGTTACCAAAACTATAATGCACTAAACCATCCAGCCTGAAGGATAACTGGGGGCCACTCAAAGAGGGACCGTATGCCAGAACTGGATGTGCAACATTGCTTGTGAGGCTGAGAGAGGCTGTTTCCCTACAAGACCTCTGCTATTGCTCTCAAGAGAAAACATTTCAGCAAAGAATGGAGATCCAGTATAACAATCATGATTCATTAGTGTTGTATCTGTGAATTTGTTTCCTTTAGTACGTCCTGTGTACAGAGGAACCTCATTGGTCCTAATTCGCTTTGCAAAAGGAGGGCAAAAGAGTCAAATCCGCACTTTTCCATGGCTTCAGTCTGACTCAGCTCGAGATGAATGGAACTTGATGGATGCTCTTGTGTCCGTCTTTAGGACCCCCCAGAATTTATATAGGACAAGAGGAAGAAGCATTTCTACCCTCTCCAGGCCCTTAGGAATATAGTGGTGACTATTTTGATGGAGAGCAGCAAGTGCAGTGTGATAACGAAAAATAATTTTAAAAGATGAGGAAAAAACATTCTTGCCGGGGCTTATTTTAACTTAATGATGTTTAATGAATTGGCAAAGCCCTGCTTAGGGAAAAAAAAAAGCAAACTTTATGTATCTGGATCTTAATGATTAATAATTCTCCATGGTTAGGATGCCAGAGTAAACATAATTAACGCTTTTCTTCTTAACCAATTGACTTTAGTTTTCCGTGGCCAATAAAGTTTGAAGAATTTTCTTTGGATCCAGTTACACGATCATTGCCTGTGAGGGATGACAGTCCACCGTATATCCACAGAGCGGACAAAGTAAATGGCCTAGAAAGCTCCAAAACGTGTTTTTCACATTAGTATAAAGGGAGATTTTTAATGATGATGTAACAATGTCAAGCACCATAAACAGTCCTTGGAGAAACATACTGTAGTTAGACTTGTGTGGAAGTGGAGGCAGGGAGCTGTGTACTGTGTGTTGACTTGAAACGTTACTGTCTGCCTAACTTACAATGGCAGCACTGGAGATAAAAAACCCAAATGAAGGACAAATCAATTCTGACACCGTTTTAAAAATAAGACCTCAACTGGTTTCAAATTTTTAACAGCTCCTGACATTTTGGAGGCTTTTGCTAATTCTCCAAGGCATTAAAAGCACTTTTCCTCTCACTGGCCTATTCTGATTTCCATTCAGATGCCACTTCTATTATTTAAGAGTCCTACTAAAAATGCCAAAAATGTTAATCAAGCCATGACTCACGCCAAATAGCTCAAGTCATTTGTATTATATTTGGAGACTGAGAATTAACCAACCATTCAACTCAATGCAAAAAGAATGTTTCATTTTTAGCATTAATGTTTAATGCTTTAAAACACAAACCTTCCTGATTTTGTTGGGGTCTTGTGTGAGGTTCAAGGTGGAACCATGTGAGAAAAGCCATCTGCATCTGTTGACCTGCTCTCATGCCTGCAAACACTAGGCTTTTCTCAATTTTCCTCCTCTCCCATATCTTCCTCCTGGCAGAGATGGCCATGTGGGCTCTCCTAAATCCAGGTTGGGCATGATGCAGGGGCTTGTTTAAAACTGGATGGCTTGGAGCAACCCTGGTGAATTTGCTGGACATTGGGTTAGGAAATGGGCAGCATCTTCTACGTAGTAGGTGGCTGAGAGCAGAAAGTCACAGCCACATCTGGAAAAGACACATCTGGATCTAGGACACGAGGTCCTTCTATTTACACAGATGGCTATAGACAAACCTATCCATGCTGTCATCTGGGCAGGGCATGTTTCTGCTGCACCTGGAAGCCACATGGCTGTGTTAGGGTCATGCTATGCCCAAGCGAAATAGTAATGCATCTGCGCAACTGGTAGTCTCCTCCGATCCTCAGTATTGCTCCCTTAGAAAGGTGGTTGGAAAGGTGGTTAAAAACACCAAAGTGTTAGAGAAAAAGTCAGAAACTGCTCTCCTGAAAAAGTACTAACGGACCTTTTGTTTGGCCGTACTCAGACACAGCCCAGCCCCTTTAGCAGAACTCAAACGACACATTGCTTTCCATCTGCAGTATTTCGTTTTCCTTCCCTACATGGCACAAGCAGGATGCTGTTCACTTGCATCATGTCTCATAGTAAAAGTCATGACTTTGTCTATGGAAAAGCGCTCTGGAAGCTGCAATTTTTCCCCTCTCAGCATCCAAAACAAATCACACCATGTTAACAAGAAGTGTTGAAAAGCCCAACCTTTGCAGGTTCACTGTCAGCAGGCATGATATCTGCTTGATAACAACGACTGGGCACTGATCCACACTTGGCATATGCAAGGCTTTATTGTGTGCCTCCCTTTGCTCCCATTCCTTCTTCCTCACACTATATTTTAGTGGATGGCAGAGGTTTGGGGGAATTACAGGAATTTTGGCAGCCTTAGTTTAAATGCTGGGAGCTGATGGAAATGCAGAAGGACACGCATACCTATAGGAGCTCTTAAAATTTGTAGCAATGCATGGTGCTTTGTGTGAAAGTGAAACCAAAGGGACTTGTTTCCCTTTAGCCCATTGCCTGCTCCCATGCCACAGTACAAGCTCACCTACCTTGCTGTAACCACACCAGCGAAATGCTGATGTAGGCTATGGGGGTCCATCTACAGCTGAGCTGTGAGTCTTCTGGTAAGGTGGTTGTTCCTAGCTGTCCTTCCCTACTAGTGAACAGGACTGCTTAGGGGGATTTTCACACAACACCAACTTCTTCAAAAGTTGTGTTGGCCTTGGAAGGAATTTTTAAAGGAAGGTAAAGAAAAAACCAGAATTAAAAGCAACGCTAGCTACTGACTGGGATCTCCGTTAAGCTACGACTTGGAAACCCTGTTCTTTTATTTCACTGTGCTGCACAGACAAACCCAAGAGTAAAGAGATCTCAGGTCTCTTCCACTCAAAGCGAGGACTGACCCCTAAGCCTGTCGTGTGACAGGTTCCTTATTTACCCATCCGATTTGCAGGATCTATTGGACATCTTTATACAATGACTCTTTGTAGGCTATGGCAACTCATTCATGTGTGGCTGGATGCTGAGCAACCCCGCACTCTTGAGAGTGAGTTCACTCCTGGGCTTGAGCCATGGCTGTCTTTCCTCCGGGATAATCCCGTACGAGCAGACAGTTCCTTCAAACAGACTTCCTCATTGTGCTACACAACTGCACTCGTGGCAAGGGAAATGCTGGTGATTTGGAACATTTTTTTCCAAGAAAAACACTGGTTCAAGCTCATTGGCTTGGAATTGACTCATCTCTGGATAGGAAGGTTGGAGCAAAGCAAAGATCAGAATTAACAGAAAATCACTGACACGGGGGTGATTCCTGCTGAAACAAACTAAACATTCAAACTCTCAGAAACTCTTTGAAATAAAATCTACAATAATCTCGGCCAGGGTTGGCAGCAAAAAGGTATTCCGGACCTTCAACAATGTTTTTTTCCATGATCTTACAAGGCGCTCGTTGTCCAATAAGCACTATTATGCATTCAAACAAGGATTACTCTTCCAAGCCTAAAATGCATTGTTCTTTTGTTATATGCACTTTCTGTCCATGAAGTCATGGCAAGGCGCTGAGGCTTCAGACTAACAGCAAACACTGGCTGTGATGTGATATTTCCACTTGGCTCCCCTCCCAATGGCTCCTGCTAAAGTCATTGTTCTCAACGACAGCCATCCATAAAAAGTGACAACAGCAAAGCACCTACTTCCCCAGTCGCTCGCTAAGTCCTACACATTTGACATCTGCATCACAAAATGGTGAAATGGTGTTCTCGAAACACCCCCGAATTCTTCAGAATTGTTGTGAGACTGTTACCAGGAACAATTTTCTCATGACTATGATTCTGGTAGTCATCAGGGCTCTTTTCTTCCGCTTGGCTTGTTTCAAAATGCTTGGAGTGGTTGGGAGCTTATGTTCTACCAACACAACTCCTATATAAAAGCCCAGTTTATCTCTAAACAAACCAGTTAGCCATGTTCCAGTGTCACTTCATTCCTCTTTTAAACACTCCCAACAGAAAGCAACAAAACCTAGTGCTTCATTTGGCACTGGAACAAAGTCTTCAGCGTGCGTAAGCTGCCTGGGAGCTCGCTGGGCTGTGCCAGCATTCACCAGCTGAGCATCGTACCAGCAATGGTTTCAGTGTTCGTGGACTTCCAACCCCCTGATGTTTGCTTCAAGTTTCAGACTGAAAGTGCACAAGAAACTCAACATAAAACTCAGACTGTAAATTTGACTTTTCCTTGGTCTCCAATCAGAACCATAAATCAACCCCAGATTTGCTTTGAACTTGGTCGCGCTTGCCCCAGAAAGTTCAGGAACTTTAATGATCCTTTGGGACAGAGTCAAGCCCATTTTAGAGCATTTACAAAGAAAACATCGAACTGGATGAATTTTATGTGGTTTTGCTACATGCCTTTGGCACAACTCTGGCAAACCCTGACAAGGATCCAATTCAAGTGAAAATAAAGATAAACTGGGCAGTTGAATGATGTCATTGGACAACAAGCAAACAAACAAGATGACGGCATCTTAAGGATTTATTTAGTTTCACTTTGCTAGAACTTTATCAGCATAACAGGACTGGTTCTCCTTTCCTCTGCAATGATGTAAATCAGGAGTAAAGCCATACTTTAGCTGTGATGGTTATCAGGCTCTGATAAAGCTTTTCAGATCTTTTCTCTGTGGACTTGAAATGTCTGGCCAAACACGGTTTTGGATCCAAGTTAATAGTCTCTCTGTGAAAATGCTGGAGAGCCCCAAAGGCATCTGTATTACTCAGCCGTGCTGGGACAGAGGTGGTTTTGAAATAGAGCTTAGCTCTTTAAATAGGATCTGCTGTGACTTCTCAGGTGATTCTCGTTGCTTTCTACCCAAGGAAATCTGAAGCAATCAAAGCAAAAAGTTGTCCCACCGCAAAGTGAACGTGTTACTCCCAGATCTACCCTCCAAAAAGTCGCTGAAGTTCCTTCTGAACATTCTCAGTGTAGCTAACCATCTTACATTAATGTTGAGACAAAACAAGAGAGAGACTGTATTTTTTTTGTGGTTTATAAATACACGCTATGTCCAAAAATCTTACAGCATGTTTAAAAGAGGCTTGCCAAGTGTTCATAGCACTTATCTTAAAATGTGCCTTTAGACTTCAGAAAAATTCTAAAATTATACAAACACATACATACATTTATACACTTCCAGGTCAGGTGGGACCTTATAATAATCCTGCTTAACCTCCTTTTATTGTTAGGTGACTTTTACATTTGTTTTCCTTTCTTTAAGCTGAAGTATCACAGAATTTGGCATAGAAGGACTGTACTGAAATCATCAGCTTGATATCCGAGTGTGGATATTGTTAGTGAGCGGGGTCATGCTTCTTGTTTCTCATTTGCCTTAAGCATTCATACCTAGAAGTGTTAATAAGTTGTCACGAAACAGTACTCAGTAACAAGCCCAAGTTTCTGGAACCCTTTATGAAACATAAAGCTCATGACTTGACACCCTGGTTCGTGATAGAAAGCATATTATTCCCCTTTACAATGTCAGAGGGCACGTTTAAGAGTAGCTACCGCAACATTATTCACAAGTGGAGTGATGGAAAACCCAGAATTCATGTCTTTACAATGTTTGAACCTATAAACCCAGGGGTTGTGTACTGCTCTATCACCCTAATAAGCAAGAATAATCTGAATTATATCAGTAGCAATAACGATGTCTCTGGTGGATTTAACAGAAATTTTCTGTACCTCATGGGTAAATATTGTGCTTTGGGTGATTTGTATCATTAATTTATTAATTCTGCAGCTTTCATCTGTTCATTTTTAGCTTTGTATGTATTTCAACAGCTTGTGTTGCAGGTTTTCCTTGGTTTTCTGCTTTTGTTAGGCTACCAGCCTTTGGTGGTATCACCCCTTAAATGACTGGTGGGAATTGGTGAAGATCCTTTGGCTTCAGTGGACATATGAGGATCCCAAAGCTTCTAAAAATGGTCAAGAGGAGTCATGTATAAGCTAGTCATAAATCTACTGAGAGTTGATAATAATCACAGTTAAGGCTGGGGGGGGAGCTACATGTAACAAACCCTTTCTATTAATGTGTAGTTAAGGGATACGGAGAATTTTCATCAAAATGCAATATTTCCACTTAAATTCATCCTCTGAAGAGAAGAACTGGTTTTCAATGAAAGAGATGTTTTAAAGGAAACAATCTGTTCTTAAATTTAACATGAGGAAATTAAGCCCTGAGTCTGAAGATATGTGAGTAACTTTGCTTATGCGAACATTTCCATTGATTTCAAAAAGATCTGCACACAGAAGAATTACTCACATGGATAATTGCTCATAAGACTGGGCAGTCTAGGTTAGTTAACAAAATGAGGGCACTAAATCATTTTCTAATCTATATTGTTCTTTTTGACTGCCAAAGTGCTAGCTGTATTTATTTTTCATAATCCTGATAAGGAAACATTCCTAAAACATTAGCAAAAAAATCCAGCTTGAGTGAAACGACAAAGTGAAACAAACATCTTTCAGCCTTTCTCCACTGTTGCTGATCTTTAAATAGCAAACTTGATCTTCTGTCAAAGCAGATTTTGGGTGGTTATACAGCAAGTAGCTCGACAAGATGCGATTGGAAAATCCTTCAAGGCCCTTAATCGGCAGGGGCTGCCTCTTGCTTTGAGCTCTTCCCCTGCTCTTGCCTTTGGAAGAAGTCATGCTTGAGAATGTTTAATCCACTGCAGCCCTTAGCACCGTCCCTCTGGGAGCTCGCTCATGCTTGTTATCGTGTGTTCGCCATGTCAGAGGTTAGAGGGTATAACGTGCAACGTAAGCCAATCGCCGGCTCCTTGCTCGGCCGAGACTTATCTGCGATCACAGCCAAGGCAAGATCGAGATGTAGCAAACTCTTTCTATTAGCATGTAGTTTATAGATGGGGAGCAAAGTCACACGCTGCCTTCTAAAGAGGGCCAGAATTTGTTTCAAACTTTATAAGATGTTTTCCATTCCTGGGTATTGACTTTGTAAATGATACCTTCTAAAGCTTTAACAGGCGTGAGAAATTTAAATATACAACCCCCTTCGACCTGAAAAAGGAAAACAGTCTATTTTAAACAATTGTGCAAGGAAAGACAGTGGTAGAACTGAAAAGGAGCTCTAAAAAGAGTCACTCTAAAGAGAGGAAAGTTAACGACACCTGCCTATTGGAAAGCAGATGTTTCTGGGAGCAGAGCTCTGGGTAAGGTGAACCACACCGATACAGGATAGCCCAGGGGATCTAGAGGGAGTTTAGATCCATTCTGAAAAGGTCACACTACCACACTTCATTTTCATATTGTTACAGAGAAACCTACTCCTCCACTTAAAAAGTGGCCACTCTTATTTATATACCTCCTCAGTGAAAGAATTTTGATATAATGAGCACACAGAACGATTTCCAAGATGTGTTGCCATTGTTTAATCTCAGCTTTTGACTCTCTGGCTACTGATTGCTTCGTTCTCATTTGTCATCGCGGAAAGATGCGTTTTCCAAACAGTCAGGAAAGCTCATGTTGCTTTTGAGAAATAGTGGGATCAGATCTTCGAAAGGTCTTACTGAGCCTGAGTAAATTGCTGCGGCAATGTGCTGATGTAGAGCATAGGATTGTTCCCTTCCCTTTAATGGTTTATCCACACAGGGCAGCAGCAGAGAAAACACCACCATCTGGTAGGAGAAGCCTTCTTGCCTGTTGCCTTTAACTTATAACATAGTGAGACCATTGATCATGCTGTTGATAAAGAAGCTTAGGCTGTGACAAGCAATTGGCTGGGTGCACTGTTTGCAGCGAGAAATCAACGGTTTTGGAACACAGCGCTCGTACTTAAAATAGTGAAATACCCTTTGAGGATGAGATCTTAAAATATATGTTCCTTAAAGAGACCGACAACCAGGAAAATAAAACCCATTTTACAGACAGTCGTAATGAGGGAAAACCAAACTCGGCAGTTGCTCTGTGAATTAATGACAAAGTCACAGCTTGAAGCTAAATACCCTGAACGGGCTAATTTCACTGCTAATCCACGTTGCTCTTTTATGTGCTGGCACAGATAGGGATAAACCGAAATTCCTACCTCTGAAGCTGTGCTGCCTCCTCCTACAAATGAACCTGCAATGATTGCAGATCATTTCATGGGTGGTTAACATCATTTGTTGCACGCAATCTGAATGCGCTAGCCCACATAACAGATAGGGAAAATAGAGAAAGGCAGTCATGAGTGTGTTGCTCTTCTGACAAGCTCTTATGTGGTCCTTCACCTTGCTAAGATAAGGAGGGAAGGAATAACACACTGCACAAACAAAACCACCAAGACTAGCTGTGATCGCTCGTCATCCCCCCTGGACCGAATCCACATCTGCTCTGAACAGCTACAGACATGAGCACCACACAACTTAAATGAAAAATGGGGAGGCAAAGGGTCTGACTTAATATGACAAAGAGTCAATGCTACATTAAAATAATGCAACTGTACTGTGAATGAGTATTTCATTACCTCTGAAAATATATATTTCACCAGTCATCATGAAGAGTAGACAAGCTCTGCATGATTTATTCGAGCCTTTATTAACTTGTCCTACACTTAATGCTGACAGCTTGATGATGTTTTCCAAGATCCAGTGGCTTCTTCTTGAAAAGAAGTCAAGCAGGCTCATGTGTAAAACATTAACTATATATGCATCCCAGAATTTAACCACTATTAGCTAATGACCAGAGCAAGGCAATGTTTTGTTGGCAAATAAATCAGTCACCAAAAAGTGCGGTTTTGGAGAGATCAAAACAACTGGAAAATATTGTTTCTGGTCAAATAGACCATTTTGGAAACACCAGCATTAGTCATTTTAACATTTTAAATTCTTGCATTTTGGGGGACTTCTCAGGAAAGGTAAGGTCTCTAAAACACATTTGGAAGAAGGAGATATCCAGTATTTCAAAAGAAAATATGACCACACCAAGCAGATGTCTTACATGCATTTCAAGACCTTGCTCAAAGTGCTCCACCTGGGAACAGTAACCAATACTTTGTCTCCGGATGTCTGTTAGCAGGGATGACTTGGGTCCCATAAGCACCAGTGTGCATTATTGTTCAATAAATTATTTCTCTTAACTAATATCCAAGTAAGGTTTTTTTTTTTCTGATGAAGAAGAAAAATAGCATGTGTGCTGTTAGGTGAGACTTTTTCTTCCCAAAGCCTGTGCCTAAGAATCTCATAAATGAACATCTGAAGTCCAGCTTCTGTCATGAATCCATATTTAGACTCTGTTCTTGCAAAAATACATTAGAATGCTGTTCTTAGGAAAGTGCTTTAGGTTTGTAAGACAGGAGCATCGTAAAGTCAGTAGTCCACAGGGCTGAGCAGGTGCCCAAACTGGGCACATGCTGAAATGCTTTGCTGCTTTCTGACCCTAAATGAACAGCCTGACAAGCAGCTATATTCAGGGTGGTCTTAAATATCTTACTAGGAGCTGGTTTAAATCAGAGGGAGGGATGACGCTGGGGAACACAAATGTTCTCTGGGGCCCATTTCAATTTTTTATGAGGTAGATATTCCAGCCAGAAGAAAAGGTCTAAGATCAAGCCAGCCGTCTTCCAGGTGAGACTCCATCCTTTAAAACCCTTCTGTGAGGGCCCTTAATAACTTTGCCATGTGTAAACACGCCTGATGCTTTTCTTATGAGCTCAGAGTGACAACCAGAGCAAGAAGAGAGTGGCGGCTCGACGTTTTTTGACGTCAGTTCTTGTAAGCCTAAGCTGTTGATAACCATGACACTCAAGAAACTGGGTATCACGTATCATTAGAGTGCCCTATGAAGCAGCGTGATAGGTTTCTGAGCTACCTCACCCCGCTATTACAGCAACGAGCTCCGAGTTTACCCAGGGTTTTTTTCATGGGCTGTAATGACCGAAGCACAATTTAACCCCTTAACCTCTCAGCACACGGGTCACATTTCAGTCCAATAGAGGACACACACCAAGTGGCTCATGTTTATTTTCCCATTGTCATTTTCAGTTTACCTTGAAGAACCTGATCTTTAAGTTGGTAACAAATAGCTACTGAAACCAGCTGTGAATTTTTTTTCCAGCTATAAACCAGTCAGCCCCAAGAAAGACCCCATGAGACTGTAGAACATTTGCTTCCCATGTCAGCTGAGAAGCTTCCCAAAACAGCAGAAGACAAAGCACGTCAGATGGCTTGTGTACTCCTGCTTTGCTCTGGCCATGCTGGGTCATCAAGGGATATAAAGTGTATCAGACTCAGCTAATTTAATTTTCAGGCAGAAAGAACATTTTGTTAACAGCACTCTGACTTATCTGTGCTGTTACAGCCTGACTTGATGGACATCAAAGCCAGTCGATGGTCCTCAGCAAACCTCAGGGGAGGTTTTTAAACACTCAATGCGGTTTTAGGAATCTTATTTTAGCAGCTTGACCTTCCAAATAAGTTTGTTGGTAACTTCTTGATTCAAGTAAGCATTCTGGTTTACACCCATGAGCACAGTTTCTTGAGTATATCTGGATTAAGACAGGTTTCAGAGACAACGCACCCAAAGTTCTGCCCAGAGACCAGACGTATATCACACTTTGGAAAGCCTGATTTTTTTTTTTTCTATGCTCGAAAGTCCCACTTAACCTAGCTGATAACAGAAATATCCGTAATGGCAGATGATAACCATCCAGAGTATTATATGAGCATTTAACTAGTCCAAAATGAAGTAGATTTTGTACATAATGCACATTGGCCTCTGACGAGTAGTAGCATGTCAGGAAAATCTGTTATGATGAAGATACTCCTGTGCTGAGTGTGATTATTTCATGGCTGATGTCCATGGAAGAAAACGGTGGCAGTACCAAAAGGCAATACCAGAGCATCCTGTTCCTGTCCCCTGGTTTCAGCCACAGGCCAGCTGTCCTCTCCTGTGTGCCTGCTGCTCCCCAAGCGTTCTGCAGAATTTTTTGTGGTATGAAGTTCTTACACAGACAAACCCAAGAAATCCCCAAGGAACCTGTTTCCATCCCTCCAGAGTCCTGTCCCTGTGTCAGGAACAATGGAAACCCACTCTGGATTAAAAAAAAATGAATGCAATAGGAAGGAAAGGTACAGCCATATACAAACTGAGGGATGTGCTGTGCATTGAGAAAAAATTGGGTGTATTTATACTCTGGGGTTTACAGATGCGGTCAGAGCAAGTGATGGTGTTCAACTTTCAGGGAAATAAATATTTATGTCCATGCTTGTATCATGCTCAGAATGTGGTTCACAAAGAAAAAAAAAAAGCCTCTAGACAAGTCTGAGAAGGTGTTTACATGGATGGTGAAAGATAACTCTGTAAGCAAGCCTGAAACCAAGCAGTCTCATATCCGAATGCACAATTTTTGAGGCAGAATAAATCCACACACGATTTTCCACACATGATCTGTCATCAGTTGTAAATCCTAAACCTACATGGAAAACGTCCTTTGCCATTTGATTTAATCGGACCCAAAGGCAGACATTTGAAGGCTACCCATTTTGTGGTACTCCCCAGGCTTTGGGTCTTTTCCCTTTTGCTCTAACGCAAAATTAGAGCTTTCTAAAAATCCCTGTTGGTGATTCACTGCTGTAAGTGCTTCCATACTGCTTTCCCACTTCCTACCATGCTCAGACACTTGCATTTTGGATGCAAGTTTGTGTAGTCAGAGAAAGATAAACAAGTCCAGCTTGCAATGGGGCTGCCCTGATGTCCTCTGTGCTTCAGGCTGCTCCAACCATCCCTCCCCGTAGAGGAAAACAGCAGGAGTCCAAAGAGGTGTGATAGTGCAAGAACCATCCTGAGCTTGCAAAGACCTCATCCTTTTTGGGAAAATTGCCGTGTCCTCATCACAGAGGACATTTTCCTCTCTTCCAGATGCTTTGGCTTCAGCGGGTAGGTCAAGCCCAAAGCTTTCCAAGAGGTGCATGAGGTTTTAGCCGCACGATTTGTTTTAAAGTCAAAGGCAGCCACGCAGCTAAGCCTTGGCCAGCAGCTATAGTATGTGGCCTTTCATAACTACAACATTTATTGGTTTGGTGAGCACTATGAAATGCTCTTTGGGTGGGCTTGAACTTCCCCCACGAAAAAAACAACGACAGACTCCGGGCTGATAAACACTGAGGCTTGCCATGCTGCTCTCAGCTCTGCCTTCGAGTTGGCAAAACCTCTCAGCCCTTCGCCACAGCGAACCCCGATAGCATCAAATGCGGGATGAGGTCACAGCTTCCGAAATCCCACTGATCCTTACCCAAACACCGCACAAAACCTTCAAACTCTCAAGATCGTATATAAAATATCATGCTTAATAAGGCTATTGTATCACAGCAGGGCCTGGATTTAAGCTCTCTAAATCCTGGCTATTTCCTTAGGCACCAATTATTTGGTTTTCTCTAATGCGGGATTCTGCGCGTTGTTTGTACAGCACGTTTACGGTGCTGCACCTCTAAGCAAATTCTTTCCCCCTAGGAGTCGAGCTGGAAGGTTTTATGCCCCCGAATTTCTACCCTTTTTTTTTTTGTGCACAGACAAAACTCATTTTGCTTTTAACTAGGCTGTAATACACTAGAGGAGCTGCAAACGCACACGTGTCGACGTGCTCTCACTTCTTTCTCTGGGACACTTCAGTTTGTTTGTTGTTATTTAGCAGAAAGTTCAGCCAGTCCACGTCTATGCCCTTGGCCTTTGCTGCTGAAATTCTGTCCCTGCAAAGCCCGTGAGAAATTTGTCATTTAAACCATCACCTCTAGCATTTCACTACCCAGTTTCTACTCTGGAGCAAGACACATTCCTGAGGCTCAGGCTTACTGTTTAACACACATCATCCGAAACATCAGAGCTCCTAAGGATGTGTTCACATATCTCCTCTACACCAGGATAACCTGATGGGAAAATAAAACAACAGCTACAGAACGTGAGAGGGCAATATTTTGACTGCTTCTTTTTATTTTGTGTCTTTTACCCAACACAGGGAAGAAAGCTGAGCAAAACAGTGCAAAAATAAACAGAAAAATTCATCCCTCCAGCCTCAGCCAACCTCTCCTGTCACCTGGGAAGAATACCCCCTTTCCCTCATCTGCCCCTGTAGGCTTCCATCTGTAATTTACTGCGGTGAAAAAATTATTCAGGTACTGTTGGGTCAACATAGGACTTATAAAGTAAATGAGAATGACTAATGTGACGTTGTACCCCCACTGAACTCTTTCCAGTGGCCGTTTGCAAGCAGCTGAAGCCAATCCATCAGCGGATGTAACAGCATTTGTTTCTGAAACATCTGGTATGTATCAATATGTAAATCACACAAGGAGATTTTGATCTAAATGCCTCATGTTTTTGTTGTTGTTGTTGTTTCAAGGAGCTATAACCAGCCACCGCTCAGCATTACTTCTAATTTTCTTTTTCAGTTTTGCTGTAATACTACTTAAATATTCAAATATTAACTTGTGATGATTATCCCAAGGAGTATTTTTAGTATTTTTTTCTGGAATCAAAGTATTTTCTTACCAAAGGAATTTAAGCCTGTTGAATTCTGATTTAGACCTTAATTGTATCCCCTGTCAATCACTTTTAATCCAAGTGGCAGTTAGGGCAAGCAGACCTCACATGTTTTGGCAAGTCAATGGTAAAGTGACTTGGAAAACACTGAGGCAAGATGATACTGTTATTAAATAGCCAGGAAGAGACTCGGTTCCCATTCTTTGAGGGAACTTTTTCCAAAATGTGCCAGATCTCCTTTCCAGAAGATGATAAATACATTTCTGATGCAAAAATATTAAGGCTTCCATTTTAAACAGGGCTGGAAACTTCCTTTCGAGTGATGAATGCAGAGCACTCAGCTTTTCTGAAAACCAGATCACTTATTTTACAGCTTAAATATGGATTTGGGGGCTCATCTTTGTCATATCCTTGACATGGAAATTGAAATGAAAGAATGAAGACACCCAGATGTTCATGAAAAAAGAAAGTAAGCAAAATGAACTAATCAATTTTTTAAAATATATTGTCAGTTAGGACCTAGATGTGGGTTGAATAGTATTTTGCAACACATAGGTTTTAAAACATTTTTATTTGATTTGAAATGTTTCTCCTTGTCTTTAAATATTTCCATCCAGTACTTTCAATCCGGGAGAATTTCTGAACCGAGCCAAAGCCTGGGAGCCGTAACATGTAATTCACAAGAAATTATTATTACAAGAGAAAAAAAAAAGGGTACTAACAAGCTGTTTTTCCCTTATCTAGAGAGAGCAAAATATGAAAAAGAAATAAACGGTTTTCTTGTTGAAAAGCAAGCCCTGGAAATTACTCCTTGTGGGTAGATTCCTGTGTCCACACCAGGCTCTGCAGAATCACTTGGAGTCGGGGTGGCGGGGGGGCAGGGAGGAGGGAAGATGGGCAGGAGTGCTTGGAAGGATCGGTGACCTAGAAAAGATTTTTAAAATTCCTTCAGTTCTCACAATCAGATAAAATCATGGACAAAAAGCAAGTGACTCATCTTCTCTTGTTCCCTTCTAATAGTTTCCTAATGAAGTAATTACAATGTACTTGTTTGGAAACACAGAAAATAGAAGACAAGACAAGAAAAATCAAGGGAAATGGGGGAAGAAGACTAATTAGCTGATCACTGCCTGCCCGTGGATCTCTTACCACTCTGACATCCTACAAAGATTGTGCTAAAATTTTCCCCAAATTAGACTTTTCTATACACTTTACACCTACACACGTAATTAATGTGATCACTTTTGTAGCCAAGCACCCACTGTAATATGTATGTATCTGCTGTTTATAGGAGGAGCTAATTTCTTAATATCTGTTATTAGTCTAAGCTGGAAAACCAGCCAAGCTCCCAGGCACACAAATCTGAAATAGAAGCAGCAAATTTCTTGTCTTTCATCCAAGACCATCACAGCTACAGCAAAATGCCACCAGGAGCATATTCTTACGAGACCTGCAGAAGTAAGATCTCAGTGAGCTGTCAGGACTGCATGTTTATTAAAAAAAATAACTCAGAAATACATACACAAATGTAGCTGAGAAACTTTTTGGAAAGTATGACCCATATGATTTGAAGCAGAGGGGGAAAATCCTGTAGTGATAATCAGCTGAACTCTACTTAATCATTATTTACAGAGATTTAAAAGGAGAGTTTTAATGTCCATGGGGCAGTTCGTCTGGATGTTGTTTTGGAGGGAGAGGGGGCTCTCGACTTGCGTGCAAGGTGCTGGCATCGTCGCTGCCTGCCTCGGCACCCAGCACAGAGCATGCCGAGAGCAAATAAAATCAATGGGCCAAGACTTCATCCTCACAACCATGCATGCAACTGGCCCGCAGCGCTGCTCCCGCTGACAGTACACTATCTGTAGCTGCTGGAGGAAGCTCTGTGTCTCAGCTTGCCAAGTGTGCAGATGCTGAAGATCCACAGGAAACATGCGGTCAAGTGCTGGAAAATTTGTCTGCATGGGCTGGTGGTGCACATGGCCCAAACCAAGCTGCAACCAGAGGCACTGGTCCCGCAAGTACAGGCAGCGGGGAACACGGCCAGCGGCTCTGCGTGTATCTGCTGGGTAATCCCTCCCAAGGCCTTTTACAGCAGAAAGCATCTGTTTCCCCATCTGCGAAGGGGGTGGAATTCTCTTTTGGAAAAAGCTTTGGGGTCCAGCAGTGAAAAAAAACGCTTGGTGGCCACTAAATCAGAATTGTATCCTCTGCTACCTGTTTTGGCTTTTGCTTTGCAGAGGTGGAAACGAAGATGAGAATCAGTGAAGGAAGAGACTCACAGTTTTTCACTAACACCATAAATGTTATTCATCCATCCATCCATCCATCCATCCATCCATCCATCCATCCATCGTTAAGCCAATAAAAATATTATGTAACAATGTAAATATTTATTCAGCCAGAAAAATCACTATCTTAGCAAATGAGACCCTTAAATCTTTTTTATCTTTCCTAGCCAAATGAGGCTAAAACCTAATTAAAGATGAAAAGTAAGCCAACCTCTTAAATTCTCCAAAGCTGGAATGGTAACACAAGACTTGCTTAACAGGGGAGTTTTATCATGACAGCTACCCTGCCAACTTTTTATGAAGGCTTAAACTGCGTCCAAACAATTTTCTTCACAGGAGGAACTCACTCCCTTCATGTGTCTACTGAGAAGAAAGCTCTTATTCTCCATTTTCCATCATCCGTGTACGTGGTCAAATTCTCCCTGGGTAACCGAGTGTGAAGCTAGCACTTTGGACTGAGTTGCAAATGAGAAGTGGTCTCATATATTATCATGGGAGAGGAGCACACAGCTCTGGTGGAGCTGGCTGGGGATTAAACTGGTTCCTGAAGCCTTTGTCCTCCCTTCCCCCTTTTTCTATCTTTTCCATTCTCTGTTGAGTTATCCTCTCAAAAGAGCCCGGCGTTGCCATAATCAGGGTCCGACGGGGCAAGGAGATGAATGTTGTGTTTTTAAAGTTAACAGAAGTTGGTTTCTCAGAGTTCATGCCGGTGTCACAGCGTGTGCCGAACTCCTACACATTTTGAAACTTGATCTTACACCTTGCCTTTTATGAAGATGAAATCCTTGGCAGGTGATTATTTTGCTTTCTCACATCGTATCAGACGGTTTAAGCACCAGTCTGCTTGCTAAGAGCCAGCTGTTGTGGAGTGAAAAAAAGAAAGAAAGAAAGAGAAATTCCCGCATGAAAAGCCCAGGCTTTCAGAAATCCCGCAGTGGCAAGCTACTGCTGCTGCTATCTCTGCAGTTTTCATTAGGTTTTGTTGCAAAACGGTGAACGCAGGTGTTTTAAAACACTGGTCCCTGTATCAATATTAAATTAGGAAAATGTAGAAAGAAGCAGGAAGCCAAAGTTTTCTTTTCCTGGAAAACCAGAGAAGAGTAGAGGCTGGTAACTGCAGCAATGAGCCCACAAGCAGCGCCTCATGTTTATAACCAAGCTGATCTCCGGAGAACATCACCGCCTTCACCGCTGCCCTCCACACAGTGGTGAGAGGAGGAAAAACACCACCTCTGTGATGAAGGTCGCTCCCTCCCAAGCCCTCGGTGGAGCAAGCTGAGAGGGACAACTCTCCTCAGTCTTCCTAACCTATCTTGAGCCCAGACAGAATTATTTAGCTAATACCAGTGCACTCCTGGCTTATATCTCCTCGGAGAGGTGAGCCTGCACAGGTTCAGCTCAAGGGAAGGGTTGTCTCTGGTGCTGAGCGGCTCAGAAATGGGAGCACCTCCATACTGCCAACGCTGCCTTTCAACGACTGTCTTTTCTAGAGTCCTTGTTCTGGTCCAAAGGAGTCAGGACATGGGCAGCCCTTTCCTCCAGAGAGAGGCGAAGGGTGGGCTCGTGGTGGTGGCCGTGCCTTGCACACAACCAGCTGACCAGCCAGCCTCACCTTCAGCACGTTGGCTGCGACCTGCAGAAAAGATCTCGAATGAATGTCCTTTGTACTGATGCTGTGCCATCTGGAGCAGCGCGTGGAACAGCTGCCAACGTGCTCTCCCTGACTTTGGTGGCTGCTTGGAAAAAATCTTCCTTTTTGGAAGAACCCTTTCATCCTGCCATGAGCCAAGGAAGACGCCCTGGACATACATACTCATGCAGAAGGGGAGGAGAACGATGAGACACTCCCCCGCTGAAACAGATGTGCTGTGAGGATTTCGTATTGGGAGCCGTGGGGCTAAATGGGACATGTCACGTAGCGTATAATGTATTGGCAAGCGTTACACAGTGTTTCCTTCGCTGTTCGGTAAAAATAAAATTTTTCATTTGCCAAGACTATCAAAGTAGCTGTTTGCTCTTCGCTATGACCAAAGGAAACAGTATTTCTTCCACTATCAACAAAAGGAATATATTTATGTCTCAAACCAGCTTTTCCACGTGCGCACACCCCCGTAGAGAGCTGATTTTAAATCATCGTGAAACGAATTCAGTGTCTCTTCGCTGGACGCCCGTTTCCTTAGGAAAGCAATGATGGGACGATTTTTCCCTAGTGCATCTCTTGAATTTGGCCCAGTACGCACTGTTGAACTGTTTTTCCTTCCTTTCCTCCCTCTAATGCAATTGCTTGGTTTCAGCTACTGTGAGCATGACCCAAATCCCACTGTGGTCCACAGAAAACCTCATACGGGCTAGGGCGAGCATTAGCCCAGTTGTAACCCAGCCTCGCGGTAAAAGGGAAAGGGAGAAGGAATAATTTGGGCACAGCTGGACTTTGTCTGGTACCAGGTCCCTTCATTGTTTGTCTTTATTAGCTCATTAAGCACGTAACAAGAGGCTACTGCTGCCTGATCATAGCAAACCTCGCATACACATTGTTTTCTCTATCAAAAAAATTTGGACATTGTTAGTAAAATGGATAGAACTCCCTGATGAGGTTTTCCACCAGTTTATGCACTGTCCTCAGCCGTCACAAGGAAACAAAGCTGGGTGGCTGTGAATGTCCTTTAGGGCTCTAGCACACCTTGAGGGTGAAAATGTTGTTCTAAAGATGCAATAAAAATAACTGATTTTGATTATAAAATCAGAATAATACTGCCATGTTGTTAGCTCCTGATTTAACCCAAACAGGAGTCTCAGGGCGTTGGAAATGTGGTGTGCTCGAACATCAAATACGCCAAATGGCAGAAGTGTTTGGCATCAACAATCTCACTTGAAGCAAAGAAATGCAAATAAGTTCATTTTTGATTTTGGCAAACATATGGCCAAATCGATTTTCTTCTTTGAGACTAATATTAGCATATCACTGACATGTCAAGGAACTTCTGGGTTGTTGATCCTAGATTTGGGCAAGCTTGGAATTGTAGTTCTTTTGCCCCTATCTCCAAGATCTCATTTTCCCAGTAATAATTCATGTGTCTTAATATGGAGGCTTAGCAGATTAACCAAGTGTCAGTAGGAAAAATATATGTGGAGTAAGTGGAGCGGGAATATGAAATCATATGCCAAAACCTGATTTTTTTCTTTGTTTAGATAAGCAGAGAGATTAGTGATGTAGAAGTCATACTATACATTGGCTACTATGTTCAGGAAAAACTGTGGGTAGAAAAGGGAGCGTTGGTGTGATATATTATCCTATTCTAGCCCATCTGACCACCATATGAATATATATTTTGACTACTCATACATGTATGTGCATCCTACGCATGTACATGAATACCTGTTTGTCCTTCCGCTGCTTAAATAATATTCACACTTTTTCCTCCTAAAGTTTGACTCCCAAAATGCAAAATTGTCATCTATAACTGTGTTACCTTGTTGCTTGCTGCCAGCATGTGCAATGGTCTAACAGTACCCTCAAACACAAATACACATATGTACACCCACCCACAGATGCATGTAGCATCAAAACTGAAGCTCTGAATTTTCCAAGTGCAGCTTCACCCTTTTAAGAATTATTTACAGCTTGTGTCACAGTTATGAATATATATAAGAGAAAGCCATTTCTCCATAGGAGCCCCAAAACAGGGCATGGTAGCACTGCTACGAGCATGTGCCATCACATCTCTGAGCATCTGATGGACACATCCACCTCTGGGATTGTTGTCTGTTTGTTTGCTTTAGGCAGAGACAGAAGTAGTTAATGCTGCTCTAAAAAACACTTTGACAGGCACCATGTTATGTTGATTATCAACCCAGCAACACAGCCCTGTAAAAATGCGTAGTCTTATATGTGTGTGCATGAGGTAGTGGGACAAAGTAGTCACTTGAGGCTCTTAATATGGAAAATAACGGAAGCGTCTCTGGTTCTTGTGCAGACACTGCAGGTAGAATTTCA
The DNA here is from genome assembly GCF_034619465.1 of Leptosomus discolor. NCBI lineage: Eukaryota > Metazoa > Chordata > Aves > Leptosomiformes > Leptosomidae > Leptosomus > Leptosomus discolor. The sequence goes on along the minus strand of NC_141398.1, from coordinate 58,630,012 downwards.
AGTAGTTCTTGGTTTCTCGCTGGTTCTGACATTCATTGAGACATTCAGTGACTGGCTTCAGGAAAGCAGCATTAGGTGAAGATGGCAATGCCCATCTCCCACTCTACACATAAGACTAACACCACTTGTCATAACAGGCAAATAAAAAAAAGAAAAGCTTGTAGCTGAATGCTGACCACCACACATCACGAAAATAAATCGTTTGATTTTCAAGATACAGTCAATATTTTCATTTGTGAGAAGAAACAAGCATTTCTGCTAAAAATGAGTACAGAAGACCTGGGAATGCTGCACAGAACAATGCATTTGTAGGCGGCAGGCTCATTATTTTGTTAACAGACGGATAAATCAAGGACTCCCTTGTTATTTTATTTTTGCAGTGCACTTCAAAAATACTCACACGCCCACTTAGTGCTTCCTCATCGATAACACCAGCAGCAGGGGGGGGAGACGGTGTCACCTTCCATAAACAGGTACTGTTGACATACGGCTTGTAAAATAGAAAAATTTCAATAGGGTTAGAGCCAGCTCAGAGAAAAGGTGCAGATAACGCTGCCTTATCTGACAGTATTAGCCAAAAAATATGCCTGCGTATTTGAAGTCCTGTATTTGTCTGATCCACACATACTTTGTTGACACAGAGCCAAGACTAACAGCGGGTCTAATTGGTTGTACAGATCAGACAATGATGTTCAGGAAGATGAAAATAATATTGGCCCAATGAGATGTGCTTTGTGTTTAAAGGTTGTCAATTTTCTGCTCCAACTTGGGCTGGAGTCACAACAGCAGACCGCAGCCAGCACTTAAATGAGATTTAATGAAGCTGTTTGGCTCTGAGCAAGGTAACCAGACACACACATAGAGCGTGGATGAGAGAGTGCTGCTAGTGCTCGGTACAGTCTTTCCAAAAAAACAGATTGTTTTTTCCTTAAAAACAGCATGGAGATGATATAATTCCTGAATTTTTATGAGGCCTTTCCCAAGGGTCTGGAGATGGTTTCATGTGTAACAAACACGAACTCAGAGAGAGGAAAATGCAGAATCCTGAGAAACCCACCAAACCAGAGAGCAATTATAAGCAAAATATTGTGGGGAGGGTTAATGCTTGAAAAACAAGAGGGAAGAAGTGGTGGCATCACAGGTTTCCAAACCTCATTAAATATATCTTACTCATCCAGCCAGTAGCCCAAAGCTCAGACACTGGGGTTAGTGCTGTGATATTTCACCACGCCGGAGTCGTGCCCATGGATGCCATTTCGCCTTCAGAAAATGTTGCCTCTAAAAATGTCTCCTGCACTTTTTGATGAGCTTCCAACCAATGCTGGACTGTGTGGTTATTGTATCAGTCTGACTTTCTTCAGTTTTTCCCACTTCTCATCCATTCCCTGCATTGCTAAACCCCTCTGGAAATTCCCCCGCATTTGTCGGTGAGAGAATAGGTCTTCTGTCTGCCAACACAACCCTTGGCAGACAGTGAAATATCTCATGTATTTACTAGGTGAAATATCTGGATTATTGTCACAGCATTCAACCGAGGTATCCACTCATGTATCAGCATTAGCTGTATCCAGAGATCAGTTAACAGGATAAATGTCTCGTAAACAGGAGTGAGAACAGTCTTCATGAAAACAAGTAGACCTTAAATCAAAGAAAGCTCTGCTAAAAAAGCAACACTGAACTGCGATTGTCCGTATCTGTGAGGATTTTATCTTGCATGGATTTGCATCCCTTAAATTTCACCCTCTAAAATTAGTCTTAACCACCAAAAATTTGCCTGGCTTCGGCTCCAAGTGTGGTTAAACCACGAACTTCCATCCCTGAACCGAAAAATTTGCCAAGGCTGTCTCAAAATTTGACACTGTTCATTAAAAAGTCAATCCAGTTTATCTTGAAAGGTTCCATCTTACAAATGAGCATGAACTAAAAAAATGCTTTGTCCCAGGCCTCCCAAACATGGTTATCCAGATAGAAGTCTGCCTCTTCTCTTATTTTCTATTCTCCTCCCCAATTTTTTTTAATTGGTGATATTCATAAGTGAAATTCATTGCTTTAGGGTTAGCTTTTTCAAACCACACACATTTCTAAGAATGACTTGCCAAGAAATGTCTGTAAAAGTATTTCTAGATGTTTGGAATTTCCTAGCAGTAGTATAGAAGTTTGGTTTGTTTGAATCTCTCGCTCAGCAGGAGGAAAATTGAGCTCAACATGTTTATGAGTATAAAAGCCATCTGTTTGATAGGGATCCTGGAAGAAGACTGAAGGTCTGACTCTGAGATGATGAAGTGAAAAAGAAAAGTTTCTGTTTCCTGTCACCGAGAATTAATTATACTGTTAATAGTGTGTTAGAAGAAGTAGAAGTGCTTTCAGTTATTACTTAAGCCCAAAGAAATAAATATGACTTCAACAAAAAGCTTCCCTGAGGCAAAATCCACCATAACTTTTTAAATAGTTGGTCACATACTCAAAAATGTTTGTGCTCCGGGATGCTTCTCCATAAATGTGCTCCAGCAAGGGTTCCCCCTCCTTCCCTTTCCATTTCTTTGTGGACAAAATACTGGGTTTTTTGAGGGAAGTGGCTACCTTATATGCCTGACCATGACCTGCAGCCTTAAAGTTCTCATTTAAAGACTCTCGATGTCACCTTGCTCTTTGGTTGCTTTTCTTGTAGTTGTTGACGCTCAGTGGATTCCCTGGGATGCCTGGACTATGAAACGGGATTCGCCCCTTTGGTAGGAGTGGAGGGTGGGAAAGAGAAATGGGAGATCCCTCACCAGAGGTGACAAAATAGTTCAACCAAAAAAACCCCATCCAGAAATCACGGGTGATAGCTGGGCTGCCTGGAGCCGCTTTTTGGAGGAACCGAACTCTCTCTGCTCTTTATAGAGGGACCCAAGGGAGATGATGCTCTAATTTTACCACTGGAGCTGTCTTCCTCTGTATGGTGCAGACTCAGTAATCCCCCTCTAAGACACTGTTGAGATATATCAGGTCAAAAGCTCTGCACTACGTGATGACTTTCTGGTGGTTTACAGTAAAACAACAGCTGCCACGTGTCGATGGCTTTGAAAACCATCAACAAAGCACAGACGGTGGAAGCCCACAACTAAAAAAAATCTTTATGGCACAGGTTATCTGCAAACAGGCCACTTTGCACAGTCTCCTGAGTGGGGGATTTGCAAGGGAAAGACATCTTGATGCCCCTAAAAAGCACAGAAATCTCCTGCCCTCTTGCCCTCTCACCTCTCATTCGCAGCCTAAGTTCACTCCAGCTGCAGGATCGCTCTTTTAAAAGGCAAATTCTCATTGCTCAAAGCTGAATAAATACCGACGGGGAAGGTGGACAGGTCTGCTGTACTTCGGTACACACCGGCTTTGTCCCTCTGTGCGCTGGCATGAGTACCAAGCTGGGGTTTTTGGAGGGCTGCCAGCGGGGCGAGATGCCACCAGTATTTTCTTTAGTGTGTTGTAAACCCCAGGTGAGTTTTGACACCATCCGTACCCTTGGCGGACACTCACTGCATTATATATGAACTGTTTGGTTCATGTTGAGTGTGGAGACTCCTGTAATGTCCAGAAGTATTTGGGTGTACAAAGAAAAATACAGCTGAGCTAACAGAGCTTTAAAAGATGCTGACTTGGGTGCTTGATAGCCCCTGCGTAAGGCTTGCTTGTCAACATTACCAGGCGAAATCTATGAAATCTATGCCTTCAACCTGAATATACAAGGAGAGCCAAAATAACACATTATGAGCGTTAATGCAGTTGAAAGTAAAACCGCATGTTTTCCAAAGGGTTTAAAAGCTCATTTGAAGTAGGGCAAAGGGTCAGAAAAGAAGGAGTCCCATTTATGTAGCTTTGGCAACTGTTTAAAAATGAAGAAGCCCCACTTAGAACATGTACATTTCATTATATCACTGCTGCTCTTGTCACCGGGAGGAAAAGCGGAGATGCTCGCCCTTGCTTGGGTCCTGCAAACTCGGAGAGTTTCCTGACTTCTCAGAGGAAAAAAAGAAAGAAACGGTTCTTTGTTAGGAGTGAGTGGAAAGAGCATAAACCCCAAATGATTTTTTTATTTGTAAAGGGGATTTTTATGCTTAGGCAATAGGAAAAAAAAAAACCCTGGGCATGTTTTACAGTGCTGTGTGCAAGGTTGTATTAACTGCTGGGTGATCTGGTGTGCTGGGCGCCGCCTGGGGCAGCGAGGGCTCAGCACCTCCCGCTGCAGGACACGAGGGGCTTGATGAGCCGGGCTGGGGGCTGCGCTGATGGGGAGGGGAGCGTGGAGGGCATTTCTGCTCCTTGCTGCCTCCAGCTCTTTATCTCAGTCCCAATGGGGACTTCACGGCTTTCTGGTCATGCTTTTGCTTTGGCCTTTGCCTCATTGCACTTTTGGCATCTGTATTTCCCAATAAGTGATGTCACTTGTAATTACTTGGAAACATGTGCCCTGGCTCTGATCTGACCACTCAAATTCCCCTCCTGAATCCCTGCCACCCGTAGCACCCAAGGCACTGATCCTCTTTGGGCTGTCCCAAATTCAGAGGAGCAGGGAATGAGGGACAGGCAGGATGCTCCATGTCCTATACCCTACGCAACGCCAAAGTCTACAGCCACCACAGAGGACCAGGGTGCTTGGAGTGAACTACTTCAGGTCTGGAGAGGCTCCATGAACCTTCAAAGATGTGTTGGAGAGAAGCTGTCAAGCTACCTGCCCCCCAGGACCATTGCAGTGTTCTTGCCAGCGCACCTGGCTTGTAAAAATACAGCAGGAACACCAGCATTTTGCCCCTCAGGGACTGGTTTCCAGTAAGTGCAGCCTTTGGTGTGAATTTCTTGGTTCCTTTATAAAGGGCTACAGAAACATCTTAGTGCCAGAGTCTGCTCAGAGTGAATCTTGCCTGTCTCACTGTCCTGGGCTTACAACAAAACTTGGTGCATTAAAGGTAAAATATTTGAAGCAAGTTTGTCTGCTTTTTCTGTAGGGATTTGGGGAAAAAAAGTGTTTCTGTTAAAAAAAAATACATCCCTGGTCCACAGGCTTGAGCAGAGAGCAAAGGCAACATTTTTGTCTGAGGTTCGAGTTAAATCACTGGCAGGACATCACTGCTTTTTGAGTACTTTAACTCAGATCCAACAAAAATCTATAAAAAGCTGTTAAGTTGCGATGAAGGAGAGCCACAGCGGTAATGAGTTTACTACAGTCCTTTAGGGTAAACTCTAGACTACTGCAGGGTGAGGAGTCTGACTGCCCTTCCCAGAGGGCAGGCAGGTATTGCTGCAATGTAATGTCCTTCGTGGACCTTCAGCCTCCCCGTGTCCCTGCCAGGAACCCTGGAGTAGATGAAGAGTAGATCAAGAGTGAATGCGAGGTGTTGATCTGTGTCTCCATTACAACTTCAGCTCTGTTCACAAGCTGGAAAGGGCCCTTGGCTGGAGCAGCAGGTTGAGCTGGTGGTTTTACGGAGATGAATAGCATTAAAAGGTGAGAGAACTGGAGTGACAGACCATGCTGTGCAGTAGGATCAAAGCTCCCTGGGTTGTATCTGCTGGGCACCAACCAGAGCTTTAGGAGGTCTGCATCCCTCACATTCAACAGAATTTCATTTCCCTTCAACATATGCATGGGGAAGAAGAGAAGAGAGATGACCTCAAATTGAACAGTTTCAAGAAAGCCAAAAGTTGCCAGACACGTGGGCAGTAATACACCGACCAGCAGCTGCAAAGCATCTCCCCCGCTACGGGATTGATTTAAATTCCTCTTTTAATATAGAAATGGCTTGGAATCTAGGGACATTGGAGATTTATGACTTCAGAAAGAATAAGGCAGCAGGACAACCCACAGTTTGCATCCTGTAGAGCAGTCCAGAGGGATGTCTGACATGTTCCAGCTTTATTTATGCGATAAGGGAAGCACTGGCAGACACCCTTTGTAGCTACTGGGGCTGATAAAAGAGTGACAACGAAAGCTACAGCCGATGGTGGCAGCTCCAGAGATGCACTGGCCTCGCACTTACACATGGGTGCACCTTTTCTGCAAGCCAGGGGCATTTGGCTTCTTGCAGCAGCAAACTCTTTTCCGTGTCAACATTTCCCTCTTGCTTTCGAAATCAGAATGACTTGAGGGTCTTCGCGTATGAGAGTCTAAATTAAATATTGACTAAGAGGTTTCATGTGAGCTTGAATGTTTTTAAAAAGTCTAAATGAATCCCACAGGGTGAGTTTAGGGCTCTAAAATGGACTCAAGCAGAATAAAGGATGTATGAGTTAGAGGCACAGAAAAAGTCTCAAATGGCAGATGAGTCAGCAAAAAAACAGAGACCAAGAAGATGCAGAAATAATATTAGGGATATAAAGAGACTGGAAGTAGAGGTAATTTTCCTGTACTAAAGTAAGTAAAGAAAGTTTATCTAATATTCCCCAAATTACTCCTCTCCAAATATTTGTTGGTTGATTTGCTTTTCCCTTCCAAAGCCTCAACAGCCTGATTTCATTTTCCTGGCTGTGTGGAGAACCAGCAACACCAGGAATAGAGATTCCAACATGAAATCCTACTTGCTGGCTCGAAAACCTATACCTGGTGTCGAAGGGGTACAAGAATCAATTTTTATTAGAGATTTATTTGTTACTTTTAAGCAATGAAGAAAATCTGCCACAAAGTAAAAACATATGTCCCATGAAAAATATTGATGTGCGCAGACAGTGCTGAACATCCCTTGGGTACTAAGTGGATGAAAAGAGTCAGAAAGTCATTAGCAGGGAAGGACAAAATAATCGCAAGACGTGTTGCCTTAGACAAACCACAGCTGAACCTCTTTAGCTCACTTTTTTGCTAGTCCCAATTCCAAATAATCCTTCTGTAATGCACTGATGATGGACTCTAAGTCTAAAGGAGGGAAGCCAGAATATGTAAAATCTTCCCAAGTGACATATATATGGTCCGTTTAGTGCAATATATTAAAATTCGGTAAATATTTACTGATGCACTGCTCTTCCCAGTAGTGAGCCCAGTGGACTGATGCAAGTGTGCATTAAATACATCTTCACATCTTTAGCATTGTTTACTTCTCCTCTCACAACATTAAAACTGGGAAAACAGCATTTGAAATGTTGTGGTTGTAAAAGTAGAGAGCAGCAGCAGTCTTTTCTTCTGATTAAGAGTGACCATGGTTTAGTACAAAGTCTTATAAAAATAGAGAAAAGACGTTTTGGTCATTTCTGCACCTAGCCACAGAGAAAATCAGCAATGTCGAGGTTTTCATATGTTTTTGATTAGCTTTTCCGGCTCATTCTTCTTATTAAAGTTCATTTTGAGGTTTGACTGATTCTCCTTTTGCCTCTGCTGTTTTGGTCCTCCCTCAAAATTGGGGTGGTTTGGGAAGCCTTTTCTCGGGAGCCCTAACAGATGGCGTGGTGGGACCTTTCCTGGGGTGGATGTTGCTCGGCTGGCAGTGGGGACGAGGGATCGTGTCACTCTGAGATGGGACACACACCCAAACCCTTGCCCCATTGCTTTGGAGCTGACACAGCACCCCAGGAAAGCCAGAGGTCTATCGGTTGTTAGTGGCACGTCTGAAAAGTGGAGCATAGGGTATAAGTGTTAACATAAAGATCTTTTAATATCAACCGAAAGTCTAGTGCAAAATGCTTTAAAAGTTTTCGTGTGCTTTTTTTGCTGGTGGTTTTCTCTCCCTTCCTTCTTTCTGACAAACTCTGTGGATAATCTCGCAGAAATGAAGGGAGAAGTGGAAGGAAAGAAAGTTTTTTGGGTGAAAAAACCCTGTTCAAATCGCAGAAGTGAATTTATATAAGATTTCCATTTCCTTTTAGGCTAAAACCTCTTTTAAACCAAGGAGCTCTGCTGTCAGTACTGGATCCAAATTCAAATCATTCCAGGCTGGCCTAATTAAAAAAAAAAATCTCCAGGGCTGGTGTCAAGGGACTATTCAAAAGTCTAAGGACAGAGCCTACCCCTTCATCAGAAAACAAAGAGAAACCCTGAATATGTATGAAGATGGTCAGGAGCTTTCCCAAGCTCCCACTCCTCTCCTTGGGAAACCAAAATGTATCAGCTCTAAATCTCCTTGGTGCATTTGTGAGACACAGGCAGTCATTGTACACGAGACCCACGGTATTAATCACCTCTAGATTTCCCTTTCCTCTTTCTAAAGAGGGGATTTTCTTTTTTATTAATGTCAATAAATAGTCCTGCCTGAGATTAGACTGTCAGGGACATAATGTCAGGAAAAAAGCTGAAACGCCCCAAACTGGAGGACCCTGACCTGTTTCCAGAGTCAGTGCTCAGTAGGTGCAGGTAACCACTGTGGTTTTGCCCCAAATGCTACAAGCCCTGCTTTATGGCATAGCTGAAGAGAGTGATGGTCCCACTGGTCGGAATATGCAAACAGCTCTAGATTAAAAGAAGCCAGATCACCTCCCAAACCAAATATTGAATTAGGTCTGGGATTTTTTTTTTCCGTCCCCTTTTTCATCTCACATTCGTGCTGCTCTAGTCTCGGCTGTGTCACTAGCTTCTTTGTCCCCACATCCTGCAAAAATACTGAATATCTCAAGCTGTTGTTTGTGCTCAGATTTCTGGTCTGCTTTACCTGTGACATTAATTCAACATATCACCAACAAATAAGCTTCTGGCCATAAACCGATGAGTGCTTAGGAGTCTTTTGGACATATCCTCGCAGTAACATTTTTTTTGCTGTCTGCTTGCTTAGTATGTTTTATATCTCGATGAGAGTAGATGTTTTTTCCTTGCTTATTTTTTCATGTGGCTGTAAATTAGTCTTCCGCATGGCAGAGTGGTACAGTTACGGGTGACCCTGCAAAGATTTTCTTTAGGATGCGGAACATCCAGAAAGTTTGAGTCTAATCCTGCTCCTGCCCTACTCGTTGCCACCCGTTTTATTACAACTAGAAGAAGAATTGCGTCATAGAGGAAGAAAAAAAGAAAATTAAAATGTAACTGAACCTTTCAGAAATGACAGATCAGCTCAAAATTTGACTTCTTTTTAAAAGAGGGGGAAAGGGAGTGGTTTTCTGATTACCAGAATTTATCCTGAGAATTCAGTCACTGCATTGTTAGGGATATCAAAACTGGGAAAATCTTCTTTCACCTCCTTGTGGTTTTTTTTTAATGGGTTGTGAAGAGAAACTGGCCCCTTGAATTAAGAAAGCTTTGTGAGGGGACAACATTTTCATGCTACTGTATTTTAACATCCTTCTCAACAATGACATCTTCTACTCATTAAAGGCAGGTCAGTGAGTGAATCTAATAACATATTTGTGGAAACATAAGGAGCTGAAATATGCCCTTGGCTTTTCAGGAAACAAAGGTCTTTCAGAAATGCCAGAGAAATGAGATTCTATTTTTCCAAGGCATCAAATTTTTTAAAGCAACCCAAAATGTGCATAATCATATTATAGGCAATCAGGGTGCTATTCAGCTACTATATCAAACAGGCATGTCATTAGCGCAGCAGGCTAATTGCTTGAGCTTTCCTTGACCTGGGACTTCAACATTAAGGCTCTGGGTGGCCAAGCGATTTTCATCATTTTGTCTGTACTCCATGAGTCTAGAGGAAATCAAGGTCTGTGATTGCTTTGGTAATTTTCCTTTCAGAACAGATTGCTTGATTTGACATTTTAAGTACAGTATCTTGTAACTCACAGAACCTTTCAAAGAAACTGCTGTGAGTGCAGTCTCCTGTTTTCCTTGCTAAAACACTCTTCTGTGTCTTTAGAAGACTTATCTTTGTGAGAACACAGCAGCAGATCATGAGAATTGAGTTGCCACTGAGATAAGGTCATGTTATGTAGAAATATGAGCTGCTTAACCTCTGATCTTTCCCCCCACTTCCAATTTTGTAACCTTTCGCTGCGTGTAGTTCACAGTGAAGTCAGGAGAAATGCCTGGATTCCTCTTGGTTTCCCCGGCATCAAGAACCAGACAAATTTACTTTTTTCTGTCTCTTAGGCTTTTTGAAAATGTCCATTGTGCTGCATTACAGGTTTCTTACTGGCTTCCACCAAAGAAAAAAACTTCTTCCAACTCCTCAGACATGATGATGACAGCCTTCTAAAATATCTGCCATTCCTAAAACCATGCTCAGAAGAGAATTTAGCTTCTGACTAGATCAGTAGCCAGCAGCGGCAGCTGTTGACATTTAAGCAAAGGTTTGGGATGAGATATCGTGAAACGGCTGCATCCTGAAAGCCAGGGAAGGGAGCAGAAGTTGACTGTAAACTTGAATTAAGCAGGGTGTTTTTTTGACCAGAACTTCAGCATGACCTCAAAAGTCAACCAAAAATCAATGGACAAGGTCATGGGTGTTTTTTTGACCAGAACTTCAGCATGACCTCAAAAGTCAACCAAAAATCAATGGACAAGGTCATGAACAGGGTCACACCTCTTGATGTAAGCTGATTTGAGCCCAGTACTGGATCAAGAGTTCCCATTTCCCCTGTGTGCAAGAGGGGGAAGAAATAAGCCAGAGCCACCTTAGCTCCCTGCGAAAGGTGTGGAAAGGGAAGAGAACACTTCCAGAGACTGATGTTGGGAAGGAGATTTGCAGAAGCCGAAAGAGCAGCCCAGTCTAGATGTCTCTCACTTGTCCCCAAAGCACTGGCTATTTCTGAAGCTCAGAGTTTTGCTCCCATTCTCTAATGTCTCTGCTAGTATGCAGTAGACTAAGAAATAGGAAAACAAGGCATGTGAACTGCAAACATGTCTAACAGATACTTGGCTTTAAAATTACCTCGAGCAGCTTGGTCAGCCATTCATTCCCCTCCCTGCTCTCCTCCTTGAGCTCTGAAATTATCCAGAGAAATAGGAAAGTTTGGATCCGCACTACATAATCTGCAGCTGGAGCTAAATACGTAAAACATATATAAATCAATTGTCACCTTTTTTTTTTTTGGTTATATTTCATTAGTGGAAGAAGAATTTTAATAGCTGTTATAATGCCTCTTTTCTTGCCCTTCCCTGAAACCAATTAGATTGGAAAGTGCAGTATGCAGACCCATTTTTTCAAGGTGATAGCATAGAAAGAGTAAATTTACTCTCATGAAAGCTTTGTATAAGTTGATGGCTACAGAAAGATTATTTTAGTGTTTAAAGCTGTACGGTGAGGTCACACAGAGGCACAAACTGTATGGGACTAAATCTGAAAACTTGTGTTATAATGTTATTTCATAACAATATTTCACAATTACTGATAGGAATCTTTGTGGTTTACCAGTTCACTAATAACATCTTGAACTGGAAAAAAAATCTTTCTAGGAGCTTTCCATGAGTATCTCCAATAAAGCTTACTAAACACAGGATATTCTTTGTGGTTTTAAGTTCATCAACATTTAAAAAATATCAATTTAACAATTAACGACCTGGGGTATTCCTTGAAGCTGGAATTTTATGAGCTAATTTGGGGATTGCAACACTGGAGAAGGTGTCTATCTTCTTCAACCAAGAGCCAAGAGGGCACGTTTAAAGCCTATGAGAGATTTAACTACAGCTGGACTATTCCAAAGGAAAATTTGCATCACTTTGCAGGAAACACTTTCCTTGGTGGCTGCAAAACTCAAAAAATTGCCGAGGGCACAGCAAAGGGGACTGGATACACAAAGGACTTGTTGGCACAGGCTGTTTGGAGAGATATTAGATCATCTCGGTTACTTCCCTGATGTACAGGAGTTTAGCTGGAAGCTGGATTGGACCTGCAAGCCTGACTGGAGATACGGGGATGGCTCTCACGCTGTGGGCAGCTGTAGTGTGTGCGCACAACCAGAGCAGCTGGTTGTGTGAGCATCCCCAGTGCAGGTGGAGGCAACAAGCCACGGCAATGCCTCGTCCAGTGTGGCAGTGCCTGAAAGATGCACAGAGATTTCCAGGCTGCTGCCTTCCCAGTCCTGCCCCACAAATACAAATACATGTGTCACGTATTTGGTTCAGCCCGTTCAAACGAGCCATGGCACTATCAGTAATTTGGGCTCTGTGTCTAAAATCTCATCCCATGGGAGGCTCAGGTTGCGCATAGTGAGAACGGTTTATCCCTTGGTCTAACGGGATGATCTTATAGCTCAAGCAATAAAGTCTTGTAGCTTTGGATCCGGAGGAACAAGAGGTCTCCAGCTCTCAACTGGAGCTCTTTTCATGCAGAAGGATATAAAACCAAGCACGTGTATGCTGTGCCTTGGCAAGGGGAACACAGCCTCCTCTCCAGGCGACATGTGAGTCTGCTGCTCTTGCCACTATCTTAGACAGTCATCTTCTCTGTAGGAAGAATGGATTTAATTATATCACAGTTTCCAGTTTTATTAATGCTCAAACAATACGAGCATTAAAGTGAAATAATATGCCAAGTACTGTAGAGGCCACTGAAACGTTTCCTGTTATTGTGTTGTAATGGAGATTGCAGTAACACGGAGCCGTTCCAAATGACTGCAGCAGAAAATGTCTCTAACCCTCTCCAAGATCCGCAGCTCAGCAGAGCTCTCAGGACTTTCGTTCTTGACAATAGAGTTTCTAGGAATTTACATCTGAGGTGGCAAAGAATTTGCCTAGGAGGACTGGGCACGGCTCAGGCACTTCCTTGCTTTCTGCAAGCCTTTCCAATGAAAAGCAGACCTCATCTGGCACGGCTGAGAGCTGCATTTGATAAAGGGCTACAACTTTCCCCAGCCACAAAGAAATGACCGAGCTCATGAGCAGAAATTATTGACAAATACAGGGCGTAGAAAAGCCACTGCTGTTATGAGGGAGCTCGACTGGGTGGCAAATTTCTGGTAGGAATTGGCATTTGTGCTCACTTTCCCGGAGGGGCCACGTTCCCGACACAACAGTATTACTCAAAAGAAGCATGAAATAGAGCAGTGACTGATTCCTGGTGATGTTCCTCTTGGAAGAGGAAGCCATCCATCCATATGACATGCCTGTGAATTCTTATACCATAGAATTTTTTACTCCATCTGAAATGAGCAAATGAAAGCGTAGCTGTTTATCTGCTGGCCGTCGCTGATGGTTTCGCGTTCCTGCCCCTTCTGGAGGATGGTGTCCTTTCAGTCCAGGTGTGGAACCCATCTGAGATCCTTACCACCAAATCATCTCCAAAGTAGGGGCTGTGCTAATGAGAGATGGAGCTGAAATTCGCTGACTTCAATGGCAAAACTCCATGAGGATAGGATTTAACATGCGCTGTGATTTAACCAAATTTACATCTTCAACCTCTAACAGAAATGCACCTCTTCTACATTTTAGTCCTATTCTTCTACTAGACTTCACGTTAACTTGATCTTTGCCTCCTACCTGACCTTTTTTATTCGTTCACCTTTACTACAATGAAAATGAATCATTCAATCATTTCAGCTCAATATATCGCTCTGGAACGAATTCAGGGAGACATCCACGAAGATTGTTTCCTGCTGCAGACAGCAAGTGGTTTCTACGTGCATGCTCTCGTGATGCTTTTCTAAGGGATTTAAATTCAGTTAGAATAAATTACAGACCTTTGAATATAGCACTGAAATATAAGTGAAAATGGCAGTGTTGTCATCTGTTTACATGGAGACTCTTTATAAATAATGAGTCAGTGGTTGCTCCCTCATGAATTGCCTGGACTCCCTGCAAACCCTTAATTCTGCTTTTTCGGATTTGTTGTCACTACCTTAGCTGAGAGTGGCCAGGGATGGCTTAAACCATAATTTCACAGGGTGAAGCTCCAAGTGATAAACAGAAACTGAGCTCGTTACAAAAAGTGGGCAGTTTGAAAAAAAACCCCAAATTTAAACTTTTATTAATCACCTCATTTTTCAATAGTTAGTCCTTGGCCACGTGGTAACTGATGTCAGGGCTATGCAGGTGAATTTGCTGTCACAGGAGAAAACAGCAAAGCAGGCTCAGGTTATAGGTTTATTATAACATCTTCTATTTATAAGATGCTTTGGAATAGCTGGAGTAAAACCAGACACCTGAGGGTATTTGGACACTTGCAGAACATCAGTAATCTCCATTTCATCACCCCTGGGAGGTGAGGGGGTTTTTGTGCAATTGGAAAATTTGGTTATGGACTGTATGAAATTTGTTCTCTGTAATAAAAGTCATTTAATTGCCACAGAGGTGCATCTCTTTGCTATTTCCCTTCTCATACTGAAGCACCACAGAAATGTTGTCTATGGACAAAGAGTGAAGAATTGAGCCCTCAAGCACTGACAACAGAGTGACGGGTCTGTCCTATTGCTGGATTTTTACAAGTTGTGAATAGTAAAGGAATTACCTCTGCAAAAGATGCATGTTCACAAATTATTAAAGCCATATCTTTTTGTCTTCAGCTGAAGATATAAAGTACATACAAAGAATTAATTTCTCTAAATCCCCTTTCCTTCCAGCTGGACACTTACTGGGATTATGTTGTCAGCGCTGTGCTTCAGGACAGAAAGCACTGTAAGGAAAGTAAACTACAGACAAAACTGGCAGAAAATTAGGAGATAGGCACGCGCATGGGCAACAGAAATCACGTTTAGGAAAAAGGGGGAAAAACTGTGAAAGAGCGCCAGACTGCATACAGTAGTCTTAGTGTTTGCACTGGTTAAACCCCTTTTATCTCACATTCATAAACACAGGCTCTCTATATGATATAAAACACATTTAGCTGTCATTGAAATGCTGTGATTTATGGAACAGGGCTGTCCCTAAGAGGGTAACAACACTTGGTGCTTATTTTGGCAGGTGCACTAATTCAAACTGCTGAGCAGCTCAAAGAACAGCTCATGCTAACGACAAAAGGTTAATGATTTTCTTTTCTTTCCCCCTCTCTGTTTTTTTTTTTTTTTTATTGGAAATATTTGTTCAGTTTAGGCACTGCTTCGTATGTGACCCCAGCTCTAGCCAAGCAGATGTCAGCTCACTTCGCATTTGGCAACGGCAGCATTTGAAGAAAATATTATTTTAGTTTCAAACATGACTAAATAGCCATCAGCATCACTGGGCTAATGAAGAGACATCTACAGACCTTCGCCCTGCCTTCATGTTTGCATTTAACAGGCGATAAATGATGATCTATTTCCCTAGTAAATCGGAAATGACTTGTCTGATATAAAAATCAGCACGAAGTGTATTCACTTGTCTATCTATCCATCAGTCCTGTGTTAGATTTTACAGTTTCTCCATGGTCCTCTAATGCACTTGTTACCTGAAGCTTCTTCTGGTTTAACAGGTTTGTGGACTTGTCTGTAACACCCTAAATGAGCCTACGTTCTCTGCTGGTTGCTAGCTCTCTAAGTTCACCCACTACATATTTTTTAAGTGTTTGTGGCCATGTTTAGCAAGATGGAAAACTATAGAGTCAAGTCCTGACCTTATTTTCAGCACACATTAAAACCCGGATTGCCAAAAGCAGGACACAAAAAACTGGATGTCTGAGCCTCAGACTAATGCTGGCTGCAGAAAGGGTCCCTGTTACCCCCTGTCTGAGCTGAAGTTTTTTACAGGACTAACAGCATCCTTTGCACGTGGCACATTTATTGGTGCAGGAGATACCTGGGGTTCAGCTAAGCGGTCCTGTACAACGACAGGAGGTGGGAGTGAACCAGGGATCTTATCCTCTCCAAAACTATGTTTTCAAAAACATGTGATGCAGTTTGGCACGGTTGCCAAAGCTGACCTGAGCTGGTCTGAACATTGAGATGCCCACTCTGTCCTTCCCGTGGCATGGGAAACCAGAGCCGAATTGGGATAGCCTTGACCCCGGCTTGGGGAGTGAAGGCCACCTTCCTGGTCAGTATGTCAGCATTCATTAAATCACGTGCCTGGACCAGGTTCCTTGGTGTCTTTTATGGGGTATGATCATTTTTCACTTCCCACCTTACGTTGGTGATGATGAACATCAAACATCTGCCCATCCTGCACTGGGAGCAAACAGGTGTAAGAGAAAGACCTGGAGGCTCTTCATAGGGCTTACTTACTGGGCACAGCACTGGGAAAATAATAATAAAAAAGAGGTTTAAAACCCTTTTGAGACCTTCAGAGGATAAATCCCTCAAGATGCAATGCTTTATTGTCACTATGAGCACGTGAGCGCTCGGAGAAGTCCTGTACTCAAACACAATAAGGCTGGTCATCTGCCACAGGACAAAAATCTCATGCGCAACAATATCAAAAGAGGCAGAAAAGTCCAACAATAACAACAAAGCAGCAAAACCCTGGCCAGCAGTGAAAAGTAGGTCATTTTGAATGCATCCAAGAGCTGTATCTCCGCAAGGAACTGGACAGAAGCCAGAAAGACATTTGTCAAATTAATCATGGAAGATCAGGTGCCCGTCCCCCTTCCTGCCCTCTCCTCATTAACCTTTGGCATAATGGCAGGTTCAAGACAGACTCCTAATAAGTGTGATTTTTCTTAGATAGTCCAACATCATTATTTTCTAAACCGCAGTGTTACTCACAGTGAGGGCCATGTTCCCTTCGCTCAGCCAAGTTATCTCTGATGCGGGGAGGGGAGCTGGGGAACTGGTCACGCCACTGACTCTTCTGGCTCTCGCTATAGCCCAACACATCCAAAACCGCTTAAGGTTCAGCTCTGGTCCCAGCTGGACCATGCTGAGGACCAGCAGAGCATCAGGGTGGCTGTTCACATCATGAACCACACCTGTCCCAGGCCTTGATTAGAGCTGGAAAGCCCTACAAGCAATTTCAGCTGGAAAGTCCCTACAAGCAGTTGCAATCACTTGGTAAATGTCTTATGCCAGGAGAATTCTCCACTGGAAAAATTGGATTAGATTATCGCTTTCTAATGCTCTTTGAATAGGGCTATATCTAGGGTGGTTGCATTAGGAAAAGCACAAGTGAAGAAAAAGCCCCTGAGATTTAATGAGTAGCTGTTCAGAAAGCTTGAGTCCATCAGCTATTTACTATGAAGGAAGGAAAGAAGCCTGGAAAATGTTAGGAGCAGAAAGACCACCAGAAACAAAAATATAGTATTTTTAATGCTGAAGTTACCAGCAGAAGAGGTCCTCAAAGTTTACAAGGGGAGTTTTAACAGTAACATCACAGCAGGACTTGATAAATAAAATACGTGTAACTTTAACGTATTTTTTTCCCCTACCACTGGTCAATATTTCCCTCCCATCAAATTCAAGAGTTATTTTGGCTTTACTTCAATTTTTTTTTGAAGGACTCCTCTCTGAGAAAGATGAGTAGATGACAAAATATGTGAGAGGATGACTAAAGCATTGGAGGAAAAGATAGATTATGGGCACAGGGTGTAATATCTGGTAAAGCTGGCGAGTACGAGTGCCTAGGAAAGAAAAAGACAGGCTGGCCATTTTACTCAAGAGCAAAGAGAAGGATGGAAATCTGGATGCTGTAAGTGAGGCTTGATCCAGGAAACAAAATCCATAAAACACATTAGTTCTTGGGTGAACGTAGTAAAGAGTCTAGTCCAGGTTAGCCAAATATCTGTGGCTTCAATAGAAGCCTTTAGGAAAATATGCAGCCACTGAACCATTTTTATTCAGTGTCCTCCAAACATAAAATACTCTTTTAGCTGTTTAAGGCTAGTTTTTTACTCCCACCCCTCCTGACCTGTCTTACAGGGCTGAGTCAGGAGCAAAATAGAGACAAATAAAAAAAAAAGCCGTCTGCTTTCGTAGCCCACATGACCCTGGTACGAGTCGCTACTCACTGGCCGCGTTTCTCCCAGCTTGTCCATCTAGGTTAGAAAACCTGCGACATTGAAGTCATTCTGTGTTAAAAAAAGAAGGGGGAAAAAAAAAAAAAAAGAAAAGAGTGGTTTGCATGGAGCGTTTTGCACGGAAAATCCCGGAGTGAAGTGTTTGTTGCCTCTTTGAAGGAAGATACATCACTAAGTCACTGTAACTAATAATCGTGTGATATTGAAAGAGCGCAGAATTTACTGGTGCAGTGGGATTACTTTTGTTAAAGCAATAATGCCTCATTTGTTCTTATGACAGAGCTTTACAACAGCTACACAGGCAAGTCTTTAACATCCATCAACATTACTGTCTGGATTGTATTATCTAGGAAATCCCAGAGTCACTAGCCTACAGGTTGAATTAGCTGCAAATTCATTTCAGATTAGAATCCCTTTTGTAAATGCTGCAGTCACTCAGGCAATACCTCGGAGAAAGCAGGGGGATGTTATTGAATTTTGTGTTAATAATTCTTTCCCAGCCTTTTATTTTTTTTTTTTTTTTGGGTAACCACTGCTTTTTGAAAGGCATTAAGGCATTAAGCTGACTTTAAAATAACAGCAGCAAACACTTTTCCAAAAAAACCTTCCTCTGTGTCCTTCCTGCATGAATGAAAACCTTTCAAATACAGTTTATAGCATATCTGCCCCTCATTTCAGGTGTTTCAGGCCCACAGCAAATCACCCAAAGATTTCTATGTTTTGGTCACACTTCTGCACCAGGTTTCTCAAGCAAGCTTTGGCCGGGTGCCTTCTCTCTACCTGCCCTTACCTAGTTCACCTTGGCTAGACCTCATCTTGCAATGCATGGAGCAACTCAGCTCTTCTTTCCTCTGCAGGGTGGAAAGATCTCAGGAGGGATGAAATGGTCTTTTCCCTTCTGACATGGTTCTTTGCATCATGAAAGCCTGCTTTTGTAGGACCTGGGGTATTTTAGACATTACTGCAATGCATATGAGAATTAAATGAAGAATCCGGGTCTTATTGCAGTTTTTCTGGTGTAAATGATGAAGAGTATTGCTGATCAGATCTGGATTTTGCCTGGGTTGCGCTTAGGTCTCTCCTGAATTTGCTTGCGAGCAGTATTCCAGCAAAGAAGCCTGCAGGCAGGAAAGAGTGTGTTTGACTCGAGCATTAGGGAATGTTTGAAGAAAATGAAGTTTGAACTCCAAACCACAAATATTCACAACAGAATCCTGATTCGGAGGATTACACCGAGCCAACTGCAGGGCAGAGCTGCCACCACATGACTGCTCAAATGTCACCTACGAGATTTGGATTTCAAATTGTCCCTGCCGAACTCCTCCCAGGCAATCCTCAGGCCGACGTGTTTTTGGCTAATAATGCTGAACAAAGGCCACATCTGAAAATTCGCTTGTTGCCCACATTACTCATGTGAATTATTTGCTTGGCATGCTGTTATAGAAAGAATGGAGAAATTCAAATTAAGGAGCAGATCCCTACCTTTGAGGTTCTTCTTAAAGGACCCCTTCTGTGCAAGAGACCTAGAGCTTGGTTTAAATGCACCGTTAATGTCTGTGTTGATAAAACCCAGGAAATTGCCATTTTGATTCTTTAAATTTCTAACCTGTTATGTTTACAATTTTATGTAATGTATACTGCTGCCCTCAGAGAACGAAAGGAAAAAACGTCCCTTTTGCCCTTTTTATAAGCTAGTTTAATGCTTTAAGAAGGCATTTTTATGTTCTGATTGAAGAAATAGATGTTATTGTGCAAGAAACCATTGAAGCATCTGTACAACTTGAAACCCGCGCAGAAGCTCCAGCCTGTTCTCTCCAGGGCTGTAGACTTCATTAATATATCTACAGGAGAATGTGGATCTCGTCACCATTTTTCCTACCAAAAATTAACTAATTCTATTAATCCTCAGAGCAGGTTTTAGCCTGTAATTGAAGACAAAGCTGCAGATTTCCTTCTGTGCTCTTTGGGGTTTCGGTGAGCGATTTGGTAAGCGCATGTTTCAGGTGAAGCACCCTGTTTTCTGGGGACCATAAAGCCCTAACTCCTACCCAAGACGGAGGTCTCTGCGACTGCCACCCCCTCCTGAGATACACACCCTAGCAGACACAGAAATAATGGCTATTTTAGCCTGTCACTCTCTGCAGCCAAAACCTCACCTCTGTTCACCGGGGTCTTTACATAACCTGACCTCTAGAAGCCAATTACATCTGTTTTCTTTGTGCTCATGTGTTTCTAGTATTGACACCAACTTCGCTTTCAACAAAGGGTGGGTTCCCATGAACTCCGTCCTTTATTACCAGCTGGTTCTTATTAGAGATTAACCAATAAAAAATGAGTAATACAGTCAGCAGTGTGCTCCTACATGTAGCACTTTTCCATGTGTTTCAATTTACCAATCAACCAATAAAGCCCTGCCCTCCAATGAACTGCATTCCATACCTCACATTTTTTGCTTATTTTGATAAATGTAGCTTTTCATAGATAAAAAGGGCAAGAATCTGGCTAACACTGTCTACTGTTAGCTGGAACATTGATGTTGGTTAGATGAATTAAGGAATGCTACTTGATCTTTTCTCTGACAGCTTATTATGCCTTGGTTCCTGGGCTTCTAAAATTTCTCTTGCAAAGCTCCCTGTCACTGTGCTTAGTTAAAACTTGTCAAAAAATTAACGAACCAAATTTCAGGCTTGTTTTGCTTATTTCCTTCAGCACCGAGTAGGCAAGGGAGATTTTGAAAGGATACACTCTCATTGCTGCTGTTGCAGGGGTTTCTGCAGGATAAAATTCTGTATCCAGCATTACGTGGGGTATTAAACATGAAAACAGCAGTTCATAAAATGGGTCATTTGTAGCACAAACTTTTGGGAGGAAAAGTAGAAAAAGCAAACGGCAACTTAATGGATTCCTCCATGAGAGAATCTGGGAGCACGCTTGTAAAGCTGTTCTTTGCCACTGTATCGTCTCTCCTGAAAACCCTTACACACATACTTTATGTCAAGGATTTCAGCAGTTACACTCAAGCCAGTAAACAGCTTGCACTAAAATAAGCACATGCACAACCGTTCACTGGTTTTCATTGTTTAACAAGGGTAGTTGAAGCCCTGGTTGATTCTCTGGTGTCAGCAGAGAAAGATCACGATCCTCACTGGGACCAGGCATGCAAGCGATATCGGCAGGACTGCGATGCCCTTCTCAAGCAGAAGAAGAGCCTTTGATATAGCAATGCTGAAGTGTTAAACTTGCAAAGGTTTATGTAGACTCCTTTGGTACATCATGGAATTTTAATTTCAGCAAGTTATTCATGCCATTGGCACCATTTTAATAGAAATGTGCCCTACTTGTACCAAACCGTGGTCCATGAAGGACTACCCACATCTCCCACCTGTAAAGCAATGCAGGTGGCATGAATGTTATTAGACCCTTTAATTCTCCTAAGTAGACATTCCCTTTGACACCGAATTCTGAACTTTACTTCGTTATCACTTTTCAGCAGGAGAATGAAAATACAGTAAATCTTTCCATTAAACCAAGCTGCTGAAAAGGGAACTTTATTGTTTTAAGGCAGTTCAAAGCAGGCTGAAAAACTCCCTGTAAAAACAGGTACGAACTCCTTAAACCCCTCTAAGGTATAAATGTGCTAACTCAATGCCTCAGTGCCTCTGACTCCTTCACTACCATTTTCCTACTGCAGGCAGGGAAGGTTCAGCCTGCAGGAGACCACGATCCACAAAGGCACTGAAAGTTCACTACATAAGACAGGGAAACCTGACCTTGATGCCACCCAGTTATCAGCAAACCTGAGATTTCCCAGGGCATCTCAGAAACAACTTAATTCTGTTAGACCTTCACGATTCAAGGCCCTAAAAAGCACAGGCCATCTACTTTAAGGTAACAATCAAACCGACAGCTACCAGCCCTCACCCAGTCCTAAAGATATGGGGCCTTTGCGCCTGAATATCCTCTAGAATAGTTACTACAGCTTCAGAGAGCAGCCATCATGAAGTACCGACTACAAATACAAATGTACATTCGATGATGTCTTGAGCTTTTCCTTTTCCTTTGGGTACTTATTCAGTCACATTGGAGCTAAGGACAAAACTTTTACTTCCAAGGAAGCCCCAGCAAAACAGGGAAAGTTGTGGATTTATGTCCCTACGGTTATCCTGTACGAATTACTGTGTTGACACTCCTTCCAGAATAAGGGCGTTTTGGCTCTGCCTAAAGCATTCCCCTGAATTGTCAGCCTTGAAGATGAGATTCCCTTGCTGGCTCCTCTTCCATTGCCTTCTATGGCACAAAATGCTCTTTCTAGGCGTTTTTCTCAAGGGAGCACAGCTTGTTTCCTAGCTGTTGGTATGACAAATAACCTAGGCCAAGATTCTGGAAGGATGTAGCAGATGACAAACCTACTGCAACTTTTGCAGGCTCAGAGTTCCCCTGCTGCTGCTGGGGTCAAACAAGCAAGATTTGCCTGTCTCCCTGGTGCTTTTCAGAGGGAGGTGACATGTTCGTGGAACCAAATTCTTCATTTCTAGTTGCAACTAAGGGAAGAGGTCAAGAATGGGCTATTTCCCATCTGATACTCCTTCCAATGAATTCCTTGATGGTGAATTTGCATCCTGTGCCCGAGATCCCGGAGTGCTGCTGCAGCTTTCCATGAACTGCGTGCTTCCAGCTCCCCAGCAAGCGTGCTGAAGCCCTGTGCCACGGCTTCCTACAACACACAAGAGTAGTTTCACTTAAGCACAACGGTTACATGGCAAATACATTCCATTTAATAATTGATTAAGTCTTACATGAAAAATAGAGAGTACTGCAGAAGATTCATTTCCAGAAAGGGATTTTTTTTAAATAATTGGAATTAGATTCTGGGCTGGAGAGAAAGCTGGGGATGGCTGATAGCATTTTGACAATGATGAGTGAGGCTTTAGGAAATAAATACAGCCAGGATTATTGAAGTCTTTTCAGCAGCAGAGCCTCCAATTCAGTGGAAGCATATGAAAAAATATTTGCCTTTTTCAAGTCACCTAATCACTCTAGAAAGCTGGCAGCAATTCAAGTGATGTACACTTAAAATGTCAGACTAAATTATAGATTTCAACCTTTAGAATGCGCTGTAAAGAGTAATTCATTTATGTTTTTCGTTTGAAAAAAATCTAAAGTTTAAGCTTCTTTCTGTATTACTTGTGGGCTTTTTGTTGTTTACATCAAGGAAGTACTGAAATAAATACATAAATGAATAACAGGCAAAACAGAGGAGCACATAAAGTGGCCAACACATTTTCTGGAGATCAGCAAACACGAAGGTAGGGGAAGGAAATTATGAAAAAAGAAGGGCCAAATTCTGCCCACGGTGTTAAGGATGAGAAATAAGACCCAGGTAAAGCCACAGCACAGCAAAATACTTGAGGATATCCTCAACTTTCAGCACAGATCTTATTCTTTCCAGTCTGTAAGACTCAAGTATCTTGATGAACTGGGCTGGGAGAGGGCAATCAGCTCAATAAACTCTTATCACGGCTCACGGAATAACTATTATTGCAGTGGAATGATTCATGTCCTAAGGGATGTTAGCACCATCTTTTTGAACAGAACTAAACATTTTAAATTGCTGTTGAAATCACTAGGCAGTTCTGAACTGGTATGAGCTGTTACTTGGGAGTGGTGGGGGAAATATTGATGATACACCATCAAAGCTGCACCAGCGACATTTTTTTGGCACCATTTTTCGGTACCTTCTGTGGCTGGAGATTAGCACCTCCCTTCTTTTGCTGATCACTTTGCTTACTCCAGCCTTTACTCTGATTTCTTCCAGTTGCAGGAATATACACCCTTCTTGTCCTGCAACACCCAACACAGCTGAGGCACACACATCTCTGTCTGAGGTCTTCTCCATGTTGCACCCTCTTCTTCCTCCCCTGCTACAGTCCAATCTGTATTACCACCTGAATTAAAAATAGAGCAAAGTGCCATCCTACAGTGACCAGCAAGGCCTGCCAAATACCAGATTTCTGTCTAACAAACACAAGACCACTGTCAAGAAGGGTTTTGTTCCAATATACAACTTATTAGTTATTGCTGGTTCTGCAAAGGCATGACGCCGTACTCCCCCTGCCAGCTTCACATCTGCAGCTGGTTAGGAAACAACCATGGGTCTCTGTGCACCGACCACAGGCCAGGGAAAGATGTGTTAGGCTTTGATACACAACAGCTCTGATTAAAATGTAATTGTTGGGATTATTCCTCCTGAAGAGAACGAGAGGGCAGATCTGATCATGGTCAAATGCTTTTGGTGCAGAATTAAATGTAAGGTTTGAAAAGGGGCAAAAACCAGGCAAGCCCTGCTGGTGTGCTTGGCAGTGTCTCCTGAAGTAGTGTATGTTCCACAGAAAGGGTTGAAACTGTAAATAGGCTTCTGCCAACATCGTTCCTCCAACAGTGTTGAGGGTCCTCTCCACCCTAGTCTAATCTCTGTGAGGGTAAATGTCCTCACAGGAGAGAAGAGTTGGTCTAGTTGTTGGAGCATCTAATAACAGGGCCACTCCCTTCCTATCTCTGCTTAGTTTGACTAAATCCAGCTCTGTACGCCCAGAATTCCCCTTTCTGCTACAGATCGAGCTTCACCCTGCAGAAGAAAATCCCCTCACTGCTGCAGTGACATAAAGGTCTTTGCAATGAAGTCCAGGAGAGAGCAAAAAGGGCCTTGCAAAATACTTCTGCATCAGAGGGAAGGGACATATTCCTGGGATATTGAATAAATCATGCCATGAATTCCTGGGGGGATTGCAGGTGGAGGGAGTTGGATGTGATACCTGCTCCTGGGAGGTGACCACCTAGGACCTCGTGTGTCTTGGCCATGGGGTTGGCTGAGGCTCTTCCCCATCAATGGTACAGTGCCAGCAATTGAGATGGGCTCTGGTATCAGCGCTACCTCGCTTTTTGGCTTCCTTCTCCAGTTGCTTCACATCCACTCTGTATTTTTCTCCACAGTCCCCGGCCCTGATGAACCATGTCACCCAGAAAGGCTTTCGTTCCTGATCACTTCCATTATGCACCTTCGGTTGTGGCAATTGTTTGTTATCGTTATCCAACCTCGCTCTTCCCCACAAAGGGATCAGAATTAAATGAAACGCTTCATTTCCAATTTCGATTTCTTTGGCTTTTTCTACTAGCCATTGGAATTCAGCTGTCCTCTCTCGGCTAGATTAAAGAGACCTTTAATAGATGTTATTTTTGCTCGGTGAAAATACTTCTGTGCTGTAATCAAGTCTCTGTTTGATCTTTTTAATAAGCTAAACAGACCAATTTCCTTAAATCTATTCCTATCAGACCCCTCCCACATTTTAAACAAATGCTTTTGTAAAGGAAAGCTGTTTTTTGCAAAACAGCCTGCTCTACTTTCAACACTCACTGAAGGCTCTTGATACATCCTCTCCAAAATAATGTCCCAAAGAGGCATTTTGAGGCTTGACTACCTCAACTACTCTCCATCCCTTCTGCCTTCAAGCTGAAGAGACGCCCCCTGGCAACGGCGTTTTGGGTAATGAAGTCATGTAGTTTCGCACGCCCTTTTGCTTGTGAGGTGGAATTGGCTGTAGTTGTTGTGTGCACGCTCTGAGTTGGCATCAGCCCCGCTGCTCCTGGTGGCCACTGCCTCCCCAGCTGCCCCATTGGATGTGCCACTGGAGGTCAACACCCTGCGCATCCCCATCCGAGGGGCCACCAGCATCCGCGGTCCTGTGAGGAAGGAAGACCCCTTCGGCAGACAAAACCGACGCAACAAGGACGCCGAAAGCAGCGTCGCTCCTTTGCGCCGGCCAAGAGCAGGGCCCCGAGACAGCTGTAAAAAAAGAGAGAAGGAAAAACCCTGGCGCCGCCGGGGTTTGTGCAGGGTCACCCCACAGCTGCGTGCCCGAGATGCTGGTGGTGTCCCCCATCCTGGGTCTGGGGGTGGGAGGGCTGCGGGGGCCGCGGGGGCAGACTGGGGAAGAAGCGCGGGGGAAGTGGCGGGCTAGCAGAAAATAAATCACAGCGCCTTGGTGCTGTCACTCTCTGCCCCAACTGGTTTCGACAAACAAAACTTCACTGTCCACTGACAAGAACAAATAAACCGAGTCAGGAGAGACTGAAATTCACAGGGGATCTGAAATATTTACCTTGATACCTTATAAGGCTAATAACCACTTTGCTGCTTTGCAGCCACTGACAGAATAAAAACCCCCCAAAAACCAAACAAAAACCTACCTAAAATGTTTGGGGCTTTTGACTAGTCCAACCTGTCCTGGCAAAAGCATCAAAGCAGGATTAGAACAAGGTTTTAATTATACACGCTTTACCTCACCCCCCTTCCCCTTCTCCCCTCCAAATCTCTTGCGTTTGATTATGGAGATCAGTGGAGTCAGCCAGATATTGCAGCTAATATAAATGATTTCATTCAAGCTCCTCCACCAAAGGAACAACGAGCATTTTAAAAGCTGTAGGTAAACCTTTTGCTCTCGGCCGTGCGTGTTCACCAAGCTCTGCTGCTTTCTTTCATATTCTTGCAAACCACGTTTTTCAAAATTACCTGTAAGAGTCAGAAACTCGTGCATGCCAACAGTGCCAGACAAATAAATAACCCACCCTGGGAGGAAATATCTGTCATCTGCTGGACATCAAATAAACCTTGCTCCCCAGCATTTAGCTGGGTTCTGTACTGGTTTTGGCCAATGCTCCTCAGCAATGAAGTGGTGGTAAATAAAAATATGGGTGCCTTCATTTATTTAGCGAGTATAAAACATGGCAAATGCTATGGCAGGGAATAACTTCATTTCTCTATGTTTTTTCCTTCACTGCACAATTGCATCAAGGCTTTAAGTAGACAGTTGAAATAGCTTGAATTAAAGTTCCTGAAGCAGCGCTGTGATAGATTTGCGTCATCTGTGAATTGGACACAGTGGGCTAATTGTAGCAGAGACACACCAGGGATTACTTACTTGTGTTGATCAAAGGAAGCTCGTCCAAAATGGGTGAGGCTGGAAGGGATTTAAATCGTGGATGGGTCTGACAGCTCAGACTGATCTCAGCGGAAGAAGTTGGGTGTTTCACTGTGCTGTGCATTAGGCAAATATTCAAATAGGGAGCCTTACGTTGAACTCCTGATCTTTACAGTCAGGGATATATTCTCCATTGAAAGAAGGTCAAAAATTTTAATTTACTGGGGCTTCAGATTGGATTACAGACTCAAAACTCGCATTGCCAAAACGCCTTTTTTTAAGGACAAACTCCCGCCACTTCTGGACCAAACTAGTTTGGTATCACGTTCATGAGGATGAGGAAAGGGAAAAATCCTGTCTGAACAGATCTGTCAGTGTCAGGGTGACCCTGTTTTCTACAGCCCCAAAGTTATGTGACTGATTAATAAAGGGTGAGAAATTTGACTGCTTGAAACACAGGAATGAAATTGGAATTAAACACATTTTTTGATTTGCTGCTTGTCAGACCCTCATGTAATTTTTAAAATAAATTTCTTCCTCATACAACCTCTCCCATTATTTTAAATTGTGCGCGGCTCATAGTTGTGCTGGAGTACCTTTACCCTGGGCATGAAATCATGGATTATAGAGCTACTGTACGTGGATTTATTACTAAAAGTACCAGCTCTGCCTGTGTATCCTGTTTTCATTAGCAGTTAAAAAGAAGCAATGGCGTGTGTGTGTCTAAACACATTTAAGAAAACCCACTTATTTTCCTTCTTTGTTTTTATTTTCTTTTTTAAGCAAAGATTAAAATTTTGGTTGGCTTCCTATCCCCAAGTCTCTATAGATGCACTATAAAACGCTGCCAGCACACTGGAGGTTCGTTACTGCCCTTTGTCATTACCAGTCATCCCAGAGTAGAAGAACTCCCTCCCACGTGTCTTCAAGGCGCCCAGCCCAAGGATTTTAATTGACACCACAGTACTGGGCTGGGCAACCACGCTTTTTTCCGCTTCTTGATTTTCAAATGCTTGACTTTCCAGTCGAATGACATGACTATAGTGCATCTAATGTGTTTTGTTGTTGTTGTTGTTGTGGGAGCTCAGCTTTTTTACACAGAATTCACCTTCATAATGGATGATGCAGATCCTGCCAGCCTTGCCCTGTCCCTTCCAGCCACTCATGTGTCTGTCTTGGTGACATTGATTACACTCCTAAATCCCAATTCTCCAGTTCTTTGGGGGTGGGTGGGATGGCTTTCAAATTTCTACCATTTGGGACTTCCTCAGGTTTTCCATAAAGAGTGTAGGTCCCTGTATGGATATTAGGAGTCTTTAATTACAAATACAGTGAACAGTTAAATATTAAAAATAATAATAGTTCAATGATGCATTAATGGTGAAGGCAGAGAGGATCATGAGACTAACTACATTTTTAGTGTAATAGAAGACAAATAACTTCTAAATTTTTGTTTAAATAAGATGGCAGAGTCATTGTCGATTATTGAATACACAGAACTGCTGGAGTAGATAGCAGAGTCAAGAACTGACTGCATAACAGCTTACTCGGCGCATGAGATTTTACTGCTCTTGGTACAGCACACTCACCTACAGGGTGCATGGGAAGAAGTGATGTAAAAAAAAAAAAAAAAGCCAGGATGCCTGGTTTTGAAAAGGATGTAAAATATTTTGCTGAATAATCTTATTTTGGAAAATAATTTTTTAAATGAGAGCTAGTTTGGGAGGAAGATCTTCTGGGGAAATTTCAAGAACAATTATTTTTTTCCCTTTTTCTTTGGTCTGCATCTCCAGTGGAAAACACTGTCACTGGAAGATGGCATCTGTGCTAGCCCTAAATACCCATCTAAGTCTAAAGAATTTGCCTTAAAACCCAGCAAAAAACCTCAGTGAAAAGGAGATGCTTTCATTTCCCCTGAAGTTTATAGGGCATATTTTTCTACCCAGCCCACAAGCCATTTGGGGTCATTCCACAAGCCCATTCTTTATATTTACGATCATTATTTGGTATTTGTGTTGCATGAGGGCTGAGAGCCAACTTTCTTGCACCAGGGGCTCGCGGCGTGAACGTCTCCCAAGGAAGGGAACACCAGCAGCCCCAGGAGCACCCATCTGCCTTTAGCATTTCCTTTTTCCCCACTGATTTGTTTCTCTCCAGCCCTGGTGGGAAGACTGTAACTTTTTTTACTGAGGAGGCTGGGAAGGCAAAGGGGACAAAATGTCCTGGGACAAGCTGGAGAAGGAGAAAGTGGGGCCAGAGCAGCCCCAACTTTTGCACTAAAGAAATAGGACCAAAAGAGATTTGCAGACCTTCAGCAAGAGCCGTCAGGAGGAATTACACTAGGTCATGGTCAGTGCTGTATATCACATCCAGCACAGAGGAAAGACAGTTTGTGTTGTAGAAATCTTACAGGTTACTTTAGGAAGCCTTATTTATTAAAGTGACAGCTTATCTTACTCTGAATGTAAATGAATTACTGGAGTAAGAACCGCAGAAAACCTGCAGCGTGGTGGGCAGGCTCCCACAGACACCATGTGGCCTCATTTTGTGTGTCTGCAGAGCAATATTCCCTGGGAGCAGATTTTGGGTCATGTAATATTAAGGACCATCAGGAGAGAAATCCAGGATCCCCTATATGTCATATTCGGGAGTTTGCTGCTGATGCCAGACAGGCTGCTCAGAGGCAAACAGGGACACTTGGCCACGTGGAGATCTGGATGAAATTTAAGCTACAAAGGGGTTAAATTTAGAACCCAAGTCCATGTCTCCTTTGAAGGCTGCCTGACCCTTTCCCTTGCATCCTTTTGGTTTTCCACTGACAGTGCCCCTGGGAGCAAGGGTGTTAGGGCTCTGTCAGGTCCATGGCCCAGTGTTGGAGGCTGGAGCCAACTGGTTGTTTGCATGGTCCAACTGGGAGCCATCTTTCAGTTTTCCCTGACAAGGAACCAAGCAACCTTCTGCAGACACATGGAGGCAAACAGTCCAGAGGCGCAATTTGTCCATCAGTGCAACCTGTTATTAAGTCATTCAGTGCACACCACTCCTCCTCCCTTGCTGTCACGTCCCCACTCCTTTTCATGCCTCTAATTTGTCATTCCCAAACAGGCTGAGAATGCTAGAGAGTGGAGACGTACTTTTTGATTTGGCCTGTCTGTTTTCACTCCAAAGTGTTTCTGCCATTACTGCTTCCTCTGAAAAATTCCATCTCACTCATTTCCGTCCAAACCAAGCCAGATCTGGCTGCTCTGGCTTATGCTGCTCTGATCAACCAACTGTGAGAAAGCACCATCTAGGAGCAAACTACTTTGCTGTAACAGAGACAGCGAGAGACAATCAAGAAGAGAAATTCTGCCTGCCTTTGCTGTCCCAGGGTTTGCTTCCATGATGTACAGCATTGGGTCACTGGTCTGGGAAAGGGCCCAAGTCCCAGCAGAATGATATTTCTGCTACCAAGATGAAAAGATAAAAACATCATTCCTTGAATTATTTTTTTCTTTTGTCTACCTAATTCTCTTTTACCCTTTTCAGTCTATTAATATACACCATCTAGATACAGGCTGTTCCCATCTTACTAGATTCCCTGATTTCCTTTTCCCACAGTTCAGGATGGGAGGTGAATAATTTGACTTTACAACACATGCTTCTGCTGTTACAAACCCTCATCCTAAAAACACTCATGGGAACTTGAATTTAAGTAAGTATTTGAGGCAAGAATTGAAGCAGAAATCAATATAGGCTCAATGACAGTCTTTATCCCTCTTGCTTAGCCTAAAACAAGCAAGGAGGTTAAAGTGACTCTAACTGTAACATGAGTTTTCTAATAGCTCTGCAACATGTCATCTCCCAGGTTTCCTCAATAAATTAAAAAACTGAGTGACATTTAATAGGGGATTCTTTAGTGAAAATACATGGATGCTTCTTTGAAAACGAGACACTTGATGTGCCTCCCTCTGTGATTCTAAGGAACAGCAAATGTCTTAGTCCTAGGATAGGAATAAACTATTCGCATAAATTGAAAACAAACAGACAATTAAATATCTGGGTCGCGTCCTGAATAGATTTCTGAGGCTGAAATCGGCGCTACAGAAATGGTCCAAAATTCCACGATCGTTCACCGAAAGGCTGGAGTTTCAAACATCTGGAATTTAAAACTTTTAACATCTCTTCTCCATAAATTTTAGCCACCTCAAGGTCTTTCCGCCACAGCTACAACTTTCCTGACATGTTTTAGTGCTTGAGGTTAAAAATCACACTTTACCTCAGCTCTGTCAGGGTCAGATTTGTGGAGGGTAATTCTGTTGGACAAGATATCTTTGAGATTGCTTAAAAATCTGTCACTTGGGGGAAGAAATAAGACTTTTCCACAGTCCCTTTGAAGAAGAAGCTATTCAAGTGAACAAAAAGGGCTGGCTCAGTTTGCAACAGGGGAAAGAAAAAGTGAAGTTAAATTACCTAAACAGCATCTCAGCTCTTTGCAATATGGCATTTTTTGCAGCCAGATTAAGTGAGTAGATTAGTGTCCTTGCCAGGGTTAAGACCAGTCACATCAAGACTTGAGCAAAAATTAGTGGGTAAGCCAATTTTCCCAGAAATCTCCAAAGACTAGCTTTAGGAAAGATGGTTTTTCCATTCTACTTAGCGCTTCATGGCACAGTTTCACAAAGCTTTTCAGTCATTCCAACATCCAGCTTTAATGGGTGGTATTTCCTATTTTGACTGGTACAGAGCTCATCTATACATCTATTAACATGTGCAAAAGGTCTTTTGCCAAAGCCTTCTCTTCTCTCACCCTCCCTTCATGAGGTTTAATGGATAGAAGAAATGTCCTTGCTCCCATGTCATGGTCCATATTCCCTCTTTGATTTTTTCAGTATTTTCAGTTTCTCTTGCAAAGCCACAGCCTGCTTAAATTAAAGCAAGAAGGTGAACCATTGGCATCTTGGTTCATGGTCCAAACACCTGAGTTCTTGGTAGGAAAGAAATAAAAAATCCAGCCTCTAAGGAACAGGATTACTCTTAACATAGCTGAGTTCCAAGAAAAACTTGAGGTGTGGTCTTTGTGGAAAGGAACGTTCCAAAACTATTGCCTCTGAGTCTGGTTAGGTTCAAATTAAGAGCTGCCATAAAATACGTTTGTGTTGGTGGAGAGATACCCAGTAGCTTGTGCTTCCAGCATGTCTTGTAGATGGGACGAACCCAGAGACACGCCTTATGCTTATTGAAATCAACTTTTTTTTTTTTAAAAAAATAAATATCTTGGTTATTGCTTGTCTCCGTGGAGGTTCTTTAAGCTCTCCCTTCTGTTTGCTGTGGTGTGGGATGCTCGCGGGAAGCAGCTGTTTGTGTCTTTTGTACTTTCATGGCTCTCTTCTGCTTTCTCGTGTCAGAAGGTGGGCTATCCCAAGCAGATGCACACTGTCAAGAAGAATGACAACTCTGTGGCAGAAGACCAACAGCCCTGGGCTGAGGAGCAACAGACTCGCTCTTTGTTTATTTGATTCTGGCATGTCAATGAAGACATATCAGATCTTGCTCCTACCCATTGTGTTCCTCACTGGCCTTGGCCCGGGCGAGAGCTTGCATGCATTGTACATGTGGCCCAAGCCAGGACATTTCAGGGAAGTTCCCTGCATGTCTTCTCGACTCAGAGACATCCTCAGCTGCTTCTGAAGTCCTTGTGAAGTTGTGATGTTAACCTCGACGTCCTGGACAAATTCCAATATAAGTAATTACAAACTGCCTATCTTATTTCAGCCTCCTATGTCAACTACATGAAGTGTACTTTGGCTCTGACTTTTTTCTCCGTTTTTCTATCCTAAACAGTTGCATAGCTTTGTTTTGTGGAGTTACCCTTCTTCCCCCTATGGTGGTTGTCCAGTTTGCGATGGAAACTTTGCCCCACAAAGAAACAAAGAACAAATAAGTCTCCCCAAATTCGCACCATATATGATGTTCTTCAGACAGTGGAGACGTGATTTCTCCACTAGGTCTCTGCCTCCTGACAGAGGATGGATGGAACTGGGAAGTTGGCTGCCCTGTTCCAACTATTTTCAGTTGATAAATGGCTCTGTAACACTGCTAGCAAAAGACATCATTCAGAGTCCTCCCCAGAGTACATTACAGCACACAGCTGCCTCCAAACCAGGAACCTGCAATCAGCCTTCTGCCACCAGATAACTCACACAAGATAAAATTTCTCCCTGACCCAATGGTGAATCACAGTATTTGTGATGCTCACCGAGTCCCTGAGAGGAAAGGTGCAAGAGGACATCTCAAATATGTTGTGTGCTTCATTTCCAGCTGCTGTTCAGTTACTGTCCACAGCGGTGCACAGCAACGTGGCAAAGGGGGTGAGGTGTCTTCTGAGTAGTCCAAAGCTTGGAATAAATACCCCTTCTCACTACGAAAGAAACTTTCCACAGCGCTTTCTGCTCTGCCAAGCCAGCTCTGCCTTCCCTGCCACCAACCAGCCCGTCAATCTGCCTCATCACACCCTGATCATGCAGTGCTCTCAACTCCAGATTTCCCCCAGGTCTTAACACCTCTGACCCTTGGCCAGACAGTACAGGAAGCGTGTAATAAGGAGGCACTAGGGTGACTCAGCACGGTAAATGCAGGGACATTTGTGCACCCTGAGAAAAACCACAGGCGCAGCTGCCTAAAGCCAAGACGTTTACTCACCTTCGGGTATTTATTATTCCTTTCTTCTAACCTGCTTCCTCACTGCCCTGTGTCTCCAAAGCAGGAGGAGATTCCAGATGATCCCTTATGCTCAAAATATGGAAAGACAGCGACACAAATGGCAAACTGTCTGCTCGGAGGACTGCACATCTCCACTGGCCACCTAACCTTTCTGCCTCCCACCCACTCCTAGTTTTGTAACATTTCCATGAGGTTTCTTTAAAAATGGGGAGATGCTACTTCTTACCCATCTCTAGTAAAAAAACCCCATATTTATTATAGCAGGAGGGCTAGAGGTGGGTGAAGTGGGAGGATTCAGGGATGCTTGGGGATTCGGTGTCTCTGCCCTGTTGTGACAACCTCTATCCAAGTATATCAAAGTCCTTGAGAGGCTTCTGCAACCACAGATCTTGTTCCTACTTCATTCATTTCTGGTCAGCTCTTTTTTTTCTGATTACTGTGAACAGATCACCTGCTACAATGCTAGTGGGGCATGAGAGCTGAGTGCAGAGAGGGTGAATTTCTACTTCTAGTTTAGTCTCATTTTGAAAACTCAGCCTGAATAACTGCTGCAGCTGCACAGTTGAACATACCTAATTCAGGTGTGAAAATCAGGTAAATACACATAGGCAAGTACATAAATGATGAATAAATAGTTTTCCAGCTAGGACAGGCAGCTGTAGGGTTTTTTTGGGAGTAAAAGATTTCCTCTGATCTACCCTGCCTTATTTTGACTCACTGTACCTTGACAGCATGGCATCAGTGGGAGATCCTACAGCCAGAGCAGGCTGACATGTTAGTGCCTCTATAGCTTCAATATTGAAGGGAGCAATCTTCCAACCATGACCTTTAATGCAATTACATGTTGTTGTCGTGTAAGGCAGTATTCAAAGTAGTAAGTGACTGTGTTCTGTTACAGAGGAAATAAGGAGTCTGAATCTTTCCTCTCCCACATCCAGGCACCCCCATCCCATCTCCCCATTACGCTGTAGAGGCACTAAAGGCCATACAGATGAAATCTTACACTGAACCTGCTTCCTTTTTCCACCTCCCTGTAATTTGCCACATCAATGCAGCTCCCACCCTAGGATCTGGAAATTCTGTATCCCTTTTCAGAGATGGCCCTTTGATTTTTCTTGGACCCGGCTGTGTTTTTAAGCCTTTTTAAGATAGCTGTAGAGGAGCAGGAAATTCTGTAGACCCCACTCTGTCTCAGGAAGAGGAGATGGAGCCAAACTCCTATTAGCTCTTCCTTTTCATTTGCGACTGTTTGGAAGAAGGAAAAAAAAAATCATTAGACACAAAAGAGTGCCAGGCACAGGCATTTTTATTTAACTGCTTTATTCCTTTTCCCTTTCTCATAGTGTTCAGCACAAAATGTTTCCATGCATGGTCTGTGCCCAGGTTGATAACTGCTGATAGGCAGGCGGAGGGTATCTCTGCAGAGCTGTCTGTGGGAAAGCAGAGCAATTATTAGTTCTAGACGAGTTTTCAGCTTCAATGCATGAATCAAATACCTGAATCAAATTATTATGTGCAGCTGTGAAAATTGTGATCGTGAAACCTGATTACAGTTCCCCCCCTCCCTCCAAAGGTCAGTGACAATATACAAAAGACCTTCCCTTCTCCAATGTAAATATTTCATGAAACAAAGATGACTTTCTCCACAAGCTTTGCGTTTCTCAGGGAAGGAGGCTGGACAGTGCCAGCAGAGTTCAGAGCTCACGGGAGGTCAGGATGGAGACGCGTTGTTCTCTTGGCTATTGGTCACTGAATTTTGGAAACATTTTTTTTCCCTTGGCTGCTTGTCTCCCTCACCTCACTAACTATTTCAAGACAACTAGTGCTAATCCCTAAAGGACTGTGTTTTGTTTTGTTTCGTTTCGTTTTTTAACAAACAAACTTTTAATTTGACCATGACACCCTCCACATCCATTTCTTTTGTGCAGAGAAAAGCACATAACCCTCTACCTTCAGAGATTTTCACTTGCATGTAAACAAGCTCTGTTATTTCCCTGGACAAGGTGTGCTGCAATGACACATATACAGAACACAGAGAGCTCCTGGTCGTTGTTTAACAACGGCGCATGCTTCAGCAGCGCAGTGCTGGTTAAACTTTTATGCTCCAACCAGCAACCTGTTACAGAGGGTGCAATCTGTACCAGATGGGCCCAGGTCACAATACTTAAGGTTCCTCACAGTGGGATCCAACCTTAGGTTGCATCTAAAGTCTTACTTACCCATTTGCTGG
The DNA here is from genome assembly GCF_034619465.1 of Leptosomus discolor. NCBI lineage: Eukaryota > Metazoa > Chordata > Aves > Leptosomiformes > Leptosomidae > Leptosomus > Leptosomus discolor. Next base: position 58,594,412 of record NC_141398.1, on the reverse strand, counting down.
AGTGAATGGATCTTCGTGTCGGAGCAGAAGCGATTCACACAAGTAAAGTATTAGCTTTTAAAACATGTGTGGAGCTATAAACTGCTCTAGATGCGAATGTTTTCCGTATGCAGAACATCTGCTGCTGCTGGGCTTTCCAGGAGGCCTTTGCTGACAAAATGTCAGGCCTTCTGGTCAGGCTGCTCCACCAGGAGGCTGGAGACCTGGGTTCAACCCTTTGCGTGGCACAGACTCCTTGAGTGATTCAGGGAACAGCAGTCTGTGAAGACAGGAGTGGCAGATGGAAACATGGAAGGTATGGTAGGGTGGGACCTGCTGGGGAATACACGGGGACGTGTCGTGTGTTGTCCCTGCTCGGAGGGATCACAGCCTGCTTTTGTCCCATCTGCCCCATGGCTCCTGCCAACCACGGGAGAAGGAGCTGGTGTAAGTGGTGGGACACAACGGGAATGTAGGGAGACACAAGGCCAGCATGGCATAGCCGTGATAGATGCCTCCAGGACCTTCTTCTGAGGACTGACAGTACTCAGGGATCAGCTGGGGAGCACATAGGTAGTTAAGCAGCATGATTAAACAGGCAGGAACGGTACCACCTCCACTGCCCTCAGGGTTTTCTTGTTATAGGATGAAAGCCCCAAAGCTGCTTGTGAACTTGGGCCCTTGGATTGGCAATTTGCTGGGCTTTCTGCCAAGCCACGAGGCCAGATGTTCCTGACGTCGTTTGAAAACCACTGTCTCAGTCAGTAAACATCACATCAGTCCAAGCTCAAACCTGATTAAAGGAAACTTTGGATTTTCCACTTAATGAAGAAGGGGTGAAAGGTAGGAATGTATAAGAGATTGCTCTTAGCCAAGAATGAATCAAGAAAGTCAGTGTCTTTATTTGACTGACTACAACTACTGTGTAACTTCAGACTTGGTGCAACTTCAGTGTAACGCGGTCACCGGCAAGTCTAAAAAATGTGGGTTTTCAGTCAGAGGATCCTCCCAGAGTTCATCTGGTTCCTGAGGCATATAAATACTCACATTTCTTAAGTTAAGAAACCTGGGCTGGAAAATTGCACCAGAACAAGCTGTCTGTGGGAAATTCCTTCTCCTTATTGCTTCCATTCCTGATCCTGCAAAGATAACTGCCTTCTTCATTGTGGCGCGATACCTACTTGAGACCAAACACATGCCAAAGAAAGGTATGAAAGTATTTTAGATGATGGAAAGATGAACTGCTGCTTCTCTTTTGAAAACCTAAATAAACATACAGGCGGCTCTTGTGGGGGTTTCCCCCCTCCAAATCTTCATCCTCTGCCTGTATCAGAATGGCAGGGGCTGGACATCCTTTCATGATAGTGGTGCTTTGAGATGATCTTGTTGAGACAGGCTCCAATTTGTGCCTTTTCTCCCATTATTACACAAAGTCTTCTGAAGATGTTGCCTAGGAGGACATACACGTATGATTATTCATGAAACACTCCCAGCAGCAATAAACGAGAGTGTTTGCAGATAGTACAGATTCAAGCTAATTTGAGACACTTTCTGCAATGATATTGCAAATTTTAAGTTCCTAAAGGGCATTTTTTTTCTTGTTTTAAAGTGTATTTACAAATATATCCTAGACTTGGCAATCTCTGTTTCTGAAAGTCCATCAAGAGAGCTTTCTAGCTTTTTACTGGGATGACAGCAAGTGGAAGTGGATTGTTGATGTTAATATCACACCAAATGTCTGGGTGGACTCACTGTGTGATAAGATGTAGGGCTTGGATGTGCATTTATGGTAACAGATCCCAGAGCTTGAATTGGGTCCAGCATGTCCAGCAAATTTAATACTTCTCACCCTCAGAGGTCTGCAAAAACAACTAGGAGGAGGGAAGCTTACATGTCGGCCCGGTATCGCTGCACTGCCTACCCTCCTGGCAGTGCTTTGCCTTTTTGATTTTGTTAAAAGTGAAACTTGAAAACCCAAATGTTTTTGTTCAGTGCAAATTGCCGTGAGTATAAAGTAAAAACAGCATATTTGCATTTTCATGTGTGCTCAGCCCAGCTTGCACACTTAGATGAGATCTCAGTGCACACTCGGTTACTTGCTGGACAACAGTTGTTTGATGACAGCTTGGACCATATCGAAAGAGCTCCAGTATTTGATGGGCAAAGCAAGGAAGTGAGTAGCTGGGAAGGGCATTGCTTCCATTTGCTTTGGTGCTCAGCTGAACTATCAACCCCTCTCCTGATCTTCCCTCAGCCATGAGCAATAAGACACGACATGATGATTAACTGGCTTTTAATGCACGCCTCAGCTGCAAAGGGGAATTACTTCAACCACCTGGGAAGTGCATTAATGTCTGGTAATAAACTGATAGGGGAACTCTCCCACAGGAAGGCTGGGAGAGGCAGAGGAAAGGAGAAGTATCGTTGCTAAGTGCTGCAGGGCCTCAGGAGTCACGCCAGGAGCTGAGGAACCCTATGCAAAGTACTCATCATTTCCCACCAAGCTGCTGTGGGTCAAGAGGAGCTGCTGGGATGTCAAAGGAAGGCAGATCATGGGGTCCTGCCCACCTCAGTGTACAAAACCAAAGAGGACATGAAGCCCTGAAGCCCTTGGTGCAGAGCTCCTCAAGCTGTCACAGCTGAGGATGCGGCTCTCAGCTGAAAGCTTATCTGCTGCGACAACTGGGAGAGCAGCTGGTGCTGGTGTAGCACCTTGACCTTCCACAGACCAGACTGTGGAGCATCTCCTGTAGTGCTGAAGCTGATTTGAGAAGTTCCCATCCAAATCTTTATTGACACAGGTCTAAGGGAACTGTGCTGCAAAGGGAGCTCTGAAATCATCCAAGCCAAAACCAAAGCTCAGAATTGTCTCCTTTAAACCCAGATCATCTCGCTGATATTTCTATGCAAGCGGTACCACTGAGGAAAATCCATGTGGTACCTCACCTGCAGGCAGGTACTGAATTCACGTGGTAATAACTCCACTAAAAAGTGTAGGAGCTGGGAAGAGAGCTGTTGGGGATTACAGCTGTTTAGGTTGTAATTCTTTGTAGAGGTAGATTGTTCTATAGATTTGTGCTAGAAATGGGTCTTCACAGAATTGACTTGGCCTGAAGGGGAGCAGGGGCAGGAAAGATGGTGTGGTAAGGGCTTGGGAAGAGCAGGCAGCTGGACTTGTCCTCACCACCGGGGAAATCCTGATGCCCAACTGCAGGCTGTGTGTGAAAGAGAAATCAAAGTCACACCTGAACATGGATTCACTTAAAACATCAAAAAATGTAAGCAATTTCCAACCATGTTCAAGGTTGGAGAGATGGCCAAGTGCACATGACCGTGTGTTTGCGCAGCCACGCAGGATGGGTTGGTTAGTGTTGTGGGGAAAAATCTTGTTATTTATACTTTTTAAAAATTTTCTTCCCTTGGAGGGGAAATTTCCCCAATACAAAAACCCCAGAAATTTAGAAATCAAGTAAATTACTGAGTATAAGTGAGGTGTTGTTAACTTTATCTAATCTCATGGAAGTTGTAGGCAATTCCAGGGCAAGAATTCACATCCCTAATGTCAGATGGCCCAGCGTGGTATGTGAGCCCGTGCTGATATGTATTAACTGCTTTAACAGTAGAGCATGGATGTAATTTATCTCACTTTCATTTTACTGCATGCAATGTGAAAAATGCTCTGGGCCCTAAATGAAGTAGTAAAGCAGATGAAATCAGATCAGCTACTTGGTGAGAGTTAAAAATGACTGTAGGAACATTCAGAGGCATTCAACAAACCATTAAATGCTTTTGTTCCTGGCAGCCCGTAACGGCCAACCCGATAGTAGAAAAGTAATTTATTGAACTACTTTGTCCTCCACATGCACATGTGTGATGTAAACAGAGAGATAATAAACAGCAGCTGGGGATCCCTTTTTCATGCAAAAGGGAACTTGTTTGAAATTTTTCTTGCTCCCAACTGTAAAAATGTTTACTTTTTTCAGGCTAGGACAATAGCCTTTGAATCGCAAAACAACGTTAATCATTATGAGTGACAGCACTGAGACACAGAGATGAAAAAAGGGTAGAAGCCTGAGCCGCTTGTGATAGTTTAAACCAATCACTTGAAATCAGACAATGTCAGTTCAGTTTACTACACATTTTTATGTAAGTAGTCAACGCTGCTATTAACAGCTGGACTTCAAAGTTCAGATGGAGCAGGAGTCTTGAGGTCTGTGCAATGTTACTTTTTTTCCCCCCTCCCCGTCCGCGTAGTCATTAACAAGAGTTGGTTTACATGAACATCAAGTGCTGATAAGGATGTCTGAGTATTGACACAGAAATTGCTCAGTAAAGAGAGCAATTTATAGGAAAGCCAAGTGTAAGACATTAGTCATGCACTATTAGGGGACAGCTAAGTTTTACAGAAGGATCTTTTGAACTCGATTGGTCTTGAACTTAATAAAAGCAAATTCCAAAGGAGAGGTTTGCTTTATGTTCGCCAAACATATTAAACCAATATTGCTCTGAAGGTAATAATAGCAGTTCAATGAACCTAATTCTGCCTTCATTGGAAATACAATTATTCTGAACAATCAGAACTTAATTGCAAGCTTATAACTATTAAAGAAGGTTGAAGGTTGAAAAGGGGTTGTTCGCTAATATTTTATTTGCTGATATATGAAAAATTGCAGAAGATTGCTGCCATTGCAGCGAAATAATTGAAGTGTAATAATACTTACAATACAACAGAATTTAATAGAAATAATAATATAAAAATAGAAATAATGTAATAATAAAAATCTTTTTTGAATTTAGTTGGCATCTTAAGTCAGAGAAGTCAATCCCAGGAACTGTGTCTGATTGACACTACCTGATTTCCATGGTGTTGGAAGTCCTGTAGAAAATTTATTTTAAAAATTATGTTCTACTGAGAAAAAACAACATAGAATTAAAGTCACATTTAATATTGAGATTTAAAACAAGCTTGAGTACTTTTCACAGAACACACTATTAACTTGTAGAACTCATTGCCACAGGATTTTATGGAGACCAGAAGTAGAAATTAATTTAAAACGAAGAAAAAACATCCATCAACGACTATTAAAGTCCAGATACAGACTCCAGAGCAGGAAACCCCATACCTGCTGACTGCCAGAAGTTGAGAAAGTCCAGAAGGGAAAGATCATTTAATATATCCTGCCCACTGTGTATTTTTTCTGAAGGTATCTGCTAGTCCCTGGTAGAACTGGGGTGGCAGGACAGACATTCATTCATTCTGGCCTGGAAAAACAGGTTACAATTTTCTATCACTTGTTGAGCTTTGGATTTGCCTTTATTCTCGCTGTGAATAACAAGTGTGGAGTTTGTACATTAAATAGGTGCAAGGAGGGTTCCCAGCATCCTGCAGTGCAGGCTGGATCAGCCTCTGTGACGACATTTATTCAAGCAAACGGCAAAATCAGCGGAGAGCGGTTTAAAAAGAAAAAAAATCTTCTTGGGTTCAACCATGGACACGGGAACAGGAATGAATTTTGGAGGGACCTCAGGCTGACTACCACGGCACTGGGATGCGCTCGCCCAGCACTGCTCTGTGCGGATGCTGCCCAGGGATCGCTGCTGGCGGTGGTCCACGTCACTGAGGTGCTCCCGCACACGTGGCTTTGGATTTTCAGTGTGACAGCACCTGTTAATTGTCCAGTTAGGTATTACCTATTAAACGTTTACTGCCTATTTCCTGTACATGTCTGGTGAGGCTAGCAGGAAATTTAGAACAAATTAAGCGGCAGCTGTAATCCCTCACACTTCCAACAGCCCCCGATATTATAAAATATTAGAAATTGATGTCACGAGCAACAGACACTTTTAAGGCAGCAAACTTCCACTGCGTCCCCAGCCTGGCCAGCCCAGGAGGTTAAATTACTCAGCTGGTATCTCTCCGCTTACGCTCCCTGTCTCTCCACCCACACTTTTGGTATGTTTGATGGGGCTCTTTCATCCCCCCCCACTGTTCCCACACAATTTCACATGTGGTCTGAGTGGGGCACTTCCTGCCGTTAAAAAAAGCAAAACCAAGACCCCTGCAGAAACAGCCTGCATGCAGAACACCCAAGTTGACAGAGTGTGAGAGAGAAGGACTAATCCATACCAGATGAGCAACAGCAATAGCCCTACTGAGCCAGGCCAAACACAGAGCAGAAGACAGAACAATCCTTTTCTTCCCCTCCCCCCGCCCCCCCCCCCCCCCCCCCCCCGATCCCTCTTCAAGTGGACACTTCAAAACACTAGGAAAATATTCCAAGGAGCATGCCCCTAACTTTAAACTGATATTGTTTGGGTTAAGTTGCCTACCATGCAATGTTCTTTCTTCACTTTCAAAATAAACCGTAGGAAGCATTAATGCAAATACTATATAAACACACATTCATTCCTACATTTTAAAATCTGCCCCAGTGTTCAGGCTTTAGTTGCTGTTTAATTTGATGCGAGAACCAGATGTATCTCAAAATTGCAGATCTTCACAACCTTCTTACATGTAAACAGGAGGAAATCTGATCCATATCTGAGACAGAGACCTCCAGAAAGCAGACTATCGAACCCTACTGCTGTCCCTGGCTTTTGGATGTGCTTATCTTTGGTTTTATTTCATTCTATCTTCGAGTTATCAGACCAAAGAAAGGAAGTGCACCAGAGTCGCTGAACAAAGCTCAGTAAGAGCTTTTGGATTTTTTTTCTGACGGTATTTAATTAGCTGGGACCTGTCAAATACTTTTTTTTTTTGGTATCAGAAAAGGAGAATTGTAAGTTGCCCCTGTTTTCAGTAAAACAAGGGAAAAGGAGCAATCTCAAATTCAAAACTAGCCGAGATGTGTCCTTTACATAATATTAAACAAGCTTTGAATAAATACAAATACATAAAATGAATCTATTTATTAACTGATATAATTATAATTATTCTAATATCAAATTAATCTTTCAACTGTCTTTCTAAAGAACATTGTTCAGCCCGACGTAATTTTTAGTTAATTGAAAACATATCTTCCAGTTTTGTCAAAACATTCTGTTTTTTAAAAATTACTGTTTTACCTAAAATCTTCAAACCTGTTTTTTGATATTTTTGGCAGCCCCAAAGTGTCATATTTTGGGTATAGGACTTTATGACCAAAAGCTCACGAATGCAGTGGAAAGTGATGATCGGAAAGTTTTTGGGAAAAGGTATTTTTTAATTGAAAGAAACCTCTTGAACAAATTCCACCACCTTCCTGTAATATGTTACAAATTAAATGCTTAGTTGAGCATTTGAAAATTCAGTCGTTCACTTGCAGATCGAGGTGTAGTTTCAAAACTGTTCCTCCCCACAGGCACAATGGACGAGCTGTCATGTCGCTCCAGCATGCTGGTGCCCTGGGCCCTTGGGTGCCTGGAGCTCTCCAGGACCTTCGAGAAGCATCTCCGTGTCTCATCTGGACCCAGCTGCGGTTATGGAGGAACAGCTAAGTAGCGATGTGGACCTCCACAGGATCCTTCCCTTTTTGAAGCCCCCGTGTGAAGCAAATTCAGATCTCTCCCATGTTGTGTAGGGAGAGTTTTGAAGGACACACCATCCCATCATTTCACCACATTGAACATTGAAGGTAAAACCCAACCCACTTAGAAGAAAACGAGCCCCTGTTTTCTGTAATGGCTCAGGATTTCACTTCCCTCTTGAGTAAAAGCCCGGCCTCCAGACGAGGCACTTATTATCTCTGTATCCCTCACAAGTCCTTACTTCTACAGGGCTGAATCTACCCTGATTACTCTTGGATATGCCAAAAGTGATGCATTCCCGCAGTCACCAGAAGGAGCTAAATAAAGCCTGTTGGGTCACATATCCACTTCCATAAGAAGTGCCTGAATATATATTTACACAATACTACACCCGATGACAGCTCCAGAGCTATTACACTCTAACAAGCGAACAGTTCGCATTAGAGCTCGGCTTTGCTGTACGTTCGTCACAACAGACACAGTAATGATCCAAAATCCGCTTTCCCTTTCACATCCCTTTTGTGCTTATGGCCAAAAGGAGTACGAATATTCCCCAAAGGAAGATCAGAAGCAGAGGGAAACAACATTAATCATGCGTAACGACGCCTGGGAGATGATGTCAGCATGCTCCCTCCTCCCTGCTCGCCGCCGCTTGATGAGGACGGGGATATACAAACCAAGCTCTTCGGCTCTGTTGTAGCAACGTTCATGGCAGAGCAGCGGTTTGCTTCCTATTCTTGCTGTCTCAGTGCTGGCATCTCGTGACTTCTCGGAGTGACACTACGTCATCATCTCTCCTTTTCTCTGTAAGGACCTTTCCTCCCTCCTTTAGATCCTACTTTGGATGGGGGCGTCATTCCCAGCCATGGGGACCACAGCTACAGGAATGCACCTGCCCAACCTGCTCATAGACCCATCAAAGTCATGTCTATGGAACAGCAGGCATTAACAAGGTCTGTCCAAAACAGGTGGCCTCTTCGAGTGACTCAGTCATCCATTTCTGGCTCATCCAGGATTTGGAGGTGAGGGGAACAGCTGGGACAGGGAGATTAAACAGAGGAATTGGAGAAGATGGGACAGGCCCTTGTATGAAGGAAAACAATAGATCTGCATTGATTTCAATATTATAACCACAGAGAAACAGTGTGATTCATTTTTTTCTCCATCAGCATGATGGAATAGGAGTCATCCTCTTGATGCTGAAGCACTGCTTCAAGAAATGTTGCATTAAAAAATACAGACAGGCAGACATTTGCCTAATATTACTTCTCTGTATAAATGTTCACCATGGTTACCCCAGACAAAGTGCCTTGGTTTGAGAGGAAGAGGAGACCTACTCTTCTTACAGTATTGATCTATATGGGGCAAAAGCTAGAAAATCTCAGTGGTTCCTGATCCTAGGAACAATGTCCCACAAGTAATGATGGCCACAAGGCTGAAATCTCCGGATATGCATTATCACTGAAATTTTTCCAATTGTTATGAAGATGACTTGTTTCTGTATCTTCTCTTTCCCATCTCATTTTTTCCCCAAAAGTGAGCATGCTTTTGCTCCCAAAAGCCCTGAAGACACAGCTGTGGTCACTGGTGCGCTTCAGTATGTGATTCACCAAAATGTGAGACCTATGTATGGCCAGATCTTTCACTATAGATTTTCACATATGAAGGTGCGAATTTTGAGATTATTAAAGTATATAAATCGCTCACACAAATGGGAACAGATTTGTACCCTGAAACTGGGGCACTAAAAAACTAGCCAGCTAAACGTTACATATGTGCATACATACCTTGGGTCCCACTTCTCTTACCATTGTTTATTGTGCTATCCTACTTTTATGTAAAGAAGGAAAAAGTTCACTGGCAGTTGCTCTCTCCTATGAACAAAACCTCTATTCTACATTTTTAAAGCCTGCAGCTGAATAAACGAGAGAACCTGGCCTTTCTTTACAGGCAGGGGCTGTCAATATTATATGATGCTGGAGAAACACAGGGAGAAGTGAGGCAAGGAATGAAACACCAAGATTTTCTGTTTCAAATACCAAATGTCTGAAGCCAGTGTTAGGCTGTGCCAACACACTGAGGAATGAGTAAAATGTGAAACATGATCTCCCTAAGACGCTGGAAGACACAGAGGCTGGATTCTCAGAGTGTTGCTATTAAAAGCCCATTTGAAACTCTGGGCTCTCCTTTGGGAGGATAACAAGTAAAAAGAGTTTGCTGGTAAAGATTATATTTAATTCCATGTTTAGGATGCCTGGGCAGAGTATCAGGAACAACAATATATTCTCGGCGTTTCTCCCTTGATGGGCTTTCTGCAAGACTTTGTTGTTGTTGTTTTTGTTGGTTCTTCAGGGAGAGGGTTGCCTCTCTCCCTTGGGTGCATGAATGCCTGAAACGTCATTAGTTGTAATAATTAATCTTTGCTTCTGTGCAGTTTCGAGAGGCAGTGGCTTTATTGAATAGCCTTCTATCTAAATGTAAGCCAGATGCCGTTCTCGTAGCCATCACAAACACAAACTATTAGTTTTAGTTCAGGTCACGGCCAGTTTAGTTATTTGAACTTCTCTAAATTGTCGTGCCTCCCAGCTCTCTTGCTTGGCGAGGCTGGGGCACCGAGTCTGAACAGGGCAGAAAATGATCATTTTTTAAACCAAACTTTAAAGCCAGTGGAGAGCCACATTATTAAGACCAAGCAAGAGAGTTAAAATTTTCAATTCAATCGTACCAACATACTAACCTTCTTTTTTTAACTTCTCATGTTTTCTCTCAGCACCAGTGTTTGCAGCACATTCACATCCAAGGTCAGGTGGAGTCAGTCCTTGTGTTACAAATATTCCCTCTGAAGGCAGGAGAACAATTTTTTGGGAGCCAACTTACCCTACATGAGCGAAGCCCACTCAGCTGGGGACCTGGCAGATACTTACCTGCATTTACACTCACATATCATACAGACACTCTTTGTATGATCCTCATTATGACTTCATATCTGACATGCACATACCTGACTAATTAATAAAAACACTTTTGGTGGTCAAAGACCTGCCCCAGCAGCTCTAGGTGGAGCTTGGTTTGTGGGGTGAAGACATCCAGTCTCCATCATTCCTCTGAGACCTTCAATGAGAAGAAAACTTGGTCTACAAAGAGCATCAACTCCTGCCAGATCCAGACAAGTGGTGAGTGATGTTCACAAGACAATTGACGTGCAGTTTTGATGTGCTCTGTGACGGTGGTATTCACAAAAAGTTCAGGATCCGCTGGGCTGGAGCTGAGCGCAACAATCCAGATTTAATGAAGCAGATGCCTCGTGTCCAGAACTCTATCCACATGCCTTTCTTCACGTATCTGGATACTGTCATCTAAGGAATGACACCAAGGAACTTCTTCCGAGCATTTTGCCAATACAGGCTTGCAGCGAAGCAGCGTGCATGGAGGATCTGTCTCTGGAATCAGTAGAGCTCAAAGCATGTACAATATTTTCCAGTCTCCCGATGGGTTCTATGTAACACAAACAGAGTTTAACTTTTTAACTAGATCATTAAAAGTGTTGGCAAGAAGGTGTCGGTCATGTCACTGAGCTGGTGGCCGCATCACTGTAATTGCTATTAATCAATAGCATCTTGGAGCTGTTTTACTCAACTAACAGGTTCCAAATGGCTTGACGCTGAACTGAAAACAAAGAGTCTTTTTTTTCCCCCTAGTGTTCTTTTTTGCATTTTAAACTGCACATTAAAAATCTACATTCTGGATCCTGATATCAGATAATCTGAGTATAATTAATGCCTGAGAACATTTGTCCCCTGCCTTACTCTTACAAGAAGGAAGTGCGATATTCAGATTCTTTCTGTTATTAGAATAAAAAAGAAAATATATTAAATTTTAAAGTCAATAATTGGTGGAGTAGTAGCTACATGAGTGTCAAATTCTACGAAGGATGGGAAGAAAAGGAAGCTGAGGGACTTTATCCCAAAAGCAGATCAAAATCCAAGTGTTCAAACAGTAACTTAATTACTGCATCCCATTATTGAGATGAAGCGATTTCATCCTTGGTGTCCCGTGAAACAAGACTCCCAGCTACTGCATGGTGAGGAACAGATGGAGGAGTGTCAAGAATGATAGAAAGTTCACGAGTATAAATGTAACAAATAGGTTAACAGAAAGGAATGGCGCCGTGCATATCATAAAACCCTGCTAGGCTTCTCATGTTCAGATAAATCTTGATTTTGTAATGGGATAACATCAGGGCCCCCTGCTTTGGGTTTCACAAGTGATTAGGTCACTGATGTATGGGGCAGGGGATGGGAGAAGGGAGGAAGGGACATCACTGAGAGGCCTTAAATGACCTCTGCTAGATGCTCTTTGATACAGTAAGAAAAGCCCAGCTAGATGGTGCAGGATCGTTATTATTTCACTTTTAATTTTGTGGTGGCCTCGTTCCAAAATGAGTTTAACTGGAAACAAACTTGCTGAAGCCCGTGCAAGAAGACCTGATGGAGGGCCCAGAGGGGTGAAAAGCCCATCAGGAGAGCGGAGCAGCAACTTTTGTTGGTTGATATTCCCCAAATTTTGCTATCCACCTCCAGGCGTGGCAGGGCGAGGGAAGGACTTTGGCAGACCCTGGGGGTGGTCTGCAGAAAGCTCAGGAGAGATGTAAAATTTCCTCCAGCAGTGTGGTTGAACCCCACGATGATTTCCCCCCATCACTCCTGAGCAGGCACAACAGCATCTTCCCATTTCGCTGGGATGGGGAGCACCACCCTGAGTTCAGCATTTGTAATACCGTTCATTCATTTTCACATCCCCATTTTTTTTTTTCATTCCATTGCAAGAGCGAAGCCTTTTCTCAAACATAAAAATCTCTCTCGAGACAGTGATGGATAAACAAGCGAGGCCTCCCTTTTACAGGCGAGAAAAACATCAAGCTTCATTTTGGGCAAGGCACCCACCTATTCATCTTTCTTCGCGCTGTTCCTTTTAACACTGAAAATACCCCCGAGCTCTTGAAATCCTCAAGGTATATTGGTAACGCAGAGGTCAGTAACTTGATCTCGGCGCTAAAAAGACACTAACAGTTCTTGAGGGTAAAGGAAAGCTCGTTAATGATTTTAGCAGATGAACCAGGGGAGGGGGGGGGAGGGTCAGCTGGTAAATCCCATACTACCCTACAAAAGATAACCTTTGACTTCTCCTGACTCTCTGAACTGCACTGCCAGCAAAACCCCAAGTCCTTGTGGGACCAATAAATCCTTGGGTGTTCATATCAGAGATCCTATATCCCGGCTGTAAAACATGAGAATCCCAACACAGCCCAGTAGTTAAAAGTCATTGCCGATAAACCCACTGAGCTTCATTTACCAGCAGGCTGGGATGTGGCACTGAACAACTTTTCTTCAGAGAGGAAAAAATCCATTTCTGCCCTGGAATTGCAAAATAACCAAAACAACACATCCGTAGGCCAAGCGCTGCCCTCAGATATGTGCCGGCAGCTTGTGGAGAAGTCAATGAGCATTGGGAGTGTTTATCTGAGGGCAGGGTTTGGCACCGAGCCCCCTTGCTCCATTTATTCAGGCATGGAGCACACTGATGAAGGCAACCGGCCCCAGCCATGCCTGAGTGTCGCTCAGAAAATGAATTCTATCGAAAGGAAAATAAAGACTTGAAGCAAGGGGTGTTCGGGTTAGGAAAATCAAAAGATACTGCTATTTTTATTTTGAGGAGCAGGCAGTGTCTGCGGGGAGCATGGGATGTTGCTGTTTGGAAATTTGTGTTTAAAATGTGTTTCCCTTTCCAGAACGAAGCGGTGATGTGATGCAACTGTTCCGACCAGTGAGTGCTTTTGCGCCAACAGCACAACCTTTCTTTTACAGGATGGTGAAAGTGCTTCTTCAGTCTCTGGTTGGCTTTTGCCGGGTGCTGAAAAGCCAGTCTGAGGCAGAGACCTACCTCTCAGTCCTTGTTGCTCTCCTCCCAATCTGCCCATGACTTTGAGGGCTGACTTGCTCTGCCCCAGCTGGCCTCTCTTTAAAACAGACCTAATAATCACTTCCCTTTCTAAACGGCGAACGTCCATTCTCTGGGGTTTGGTGGACAATATGCAAAAAAATTCAAGGGCATTTCCATGTTCATGTCTGTGGTGAACGTCCGGGCCATGACCGCTGCCCAGAGGAGCAGGGAATGCAGAATCAAACCCTAACTGGCTTCAAGATGGAGCTCAAAGAGACTGATGTGGTAAGCTCTGATAGGAGGCGGTTAGATTTAGCAATGAAGAGGTCTCTTCAGCCTTGTGTCTTCTGCTCACATTTAGGTTTTTACACTCGTTTAATTGGATTGAAAACACTCACACAAACCTAGTTGTGTACATATGTTTGGCAAAGGAAAGTTAGAGGTAACCAGTGGTAATTTCAAAGGTCTTAGTTGTTTTATATCATAATGTATTTTTTTACAGTTCTGGCCTAGTAAAACAGCTCAGTTTCACCAAATCAGCATTACCAGATCACCAGCGGCACTGCTTGTGGAACAGGGAAAATAAAATTTTTATTCAATATTATGCCTTTCAGTAATGATAGCAATGAAGAGTCTTGTTTTATATCACATAAATATGCCAAATTCTTGTCCATTTTCCGATCATTTTTCTTTCCATTTTCCTGATGATCATCCATGTACGAGCCAAGATGAAATAAAGACATTATAGAAGAAAGTAAGTATTAAGATCAAGGGTTGTGAATATTTGCTCTTGCGCTGAACCTGAAAGGAAATCTCCATAAAGAAGTTTTTCCTGAAAGGCCAATGGGAAGATAACAGGAGCATTAAGATGGAAGATAGGATACCTATAAAAAGTTATGTTTCAAAAGAAGGATGTGGGAAGAAAGGGAAGTAGGGAAGGAAATGGTATTTTAAACCATATTAAAGTAAGAAGCAGGTTTCCTAATTCTGAAAGCCTTAATTAGTCCCCTTTTAAAAGTTCAGCAAAATGGGTTAATCCCAAAACATTGCATTAAATTTGCCACAGTTCCTGCCCTTCTATTTGTGTGGGTAGGAGTTTCACAAAAGACCTCAGTAAGAATAATCATAAAACAAGGACAGCAGCCCAACACACAGTGAACAACCCATCAGTAATAAACTGGCGTGCGTAGCTTAGAGCAACACTCCAATAACAAATTAGTTAGTGTGCACGGCTCAGCGCCGAAGGACAACCCAACAATAACAAACCAGTGTGTGCAACCCAAAGCACTCAAGAGCAACCCAACAATAACAAACCAGTTTGCATGCCTGATGGGAGAAAAGAAATTCAGCAAGGAAATGGATTTCAGTCTGAATTTTCCAAGGGGTTATTATTATTAACAACAGAGAGTTAAACTATTAATGTTTAAATGAAGAATAATACCTTCTGGAGCCCAATCCTGCTCCCACTGACTTTAATGGGACTAGGAATGGACCCAAAGTACCCTTAAGGGATTTAGCCAGCGAGGAGAACAAACTTCTACCTGTAACTAATGAGCCCACCACGGCAAATGGAAATTTTGTTCATCTCCGCTGGATAATGTGAGCTGGTCTTTATGGGGAAATGGAAACTGTTTAAGTCCTGGCACCAGGACTGTGCTTGTGGTAACCTGCTCTCAGATGCTACTGAGCTGGATCAGGGTTAGATCACCTAAAGCAAGGATGCCTTTCCACTTCGCTGTTTTCCTACTGTGATGAGATTCCCGGATGGGTCTTCAGATGGGATAAAAGTAGGCTAGATCCTCTACACAGACCACATAAATCATGCCTTATTGCATGAATCCCCTTCCAGCATTCCTTCACAAACAAAAACACCCCCCCTCACCCCCCCCCCCATTATATACATTATGGTCTAAGTATATTATGGTTACATTTTCAAGCCCAAATCCATCATCCAGGCCTCCCTGTGCAGAAGCCCTCTGTGTCAAAGCCAGGTCCCCCACAGCCTGCTGAGCAGTATCTGACTCCTGAGGTCCTAAGCACAGCCCTGAAAGCTCAGACCCAGCCAGACTCCTCGAACTTCACAGTTGGAACTCATCTCTGATACCTCCCAGATGCAAGCCCACGGAAAGAGCAGACAGCTATCAGAACTGATCCTTAGGAGAAGGCGTGGTTAATTGGAGATAGGGAGATATCTAGCCTGAAATATGTTCTTTAATAAGTGAAGATGCTAGTTATTCCCTTGCTGCCTTCCTTTTTTTTTCTGAGAATAAGAAGACCAGCTCCAGCCCTTCCCCCAGCAGCATGTCTCAAAAATAGCCCCTGTTGGGATTCATAGGGAAGAGGCTGGACAGAGTCACCCAGACATGCAGGAGCAGAACCAGCATCCCGTGCCTATGCTCCATCCAATACACCCATTCTCCTGTCTTGGTATTCTCTGACCAAAGGAGCTAGGAAAGCACCTTCATAAAGAGGACATTCTGCTGATGAGGAAGACAGGGAGAGATTTGGATTAGTAAGGCAAGGCAAATGCTATAGAGATTATGTGAGAGCTTTCTTTTTCCCCTTGAAAGACATAATCCCTAATGTTACAAACTGTGGTTTGGCTCCCACGTCAATTTTGCGCAGTGATTACTGCAGAGTGAGTCTTGATTCGGACCAGTTTAACTGGAACCAGAATACAGCTGAAGGTGTTTGGAAATTACTTTCAATCTTCAACACTCCAGAGACCTGGCTGGGAATGTAGCAAATAGATCAAGGAAATTAAAAGGAACATTGGGGTCACTACTACAGGTCAGGCGAGAAAAAGAAGAGTTGACCCTGATTAATCAGAAACATGATGCTGTTGAGAAGAGAAAGTATTTTGGGGTTTAGACTCTTGGCAAACAACAGCAAAATACCAACAACTGCCATTGGCTGGATTTTTTCCTTCCAACCAAACCAGAGGAAATTCCTGAACTGACAATGAACAGGAACAATGAGTGAGTCAGTACCCTCAATGCCAGAAATTCTCTGGATTTCCTAGCCAGACTGATGTCTTTGGAAGGTCATAGCGATATAGAGATACATTTCTGTAAAACTTGGGGGTTGAAGATAAGCCAAGCCAAGACGCAGATAATGAATGCAGAAATATTCCAACTACCCATAAAATATCACATCTTTGAAAAGAGGGAAGGCACCCTTTCTCCTTCATTCTTTCCTAGACTGTTTGCTCATTTATAGCATTATGTTGCTATTAGTTTTAGACGAAAGGTGCTCAGACGCTGCCTCTGATGATGACTGTGTAAACCACCTAAGAAGAGCTGTGGGAGGATAATGCTAAGAAATCCTGAATATTAGTACTTTTAACCTGTCTGCTCTGATTCCGAGAAGATTTTTGCCATTTTGCAAAATGGGTTCCAGGCAATACCTGACACCAAATATGAGTAAGAGTCAAATATTGCTTTTTTCAAAAGTGCTTATGCCTTGCTGTTCTATGTTCTGGGTTTATTCATGCTTACCTCTAACACTCATCAGCATAATTGGGGGCACAGTGTCGGGGCGCAGGGCTATTCTGAAAACCAGACTGGGCAAAATCATGTACAAAAATAAGTCTAATCAGTACAATTGGCATCAGGGTTCAAAATTCAGCCTGCTAGTGGTTTGTGCTGAGTTCAAGCTGAGCAGTTTACCTTCTGCACCTAAGGATGACACAGATACACGTTGACATGCTGACACAAGCTCAGTAAGTGCTCCGTGAGTGACATAAGCCCAGGAAGTGAGGCAGAAGTAGGCAGCCAGAGGAGAATGTGACCTTTAAATCCTAATGGGAGCCTGTCCCCTGGGCTCAACATTTTTTTTTTTTAAAGTATGTTACTCATTTGTTTACTTGCTACTAATTTAAATAGAAAACTGTAAACTTTATCTGTGGAACTTTTTTCCCCCCTGGTAGCCATAAAGTCCATAAAATCCCAGTTCCCAGTCCCGACCTCACACTGTTAGTACCATTACTAAACACACACACGTGATGGATAGAGGCTCTGAAGATATCCAGGCACACAAAACAGATACACAATGTGATATTATTACTGGCATGCTACAAATCTCAGTATTTTCAGCAAGTATCAATGGAGAAGTGACCTTCTTGCGATGTGAACACAACCAGAAACCACAGCCCCCAGGCCGTTTTTCAAATTGAAATTTCCTAATCTCACACTACTGTACCAAACACACAAATATGCAACAATAGATGGAAAGAAAATAAGGCTTTTCTGTATGAGCATTGGATTAGAAAGGAATGGCTGGAAAACCTAAATTGTAGTAGAAGAACATTCCAGCTTGGGGATCTGATGACACTGGAGCTGAGCTCTGCTCCTGTGGTTTACAGTACTACCAGACTGGATAACCTTGCGCTGAAACAGCTTCATCCGCACTATCCGTGTGTTGTTTTCCTCCACCGCAATCAGAGCAGCTACTGTTGTCATTAGATAAAGATGAAAAGTTAACCTGGGAAAAACAAGGTGGTTTTATTATTATTATTTGTTTATATCTAAAATTTCAAAGGCTACAGTGGGAGCAGAAGATATCCTCTGGAACACGCTGTCAGGAACTGCAAGTTGATACAGATGTATTGATTTAATCAGCCTGTATGACAGCATTTATTTATGCAAAACATCTGTGACAAAAATGTGGTACTTTGAAGGCACAGTGATATGCGCCTGGTCTTGTCTTGCACATGAAAATATGTGATAAGAGCATCCACATAACTTGGAAGGGTTGATTTTAGGGTGTATTTTCTTTATGTACCACCTATATTCATGTTATGCAGGGCAGCTCAGGGCCTAGGGAGGCCACAAAAGCCTTTTCAAGGACCGCAGTAAATTATAGATATGAATTCAAAACTGCAATCCAGCACACCAGATTGAAATGGGCAAAGAAACCAGAAAGAACAAATGTTAAGAAAATGGAAAAATTAAAGAGTGTATTTTTCTGGTATGTATTAGATACAAATTAAAGAGTTTTTTTAATCCATGGGAAGGCAAAACTTGTCTGCAATTTAAGAGATTGCATGATTGAAGAGAATATGGGGTCGTCATCCCTTAAACAGCAGTATGAGAAAATATTTGGAGTTCATACGTACACCAGCAAAAGTTTACATGATAAATCAGTAGCTTGAGTGCTTCCAGAATATTAGTACATATGAATGTGTTGAAACTATTGTTTCTGTTGTCTTTTTAATGCTACTGGGAAGCTTTTTGTGGTAAAGCAATAGAGTTATTGCCAGCTACATTATTACAGTCTCAGTCTAACATCTGCAATTACTATGGAGTAAACGGTTCGCATCCCATATGAAATATAAAAAAAATGAGGAACAGATTTCACTATTATTCTCTCTCTCTGTGAATTCTGTGACATTTTTTACTGTTTAATCGTGCCTGGGCAGTTTAAAGGTCTGGGAGAAAAGGAAGCCAAAGTGCTCATTTACAATTAGTGATGGCTAAACATTAAAAAAAAAAAAAATAAGGAAGAATTTGGTGGTTAAGAAAAATGCCAGAAGAGTTCAGACGATTATCAGAAATCCATGGAAACTCTCTCTAGAAATTAGACTTTATTGGATTCCCCTTCTCTATCCTGTTCAGCCCAAGGTGCTGGTTCTCCCTTTCCATGCAGTTCACAGCCTGGCACTCTCATGCCTCTCTCATGACCGAGCACCCACCCCTACAGCCACCCACTCTTAACAGAACCACCCATCACCCCATTTCTTGCATTTTCTTTCTCACACCCTGTTCTTCAGAGCTGGGAGGAGATCCTACCAGAAATATCCATCCAGCTAGCTTATTTCCTTTCTTCAAAGCTCTCCTTTAACATTTTCTTCTGCCACACTGCCTACAAGGAACAATAAAATCCACAAAAAGTTGGGCTTCCTGGAGTGAGGAAATAATTTTGACAATATTTCTGACCAATACTGACTTGCCTTTTCCTGTGTGCAGGCCGGCTTTGAAGGAAGGCCTTCGGTGTGGTTGCTCAGAAAGCAAAGGGCACAAAGTGTGCCAATAATTCACCATTTGCCCTATTTTAAGTGGCCTTCAGGATGGGCTCTGTTGCACAAGGTGTCTGAGAAGCTGGACCTCATGATCAGGACCTCACCCTTGCTGGGATGGTTTGGGCCATTCAGTGAGAGACATGGTGCTTGCACTCACTTCTTCTGGCACAGCGTGGCCTTGAGGTAAGGTTTAATTTGTGGGAAAGCCCTAGCCAACTAGGGTGGATTCCAGCCTTTAAAAAAAATATATGAAAAAACTTCTTTTGTGGAGCTGCCAAGATGTATGTTTCTTCTGCGTTGCCATCACAACCCTGGATAAGCGTTAGACAGCAAGCCCTCGATGCGATGCTGTAAGCCCTGATTCCATACTGGATATTTCTAATGCCAAAAACTACTCCAGAAGTAGCCAGTGCAGGCCTTAATACGCACAGGCTTTCCAAAAGGCTTTCACATCTTCAAAGCACTAGGCAAACAGGAGCTAATTAAACTTTAATTAATGTCTTGACAGGTAAAAGGTTTTTCATTTTGCTTTTAGCTAATGCTCATTCATTGCCGATGGAAATCACCTAAGACCCCAAAAAACACTCTCAGTGTAAAAAGACTCTGATTTGCTGCACATGTTTAGCTAAGAGCTGAGTGAACACTTTTTTGTAAATCTATTTATTTATTTTTTTTTTTAAAAAAATGCGATTTCCTTTTTTTTTCTCCCCCTGAATAAATATATGTAAAACAGAGGGGAAAGGTTAAACACCGAAGTGCAACTGGGCATTAAAACAAAAGTCCATTCTCAGGGTGTAACTGAAGTGTTCGATCCTTTCCTCAAAAGTGTTTACAGCTCATTTTTGTAATACGAGTCTAAGTGGATATTGTAGCACACAGCATGGGTCTGTGCACAAACACATTCCTGTTTGTGATCTTAAAAATCATAACATTCTTTGAAATATGAAAATCCTGAGTCTTGATGCAATCCGTGTTATTGAACTGATGCAAGATATCTATATGTACTGGATTATCTTGCAGCATTCCGGGGATTTGATAAAGACCTGCCTTAAAAGCATAGCCTTTGTAAGGTGGTAATGAAATGACACAAACTGTGCAGTGGTTCAAAAAGGTGCTGAGTGTTCCTCCTTCCCTGCTTAAGCTTCAATGGAACTGCTCAGTATTCAGGTTCTTTGGAAAAGCAGGTCATTTAAGACCAAAAAGATGATTTTCAGAAGCAAGTAGTGACTTAGAAACTCAGGGCTCTCAACATAAAATCTTGATCTTGCTGACATTAGCAAGAAAAGGTCCTGGTGTCTGGAGGAGCTTCAAGATCTCGTGTGCCCATCTGCATTTTTTTTTAATCCAACGTCTTATTGCTAAGAAGATTCTTTGACTTGTTCATGGCCTAAATCAAACCATAGCACAACAGGTTTGTTGAGTGCCTCTCCTTCAATCTGCCACATGGTTCCTGTGGTAAGTGACACCCCCAAGGACACCTCAATTAGAAGGTCTTAGACCCTGCAACACGGCCCATGCTGTAGAGCAGAAGTACCTGCTCTCTGACTCCTGTAATGGAAGTGGTTTTGTGGCAGGAGCATGGGCCCCAGTGCCAGGTAGGAAGACCACGTTATGTTGCCTCCTGCCAGCTCTAAACGGCTTCCAGTAAGAGAGCTAGGCCATATGGTTGTGTGGACATACCCCAGTACATATAGACTCCACCTGTGGTTTGGGTGTACCACAAAGACAACACGGGAATTGGTGCCCACATTTGGGCATCTCGTTGGGAATTCTGGTCAAAAACCACTTCAAGAAAACTGGACCTGGACCAGCTTGTCCTATATCACCTGATGCTTGTGCTGGGAATGTAAATGATGCTTCTTCCCTCTTTTATCACACCTCTGGTGTTGTCCCACGTACGGCACTTTGGCGGTGTGTTCTGGCAGGGGTTGCTGAGAAATATTTTGAAACCTTGGAAGGAGGGAGGATGGAGCCATAAGCTCTCAGAAACCCACGTTCATTTGCGACTGAGAGCTTTTTGGATACACTCACTGCATTTTTAATAACGAGACCATTGGCAGAACTTTCTAAAATCGTTGGTTTCCTGCACCAGAATGCAAAGAGAGCCAAACCCTTTCCATTGAGTTTGCTGTCGATTGTTCTTTTTTCTTGCTTTGCTACAGGAAGCATTAGAAGCCAATATCTTCAATAACTGGGATCCAAGCAGCTTTCTCACTTCTCCTTGATGTTTTGTTCAGACCAACTTATATAAAAAGTTTTGCAAATTCTGATCAAGTTTACCATTAGAAACAATTCCTGTTATTCAACATTTTCCTTTGTTTATTATAATCTTATTTCTCCTAAGTTTCTTCTTACGTCAATCAAACAATTTCTTTCCATTCCTAGTGGTTTACAGCCCTCATATACATGCAGACAGTTATATTCTCTCTTAGTCATAATTTGGCCAACTCACACATATTTAGATCTTTTAATCTTTTCTCGTAAGACAGTCCCCTTTGGCTCTTCATCATTTTTATTACTTTTTTTTCTTTTTCCTTTCCCCCCCTCCCCCTCTGAGCTCTCTCTGTGTTGTTAATATCTTGCTGAGGTTCCCAGAATGGATTAGCATTCAAGAAATCAGACAATCACCATTACTACACTTTGGCAAACTGTTACCTCTCTGGTTGATTAAGCTTTATCTCTCTCTGTGGAGTCCCTCTAAGTGACAAGTTTTCCACTGCCATACTGTACAGCCAGCAGAGATCAAGTGTGCTGCCTTGTTGATGGTCATGTACAGTTACTCCTACAGGCGTGTAAGCTCTTTCTGCTGGAGATGACTTAGCCTGAGTTCTTGAGGGCTTGCAGTAGCTCAGCTGCAGTGTTTTCTACACATCTGCAAACTCAATGAGCATTTTGTTTGCTGTGTCTTCCAGTTTGCTAATAAAGAAATTAGATCAAGTTAGGCTTAACTCATCTTCCTCTCCAACCAGAACCCTCTTCGTCTCCTCAAACCTGACATGTTGAAATTTATCTTAGGTTATGGTATATCAGTCAATGCAGACACCACAGGCAAGTACTTCTATCCAGGCCAGATTGAGTCAATCTTTCAAATAAGATTTTATGAGACTATCAAACTCTTCACTAGAGTACAGATATATGTGCCCAGAACCCAAAGTAGCTATTTTAAACTTCCTGGCCAGGCAATTAAAGTTGGAGTAGCTGGTCACAAGAGTGTCAATACCTCTTATGGAGGTCTTCTGCTAGTTTAGAGCCAAAAGTAATGTTTTTAAACTAGCTTTCCTCCCTGCTAAAACGCTCTGAGCTTCAACTGCTGTATCAGCACATCACAGTTGTTTAGTAGTAGGAGAAAATCTGGGCACACGTCCTTGACCAGACAGATCCAACTGTTGCTCCTGTGGTATTCAGAAGCGAAGCCAAAGTGAGCCTAGACACCACATCAACTTGTTAGTGTCCTGCTGGGCATTAGCTAAATCACCTTGTCTTTTGGTTGCTCTGCCACAGGTACACAGCGCCAAGACGGGCAGAGGGGGTTGATGTCCACCCATGCGGGTATGCCCCTGCAGCACCTGTGGGTTGCTCTGGGTCATCTTAGCAAAGGCAACTAGGAACTGGGAAAGGAGAAGTCCAAGATCTGAGGCCGCTACACATTGGCTTGTCATCACCTGACTTAATAGTTAACATTATTATTAGATTTAAGAGAGAACATAAGGAATGCATTTGTCTGGAATTACTTATCACTTCGAAGTCTAAGAAGAAGATATGAACAGCTTTAGCAGGTCAGACTGCAAGTCCACGCCAAGTAACCTCCTATCTGCAACAGTAGTGAGAGCTCAGGAAAGAGTACAAATGTAAGTCAGTTCTACAGTGATACTTCCCCCTAAATCCTTGCCCAGCTTACAGTGGTTTCTGGCTCAGGCACTTTCTGAACCAGACGTGGCGTCTTTCTGTTTAATACAAAACCCAGATGGATTTTAAAAACCCCTGATGAGTTTTTCTTTCATGAATATATCCAGTAAACTTTTAGCACTCCCAGTATCCTGTGGCAAGGAGTTCCACAAGATGACTAAGCATGGTGTCAAGAAGGATTGCTCCTTCTCGGCTTAAACTGCAAGCTACCAGCTTCATTTCATGCTTCTAAGTGTTTCTGTTAGCAGAAAAAACAGCAAACAGCTGCTTGCTATTCTCTCCTTGTCGTTCATAATTCCTGAGAACTCCATCCCCTCAGTCATCTCTTTTCTGGCTGGAGAAACCTAGTCCTTTTAATCGTTCTCACACTGAAGTCTTTCTAAGTCTTTAATTATCCTTGGCGCCCTCCTCTAAGCCTGTTCCAGTTTGACTAGTTCCTTTAGGAGCTGGAAGATTTCAGGTATTTCAGGTGCAGATGCACCAAAGATTTATAAAATAACACCACCGTTTTTTAATATGCTTTATTGCTTCCTTAATAATTTCTAACATTCACTTTGCTTTCTGAGAGCTACAAATGGAATCTGTTTCACAGGATAATCACTTTTATAGGATTCTCTGTAATAGCTCTAACTCTCCTCAGTGATAGTTTAAAGTATATCGGAGTTAGAGTTAGCTTAGAGGATTTCCAGGACCTTCCTCTCCCATGTACATCACTTGACATTCATCTACCCTGAATTTTACCTGATGTTTTATCACTCAGCCATGTACTTCCAGATGGATTTTTGGCATCTCATCACAGTCAGCCTTCATCTTTAGCCCCTGACTAATTTGGTACTATCAACAACGTGTTCTCATCAGTCTGTCTTCATTCTCATATTATGACTTCTTTTCAGTTTTTCCTAGGACTGATGCGAGATCCCAACCTATCTGTCAAGTGGAGTGACCCATCCAGATCTACAGCTTTAGGGACTGATGAAATACCATGGAAAGCATCCTTCTCTGCTAGGATGAGTGATGTGGGAAGAGAAGTAGGAAAAAAATTCCTCTTATTCCTGGAAATAAATTACAATTGTTCTTAAAGCCTGCAGACGTCTGGCTATTACATCATCTGAGGCTCTGGTCTTTCTAGCTAACAATCACTAACAAAGGAGATGCATTTCCCTCAAGGAATTTCACCATTTACACATCTGATCTTAATTCTTGTTGGGCCAAAACAAGAATAGGAATAAGTGACTTTTTCAGTTTATGTTTACTTTTTCCCAGGCCACAAAACATCCATTGACTATGAAACTTAAATTTACTGCATAGTAAATGCCTGCTTTTGTAATGAGTTAATAAAGCTGTTTCATAAATAATAGCAGAAGAAGCTACAGATGCCGACCTAAGAAAAAAAGATACATATAAGGAACATTCGGTTTTAATCTGATTCTTTATGAAATATTTATCACAGTATCTGAGAACTGAAGAAATTTGGTTCTCCCTAGCTGGTCATCCTGGGATGTCGAAGTCAGCAAAGAGGTGGCAAGAGGGATATCTCATGTCTTCTGGGAGTTATAAACCACACTTTGAGACTACAATTCGTTTGTTTACTCCTATTTCCTCATCCCTGAGAGAGGGAGGATGTTTCTTTGCTTACTTACATGGGAGAAGGCATTAATTTAGAAAGTATAGTGGAAAACACAGAAACTTGGATCAACAGTAGCCCTGCCCAGGCTTGGTGGTTATACACAAAACGAGCCAGGAGCAAATCCCTTGCCCTGGGGTGGCAGCGCTTGCAGCCCCATAGCATCGAGCCATTGGAATGGTCCCTGGGATCCAGGGATTGCCTGGGAGCGCTGCTCAGACCCACGTGTCTGCCCCACCCTGCGTGTCCATTTCTTGACGGGCAGAAAGTGTGGCTGAGCAAATACGCACGTTGGGCCAGGAAGGGGAATAAACCGTGATGTTGATTACTATCTAAATATTGCCCCCTTTGAAGTGAGCAGGTCTGTGTTTGGGGAGGATCGAATACTCTTTCCTCACAGTTTGAGGCACATCATGAGTTATTTTGTGTTCTTGCTATCGGGAACATTATTTCATTGCAGCCTATTGCAAAGGGCTAAATAAGGTAAAGGGCAGGGGAAGGCGTTAGGACACAGACGCCCTACGGTCAGCAGCCTGCTGTCCCCCTGGAAAATGCCTACGCTAGAGCACAACACAGCCATCAGCTGTCTTCCAGTGCAACTGCTGGGTGGGGAGGGCAGGAGGGTCAGGCTGCCTTCCGTGCCCCCTTCTGCACTGCCCCTGGCCCTGCAGCGCCAAGCGAGGGTCCAGCAGCCGGTGGAAGAGCAAAGGTGGGGTAACTGTCCAGGGGAAAATCTCTCTGCCGTGCACCAGCCCTCTGAGATCTGAGCTTTGTTCCTGCCTGGGAAGGATTTATTCTTTCCCTTTCTCTTTATCCTCCATCGAGCAAACGGTAGGGCAATAAAGTGAGGACAATCGGATCTGCACACATGAGGAATGTGGTCGATGCTGTATTCAACCCCTGCCACACGTGCACAGTGTCCTGTATTTTAAAGGTGTATTTTGGAAATAAGCCTCGTTTTTTCTGTCATTTATTTAAATTCTCTTCTTTCTCCCTAAGCATCTGTTACAGGAAAAAGTCAGTGGGTGTCAGTGTCATTCAGGATCAGGCCGGGACAAGTAGGGCTTGCTTACGTCAGTGCTTTTCAGGGTTTTACCACATTTGGATGCAGCATGGAGTCAGAGATCTGGGATGAATTGCTCTTCTGCATCTTCTTCTTGTGCTGCTGAGATATAAACCAGAAAGCATCAGCTTGCAATAAATTCACAGATGTGTTAAGTAACACACAATGGAGGTCCTTTCAGCAAACTGTCAAAAGGAAAAGACTACACTGGGAGTAGGAAAGGGCAGGCTGCCTCTCTGCTGAATTTGGCAGATTGGATTTTACATCTGCTCCCCAACCTATTACAACCTCATTTATCTGCTTCATCCCCATCCCTTGTCCTGCCTCTGCTGCAGACAGTGGCTGTGCTAAGGCACGCGTAAGGATCGGGGGCTTCAGCCTCTCCAGGGCTGCCGGAGCCGCAATAACAACGCCAGTGCTGAGGAAAGTTTCTGAGAGCTTAAGGGGTTTGGCAGGTATTGTAACGAAAAGGAGGGAAGCTCATGCAGGGACCGTTTTCTTAACCACAAATAAATCAGATATTTGGCATTTTCTGAGTTGCCGCCCTCCAGAAAGAGCAACATATGACTGGCTGTGTGAGGATCAAGTGTAATGGACAGAGGGAAGAAAAAAGGACATATATACAGGTCCAAGCCTGCAGTAAGAATTTCCATGCCATACTGAAGACTTGGGCTGGTACGCCCTCAGCAGAGCTACTGAAAGATATGGCTTTTATGGCCAGAGATTATTTTCTTCTGAATATGAAAACCCAGAGATAAAAAGGACTCTATTTACAAGTGTTGGAACAGAAAAGTTCCAAACTGCATCCCTCACCCAGCAAAGATTTCTGGGCTGGGGTGGGACCTGAGTGGGAAGTCAGTGGTACTGGGTATGCTATGGGGAATGGTCCACCACACTTTGCCCCTGGTGCTTCTGGCCTCTTTTGCACTCTTTGCCACAGGGAGCCTGAGAATTACACCCACATAAACCCACAGAAAGAAAAGAAACTAAGTAAAATCCAACTTTTCACTTATTCCATACAAGCTTGATCGTCAACCATCTCCTCAAATGACTTTTTGGGGTGGCCCACCTAACTTGGAGAGTTATGGGGCCCAGATCAGGTGATCAGTGGGAGGAGTGCTGCAGTGCCAGCTCCCCTCGCATGAGCAGGGATAAGACCCTCCCTCCGTGTACCCCCAGCTGTCCAGGTTGGGAAAGCCCTGGAGCTTTCTAGGTTCATAAATGACGTTATCTATAGCATGTGCAAATAAGTGCACCCACTGATTCTGTTCTGGGGTATTTAAACAGAAGTCATGTTTTCAAAGCTTTCTGTCTGAAAAATGAGCTGAAGGAGGTACCTCATATGAGTGAAACTCCATAACAGGAGCCTTCCTCCAATTATTCCTACATACTGGGACAACAAATGTTTCTAGCTGGGAGCCTTGCCACTTTGCTTCCTTCCATGTAGAAATAAGGGAAAGTTGAGAACTGAGGTTGTGGATCCCTGCTGTACCCCTGTAAAGTAATAATAGCAGCATCAGTAATAGCTCTTAAATCAGGAGGACTTGCTGCAGCCTGCTCCCACGAGGCTTGCATGACAGCACTTAACGTTCACAGGAATGACATGTTCCCAGCAAGAACATTCTCATTTGCATTATGGCAGGACATGGAGACCCAAGTTAGATTTTAAGTGTTGAGCAAACTTGATGTGACAACATAGTCCTTGTTTCCATACCGTGTTTAGTCTAAGCTAACCCTTTTCAGACCTCCTCCCTGCTCCGAATGAAAGCTTTGTGAAAAGGCACGCGCAAAGCAACAGCGAGGAATAAAAGTACGAAAGCAAGAGAGAACAGGAGGCAAAAGGCACTTGAACCTTCATTGACTCCAGAATTCCTGTAAGCCCTCAGACTTCTCCGTTTTCTCATAAAGGTAATGAGATTTCAGGCTACTCTCTTAATTACCAGAATGTGGAATGAACTCCTGCATGAGTAACATCATTGTCCACTTTTGAAAAATAATAAAATCAAAGTCAGGTTAAAAATTCGTTATGTTTTTCTACGCAAACACTACGCCAAAGCAGAGTGTTTTGTTAACACATGGGTGAGAAATAAGCTGACATGTGTTGTGTTAGCCACAAAGCCAGTGATAAGTCCAAAGTACATGGAGGAAGATGTCATTATCAGACCAAACTACGCTCTCCAGCTATAGTCTAAACTATTCCATGGGTAACTATTCCTGATTTTGTAAAATGATAAAATTCATGTTCTTATGAAAGCACAGCCTCCAAATTGTAAGGAGTCCAGTGTTCAGATCCAAATCTCTTTACAGCAGATAGAAATGACTCATTAACATCAACATGGCTTGGGTCAGTCTCCTATCTGGGAAACTCCTTAAAATAACGATGAGATTTTACATATGTACAATCCACTGAATTAATGTTAGAGTTTTATTTGTATACTCAGGTAGGTAAAAGTTGAAACGTAAGGAAACTGTTGTGCTCCCAGGGGACAGAAAAATTAGGAGAAAACTGTATCCTACCAGAAAAAAAATTAATTCTCCTTGTAGGATGAACATTTCAAAACAGAGGACCAACTTAATGCACTTAATGATTTTTAGGAGCACAAATCCCAGAAGAGATAACAGGACTTCATTTTTAATTTAGCTATATATCCTTAAAAAATGCTTTCCCTAATTATAAAGCTGTTCTTACAGGTATGAAGTGTGCATATTAGATGTACACAGAGGAAGTATAATGTGCTATACTCATTAAAACAACCAGAAAATATCATGCATTTTAAAGAAATAATTCAATGTGGGGTATTTGTGTTCAGCTCGAAGGTACCTAGCAATCATTTTAACTACAGGAAATTATAAATAGCATTATTTTTTCTGTTTTCTTTTTTTTTTCTTAAATAGAAAATTAAGATCTGTATCTTGTACTGCAAGAAATATACCATTAAATATAGTAATGTTGTACAAATTACAGAAAACTAAATGTAGATTCATAATAAAATATAATGCAATAAGTTTCTGTTTTTCATAAATAAGTATGATATAACATAGAAAAAGGTTTTCACTATTAACGATATTTTTAAGTACTATACTGTGATTTTAAAATAGAACTGGTATCTGCAACCTCAACAGTAACACTAGTGTTTGTATCACTCTAATGCACTGGTTGCTAATGTTATTTCGTACTGAGAAGAATATTTTATAATGCTCCATTTCTATATTGTGCCTCTTAATGTGCTCTATGATTTACGACCGATTTTGTTTTTCAGATCAGGAGTTCGGTGTTTCAGAGAAATATTTTGCCAACTTTGTTATTCAGTTTTTAAATTCCATTTCAGTGTTAATGTATTTTTAAGGAGTGAAGCTAAAGAACAGAAATAGCACGTATTTTTTGAAAATCATACAGCCTTGTATAGTTTTCAGATCCAGCCTATCATTCATCATCATCTCCCTGCTGCTTTATAACCACTAATGTTATTATTCCCTTCTTTTTTTGCTAGGTAGAAATATTAATGAGATATCATTTCCCTGCTTTCATAAAAATCTCTCTCATGTTGCTTGTTCAGTGGATAGAAACTCAAAAGTCAACAAGTAGCGAGACCACCACTGAAACCCCATACTCTGGCTTTCAGCTCCGTAAACTCACAAAACAAGCTTCACGTTTCACCCTTGTTCCCTGGTTTTGCTTTAAGCTGCACCGAATTTCAGAAGCAAAAATTCTTCCCATCCCACACTTTCACCATCAAAGGACCCAGTACATTACGACGGAGGCAGATCGCAAAAAAAAACCCCACAAACAAACAAGCGGGCAAACTGATTAAACACCAGCAAAAAAAAGGTCTTAGACATTAGATTTCCTGAGCTCTTTCCCCTCTCTCGCTGCACTACTTACTTGTAATTACGTCGGGGGCCATTCCTTCCTATTCCACAGGATAAACTGGAATATACTGCTCGGCAGTTTTGTCTCTAGCTCTTTAAACACTAGAGACCTTATAAGCAAACAATCTTTTTTTTTCTGCCCGTTATGAAATTTTAATGATCTTCCAAGGCTCTCAAAATCAAACCAACTTTCTTCCCTCCCCCTGCCCCAAAAACTTGGCTTCTTTGTACCTTTTGTTTCAGAACTGTGCCCAAACTAAATATACTAAACCAGGAGGGAACTAGAGCTTTCAAATAAGGGTTAAAGTGGCCCTTGTTTTCCTGCGTCTCTTCCCATTCCTGGTAAACTGCGGGAGCATGCATGGGGAGCGTTGGAAAAAGCAGGTTGGGGAGTGGAAATTGGAGCAGAGATGCGGTCTCTGGACAGAGAGTCCTCAAAAGGGGTTTCATGGAAGGGATGAGAGTGCCAGCGCCGGCGTACGCCAAACAGCTTTGTGATGGATGTGTTTATCCTTAAAACTAAGCTCCTATTCAACGCTGCAATAGCCGGGCTCGGGCAGGCGGATGGCAGGAGAAGCGTGCCGGGCGAAGACAGGGTGTATGTTAAGGCGCCTTGTTTAAGCACTCCCTGATGTGTCAGTGCAACCGTTTACGTTAAAGGTGATCTTATGGATCACCATAAGGGATTCCAAAAGGGCTTTATTTTTCCGGGAGAGAGGACAACCTCCCTCCGCTGCCTTCCCCACCTCTGGGCACGGCTGGACTCAAAGGACCGCAATGTACTAACAGGGAAGCTAAGAGGTGATGATAAATGCTGTGAAATAAGTAAAATGTCTGGTTAGTCCCTGTTGTATTTTCTCAACTCAATACTTGCCTGGAGATCACGGGTAGTGCCTTAAACTCTGCCAAAGGTATCTTCGCAGTTCTTTTCGATCTCCTTCACCTCAGTACCTCCAGTTTCATAGTATTTGCCTCCTCTGTAACACCTTCTGCTCCCAATCCTGCATTGCTCAGACATAGATGGAAATTACAGCCTATCTGGGCATTTCCTAATTTATGCCAAGTGCTTTTAGCCAGAAAAGCCATTCGGAGATCTGGCTAGGAATCCTTAAAAAGCTGCTTTGTACCCCTGAGATACAGCAAAGCAGTGATTAGAAGCAGTGTTAGAAGGTTGCAGCCCAAATTTCCTCACTTCAAAATTTGATATCTGAAGAGCACCAGCACAAAACGTGACCTGACTGGAGGCTGGTAGGAGCTAAACGTCGCTGCAAGAACCCATGGAGCCCTCTCTGCTTCCAAAGGCAGGTTTTGGAAAAGGGTGATGTGCAACACTTGATAAGATTAATAGAGATGTGGGAAGTGTGGTAGGAATTTCACAACTTCCAGGAGTGTTACGTTACCTCAAGATGAGGAGATTTGACTTAACTGCTCTTGGTTCCAGAGCAGGAAGATGTTTGGTGGCTGTCCCATCCCCATTTTATTGTCCTCATCAGTCCCTCAGCTTATGGATGGGGGCGAAGGGAAGAAGTAGCTATAATAAAATCCAAGGGAAAGCATTTGGGGTGAGAAGGAGAGGAAGAATTAGAGGTGGTAGGGTACTGGGGAACTGGGGGGCAGTCAGGAAGCCCTGGAGCATCTCTCTTGACAACAGCTTAGGGAGAGCAACTGCCATGTCCCCATAAAGGGGGGAAGGGGCGGCACTTCCAAACTGCCCCCGGCCCCCCCTCATTTAGCGTTTAACCCTCTGCAAGGGGACAGCACACAGCTGAGCGCTGCTGAGGGCTGGCCTGGGAACGGGGTCTGGGTTAGGATTCGCACACGTCAGTAACTCACTCCCACGGCCCTGGGCAGCATTGTTCTCTAAAAGCAGACATGTTTCCTTCCAAGTAGCAGACATGGAAAGAAAAACACACACAAAAACAAATCATCTTGTCCTTCCTTCTCCGGATGGCGAGCAGCCCACTCCTGCTTGTCACTGAGGCTTGAGGTGGACGCGGTCCCAGTCTGACAGAGGAGATGAGGGGATGAAGAAGTCTCCCCAATCCCTCTTCCTTGGAAAATACACTCCTGAGGATGGCTGACCCTACCAACCTTTCTGCTTGACCTCTCCTATGTGCATCTCCCTGTTACCAGCCCATCTCAGCACATCTCACGGGAAGGAATGGGATACTTGGGGTTTTTCCACGTGTCAAACTCTTTCTGCTCTGTTGGGAAGGATCCGAATTAGCTCATGGCTCTGTGAGGCTTCACTAACATTCACCCCGTGCAGCTCCCTGCCTCTCTGTAAGGTCTGGAGCTTTCCTAACGCCCTTCAGGTGTCTGGGGCTGCAAGGCTGCGGCCAGAAAGAAATCACAGCAGAAAGAGCCATGGGCTATTGCACCCCTCCTCTTGGGCTGCATCCAGTCCTCGTGCCCTGAAGGCACTGAAGCACAAGGTAAAGCTCTGAAGATAAAAGGGCCTGGGTGTTTTGAAGGGGATAAACCCACCCTTTGTGACAGGATCTCCACCGGTTATTTCCCTGGCTCCGTTTGTGTCCCTCACCTGCTCTTTTTTTAAGCTTTCCCTCCTCACAAAATAATGGGTAAATCATAACAGGCTAAAAACATGGTTGGGCATCTGTCCTGCTGCTGGGGCTTCTGGCTGCTTTTAGATCATTAAACGGGCCTGGCTCTACGCAACCTGACAAATACGAGGTGAACTTTACTCCCGGGTCTGCCACCTTCACACAACAAGGGCACATATTCCACAGCTGGGGAGCTGTTATTCGACTCGGACTGTACCACAGGTCAGAATTTATGGCTTTGTTATTATTATGTTTGTGAGTTTTACGGCCACACGGGTCCCGCGGGAACCCGCAGCACTTTCGCTTGGCCATGTCAGTCAGACATTCATAATGCAGCGAAGAGGAAGCATTGAAAATGCTGGGAATATCCTGTCTAACACTGTCTCTCATCTCTCTGACCCTCAGGTAAGGGCCAGACTTTGTTTGCACCCAACCTCGGAGGAAGCTGATAAAGGGCATAAGAGGAACATGGAGGGGGAGTGCATGGCAATGAAAACTCAGCAGCGTTACTGCCAGACACCTTTGCTGCCCTGTTTGTTCCCTCTAATGACACATGTCCCAAATTTCCTGATCATAACAGTCATCATGTTGCGCTTGGTGTTTTATTGCTTTCTGATGTCGAGCCAGGAGCTTCACAATGGGAGTTAACCTGATGTTAATGAGTTTAACCACTCCAGTCCATCTGCTGACTCCTCAGAGTGTTAATGGCTTGGGGTGGGCTCAGAGAGGTATTTTTGCTCACATACAGTGTGTAAACACACCACACTCTGCCCGGATTTCTCTGTGAGCCACATCCAGCAGCGACGACAACTCAAAAAGTTTGCATTTTGTCTCGTGGATGCCCGTGGTTTGTCAGGGATGGTTTTCACTGGTGGGCTAAACTATCTGGTGTGGGAGCCTTTCCCCAGCAAGTGAGATGGATGGATGCCAGTGAACATCTGTCAGGCTTCCTTGTGGGCACTGCATAGTGAGCAAATTTCTGTTGCAATGTTGCAAGGTCACTGACACGGTGACATCTCCTACTGGTACCCAAGATGAAGGCCTCAGTGAGAAGACTAAGCCGTCTGGTGTGGTTAGCTGCCAGATATGCTCTTGTTTGGCCAGCTGACCCCCTTGCAGTAGCATGGTCCTTCCCCACCAAGCTCCTCCAGCCCTCAGGGATTCTTCACTCTTTAGAAAAGTCAAAAGCTTCCCAAGCAGCAAATGCCCTCACCACTAAGGAGCACCAGTACCATCCATCATCCACAGCCAAGAGCTGATAGCGGCTGTTTCATTGCCCACCTTGCTGGGGACATCTGGGCCAGGGACGAGGGCATCTGATGGAGGTATTGTAGGCCAGGTCTGAAATCTTTGCCCAAGCCACTGGCCTCTGAAGCCATAAAACACCAAGGTCAAACCATCCTGAGAATTTTTCCCTCATTCCTGCTGCTTCTTTCACCCTCTCCCAGGCAGGGCAGTAACACCCAGACCTCCAGGAGCCATCTCTCTTAACAGGCATCATGTTAAAGGCAACAATGGCATTGTATTTTACAAGACCTGAGGTTTGACATTCCTCACATTTGGATGCAGAAAATATTCAAGCAATGTCATCCTTTCATTGCCTGTCCATCCTGGATGAACAAGGGTGTGCAGATATGTGTAATTACCATTGGGATCCACAAACCTCTGATTTGCTGACAGACCGTGCAAGCTAACCTTGCAATTAGACATCAGACTTAGAAACTATATATAATAATAAATGTATAACTCCCTGGTATCCAATGATAGCACAGGATAAATTTTCTAACCACTCTTTTTTTCCTCCCTCCTGTCTGAAAAAACGATTTCCTTCTCCACCTGTTCAGAGAATATATCATCTTATTTCAGCATACCTCACTGCCTGCTGGGGAAGGGGAACGGGATACCCGCAAGCAAAGGCCAAGCCAGGAGTCCTTTAACCTAATAAGGCAGGCAATGCTACAAAGGCATCTACAATTCCCCTTGATTTTTCTCTGGGGAGGCAGGTGCTATCTATCCTTGAGGAGCACAAACATCTGACATGGCCGTGGCTTTGTGTTGTGCCTTTCCCTCGCTGCTACACATTTCTGCACTAAGGCATTTGCTGGCTTTCCCCCAGAGATGGTGAGATCTTTTGCAGCAATTACCCAGAGCACCCACAACGGTTGGGTTAGTGTAACCGCCACCTGCCTCCTGCCTGTAAATCCCTGTCTCGGATTTTGGCAGCTTGTGCTGAGAAAGACCCTAAAAGCCACGTACTTGATGAACATCTGGGCTGTGTGCACCAAAAATTATACATAGCCATAGGAAGCCATGGCTGATCTGCTCGTCTTATGTCACCACCTGCAAGTCCCCAGCAGCACGTGGGATCAGAAGAAGGGAGAGAAGCATCTGAGGAGGGAACGGTGCTGCTGCCAAAATGGCAATGGAAAGGATTTGCCAAGGAATTGGGGTAGTGATGGTGAGAAAACAGGAGATATTCGGCATCTCTAGAGCCTGGAGGGTCTCCCACAGGTGCCAGCAATTCACACCCTGGCTTTTACGAGGTGAGAGGAGCC
Source organism: Leptosomus discolor (assembly GCF_034619465.1). Classification (NCBI taxonomy): domain Eukaryota; kingdom Metazoa; phylum Chordata; class Aves; order Leptosomiformes; family Leptosomidae; genus Leptosomus; species Leptosomus discolor. The sequence goes on along the minus strand of NC_141398.1, from coordinate 58,559,386 downwards.
ACTGGAAGGCATTTCCCCAGCTTGTCGGGGAGGCTCAGGCGAAGCGCCCCTGGTGAGGGCAGGCTCTGCGGCCTCAGGTGCGAGGGACAGTGGTCAGCAGAGTTCCTGGAGTCTGCTGAGAGTGGGCACGGGAAAAAGGTCAGCACTGCTTTCATAAGAAATGTAACATCTACTTTATAAAGAAAAAAAAAAAAGCCCTCTTCTGCAGTACGTAAATGCTTCTCTCTGCACTAGGAGAACTTCCCTCTTTCAGGAGCTTTTGAATAAGGGAGCCAAATTTTTTAAAAGGGAAAATAAAATAGAAGGAAGATGCAGATAAACTTCAGCTCTAACACTGTGGGCAGTGGTTGAATGACTATAATCTGCTTTTGTGACACTCAGCAGAAAGAAAGGCAGAACGGAGCAGGAAGAGAGGAGGATCTGATTTCACGTGTTTCATCTTAATGAGCCCAATATCACACATGCCTTTTGCAACAAGAAAATGCTCTGTAGGCACTTGAATGCCTGCATATGGATTTGTGCATACGTGTGATATACTGAAGCACTTCAGGGTAGAGCCTCATTGTTCAAGCACAGCTCCCCGCTTGGGCATGTAAATTAATCCTTGTGGGTGCTTGGATTTGCACTTCACACTCTCAGCGAAATGTTATACATTTGTGTGCTGCGTGAGAGGGAGAAAAGGCAGCGTGTAGCCTGGCAGTTCGGGGTGACCTGGTGTTATTTCGGTCCTGGCACCCCCCAGACCCACTCACATTTTTTTATTCCTCATTACATCCTGCACAAATTCCTTCTGGTCTGAGAGTTTCCATTCTTGATCTCTGTCCAAAGGTGAGCGTTCACTGTTGAAAGTTTGTTCTAAATTGATTTAACTATTTTTAAAAGTTACTCACTGGCTGAATAAGTACACTTTCCCCCTTGCAAATGTATTTCCCTGATTTCCTCCTCCAAAGTGAGCAGCAGGGATATAGTAAAAGGTTTTAGAAAGAATAGTCTGGTTGATACCAAGGGAGCTAAACGAAAGAGAAACAAAGAAAGCAAACAGGATATTTATGGCAACTCTAGAGAGCTCTCTGTATGCAGCCATTAAAAATAGTCCTCAAATGAACAATATTGGCTTTCTGCTCTCTCCTCAAACACAGAGGACAACCTTTGAAAGACTCGTACGCACATCCAAGGCTGGTGTGGGTAACTGTGAATTGGCAGGTGAAAATAATTCTGAGCACGTTCTTAACCCGCGTAAAAAGCGGTTTGACTTGTGCACACACTGGATAACACATGCTGGTTTGTTTTTGTATGTAGCTTAATCATTCACTACGCATTTCCTTGGAGAAAGCTCACAGTTCTTCAGGGGGAAGAAAAATGCAGCAAAATTAGGCAGCTCCTGTGCCTTTTCCTGCTTCAAATTTTGAGTTGCTATCCTTCCTTTTGAAAAAGTGAGCAAATAAAAATATTCCCACAAGAACAAATTACCGTAGTTTTAATTTTCTACATAAATACAAGAGAAAAAACATACAGATTTACATAGTTTGCCTCTTTAAAAAAAAAAACAAACCAACCCAAACACAATATTTTCCCAGTTTAGGCATCGCTAATTTACACTGAATAGAACTTGCTGCATTAGCAATTTTCATCTCCAATAAATGTCTCCAAAAGGGTCCTACACTGCCCAAATGTTCATTTTTCTGCCAAAAAAATAAACTGCTGTTTCTCTTTTTGAGCACAAGCATTTGTCACCGATACAACCTCAGGTCTTCCACTTTTGGTCAGAAACATGCTGAAGGAAAGTATTGCCTGAGATACATCTTCCTTTGACAGCTTTGTCCTTTCTGCTCTTTTCTCCAGCAAACATATCAAATACTGCTTTAGAAAGCTGGTTTGAACAAGTAAGCCAGTGTTTCAGCATTCATTCTATTTTTCCAGCTGAATTTAAATTTTTTTTTAAACATAAATGGCTTCATTAACGTCAATTTGCGGATCTGTTAAGATGTAGGTGGTCTGATGCCTTAAATATGACTGTACATTTGTTCCACTCCACCACTCTGAAAAATGCTTCAGTGGGATACGACGTAAGGGATTACCATCCAACTTATTTTTTTTCTTCTTTCTGTTTTCGAAAACAGCTGTGTCACAGATAGCCCTCCCCTCCCTTTGCTCCTCTGACCTCTTATTCTGCAATCCTCTTGGATTCCCTCCAGGGAGGGCAAATATTCCCTCCACCTTCCCCCAGAATTGTATGTTCCTTTAACCTTGGAACAATCTTTAGCCACTAAAAATAGACTCCCAACTCCAAACTTTGCCGACTTTTCTCGTGCCGCAACTGCATTTTGACATTCTGTTCTCCTCGGTGGATCACATGCGTGGTCCTGCCTTCTGCACAATCTGTCACCAAAATTTTAAACACGAATTCCAATGAGCAGATGTTTCTGAAATGAAAAAAAAAAGAAAAAATCCAACCCCGATGGGTGGAGAAGCTTTTTCATAGGAAGGGCAACAGAGAAAAAATTTCACAGAATCATAGACTCACGAAAATTAGAAATGGAAAATCGATTAGTTCATCGAGGCTATTTCTTTGCCAGTTCAGGATAATCCCTTATGGCACTGGCTGGTTTAAAAGCCCTGCAGGAGAGATCTCTTACCAGTATCTGTGATTATTCACAACCCAACGTATCTCCCAGTATTTCTGACATTTAGACTGAATTCCTCCTTTTGGAACAGCATTCTATCCCTTCACATCATGGACCTCACCACCACTAGTCTCACCATCCCATCTTCATGAAAGGAATTGAGGTATTGAGACTTTCTCCGTAAGAATGTTGGGTTTTTTAAACGAATATTTGTCAGGTAATACCCCTGCCTGGTGTTATATCAAAAATGAGGTAATTAGGATAGGTTAGCTTTCAGCTTTTCAGTTTTCTTTTGGTTTGGCTGATCTTTATCGTGGTGACTCCTTGAATATTACAAAATCAGTCAATGTTATCCTGGTAATGAAGGACAGCGGGTAGTGTGGTGTCAACTGACCAGAGACGAGCATTTATCTCCTGGATGTCATCCCCCATATACATCCCAATAGTTAAATTTCCCGATATTAACTTACACTTGCAAAAAATGTCTGATTTGCTGTGTCAGCAATATCTCAGATTTTTTGTCAGCTATTCCTTTTAGTTTGTTTTCCCTTTTATTGAATGTTTGTCCTTTTGACTACCCTTTTCTAAAAGATTTGCTGATGATTTTTAAATTATTTTTCATGAATTATATTTGTTCTTTTCTGGCCACTTTTCTAATCCCTTAGAGCGATGAAGGAAGATAATAGGAACATCAGGTCTGATGTGGGACCTAGCACTGAGTGAGACATAGGAGAGTGTGGGTGACCCCTCTGTCCTCCAGCGACTCATCTGTGGTAGTACAGATGGGAATTTGTCATATCCTCCTAAAATCATTTGAGATGTGTAGCTGAAAAACGCTGTAAGTGTAAAATTTTTGCAGTGAGTCTGTTATTTGAGCGTTTCTTTGTTATTTCTCCCAGAGGTAGCTCCCAACCATGCAGTGGCACTCTTGAACTTCTCTCCTTGTCCTCTGTTCTATCCCTGCTCTGCTTCAATGCAATATTTTGCAGAGACCCAGTCCTGGTCCCCATCACACACCTTTAGGTTCCTCCCTACCAGGACATGGGACATGTGTATGTGACAGTCCCATTTCATCGTGATGCTCTGAGGGCCATCCCACAGACCACCTGTAAGCATGAGCTTTTGTAGGATTCACAACTTATCCCTAGAATCATAGAATCGTTTTGGTTAGAAAAGACCTTTAAGACCACCAAGTCCAACCGTCACCCTAATGCTACCAAGCCCACCACTAAACCATGTCCCTAAGCATCACATCTATATGTCTTTTGAATACCTCCAGGGATGGTGACTCCACCACCTCCCTGTACTTCCACCAAGACACACAGAAATAGAGATGTCTATCTGTCTGTCTGAGGAGAAACTGATTTAATAGTTGCATGGCCATAAGGTATCTGTAAAGAATACTCAGAGATAACCACAGAGAAAGTGATATCAGTGGAGGGATGACCCCCTGGATTTTCCGGATTTGAGGCACGGACAGTGAAATTGGGTTTCCAAGGTGTTCCCTTTGGCATCAATATTATTACACCCTATGTCACCCCATTCTTGCTTGGAATCAGTCACTCTGACCCCACCAATTGCTTGCATTTTGGAGAGATGTTATTCAGGAGCACCACAGTGACAAAGGGCATGAAGAAAAGCAAATCTGGAAACCTAATGCAGTGAAGAGCTCTGACAGGTTGGTGATCTGGTGCGGCTGTATGTTCTCTCCCTGGGTTTCCTTGCTGCTGGGAGAAAATTCTCAGGGCTGACGGCCCACAGCTCCCAAGTGAAGCTGCTTGTGTCAGCGTCCTGGTACATCATTTTCATTTGAGAACGGTCCTCACAATCCCTGCTTGTTCCCGATCAATACTTTGCTATGAATAAAAGTGAATAGAACAAATGGGAGAGATTTATTAACCCTGCTGATATGTTAAAAGCATTCTGTCAAAGAATTTGAAAAATGCTTCTCATATTTAGTGTTCAGAGACAGAAAATCCCTTTTGAGAAAGGAAAGGTATGTAAAATACATCAGTACCTCAGTGTGGAAATCCAGACCTGGCTCACTATATACATTACTGATGAATAGGTATTATTGAAAACTGCATGTGGTTCTTAGCAGGGAGAGCAGCTCCACATAAGAATGAGAAAGCAATTGTCAGCACTCAAGGAGGAACACTGGTCACATCTTTAAGGGAGTTGAGAGAATGGGAGGCTTTAAGATGGTAAAACACAAGATTAATGGAATTGGGAGAAGCTGTTGACAGAATTTCTTGAGGGGAATGAAATTGGAAAGTGATACTTGTTGGGACGTGGCCCTTGGAAATTTGCAGCAGTCTAAAGCTATATACAGATCTACTCACTGTAATAAAAGTATGGTCTGAAAAGAAATGAGTATTTGAACCGCATGTCAGAAAGTCACTGCTGGAGTGTGATTCCAAAAAGCACGTTGCAATGCAGCGAATGAATCATAGACCACAGGGTACATAACATACGCTAAATGAATCCAACATGATGCACTGCACTACAGGGCAATCATCACCTTCAGCATTGTCATCAGAAAGCAATAACCAACTTCAGTGTGCCACCTTCTTCCAAAGCATTTTTCAAAGGTTAGGACAACATGCAGTGCAATTAGGGATGTCTATAGAGGCAAGAGTAATACCTCTGGCCAAATCACTTTCCATTTTGTGCCTTTGGAGTTTACTGGACTAGCATAAAAGAAGAGGGGCAGCCTGCAGCCGGGATCAGACTAAAGTGCTGCTGCTGGGATGGGAGAAGAAACAAGAAAATATGTCATAGAACACATTGGTTTTGCATGCAGGTGATATTCTGGTAATTTCTTAGCAGTGTTTGCAGCGCAAAGGAAAGGAGAATGGCAATGCTAAAACACGAAGCAAGTCCATGGCCAGGAGTTTGAAGGCAGGTCTTTTTTCTTCTGTGCCTGGCAAGGAGGCAGGGAGTTTTATTGGAAGCAGACAGTTTCCATGCCTTTGTCAACTCCAAATTAGACTGTTCTTCTGGAGAACACCTTTAATCAACTGGAAGCTGGTCAACCCACTTCAGGGGTTGGGTTTGTCACTGGAACAAAATAGTAACACCAGAGGCCTGTGAGCTGTGCTCCAGTTGGAGTTCTGACATTTAAAGCTCTAGATGGCTTAAGCAAGGCACTTTTTTTTTTTTAAAAAAAATATAATTTCTGAATAAAGGGAAATGTGTAAGGCTTTCTTCATCAAGAACCTTCAGCTTTGGAAATAACTGTCCCTACTCTGGATGGAAACACTCTCAGATGTTGACAGGATATTGGAGTGAACAGGCACAATGCTCACATAAAGCCATTTGGTGAAAGAGTGGTCAAGATCTTGAGAGTGCTCAAGGAAAGCAGACCCTTCCAAGAGCAGATCCCTCTCCTGGGACACTGATGCAATACCTACTCGAAGTTAAGAAGCTATTTTCTAGCTGAAGGGGCAGCATTCACCACTGATTGTAGGAGGTCTTCTCTGTGAGGTCTTCCAAACCCCTCGTGGCCGTGTTGAACCTACCCAGCCTGTGAAAGCCAAAACCGTTTCAGGCAAAGCGAGTACAGCAGTAGGAAAGTCAGCTGGAAACATACTTTTTAAAAATTTCACTACATAAAGTGAACAAAGTTTGGTCATTTCTTCCACAGCACGAGCCTGGAATTACCGGGGATTATAGCTAGATGCAACATGAAAAGCATTTTATTGTGTTTTGCGTATTGTTGTCCTCTTCGGAGAATTGGGGAGGAGGATATTGGAGAACATAAAAAAGACATAAGTGTCAAATAGTCATCTTTCTTACAATGACCTTCTTAGGTTCCTAAACAAAATGACATTGGAACACTTCATGCTAAATGGCATTTTTTGCCTCCATGTTGGTGTCAAACCCACAAGTACATCATTCCTCTCTGTTGCATTATAATCCATCACCTAGGAATACTTAGCCAGCTGGATCGTCTGTTGGGCAGTAAGACTTACTGGACAGTAAGAAAGACTCCAGTAAGTCTTTCAGAAAACAGATGTCAGGCCAGGCACTGGAAAGGCTGGTAAAGACCTCCCCACTACCACAGTGAGAAGAAGAGGTTGTTTAGAACAAAACAGACCAAAGCAAAGGGGGTTTTGTGTGTGGGGTTTTTTTTTTTTTTTCTGCTTGTTCTTAAACTTAGAGTTAAATTAGGGAAGGCAAAAGGCAAGGGCTGGAGAGGCATCTGATGATTTGGATAAGTGGATCTGAATCTTGGAACAGATATTACATTTGGTCTCTAACTCTCAGTGTAGACTAGAAAAGAGGAAAAGTGCTATGGAAGAAGCATCTGTATCCTTTGAAGAACAGAGGGGTGTTTTCTTGAAAGAGCTCAAGCTTGATTTTTATGAGGGAAATAACAGGTGAAGGAGTAAAATGGTTAAGAGACAGAAAGTCTCAGTGGCGTATCAGATTTTCAAGTGACTCTTCAGTCTCCCATCACAACTCCTCATCACTAAGACAAACTAAATTAATATCAGCCTTCCAAGATCTTTTCTGAGACAAGGGTGGGCTAATTTCACACAGTAAGTTGTCAAAGTGGGGGTATGAACACTCTTCCATGGTCTCTCCGCCGTTGCTGGGGGCTGCTATGGTTCCACACACAGAAATGTTATTTACATGATCATACTGTGTTTTTTCCATACAACCCCCTACATCATCCAAAGCCTTGAATGGAAAGTACAGCGGGAATGAATCCAGGCTGTGCCTCAAAATGGACTAGTTTTTGCAGGTCTCGCCTCTTTTTTCACAGTAGTTGGAAGGGGCATGAACTTGTAGCAATCGGATATTTAAAGGCTTTATAGAATGGGGCCAATTTAAGGTTGCTTGGGTATTCTGGATCCAAGCACTTCCTAATCTTCTCAGAGATTGACTTTACAACTTAAACATTCCTTAAATGCTGATTTTAGATGTGCTTCAGAGTTAAAACAAGGCTGGCACTGTAGGAAATTGTAATTTAGTATTGTATAAAAAAATGACGAAGAAAACGAGCAATCATTTAGGATAACCTACAGGGATTATATTGAGCAGTGGAAGTTAGGACTGACTGTCATACTTAGCTGTTGCCCTAAGATCTACAATGGAGTATTTATATGAATTAGATGGGACAAAGATTTGAAAAACCTCATTGTATGAAACAGTCCTACAACGGTCCCATTAAATGGCAGGAAGAAGATGTGCCATATCTTCTTTTTCCTCCTCCACTAAAAGAGTTCATGTAGTGCTTTGACCCCCACCCACCTTCTGACTTCCACGTAAAAAGTGCCTTTTGTATCCTGGGCACTGGAAGTCCTACCCCATTCAGAGTGTGAAAAGACATCAGGATCTGGCTCTGTAAGATTTACGGGAGCAATTAATCAATCACCTCTACACTCTCAGTGAGCTGGGCTTGCACCAGCATCGCCTGCCAGGTTCAGCCAAATAAGTATTTGATCTGAATATGCTGCAGCAAAACCCAACATTTGTGTATGATTACCCAAATTACAAAGCCATTTTGTAATATGCCCATAACGAATTAAACGAAAAAATATGTACAATAATGAGGTCTTTATTTTCCAACTTTTATTTTCTATAGCAAATGAATAAATTGAATGATTCGGGCACCAAAACCTCCAGTCCACCTTGCCCTAAACAAACTACGGAGTGATTGCAGAAATGAAGAGGTAATTAACTGGGAGTTAGCTCAACCAGCTGCTCTCTGGATTACTGAGGCAGACTAAGCCTTTGGCAACTTGGTTTGGTAACACCCCTCAGCAATTTTCAACATGTCTTTTCTCAGAGTCTTTAACGTAGCCAAAACCCCAGGAATCCACAGGTTTTTAAATGATCAAATCCACAATTTTGCCTGCCTGTCATGTTCATGCTGCAGACTGAGCGGATCTCTTAGAATAAGGTTTACAGCACGTCTTCTGGATTTGATTAGAAGAAAATCTGTACTTCATCTTAACTCCTCCACTTTTTCTGCCCTAGACCTGAGGAATGCAATATTGGCTTCTCCCTCAGCAACTCCCACGTTTGTAGCAAACGTTATTGAGCTGGGTTTCTATCTAGAGTGTACTATTTTAAAATGTTCTTATTCCCACCTGAACACCATGGCATCCGTAGCATTAAAAATTTGTATTAATTCATATATATTATTATTAATGAGGTATATACATCGTACTTCGCCTTAAGCTTGGGAACCTGTCATGCTCAAAACTGCACTGTCTTCCAGGCTGCATTTATCAAATTAATTTTGCACACTAAATAAAGAAGTGCTGACGACAAATTCCCTCCCTCGCAGAACACAAAACATAGGTGATGAAGTGAAAAAGCTTTACTCATTGAAATTTATTTCTAGAGATTACCTAAGAGATTTCCAATTCGTTTAGACATGAGATACAACAGGATATATTCCTTTTTTTTTTTTTTTTTTTTTTTATGGCACACATATAATACAACAAAAACCCCCCAAAACTAATTTATTTGGAACTCAAAATCAATAGCCTATGGCAAGTTGGTCTCTCCCTCTTGATTTTTCTGTTTTTACTGTAATATATGCAGACTGTTTAGCAATGAACATCAATGTTCCAACAAATACTAGCATCAGGCTTTCAATTAATGTTAAACCTTCTCTCAGCGAGTCAAAGGAATGTTTTTCTCAATTTCTATGGCAATACATTTTGGTGACTGTCATGTAATCGGAGTTTTGAGAAGTTGTGTAATCCTCCACCCTAATATTTTACCTGTTAGGCAACCGATCTTAATTAAACTTCCATAATCAATCCCTGTATCACCACTCGTGTAAATCACGTCTCATGTGCACAGAGGGCACAGGTGAGAAAATTTCCCACACAAAAGTTGCAGACGTGTTGGTTGGGAAAGATTTCTTTGCTATCTGATGATAATAGCCACTGGAAGTGAGCGGAAGGGCTTGAGAGGTCATATTAGCAAAATGCAAAGAGATAAGGAAAGAAAAATGGGATATGTTTATCATTCCTGGCAGAGATTCAGTGCTCTGTGCTGTATGAGATGGTTCAGATTCCAGGAAAACTACTGCATAGGTGTAGATTGCCCTGAAAAAACAGACTTGGTGTCTTTGATTTCAGTTTGCAACATATCCAGGATATCAACTGCTTTTTCTTGCTGCTGGTGAACTATCCAATGGGGGGTCCTGAAGTCCATTGAGGCCTTGGTAGCTCACTACTCAAATGATAATTGCAAGACCATGGGCGTTGAAAAAAGACCTGCACACATCTGCCACTGAATTGAGACTGAAAATGGCTTTCATTCCGTTAGTCAGCTATTTTTGTGTATATCTTGCTTAACGCTTATAAGTCCCTACTCATGGGTCAGGGATTAATCACTAGAGATGGTGTTAACATGGAGCAGAGAAAAGTGACGCCCAAAGAGGATTCTGAAGCTACTAGTATGAAAAGAAAGGCCAGACATATCCATTTCTTCTTCCTCTAAACTTGAAAGATGCTTAAGCTGTGCTGGCTTTCAACAAAGAACTGCTGTTCACTGAGATATGTGGATCAGCTTTTCCTCAGGTGGAAGATTTAGAAGAATTAAAAAAGGGTTAATTGCTTTAGAAAATAGCTAGCACTGTTTACTTACGAATATTGCATCGGGACTCAGGTTCATTTGATGGTGAGTGTTCAGGGTAAGCTCTGATTCCAAATCACGTCAATGACAAAACTAATCACTTCAATGCAACCATAATTTCGTTTCTGTGCTACTTGATTTTTTGGTATCAATTAGCCAGGGAAGTATTTTGCCTAAATCTCAGTTTGCTTTTGGTACAAATGCCACGTAACTGGGCATTTCAGGTTCGTCTACAAAATGAAACCAAAACTCAGCTGAGTTCACATGATTTCCTGCAATTTTGTTATCCAGGCCCAGTCCCCAGCAAGCCTAGGACAGTTACTTGGAAACTCAAAACCCTTCTTGGTTTACTTTTCAGTTTCAAAAGAAAAGCCCAGATCAGGGCAATTTTTACCTGGTTTCCAGTTTCATAGGTACAGCTGGTTGAAATTTTTCAAATAAAAGAAATCACGAGCACTTGGCTTTTCTCCAAACATTCATATTTTTTAATGAAAAAAAAAAAATCATTTTTCGACCTCACTACTTTCTTTGGAAAAAATTCAAAAAAATTCTTTAAGATCAAAAGGGGAAAAAAATAAAGACCTTCTCAGTGGCCTACAAAATACATTTTTTGTTTACTTCTAGGTATTTTTTGGTTTTGTTTGGACAGCCACAGCGACTGTTTTGACTGGTTACCTCAGATTGTTGTGTGCTTTAAATTTCCTTCCATTCACAGCTCAAATGCTTTGGGTCTGATTTTCCAATGACAAAGCCAAAAATATTCTACTTCTGGTCATCATCTCCCAGGTTTTCTGGGGCAATAAAAAATGATTTGTCATAAAATGAAATGGGCTGAAAAACATTATCACACTTGTAAATGTCCTAGTAAATCTTTACACCCTGCTTTTCACCCTCTGCTTTTAAGGAAAGTTTTTCTAAATATCAGTCAGGAAGGTCACAGCATGTCATTGTATGTGGCTTAGGCAAAGATTAGCTTCCATTTCTTGAAGCGTTCATTTTAGATTGTGTAACGGATGCTGTTGGAAATCCAAAAGGTGCAATAAATCCCCCAGTCCAACCCAGAGAGAAAATAAGTTGAGTGACCACAGATGGTGGAGTGAAAGGTCCCTGTGTTGCACAGCTCCCCGACTCCAGCCTTATGATGACCGTACATTGTCAGGAACAACCTCTCCTCTCATGAAACTATTCCTCCTCTTCCTCCTTCTACGAAGACTGCAATCTGCACGATTTATGAGCAAATGCCTGGACCCCCCAACGTGGGACTCGATCTGTCCTTCAGGGTCCAGTTGGAATATTTTTCAATTAATGGGTACTTCATAGACGGTTGACACCTCGGTGAGCATGTTCTCTTGAGCTGCTTTTAGCCAGAGACACACAGCTTAAGCTTTTCAACAGCTGCTTTATCTCTGCTTCTCACCCCTACCCCCACCCCAATTTAAGTTTAAGATGAGCCTCCACCCCCGAAGCCCATGATATCTCACTCCAAAGTCCTGTCAGAGCCACAACCAAGGCCATAAATTTCCCAACTGGGTCACAGTACTCCCTATTCATTTACTGAAACGTTATAAATGTGTCCAGGCTCCAAGTGAAACCTAATCCCGACATTCCCCACATGGTGATTCCTGCAACTGATGGCAGGGTCATCTGGAATTACCATCGTCTTATCTGATTGGAAACTCATCACCTGCATTTCAACACCGAGGGCTGGGTAACGCCTCGTAAAATGGAGCCCTGTGCTATTTCAGGTCTGCTGCTTTGGTACAGAGCAGGCACGAACCATTTGAAGTTACATGAGGTGCTTGGTCCTGCCTGGCCAGGGAGAAGCAGAGATGAGTTGGCTGAGAGTGATGCTCTCAAACACATCCAAGGATGAGTCATAAGCAGGGAAAAGGTGGGAAATATCACCCCAAGACAATGGACGGTTGCAGTTCGAAGCTTGGCAAAGCCAGAACTCTTGAGGAAGGGGGCAATGTGTAGCAGTTGCGAAGCAGCATCATTTCACTGAGACTAATAACTTATGTTCTATTTTAGTTCATATGGGACCCTCACCATGTTGTATCTGAACATCTACTGGTAGTGGTTACATGACATCATGCAACATATGTCTTTCCTTTCTCTCATCCAGTCCTTGAGGGAAATTGAATCTGAAGAGCAGTGAGATTTTTGGTTTGGCAGAAGAAATGTACAGATATGGGTTTTTTTATGGTTTTACTTCCATTTCACCCAGGGAAAACGAAAAAGCCAACAGGAATCACACCTCTGACTTCACGGTCTGAGTACAAAGACCTACAGGACAGCCATGTTTTGAACTGTTTGACGTAAACCCACAGTTAGACTCTTGACATGTTTTGAACGCCACCCGAGGCCCTGTGCAAGTGCAGAAGTTAGCTCCGGGTAACAGCAGATTGAGCTGCAACGCTTCCACCTTCCAGTGCAATGCTATCTGTGTTACTTCCATTCCTAGATACGAAACAGCAAGTGCCTCCGAGCTATATGCTAAGTAAACACAACCCAGGAAAAGCTCAAACCAAAAAAGCTTCACTTCCAGCCAACATTCTTTCCCCCATGCCAGCCATTCATTCCTCTAATATTTAGTGGATTGCAAAGAGATTTTGAATTTCCTGTCAGGTTTCTGTCCTTCAGGGAGTTAATTATGACTTGGGACTCAAGGAATGATCTCTGCTGTGGTGCCATGCTCGTGCACGTGTTGCTGCTCTGATTTATCATCATGCCTTTGCTTTTCTAAAAGGTCCTGTTCAAGTCTCCAAAGAAAAGTAGTGAATTCACTGAGCTTGACTGATTGATTGGGAGACAGGAGGGGGCAGGAGATTTGATAACTTGGTCTGGACTAGTGGGTGCTTCTTACACCGCTACAGGGAAAAAAGAGGAGAGAATGCAAAAACCAGAGATTTTAGTGCCCTTTAGTGCCTCCACCTCATATCCAGCTCTTATTGCATAATTCCATGTTCTTGCCTGGCAAGTCCCTGCCCACCAAGCAGGGAGTAGGCAGGAGCAGGCTTCAGCCACCAGCAGCCTCGGGGACACAGATCAGCTCCCAGGACTGCCCCAGCCTCCCCGCATCACCTTGTGTGAGTCATTCAAACCCTTTCTACCCTGCAGGGAGTGCAAGTAGATGCACTTAAACCTGTTTTCAATGAACTAGCGCCGGTGCTCCTGGCATTGACAACTGAGATACTTGCCCAAGTATTTACCCAGCTTCTCAGGTGGGTTTTCCAGCCATGCTGAATTCCGTTCTACTCAGTGACTGCCGTGAATACATACACTTAAGTCTCTCTGTGAGTAACTTCCCCAGCTGTAAAATAGGGACAGTGTTTCTCTACGTTGCAGGGGTGAAAGGAAAATAAATACGCTAAAGCTTCTAAGCAGCTTAGGTATTAAGAAAATGAGATACATCTGTGGCTAAAATTTATAGATAGACCATTTGGATACAATCTGATTAGATTTATCCCCCAGTAAAGTATTGTAATTTCTGTAAGTTCAAGAATGTTACTTCTGTCCCAGTGAAGAAAAAATCCCTGCCAGTTCCTAGGCTTAGGCTGTGTCAGCTCCTGGGGAAACATCTGAGTGAAGCAGCTGATCCAGGCAGCCTCACGCACTTGTTTTCCACCCACGCTCATGCCCGTCCTCAGCCGCAGGAGCGATTTCGCATGTGCCGGGGTGGCAGCTGACGGCTCGCCGTGGGTCTGCACGCTGCAGATGCTTTCAAGCAATAGATACTGGCTATGGGTCAGGTGTGGATTCACTGCAGCATTCCTGTCTCATGTCCCAGTTTATACTGGATCAGTGCTTTGTGGGGTATAACTGTGGCTTTTTAGATCTCGTATTAAAAAAGAACGACAGAAAACTGTCTTTTGCTGTGTTGGTGAACCTAAGTTGCCATTGCAGGGCCTGGGAAAAAAAAGTGACATTTAACAGAGGCTGCTGAATAACAGCAGGACAGGGTTATTCCAGCACACAGAGAGGACCTGAGGGAGCCAGGCCTTCAGAAAAAGTTTATTGTCATGGCAATCTTTCTGAAAATACCTCTATTCGCAACAGAAATGACCAATTCCCAGCGTTAGATCTTTGCTGGGTGTACTGCACAGGTAGCCGAGTCATGCCCCAGACTAAATGAACACCCACCAGCCAGGACGCTGGTGAACTTTTTCGTCTCCCTCTTTTACTGGTGCTGGTCACGTCCCTCTGTCTCACCACGGCCTTGCACTGCGGTGGCATCGCTGAATCCTTGCTCCCTCTAGCCGCCCTCCTCACCTTCAATTTGACATTTATTTAGGCTTCACATTTGACAAATAAAAAAATAAAACACCAGCACTGAGGAAGCCCCAACCATTTCCTCACTTGTCCTCTCCAAACAGACCCCAATGACTCCTTGCTGGTCTCTGCACCTCCCAAATTTCTCTGGTGCTTCTCAGCACGTGCAGAACCACCTTTGTCATCTTCTCTGCCTCAGTACCCCACATCAACCAAGTCAGGACTACAGGCTGTTTAATGGTCTTGTGATAATTCACTGGGGTGTTCAATCTGTGGAAACCCTATAGGAGGCATCAGCCCGGTACGTAATGAATCTGTCTGCAGCTGGGGAGGTATTTTGTGCAAAACATGGCAGTTTGACTGAATCTGTTGGCTGTCTCCAGCGTGGTGCTGCTTCCTTACGCATAATCATCGTTATTAGCACTCAAACAGCACTTCCTAAAGCACTTCTGTCATCTAAAGGCTTTGACCTAGTCGAAAAGTTTATTGTGAATATTATTTTCAGACCATTAACAAAGGAGTCATCATCTGTTTGGGGAAAGCACGATGCAATAAAACAAGAAGCTTAGCCAGGGCCACCGAGAGACTCATTGTCAACACTGACATTAAACTTCCAAAGTCTAAGACCACCTCTTTTTCCATGAGGCCATGTAAAAAGATAGAAATAAACTTTAGTTGGAAGTGGGTTTGTAAGCGGAGGCTGTACCTTTTCTTAGACGAGTTGTGTGTCCTTGGGTCATCACAACTGCAGCAAAAGACCTCTGGAGAGATAGACTCTGACAGCAGTAGTAGATTTGAGTGGTCTGTGAGTAATCAACCTCAGCTCCAAAAATAATACAGTTTACAGGATTAGTCCCTAATTGCTTTACCCTCAGACAAAAGCCAAAAGAATGCTGCTGTCTCAGTTAAAGTCTCAGGCTAATTGATTAACATTATTAAGTTAAACTTGAAAGGCTTGGTTTTGCCCAGAAATTAGCTTGAAATTTCTTGCTTAAGACCCAAGGATCTGGCCTGTCTGATGTGTGCCTTTTCCAGCTACATCAGATTAATAAGAATATATTGCCTATTGCTAAAACCTTGTCTTGCTTTTGTCTTTCTCCCATCACAGCGACAACAAAATGTTAAAATTTGGTGCATCACAAAAGAAGCTCATAATCCGGCTCCTTTGACACGCTCTGCTTGAGAAGGCGTTTGAGCAGGTACGAGGAGGATCTGCCGATCTTCAGGTGTACCTGATACACTCAGGAGGGGTGCAGCTACCTGCTAAAAGCAGCAGAAATTGCCATTTAGAATGAAACTTCACAAGGAGACAGGTTTTGCCAGTCCATTTTTTCATTTCCCTGCCCTGTAACTCATCCACAGCAAGGCCAGACAAGCATCTCCGCCTGCGACTGTCCTTGGAGGAGTCACACACAGCTCTGTCATTGCGTTACCTTTGGGCACATTTAATTCTTTTGGAGGAGAGCAGGGAAAGCCTTTCCCTGGTGAGGTCCAAAGGACTCATTCGGGTTTTCTCAGCACCAAAGGCTTCACTGAACTCCCACAGAGTTGAGCACACCGTAATGAAGGAATTTTTAGCAATGCTACATATAAAATGGGAGCAGGTGCTCTCAATAAAGAAAATTCTTAACCCTGCTCATATTTATTTCAGTTCCTCTCTGTCTGGGCATAAAGCCACCATTTCAGTTTCAAGCTTTCCTGGCTTGCTGGAAAAGGTGGAGGATAACCTTTTTTTCCTTTTTTTTTTTTTTTTCCCCCCACAAGAAAATGTGGAAACAGATTTTAACATCAGCCCTGGAAGAAGGTTAGGTGATTTGCCAGCAATACTTCTGAAATGAACCGCTAGGCCACCTAATTAAACAAACTCTTCCAACATTTTTTAAACTTCTCTCTCCCAGAGTGCACAGAAGATCGGTTTTGTCCCTTCAGAGGG
This sequence comes from Leptosomus discolor, assembly GCF_034619465.1. Lineage (NCBI taxonomy): Eukaryota > Metazoa > Chordata > Aves > Leptosomiformes > Leptosomidae > Leptosomus > Leptosomus discolor. The sequence goes on along the minus strand of NC_141398.1, from coordinate 58,542,952 downwards.
TGACAGGAAGAAGAGAACTCAAACAGTCTGATCCTCGTTGTCTCCCAGATACGGATTTATTTCGGAGATGAATACCACCTGCAGAAATTACCCCTGGATCCAGACTCCGACTGCAGGATCCAGACAGTGCATGTTTGAGCACACCCATAAGTGGAGCTGGAGCCTCCAGTGATGGAGAGAGCTTTTGCATTTGGGTTATATTGGGAAACGTCAATTTAAATTTGACCAATTATTTTTCCTGTTTAAGCATGTGAGGTGCCCAGAGCCATGCGTCTAGGAATAAAAGCCGCTCCTTGTCCTCTACCTTCTCACAAAGAAGAAATTTTGCAGTTGAAAAAAACCCAAACAAACCCCGAAAAAGCACCAGCACGCGGGGTACAAGTCAGCAGAGCCATATTCCCATTTTCATAATTCATGTGAGCTGCCATATCTGCTAAACTGCTTTGGGCCACTGGACAAGTGTGGGGTGAAAAAGGAAGGAAAAAAAAAAATAATAAAAAAACCCTGGGCTGCCAGGGGAGAAGAAGACAAACAGGCCATTCATAAAGGCATCGCTGCAGTGCTTTATGGCATTTCACGCTCGCAGAGAGGAATCACTGGGAACACTGGAAGGAGGCTCCGTGTTATAACCGTGGCACGGGTCTTGAACTCTCCTGCTGTTTAAAAATAGATGTCTGCCCCCACCCCACGGCTGGTCTCTTAAGGTCGACCCCGCCAAGAGATGTGCTGGGTGGGCATCGAAAAGTTTTGCTTTTCTCACTTTGCTGCAGTGCCCAGGACAGGTTTGGAGTTAAATAGTGCTGCTATTTTTCTTATTTCTAACTCGTTAGAGGGGAGACAATAAAAAGATAGGGACAAAAATAAAATATTGATTCGAGGCACTGTGTCTGAACACTGAACTTTCTTAGCGTAGCTTTTCTTACAGTTTCCACAGTCCCCAGACTGGGTGACTTGAAGGAAAATATTTCTTGAAATTATTATTTGAAAGATTTCACAGGAATCTTTCTTTTCTCTCCTGGAATGGATGGGCAAGTTACCAAAGCAATACTATCAGCTGGGAAAGAGATGAATATAATTTTAGTCAAATCATTTAGTAAAAGACATATTGTAAAATCTGCCAGAAGCATTGCCCTATGAATTTATTCAACAGACTCCAATCACCGGTGGATCTGATGGCAATCAAAATACAGCGATGTTTTTTTTCCTGCCAATGAAGCAGATTTTTTAAACAACTGGTTATCTGCTACTGAAAAATCAGAAATTGCTTATCTGCATACATGAAACCTGCCACCTGTAGCAGAACTAGCTTACTGCTTAAAAACTCCCCACAAAACCGTTAAATATTGCTTAAGAAATTTAATAGAAGAATTAAGTACTCCCTCCTGAAAAAAGATGGCAACCTGACACAATGAGACGCAAGTTTAAAGCAGAATTAGGAGTACAGCCTGTGTCTCTAAACTCTGTCTTATATTTATCTCATTGCATTATTCAGGCTTACAATAAGGGTTTTTTTTCAGTAGCAGTATGTGGATTAAATATAAAAAGTCCTCACTTATTAGGAAAATAGAGGGAACATTAAGTAAAGATAGGGAAGTTTGAATAAGAATTGACTAAGTCTAGGATTCTGAGGAAAACATTATTCAGAGGAGCAGAGAGAAATTCAGATATTCAGTGAATTTTGGAGATTTTAGGTACAAACATCCCATTAACAGCACTGAAATACAGCAGTGAACACAGATCTTTTTTTTTTTACTTGTTTTCTTTTATCAGAGAGTGATGAACTACCAGTTAGAGAATCTCGTTTAGCTTTTCCTTTCATTTACAATTTTTTTTGGTCCCTAACTTCAGCCCCAGTAAGACTGTACTTTTTTAAAGTGATATTTAACTTTGCTATTTTATGCAAAGATTAGCGTAAAGGTCTACACACAGCATCTGACACAGGAATTGCACTTTCAAGGTATCAAATATTTTTTCATTGCTTTCTCTAGAGAAAAAGAATGAAACCCACTAAATCTGTAAACATACGACTACTCAAAATACTGACTTAGGGGAAAAAAAAAAAACCTCCTTAAATATAACTAGCAGCTTCTTGGTATTTGTACAACTGGTCAGGCTTCTTCAACTTCCTCATTAGCTAAAGTCTGTGAAATTCTCTCCTTTTTGATGGCAGCTACAATTCTGCGCTTGAGGAAAATAATACCACAAATTATTACCCATATTACTGAAAACTCAATCTACCCTTTGAATTTCACAGCCTAGCTCTTAACAACAACTGAAACTCCATTCCTGCTAAGTGCTACAGAACTTGTCTAATTTCATGGTGGGGCAGCCTGGTCATCTATTTATAGCATTGAGATGAACATTTGCTGACATACACATGGAAACAATTGGGAATGCAAAGTGGCTCCTGCTGGGTCACGGACTGACACACATTTGTTAATCCCCAGTTTTGCCTTCACCTGAAATTGGAAAGAAATGGTGATCACACTTCAGGCTAAACATCTCCAGCGAGCGTTTCGGTTGGAGCTGATAAGACACTTGGTGTGTTTCAGTTAAACAGTGAAGGCCCTGTAAAAAAACCTAATTAGGTTTAATTGTTGCGCAATGGTTTAATCAATGTGGTTGGTAATTAAGTGCAAATTATGCACATAATATATTACAGATGTGGAGCCCTACTTTTGAAACATAGAGGCTATTATGGGATGTAGGAGAGGTTGTAGGGAGGGGAAGAAATTTGTTGCTAAAGTTGCAGTGGAGACTTTGGTTACCCAAGAGTGAGGTTATATATCTCTATATGTCATAGTAGTTTTAACATTAGAGCTTATTCTATCAAGAACCCTCTTTGTTGTTGGGCTTTAAACCAGCAGAAAATGTAGAAAACTTGAGCCCTAAAATATGGGATGTTGGTGAGATTTGTGATGGTTATTAGTTTCCTCAGAACTTGAGTAATACTGTAAACACAATAAACTCGAGTTGAAAGAGTCATTCCATTCTAACCCACTGTTTTTATATCTTCCCACATAACTTTCTCAAAAAAACTTCCTTTCTGGCTACAATTTCTCATGTTTAGTCTGAACTTAGAGGTGACTTTTGTTTCTTTCAAAGCTGAAATAAAATTAGGTTGGCTACTATAAGGTTTAAGACACGAGGAAGAAGATTGTTGGAACGGGCTGCCTTGCTCTGTATGGGCTGCTGGCATCATGTAAATAAGTAAATAGGGTTTTTAAAAAGTGTTTATGAACTTTTCATTTTGAATTCAGCCTCAAAAGAATAAAAAACTTTTTGGCAATGGGGTATGCTACAGTGAGCAAAAAGGGTTTAGAAGCTTTAAAGAAATTTGATTGATATTAAATGATTTCAGAAATCGGTTTTTGACTCTGCATCAAACATAAGTCCCAAGAGAAGCATAGGCTTGTGTGAGCGTGCACAGAGCTCACTCACTTTGAATCACTTACCTCTGTTTTATTTTCAGCATTTGTGAATGTAGCATCATCCCTCATATTGCTAAGGGAAGAACTCTGAGTAGCAGTAGGATAGTCAGATAAAAAGGTAATCTTTTTACCAAAAAGAACTGATTTTCAATTTATTTGAAGAAAATTGCAGTTGTCTCTCTTACATTTTGATCACCTGAAGTTTATCACTGACTACATGTTAACAACTCTGAGAAAGGGAAGTTCAATGAATCCCATTTTACAGGTGGAGAAACTGAGGCAGAGGGAAAAAATGGGTTGATTATGGTTTCTCAGGAAGTGTATGATGTTACCAGACCGACTCACTAAACTTCTGCCATCTGTTTACCTTCAGCACTTTTTTTTTCTTCCTGTATTATTTTCTCCTCTTTTTTACCTGAGCTAAGTCAACCGAGCAGCATACGTACATAATATTAACTCTGTTGTTGGGCAGACTCACGATTTTAAGCCTTTTGTCAAGCTCTATAAGATTTTTTAGCTAGAATATGAGGTGTGAATAAAAAGAACTGTTAAAACAATTGGGGTCAGACCCTGCCCACTGGATACGAGAACTCCTGTGGACTTTAATGGGATTATTTGCGTGAATAAAAAGAGCAGGGATACCCCACGGCTTCCTCATTTATTTCCAGCAAATGGAAACCTGGTGTTATATGACCAGAAGAAAATGAAAAAGAGGTGGTTGGAGTGTGGTAGCTCTCCAGTGATTTTAGTCAGCAACTGAAAACCCCTAAAGTTCCACAGAAATGTTCTTGTTTACTGACAAAAACCCCAAACCTAACACTTTTCCAATTTTTAACAACTGTTCTTCAGTTACTTCTGGTTTCTGAAAATTAAAGCATCTTCAGACATATTCATATTTTTCTCTCTTTTGGTTTTTGACCACTCCTTCCTTGCAGAATCCAGTAACTAAATCATCTTAGCAGAAATATAAATTTTAGCCAAAAAATTCAGTCAGAAAAAAGGGCCCTTTTTTGTTCCAAAGAAATGCTGGAAGGCAGCTCAACTTGTGATAATAATTGTAATATCAGACAAAGGTTCAAGGCGAAATGTTGCTGTAGCCCAGGCCAGGTAGAGCTGTGCAGATGCCGTCAGTAATGTACCCCAGCCTGTGCAAGGAAAGGTCAACGGGAAAGGTACCCCCATGCCCTCCTCGCTCCGTAGGACAATGAGGTCCATATGTTGCGTGCGCTCCCGAGACCGTTGCGACGGGGAGAAGGTCAGCAACGTAGAATTATGGGGAGGAAAGTGAAAAAGCGAGAAGAGGTTTACAAAGGCCAAAAAAGCAAGGCTTTCATTTTATATTCAATTTATCTTTTCGCCTCTGAAAAGGGCACAGAGGTTGGAAATTATGATGGAGTTTTTTAATTTTATTAATGGCAGGCTTTGTGGTTGCTAGGGGAACTTGACCCAACCAGGGGAAAAAAATGGCCCAACGCAGCATTATCAGGATTAATCTGCTGCCTTGAAATAGTTGGATCTCGCTCCATTGGCCTCACGAGTCCTTCCTGCTCTGCCTGTATCTCCACGACCACCTTGTTGACATGAGCCTACCGCTTAATCCTTGGAAGGAAACCTAACCCTTGGCCTTGGAGAGATGTCCCCGAGAGAGGGTAACCAGAGTGCAGCCGTGCAGGAGGTGAACCCCACCGGAGCCGGCGTTCAAACCTCCAGGCGGTCGCTCCCGTCAGACAATAAAGCAGCGAGCACAAGCGAGACGCTAATTTAACGGGAGGCTTGATTACACTGCGATAGGGCCCTGCTGGTTGTTTCCAACAGACCCCTTTATAGTATTAGTATTTATTACACCCCATATTATAAGGCACGGGGATTTGCTTCTGTAGGGCAGTTTGGCTGAGCAATGAAACATAATGTTTCTTTTATTGCTCAATAAACACTGTTCTCTCTTTCACTACAGCTCCAGCCCAGCTTTTTCAAGCCTGTTAAGCCTCTGACACAACAATCCTACAGCCCAGCAACGAGAGATCGCAGCTTCTAACAATTTTTTGTTACTTCTGAGGCCTCCTAGAGGCAAGATTCATGGATAATTCCGTCTCTGGCACTTTTGATGTCCCTACCTAAGTTTTTTTTTTGAAGGCTTTGGTCTTCTGGACAGTGAGGTTCAATGGGTTCTCCTCATCCCCCAGAAAGAAAGAAGAAACCTAGTGTGGCTCTGAAGGACATGGCTGTAAAGCATCTGGTATTTTGTTTTCCCATCCGTGTATATCCACGTGTGGGTTTGCATCCCATGATTTAGCGTGTCTGGTTTGGGCCAGGCGATGTGCTGACAAGCGACCTACAGGCATCTTCCACACTTCTCTGCCAACAAACCCAAATCTTTTCCTGTGACATGCCCACCTCTGAGCTATTCCCAACCTGGCCTTCTCCTCTGAGGAGACCAGTGTCTGTAGCATATTAATTGATAGTGTTATGAAGTGTTTTGCTGTCCCACCACAGTCAAGAACAAGATTTTCCAGTGTCGACTTCCCTTCTGCATTAGTTAATGTTTGGAAACTCGGTACATCAACACGTCAGGCTCCTGCACCGGCCTCTCATCACCTTGTACAGCTCCTAATGTGCCAGACCGTTATCCCTCATGCTGTAACGGGATACAGTGATCACAAATACACCTTCTTGCAATAATATTGCGGACGGGTAGCATTTACAGCAGTGAAATTGAGCGATTTAGGACATCGGTTGTGTAGGGTGAACGATTAAAGACTTAAAAAAACCCACTATACCAGTTTAAGGGCATGACCAAACATTGTAGACAAGGACCATAGTGATTTCTAGAAACTTTTACAGGTTGCTTATCTTAGAAATATGGTTTGAATTTCAATTTCACATTTTACACTCAAAGTAATGTTCAACATTTTTTATCTTTTTTTTTTTTTTTTTTAAAGGTTCAAAGAATCCCAGATCTTTGTGTTAGATTATGCCAAAATCTTGCACGAGATTGGTGTTTGGTATGATTTATCATGAACGGTGACAGCAGTGTGTGGGAAACCCTCTTGCAAGCAAGTGGTTCTTTCTCTGAATTTCTCCTTGAAACATAACCTTTGTGTTTTCCTTCACACTAGACCATTCTAATTCCCTCTCCCTCTTTATTTTTGTCATCTTAAATAATTACTCTTCATCACTCTGTTTCACATATTTGTAGATCACTTTAATGTCCCCATAGGTCAATGCCAAGTAGGACTACAATTAATTAGCTGTTTTAATCTTTTCTCTTTTTTCAGTCTGTGCAGCTATCCCAGCAGGCACCTTACCCATATGATTATGTTTTATGATGCTGTCCCCCTCTTCTGCTGAGTGATAGGGGTTTTGGTTTTGATTACATACCAAAAGTATTTACTGTTAGAATTATTGTGCCATCTTCAATGAACATCATGGCAATTTTCATACCTGCCATGATGCTGGCAGCTTGTTCTTTCCCAGAGATTATCAGGATACTGGATTTCTCTTTAAATGCATGCACACACATATTTATATAAAATTCTGCTGCCATTTTTAGCTGTTTAAAATTACTTCTATATTTTTCTATATTTTAGAAAAAGTTATATTGGGGGGGAAAATGTGTTCAACCAACATTGTTATAATTGAGGAAGAAGAGAGAAGACTTAAGTTTCCAATAACATGTTTTTTGGCAAATGTAACATGGTTTTAATTTAAAAAAAATTATTAATATATTAAGAAATGTTAGTTACTGTAGCAGCAGGTCCTCTGCTTGCTTCTAAGATTATTTAGTTTTGTGTAGGAAATTTAGTCTTCAAATTGTGCAGGTGGCCTTGCTCCTTTGATTGCTAAATATTCCAGTCCCTCTTTGGGGGATGTTTGTTCTCATTTATTCCTCTCTCTAATTAGAAATGGTGGTTAGAATATCTCTATGGATCTGATTCAAAACCCACAGAGGTCAGCTGGAGGATGTGCATTCACTTCCCTGGGTTTGAGTGAGCCCAGATTACACTTGAGTTCTTCTTTCAGCCTACAGCAGAGCGTAACATCTTCAGTCCAAGCCCCCCAACCGCTTCTATATGTAACTGTGACTCCTGGACCCGAGAGCAGCAGCATTGGAAATACTCCTGCTCAGAGCTCTTTCCCCTTCAAAGAAAACACACATCTCTATTAAACGCTTTGTCCTGCTGGCAAAGGGTTAAAAAATACACATTTTGAAAATAATCCCTTTGAATCATGCCATGAGAGGGAGCTCAAATATTTTCTCAATGGAGGGTTAGTGGAATTTTCTATAGATCTGGGGTGAAAGAAAAGTCTTTAGAAAGTCTCAGAAGAAAGATCCTTTGAAATGGCCCGACTTCTGTTATGATAAGCAGTTCGATAAGCCCACCCATGGTAAAGTTATTAGGAATTCATATCATATGGATCCCATTAACCTAAACGTTTGCTTTTAAAGTAAACTTCTTGGTACATGACTACCACTAAGTCCAAGCACTTCAGGTTTGAGGATTGTGTTTTTACAAATGAATCTAGGGTTATCCAATCAATTAGCTGAATTCCCTGTGTAATTGTGCTTTAAATGAATCACCTGGTACTAATGAGACTGCTTACCCATTAGGAAAAAAAAAAAAAAAAGATAAAAAATCACTGCCTTTAAGAGAAAATCTGTGGAAGGAATATCACGCAGTATATAGTTAATCTTTGGCACTCACTGCCTTGGGAGATAACCAGAGCAGGTAGTTAGGCAGAAGGATTTAGGTCATATGGAAGTCAAAATATCACTCAAGCTATTTTTAATTGATTATTACAAGACCATCTGAAATCGTTATTGAGATCAAAGCCACATTATTTAGGTGATAATAAACACATAGGCTAAGAATAAGGTGTTGCTTTATTCTTCACGGGCAGGAAGCAGAGCAGTGCCATCGAGATGACAGATAGAAGAGGAGGAAGGAACTGAGGCTCGCTGAGGCTGAATGACTAGTGCCGGTTACGCAGAAATTCAGCTTTAGAGCTTGGAAGAGAACCCAGTTATTTTAATCATCTTGCCTGCTACACTCTGTTGCACTTTGGAAGGGTTTAATACACAAGCTTTTGCCATGAAATAATTTATCTCTGTGCTATATCATTGCACAATTTAGACATATTATAGGTCTTGTAGAAGCGTAAAGGATTCCAGACTAAATGGGCTATTTGTCTGTCCCAGTCAGGCAACACTTAGCTATCAGTGGTTTAGTGAAGGATTTTATCATTAGCTTATATTGTGTTTCTAAATGAATTCAGTTGAGCAAAAAGAAAAAGAGAAAAAAAGCAATTAAGGCCATGCTATAAACAGTGGAGTCCGCAGGCAGGAGGCTGCAGCGAATTATACGGAGCATATTTCTCCCGACCACAATTTGATTGAAACAATTTACTGGATGTGTGCATTGAACGACAGTGGATCTGAATGACTGATGGGGGAGCACCGTCAGCCCTCCTGCCTCCCACCCAGCAAACACTTGATTCTCTTGTAGGGAAAGGGTCCACACTTTGTCCTGCTTCGCTTTGTCCCAGTGCGAAGTGATGTAACGCATCGGATCCAAGGGGGCCTCCAAATCAGATATTAAGCATATTGTTGAAATTATTGCATGGGCTATTTTTGGTTCATTCAGAGGTCAGTGCCCTTCCGTGAACAGGGAGTTATTAGATACTCCCCTGGACAAACAAAGCGATAATTACTGGGCAAAATAAAAGAAGGCACTTAGAAGTTGGCAAACCAGAGAATATTTTTGTTCTAATTTAGAGGAAGTTCTGATACATATAGCTTGCACCTCTGGCACGTAAAAAGAGTCTGATTGAATGTCTACCCAACTGTTTTCAGTGAGGTGGAAAAAAATGAGAAACATGCAAGAAGTACCTACTTTTGATCACCAAGGTGTTTTGATCTCAGAAATTATGTCTGAAATTAGGCATGGACTGGAAAATGTGAGTGTGTTTTCTCTCAGTCTGGGAGCTTCTTGTTTTGAGAGAAGGAGCACTGTTCCTCTACCTTCATCAAATACCTTTTTTTTTTTTTCCACCCCTGCTTTCTAACAAGTAGGTTTCTCTTGCCATTTGTCAGAGACGTCATGAGTATAGGATGGAGGAGCACTGCATACCTCCCTCTCTTTCTCCTCTGGGACTTCCTCAGTCTAAAACTCAAGCTTAGATGCAAACAGACCTGAAAATGTTCCAGTCTAAGGAGCAGGTTGACCTGCAACCTAATCTCATCCCAACTGTCATAACACGGTGTTAGCCATGCACAGCTAATAAATCATAATAATGCTAGCTTAAGGGACCAGGTTGTGACAGTGCCAGGCTTAGAAGAGCATACAATAAACAAAGAGTGCCTGAGTAGAGAGGTACAGCAGAGCAGTGAAAAATCACCAAAGGATGCAACAAATTTTCTGCTGGTATTTCCATGGGCCTGTGCTATAGGCAGTGCCAGGGGCAGCTGAGCTCCCTCCTGCTATCCCTCTTTTCCTCCTCTTCTGCCAGACCCAAAGACAAGGCATGAGAAGGAGAAGATTGGTGTAGGAGTTCAGCCTCAGCTGAAGAGACAGGATGGGCTGTCTGGAAGTGTACGAGAGGAGGCTGGTGAATGATCTGGCCTCAAGCAGGTATTTCCTCCTTTAGCAGGAGGTTTGCTCACCAGCAAGGTTGGGAGTTGGTGGCTTCGAAAGGAGGAGCGCAGTCTGGCTGGCTGAGACAAAGTGCTGCCCTAAGCATGCCGTCACGTTCAAGCAAAGAAAATGAATAAGGAGGGGAAATCACATCAGAAAAAGATGCCCATTCGTTAAAATTTTCAGGATGTCTTACTGAATAGACATGTGCCCAAAGAATTTTCCCTGTAACTTCTACAACTTCTGGAGCAGATGCATGCATAGGTAGAAAAGCTGTGGAGGGACTGATCTCTTTACTAGAATGCTTTTGGCACTGAATTGTGCATCTCTTGGATCCTGAAACAGACTTTAACATTGTTTTCTTAACCCTGTCATGGGAAAGAGGGTGGATTTTTCAACCTTTGTTAGTGATGGACAAGCCTGAAGACTTTTGATAATTTACTTTACAATGGGTAAGTAGCCAAAGTAACCTTATCTGAACTAGCCAGGATCATTTTGTCTGAATAAAGAAGCTGAAAGTCTCATGAGAACGGGACTTCTTACAAGATTTCCATTATTTCCTCTTTCCAGTAGGAAAAGTGACACAAAGAGGATATCCTATCTTTCTGTATTTCAGCACCTCTGCTTCTCCTCGAAGCTGGAACCAAGAAGCTGCAAAGTCATGTGAAACGAGAGACTGGGAATCATTTAACTGACCTTTCTGAAAAGATTAAATGTGGCTGTAGGTTTATCTGCATAACTACACCGTGACAGAGAAACATTTCTTTGATACATTCCTTCTGCTAAGTCTATTAATTTCAGTAGTGTTATTACTCCACTTGCAAATTTTGTTAAGAGATGAATCAGATCCCCCTTTCTCCCCTATTCTTTAGTAATATTTTTGCTGATAGAACCTGGACTTTCTTAGCAGAGGAGAAATCTTAATTCATCTTGGAGTCACCCAGAGAGGTGAAAGAAGGATCTTAGGTTACAAGTTGAAAGAGTAAATTGTCAACTCAGAGGAACTAATCTTAAGCCCAAGTGAGCAAAGCGTGGTTTAGCTTTCAAACGACAACATTTAGAATTGCTGGAAATATCCCGTTGCTGCAAACCTTTGGGTTTCCAAGACAAAAATTAAAACGGTACAAAAGTTAAGTTCTGCATGACTCGACTACTGATATGGAAACTCACCATTTGTGAGAGGTTTGAGCTGAAAGAATAGAGAACCTGACACTGGTAAAAATGTGTACCTCCAGACAATAATGGCCTCTTATGCTTTAAATTATGTGTATTCAGAAAAAAAGAAGGAAAGGAAGAAAAAAAAAAAAAAAACAAAGGAAAAGAAAGGCCATGGTCCATGCTGATGCCTGCATTTTTGTTATTAGTAGTGGCCCCGTCCCAGCCAGGACTGTGTCACATGCAGAAATCAAAACTAACCATTGAGCAATACATTGGGGGGCTGGGGGTTGAAATCTCCGTATTTGGGTTTGCTCCAAGAGGAGTAGAATAATGTGATCTGGATCCGCCCTCGCTTCAGTGGCTCCGACAAACTCTGTTCACTGGGCTTTTGCTTATGGTACATCCCAACAGGACCCAGAACTATTTGAAAGGAGCAACGTTCAGTGACTTCCTTAGTCTTTGCATCTCGCTCTTGAGAATATCTTTGTCCTGTGGTAAAGGAGGGTTTCTCCACCAGTTCACTCAAAGAGTCACCATCAATGTACTGGCTGCAAAGATTTATAAATTTCTCTAGCTCAAGAAAATTGATAAATGTCTTTTCTCAGATGATTCTTCAATTATTTTTTTTTGTATGGAACTGCTGGAGGCTGAACCCTTGGGTTGCCTTGGGAAGGCTGAGCTCCTCTAACACCTACCACTTCCTAGGTCAAAACAGACGTACAAACCAACTCTTGAACATTTGTGAGTGCTCTGTTTTCTTGCACACTGTCTTTAGTGTGGGTGCAGAAAAACCTGAGTTAGCTCCATGCAGATCCAGAAGGACTCCAGCCGGGTTTATTATCCCGGTACTGCTCTGCCTCCACTCAGAGACATTCAAGGCTCAGGCTGAACCATAAGCTTGAGCCTGGCCGTAAATCCCAAAGGCTTGAGCCCCCGCAGATGGGCATCTGCCCATCTCCCAGTGGTGCCTTCTCTCATCCATCCAATACTTGAAACCTGTTGAGTTCATTGCCTGTTTTATGAGCTATTGAGTTGAGTGAACATGTGACTTAACAGTAATTGAGTTTTAACTGCTGGAAAAATATCTCATTTCTGTTTGGGTACTGAATTTATTGGTTTCTCAGATTTTTATCATTTTTTTTTGGTGTGCCTGTACTACGGAGCTCTGATGACTAAGAAATGGAGAGGACACTGTGAATTAGGAAGCATTAAAAAGAGGAAATGTAAATTAGTGATGTTTTCTCTTTCCATAAACAAATATTTATGACTCCACCAATAGGTTATCCTGCTTCAGCCTTGTACAAACACTGTCTCCAGCAGAGGTAATTTTGATTTTAAGCAGCGTACCCTCAGATGCAGAGTCTTGGTTCTCATTGCCTGGAATGGGAGTTAGTGCAACTCAGCTCCTCGCAGCTTTAAGACTCTTCGATGCTTGAAATCCATGTCCATGTGCTTTCCAGGCAGCTGGGAATCTACTTTATGCAGGTCCATTTACACAGTAACTCCTGAATCTTTGCAGCATTAGTCTTTGCAACTGCTGTCATTGAAAATGTATCCAAGTTATTAAATGAATCACTGCAATGTCGCTCAAATTCCTTGGCTCCTGTTCCCTCAATACACATCTTTATTTAAGTGATCCTGTCCCTTCAGGCTGTCCCTCTTCTTTCCTTATGATGTTTCAAACCAAAGTGAAATGAAGACTGTTCTCCTGTTGACATTCTGATTTTGGTTGTGAAGAAGGATGTTTTTTCTGCAAGAGCTGGAGTTTCTGCAGGCGGTTTGCTGAGCTTGTTTATTCCCCGAGCATTTCAAAGCCTGCACTGTCCTGTGGCTCCACGTCATTAGGGCAGCTTTAGTGCCTGACAAAAGTGCGGAGGAAAACCCCCTTGAGCACTGGATGTTACAACCTTCTGCAGAGGAGTGGCCAACCACCTCAGCCTCCCAACGCTCGCCTGCCAGACCATGCAGCGCTAAGATGCTAAAATATGTTTTTTCCTGGCAGCGCTCGAGAACGGCCAATTTAGTGGGAGAAGGAAGTTGGCAGAGCTCTGTCCGTAGAAGACTTTGAAATATTGTGATTTTTATCAGAAATGACAACAACAAAATGAGCGTAAGCCAAGTGTGCTCCAAAAGCTACGCTTGTCTGCTGCCTCCCTCTACTCTCACCAGCGTCATGGAGAGAATTTCCTTAGGTTTTCTCCAGGAGACAAGAGAGACTCTGTATAGAAGAGTTCGACTCAGTTACTGCAAACGTCTTGGGTCCTTATGTTTCTAAGGGACAATCTATTTGTTTTGAGTAAATTATTGACAAAGCAAAAGTGTGACTCTTCTGAGGTCATTTAAGTGCACGAGGCTACATTCTTTCTTGCAGAGCTGGTGAAAGTAAACAACATTATTATAGATTTTGGTCATGCCCTGGCATCAGTAAGTATAGTTTCTGTGTTTGCCATATGCTCGCATTGAACTGGAACAGCAATGCGTACACAGGGAAATTGTTTAAAGAGCCAGTTCAACCTCAGTGCTCACTGTCAAAATTATGATGTACACGATTCATTCTGCTAACCACAGAAGTTTTTGTTTGTCAAGTGAAATAATGTGTAACTTGGTATATCATTTAGGAAACCTTTTTTTTCTTTTTTTAAAATTTTTTTTCAATATCCCACTGCAGGCCCGGAGACTGCAGCATTGGATTAGTGGAGAGCATCCTGCAGCTCCCTGGGACAGCAACTCGATGCGAGATAGGAGACAGAGGAGGCATAAGCCAGGACTTTAAACTGTGATTGCAGAAGGCGGCTTGCTGAGCCAAATAAAGAGAAGAGGGAAAATTGACACCCCACAAGACATGGACAATTGTTGCCACCGGCTGGGAGGCCTTAAATTACAAACCCATTTTGTATATCCAAAAGCTTACACTTTCTATTTATATATCCCACTTCTGTGCACCAAAAGTTGGATTTGGCAAATGCAGCTATTCCCTGCAGGCATATGGGTGAGGTTTTCTGCAGAGAAAATAAACTTGATTGTTGAAAACCTGTGTTTGCAATTACTCTGAGTTTCAATATTCTGAGGTCAAAATAGATCCTTTAAAAAATCATAATGCTTTGAAACAGATTCATTTTCTTTCTGAAATGGTTATTGGATTAAAGTGAAATATTGAAACATTTTTGGTAAGCAAGTCATAGCAAAAGTTATGAAAATATGGAAAGAAAGAAAGAAAGGAAGGAAGAAAATTAATACAAAGTCAAGAGCTTGGAGCAAAGTTTTTTGTGTTAAAGAAGATCATTTCAGTTAAAAATAATTAGTTCTAAAAATGACAACCAGCTACATTAATCGGTTCAGCGGCATTGAACAAGCCAAACCAGGTTTCCAATACATCTTTTGGGAGATTATTCTATAGTCTGAGAGATCTTTGCTTGGCAAAGGAGCAGGTATAAATAGTAAGAAGCATTTTCTTCGGGGACTGCAGTAGACTGGATGAGAGTCTTAGTTCATAAATATTGTCCACAGAAAACTGTGTGACTGTCTTTGGACAAAAAGCCAGATTTTGCAGGGTGTTTAATGCGCCTTAATTTCCTTGGGAGCAAGGAACACAGGCTGGCATTTAAAAATAAATGAAAGGTCCCAGCCAGGACTGAGCCAAGGAGGTCTCAGAAGCTGGGAATAATCCTTAAACTCTAAAGCAATCATTCAAAGGGACAAACTATTTTTAATCATCTATATGCTATTTCTATTTCAATGACATCTCCAGAGCTTGTCAGCACAGCTTCCACCTTGGATGACCAGCATGAGGTGACTTTTCATCTTTCCAGCAATAGAGAAAGAGCAAGAAATCAGAACTTGAGTAGCAGGAATAAAAAAACAGATCCAGAAAAAAATGCCCTTGAGGCACACCAATGGAGTGCAAAAGAGCTTCGATAGGACTGAGAGCCAGAGCCTTTCTCCTCCACCTCGGACTAGAGCTACATCTGGCATTTCACCCTTGTAAGAAAACAGTGAGGGGCTTGTTCCAAGGAAGGTGCAAGGAGGGTAGCGGGAGCCGGCTCTGCATGCTCTTTCCCTTGAAATATTCCTTCACTGCATGCCCACTTGAAGGCCCCTTTATGCTGAGGAAACTTAGTGTAAATAGGAATCAGGCTCAAAAAGCCTGGAAAGCCGTAGCACGAGAGTTCAAACCTTTTCAGTTCAAACTCTTGTCAGATCAGAGCAGCCCTAAACCTCCACCCAGATTTCGCCCCGCTGTACAAAGTTGCCATGTGCTCGTTAGGTCTGGCTGATGAGCTCTGCTAATTACCTTATGCTTGGGGCTGCCATGTTATGGATAGGAAAAGAACACCGAGGGTATGTTTTTGGAGGAGAGGAGGGGGTGCCTCTTAGTTCTCTTCAATTTCTTGAAAAGAAAAAGCTTTTTGCTTTTTTTTTTTTAACCTTAAAGTGTTACTTGTAAATGGAGGCCAGAATTTAATTTCAGATAGTGTTACTTCACCTTGTGCAAGTGATTTCTCTTGACACTGCACTGACTACCCGTGCACAAAAAGCCCTTTATGACTTACGTGCCAAAGGGCCTGAAGTATTTTTTGCCTCTCCGAAAATGACATTTCATTCCCCTTCCCCCCCCCCCCCCCCTTTTTTTTTTTATCACCTGAACACTGGTCTTAAAACCACAGCACGCAAAGGCCCCATGTGAAGTAGGGAAAGGCATTCAGCATCTGCTTATATCCCCAAACTGAAGCACCAGTGTGCCTAAAAAAGCTTGTATTTAAAGGCATTGCAGCTGCATCAGCTCATATTTCATCCAGCCACCAATTTCCTTTTCCCCCTGACAAACAGGCCTCAGAAAGAACCCAGGCCAGAAATTCTCCACGTTAGCGAAACATTTCCTCTTTCCCGTTCTCCCTTCCATTAACATTATTACGCTGCTCCTGGGAAAAGATGACTTTTCCAATCCAGGCAGCATATTTCTCTCTTTTCTTTTCTTTCTGTCTGTTTTCTCTCTCTCCTGGCTGGTCGTAAGGAAAGAACTGGGGTGGAGATAACAGGGGAAGAAGGAATATGGGGGTAAAAGGAAATACAGTGTTTCTTCAGGAAGGAGACCTTAAAAATCTGCCTCCCTTTTTCCATGCAAATGCAAAGGGGGGTAGCAGCTCCTGGCTCTTCCCTCCGCTGAGTGTGGGATACAAAGAGGGAGAAAAACACAATGTTGGTGACAGTGTCCATTGAGGGGCAGGTGCTCCCTCTGGGTTCAAGAGCGACTTAAATCTCATGTGACTGAGCCAGGGGTTACACTCATCTCGGACCTGACTGCAGCCAAATCTACCTACAGCTAGTTTAATAAGTCAGTATTTGGAGCTCTTCAGCTCTTTTCCGAGATGTCCAGCAGCCTTCATGGTTTGTGCAATATCGGTTGTGTAAGTCCCACCTTGACTGAAGGTCTGCATCCTCCTACTTGCAGGACTGACCCTATGGCAGCTTGAACTCATGCATCTTTACTGCCTGACGTATATCATGACCGTAGCAAACACGTTCAACCTATGCAAGACCAAAGCCAGATCTAATACAAAAATGAGTTATTATACTGGATTATCAGGGGAGTTGCACTCATATCAAGTCCGATTTTACCATATGCATGTTCACTTCAGCCAGCTTTTTTTCTTCTTCTTCTAGAACTGGAAGGTGAAGTCTCAGAGGGCAGAAAACATCTCACTGGAATTGGTGGCAAAGGACAGCCAGGTCATAATTCCTTGCCGCAGAGCAAGCGTGTCGTGAGTGAACCATAAACTTTCTGTTACGCCTGTGGAAAAGGTGAGCAGCAGAATCGGCTCAGTCGAAATACCCCCGGCACTGTTTTAGAGTCACTTTACCTTATTCTAAGGTAAGTAACTCGGGAAATCCACTCTGGAGGCAACTCTTCTAAGTTCTAATGGGGAATTGTTTCTTCTTATCATTTTGCCTGAAAGCCCTAAAACACTTTGGGTTCACCGTGTTTGGTTTCTCAAGAAGTCACCCCAACCAGCAGGCAACTTTTCTGAAAAAGTGGATTATAAAGGGAACAATTTTTCCATAAAGAATAGGCTAAACAGAAATTTTCCTGCATGTACTAGTTGCTTAATCATATACTAGTGGCTGATTGAGGTATTTCTGATCAATTAGATTTTATGTAGTGTTTTAGCAATCCTTGGCAGTAAGCACAAAATATGGCTGCAGAAATGGGTGAAAAAACAAAGTTTAAAAAAGTCCAGGACGAGTTCGTTTCAAGAGATCAGACTGAGCAAATTTACTTTGTGCCGTTCTATTCCACTTTGACTTCGTAATTTTGCTCTAAAAAAATCTTCTGCAGAAATTGCCATTTACAGTGAGAAAGGCAAAAATCATGTCAGACCAGACCCCTGAACTTTTTCCTCCAGGATTGTCAGAAAGGGGCAGTTTCTCTAACAGCTCTTCGTTCCCCCTCCTTTTTTTTTGTTTGTTTTCTTTCTTGCTTTTCTGCTTTTGCTTTTCACTCTGAGTTGGGAGCTTTGTTCAGACAGACTTTCCCTTGTGAATGGTTTCTGTTTCAACAAATTGCCATTCTGTGACACCCCGCCAAATAAGTATCTTGGAAAATTCCCAACCACCTCTACTCTGTACACTGGAGCACATTTCATTTCCAAATCCTCGGCTAGCTACGGACCAAACCATCCGTGGGCGTAGCTCCACTGACTCCAGGGCATCCCCTCTGTGAGGAGGCTTGGCCCCACCTGATGGAGAGGCAATTTGTATCAGAGGAGTGCAATCCTTTTGGAGGTGAGACGCAGTTTAAAGCTGGGGAGGGTGTTATTCAGCAATTTTGACAAGAACAGAGTAATGCTATTGTGCCTGGTGTTGATTTAGAGCTAGTTGCAACCTACAGTTAAAAATTAAAATTATTCCTGTTTTGTAGGTCTTGAAAAGATGAATTTTCTCTTTACGAAGGTTAAATACAGGCGTTCCTCTCAACTTGATGGCTTTATCATCTTCAAATAGATAATCCTGTGATATTTAGCAGTGTTTGCAGAAAAACAAAGTTACTATTTTTTTTTAAAAAAAATAGAAGTATTGATAATGCCGACTCTTTGTAAAAAATGTCATTTTCCAAAAAGGAGTGTTTTTCAATGATAACATGCTTATAGTGAAAAAAAGAAGATGAACTTACCCATTTTTTTCAGTTGGCGTAAATATAAATTTATAACTAAAGTGCAGAAGAAATGTAATGAGAAGCAAAAGCATTGGGCGTAGACGGACTCAGTTAGACAACCCGGGTTAATTATTTTGTTGCATATTACGCACCTCGATGACTGATTCCACTCAGATCCCCTGAACGTGAGCCTTGACTTCATTTTTTCTCTTTAAATTTACACTGGAACAGCTTACGCAAAAATTGTGAACCATGTTTTGACAGATTTTTTTTTTCATCTTACCTCACGTGGTTTCTATGACCTATAAGAACAATAAATGTTAAAGCTGTGCCTGGAGAAGCTTTACTTCAGCAGTCCACCAATGTCAAAATACCATTCTTAGCAGTCCTCATTCCCTGTCACGTGGTTAAAGATTTTTGCTTCATGCCTTTCTGGTTAGAGATGTCTTGTTCGAGAATTTTATTTCGTGCATGTCATGGAACAAGTATGTTTTTTATGACATTTATGAATGTGACCAGTCTGGGAACATGCTGTCTGTCTGGTCGGGTTTAAGCCAAAATTTAAGTCATTGTAACTAGAATTTCCAATTTTGGTGATAGCTGATACATCAGCTGGGGTCAATAAATTGGCAAAGTCATCTTTTATAGTATGAAAATGTAACTTGTTTTCTGCCTTATAGCAATTGTCAGGGCAAGGTTTTAATTATCTGAGATATTAATCAGAACGACTCCTTCTACCTTCCCTTGCCTTTCATTTTGGTTAAGCTAGTCCTACACAATTTATATTAACTGTAGTATTAAAGTGAAAAAAATAATCTAGATTCTGAATGCCTGTCACACAAATCAGTTTTGTCCTGAAGTGCAAAAATCAAGCCTGTAGCATCAAAACATCAAAGAGTTACAGTTTTATGTTGTATTAAGCCTGCCTGCCTTATTTCAGCTATTCTAACACTCTGAAATACATGATTGAGAGCTGCTAACTCCCAACGATATGCTCCTGGCAAGCAGGCTTGAGGTTTTTTTTAATATTTTATTTTAATTATTTTTAGTTTATAGCTCAGCAACTCGACTGACCCAGGGGAACACTTAAACTAAATTTGATAGATGTCAAGTTAGAAAAAATAAAGACAGCAGTGTTCTTTCTCCCTGCAATTACAAATGTTTGCTGGAGACTTTTCTGACAGTATTAAGCATAGCAGAGACCTGGGGAGAGCAGAGAGAGATGTCGTAGCCCTGTGCTGAGGTCACTTTGGCTGATGTTCTCCAGAACCTGGAAGGGGAGCAGGACTAGGACACCTACCAGTAGCACTTGCTCCTAACTCCGAAGAGAGTGGGTTTGCCTTTTTTTTTTCCCCTTTTGCTTGAGTCCTGGTGTGTCTTGCATCAACTGGAGGAGCTAAAAAGAGATTGCTTGTTTTTTCAGCTGACATTTGGAGCTGTGGAGACCTGTGAGATGCCCCATAGATGGGCTGAAAAATCCCCAACAAAAACAAAAAAATGGAGCTTAACGAGCTGCAAAGAAGTGAGGAAAAGCTCCAGGAAACTATGCAAAAGCCCGCTTTTGACAGTCTACCCAAAAAACAAATATCAGAAACATTAGAAAAAAGAAAGTATATCTTGTGTTTTCTAGGCCAGTTTTTTTCCTTGTAAACCAAAATCCATGAAGATACTGTAAAATACACTGGTGTAACCAGTGAGAAAGAGAGAAAAACTAGTCTTCACAAAGCTCTATAGCAATTATTCAGAGGGGAAAAATGTTGCGTATCTCCAGTATAATATGCTGGCTAGCTGCATCAGAGAATAGGAATGGGCTTTCCAGTCTTTTATCATTAGATCACTGGCTCAAATCTCTCCTAGGGATTTAATCCAAGACTCAGTGAAATCAGTGGGAGTATCATTACTCTGAATCAACACCCAGGTTCACAACAAGAAAGGACTAACAGAAATTATTAGAAAAAAAATCTGAATTTTCACATGTTAGTTTGAAGATGTTCAGTGTTTTCTTTCAACTGGAATAAGAGGAGAAATTTCATAATGGTCTGATCTTCCCATATTTCTTTTCAAATTTGTTTCTGGGTGATCCCTACTCCTACTGCTTACATTTTATCCCTGGAAAAGAAAGGGAGGCAAGGGCTGGGAATGAATGACACACACATCCCAAAAATTAGGTCTGCTTTGAAGGTTGGAAACCACCCCTTACTGCTGCTTTTCTTTTTATAATGAAAAAATCCCAATTATATCTATAGTGTGAATCACTTTTGCCATTGAAAGAAAAAGAAATGCTGTGCAAATTGATATCGCATGAAGCTGTTTCACAGTTCTTGTGAATTCATCTGATGCTGGCCCAAATGTGGTGAACTTTCTAAGAAAGATAGTATTTCCAGAAGCATGCCCACAGCACAAAGCTCAACGTCAAAAATGCCCTGAACTCTACATCTTTCTAAGCACAAAGCCTTAACTGCATTTTCCTGTTGGAGATGTCCTTTCCATAGTGGGAGCCAAGGGTGGTTCTGCACTTGTTCGTGATTTAGAGTGTTTTCACTACCTGTTTTCCAGTCTTATTAATTAATTTTAAGGTAAGCCCTTTACTGAATGGACAGGTGGTTTTATAACACATTGAAAAACATATACTTAAAGTGAAATACAAGCTGATTTATTTCTATAACCATAGAGGGCAAGAGCATTCTCTCCGTATTTTTCTTCCCAGCTTTCAGACAAATAAATCGACACACACATATATATATATATTTATAATACTTGGTAACACACACACAAAAAAGTTGAGGTCATCAAAATTATTTCATAATCAGGCAGGTAAAGTGGCTTAGCAGATTATGAAACCACATTGCTGCCAAATTGTTCCATGATGATAATTATTTGCTTCTGTTCTTTAATTCTGGGTGGGCAACACTGCTTTTCCTCTGTCCACTGGAAAAAAAAAAAAAAAAAAAAAAAAAAAAAAAAAAGCAGGATGGCTCTCCCTACAGTTTTTGGCTGAACTGCACACATCTGGGTTTTGTATCAAAAGAAATAAATATCAGCCCTAATTAATCCTCCGAGGCTGCTGGGTACTGACTCCTGAGCAACACAGACTTTAATTACAGCTTCAACCAGGCATAGTGATGGAGGCAGTTGTAGAAGGCTGACTGTTGATTTAACGCAGTATATCGTGTCTAAAATTATCTGGAACAACACTGATTTACATCAGCTGAATATTTGGCTCATTTGAGACCCTCTTGGGAAGGAGAGGGGGGATATCTGCATACATTCATTCACCCTAATTTGTTCAGATGTGGTGCGTAGCAAACTGTGTTGCGAAATGCTTATGAAATCCGGGGAACATTTTATAAATGTAATTTGCTGAGATTAAAATACTGAAATTGCTTAATTGGTACAAAAATAATGTGATCGTATGTTCTTTCAAGAAATGCAAACTACCTGATTTACTAGTTCTTTATGAAAGGTTATTTGTAACTGATAACATCTATAACGATTCTACCAGAAGATAAAGTTCCTATATTTCAAACAAAGGAGTATCTAGATGGCAGTATTCTGATTAGTTTTACATCTTTTCTAATTCAGCTAATTTAAAGATAGACTTGAGGGATTTAGCTGAACAGCAATAAAACTTGTCGGGAACTGGGTCTGTTACATGTTTTACAATCCAAAAGCTGTCTCTCTGTCTCTTTTACTCCCTATATTTTTTTTTTTTAAAGACTTTAAAACCATTTTGATTGCAAATATATGAGGGAATTCAGAGCAAATGGAAGTAAAGAGACTGTTAACACTGGCCTCGGTACAGCCAGGCTTTGTGCAAACTTCTCCTCCCTGCCAGCACACCTCAAGTCTAGCTTGCAGTAACCCTTGTTATTCTAGTCCTGGATTTATCGAGCCAAGGGCTGCCAATGGTACCAAATCATGTGGTCGATTTTTGCAATGAGGACTAAAGAGACCACCATACTTCTTTTCCCTCCCAACCAGAGCCCGAACTGGAATTGGCAGCCCCAGAGGTTCAAACCTGGTGTACTAATCCCCTACAAAATTCCTCCTGCCTCCCCACTATGCCATCTGAAGTCATACCCATGAATCCAGGCTGGTTTTGTTGTGCTAGGCAGCTGTGTGTTTACATGACTCTCCATCTGTTTCAGGAAATTATTTTTCCAGTGGAGAATATTTCAAATATTTCCAATGAAGATTTTTTTTTCCTGGTTTTTTATTGGTATTATTAAAAATAAAAAAGGAAAGAAATATAATCGTACCATAAAAATCTATAGTAAAGTAAGAAACACAGGGAAAACTCAGAGTATAAAGATGAAGCTGATGCTGATCCGTGCTCCACTATGTGATGACCCTGACTGATGCAGAGATCTTAGTCAGGAATCTTTAGCTACATTTTCTAAGATTCCTTACGTGTGCCTTAATTTCACACTCTTTTACATACATAATGTCATACGAAGACAAAGCAAGAGAATCCTCTAACTAACTAATTCATTATAATTAACTTGATTTTACAGTCTTGTTTTCTGAAAGCATTTCATAAACACTAAGTGCCAGATTCATTGGTGTAATGGCAGGAAATCGATAGCGTAAAGGACTAATTCATTTGTAAAAATCTTCCAGAACCCCTGCTTTCTTGTCCCTGGTCTGTACGGGTTCTTTATGGATAAACCCAAATCCACTATTAGCTCTGATTTAAGTTTTTTAAATCCTTTGATAAAAGCAAGAAGCAAAATCACAATTATCTAGATGATAGTCCCCGCTGTCCTTGGGGTGCCAAAGCCCTCATGAAAGAAAGCAATGGCTGCAGGAAGGTCATGGCCAGGAAGCACACAAATGCCATCAATCCTCTTCTATCAGTCCTTCCTGGCTGATAAGACTCTCTTTA
Source organism: Leptosomus discolor (assembly GCF_034619465.1). Classification (NCBI taxonomy): domain Eukaryota; kingdom Metazoa; phylum Chordata; class Aves; order Leptosomiformes; family Leptosomidae; genus Leptosomus; species Leptosomus discolor. The sequence goes on along the minus strand of NC_141398.1, from coordinate 58,519,696 downwards.
GACCCTTAAGTCAAGTTCCTCTTACCCTGATATCTTCAAGCAGTCACTGCCATGCTTCTCTTCTTCACATCTGTCTGTAAGATCGCGTTTCTCTCCCATTTTGTCTTTCACTTAGTAACTCTGGAGACAGGAGAGTGTGGCCTCATCAGCTGTGCTCTTCTTCATTAAGAGTGAATCTTCTACCAACAAAGACCAAGGGCAACTTTTTAATATGAGTGTGGAACACCCGTATTTGTACTTACATGTTCATTCTACATTTATCAATAATATATGTGTCTGGTTTTGGCACATACAGAGAATATGAAATTATCTCCTGACCACCTTTCTCCACAAATGACATCACTAGTTGTGTTTTAATTCTGTTCACACCTAAAAATTCATAGATACAAATGTGTCTTTGGGCACTAGGGCAAAAGGTACCCAAGACCGCAACACTTAATTTGAGATTTTTCTCCTTCCTTACTTATTTCTCCAGCTACTCATGGGATCAAGCAACCCGAGATAAAAATTTCAATAATATGGGTCCTGCAGTAGTTCATTCCTCCTACTCTTTGTCGTTCAGCTGAGCTAAAAAAAACCCCCCTGTTATACTAATGAATAATTGTGTTTGGATTCTTTCTAGCTCCCCATTACAACAGTATCTGAATATGTCATTGCTTCTAAACATGTATTTGCCTAATGAGAGAGATGAAATGACCCTATTTCAGATGGAGAACTGGGACACTAGAATCATAGAATCTTTTAGGCTGGAAAAGATCTTTGAGTCCAATCGTTAAGCCAGCACTGCCAAGTCCACCAGTAACCCATGTCACTAAGCAATGCATCTTTTAAATACCTCCAGGGATGGTGACTCAACCGCTTCCTTGGGCAGCCTGTTCCAGTGCTTAACAGAAAGGCAATTCAGCCCAAATGCGTACTTGCATGTGAATTATCAACATACAGCACAAATACTACTGCTTGCGGAACCACAACCTAAATACCTTGTTTGGTCACCCCCCCCCAAAAAAGACCCCAAATAACTGCAGAGGCAGAAAGCGTGTTTCCCTCAGTACTACATTTTAACTGCCGATTTCTCCTCCCTGTTATCCAACATGCCCTTTGCAAGAACTATGCCTCATGGGTCAGAGGTTGATACACAGGGAGGGACGAGTGATACGAATAAAGGCACAGAAACTCATTCATAAAGTCACCTATCTTTGAAATTAGTTTTGATCCTCTGTTTTCATTTGCTGCTTATCTTTAGAAACAACACTGAAAGCAGAAAGCAAAGCTTTGAGCACTTCCACGTAATAGAGGATCAATGCAGGTTTGGCTTACATAGGGAAAAGTTATGTTTAGTGCAGTGAAATATTCTTCAGAGACTTTGCATTTCTCAGAGCTGCTTAAATAGCTCAGAAACCCCATCTGATTAGGCACTGCGCAAAACAAAAAAAAAGTAAATCTTGTTTGTTAAAACAGGGTTTAAATGTCAAATTAAAGATTTATGGCTCAGAACTGAACAAAAATAAACAGCTGGCTGCATACTTGGAACAAATTAATTTCGACTGTGCAATTAATATTGCTGAGATTGCTATTTAAAATGTGAATGAATTTGTCTTTCTGGTTTGCTCGTTATTGGTAGTGGTGGTGAAGGCAGCACCGAAAACCTTTGCAGGGATGTGATTTTGGCAGAAGGCAAAACCTGGGATGCGAGAGGCTGGTTCAATACCCTGCACCCTTGGAACCAGCCTTACAGCACTGAAAACGCTCGATTCTGCCAGCAGACATGACCATCGGTCCAATTTCATCTTGTTTATTCAGCTAGCAAGTATGTAGTTAAGGTGGGACTGACTGTGATCTAATTCTTCTGAGAGAGACTTGCAAAACTACCGCCAAAAGAAGCAACAAGAGGCATTGTCATCATTAAGAGCTGGTAAGTCCTTTGTCGGGTGTGCAGAGATCATCTTCTTGAGTGAACATACAAGCCAGGTGGATGCTCCCCCCAAGGCCCCATTTTAATGACACTCGGGCACATGTCTAAAGCTCAAAGACGTGTTTAACCATTTGCTTGCAGTTCAACATGTGCTTCGATAATTTTCTGCATGAAGATAACATGCTGAGTTGGAGGTCAAAAAAAAAGCCAGGCTGCGCTTCCAGTGTGTTTCTGGAGAAATTATGCAGGAAATTAATTGATAACTGTTTTGTAAACTGCAGTCAAGGACTGCAGCTGAGGTAAATCAGCATTGCTGCGTTGGTTTTGAGGAGGAAGAAGTTGGCTCAGTCTTTCAACTAGTTTATCCACCCGGGATAACTAAGAACAAAATGGCAAAGCTGTTGGATCTCTCCTGTGTGAACAAGCAGTTGCTTCAGATTATGCCATGTTGCCACAGGGACTTTCACATGTTACAGCGCAACTGCATAATCAGGTTTAGAACAAATACAGTCTTTCACTTTTTCGTTGTATTATCCGTAGAGAAATTCATCTCAACCAGATGTAATTTAGAAAGTGGAGGAGGGTTTCATGGTTATTGGTTACATCATCCAAATCCACTTGAGAAACAGTTCGTGAACGTCAGAGTTTGGCACAGATTTGGAAAATTTCATATCCCTTTGGCAAAGGAAGCTGACTAGAAATATTCGGTGATCAGACGTGCAAAGATGCTGAACCTCTGCAGCTCTTCACGTTTCCATAGCAGCCTTCCAGGGTTTGACATGGCTGAGAATCTGTTCGTTATCATCTATATGTTTCTTTTATGACTCCCTCAGAAAAAATAAATCTCTGCAAAATGCATCTTCCAGAGAATAAATTATGGCCAGCTTTGCCTGTGCCCTTTAGGAGTACACGCAGCTTAAATCCGTGCTCACGCCTGTCTCTACATACTGGCACTCCCAAACCACTGCTGGGCTTCATAGCCTGTACCAGTCTGAAACGTGCAGGTCTTTCTACTGTCTTGTTTGTATAGCTATTTTCTAAGCACATAGTTTTATGAGAATAATTAAGAATTTGTGCTGTGAGCTTAATTTGTTGCCCTGTGGATTTGCATGTGATTTCTACAGCACGGACATCCACAGCTTTCCCTTTAATGAGGACATTAAAGCAAATTTCTGCGTCTAACTAACTTTATGAAACATGTAGGAAGTTAATATTTGGGGAGACTTTGGCTCATCGATCAAATTTGACAGAGGGATACACAGATACAACACAGACACAATGGTTGCATAAACCTGAAGTCCCTAAGGAGATCAGCTAAAAAACACTTTGCCAGGAGCAGACTCACTTATTTACAAGCAGTTGCAGACTTGCAGGTGGGATTTCAGATGGACTGTGTAGCTTTGGCTTCAGCCAGGAGCTGTTTGTCTGTATAAAGGAAAAACAAAACAGACATTAAAAATGCATGAAATGGGGCAATCAGAGCTTTCAGTAATCTATAATTAGGCCAGAAGAGATGATTGCACATACCTAATCTCCCTGCTCAGTATGTTACGTGCTCCTATTTGTCTGGGACATGTGTTTTGAAAAAAGCACCCAATCATATTTACAAATGTCCACCAATGACTTTGCCTTTTTTTATTTCATCTTTTTTTTTTCTTTTTCTTCATAACCAATTCTTTCTTTTCTATCATGACTTGATTATAAATATGGCATTTTGGCGACAGGCGACAGAACCACTCTGGGCCAGATGTGCTGGCTGCCTGCGAAGGGCTTGGCCATAGGATGTTAGTGGTTTAGAGTAACAGGAAACCTGAGGAATATCATAAATCAGGCTTTCTGACTAGGTTTTTTGTACAGAGTATAACAAAATGTATTGAATAACTTAAGTATGTGTGAGCCTCCTGCCTACCAAATTACTGGGGTCTGCCAGTGGAAAGCACACTAATTTGATGTTGGCCTCAAACAGAAAACTGTTAAATGAAAATTAGGTTTCAGCATTTTAACAAAAAAAAAAACCCAACTCGGAGTTCAGTGTTAACAGGAGCCTAAGGATTTAACTAACTGTAATGAAAATAAAGAGAGACAAAATTCTTGACTTTCTAAGCCCCAGTCCTGAGAAGAGATTTCTGCTTCTGGATCCCAACACAGCATGAGGGACAAAGCGTGTACCAAAGGGTGGGTTTTCTTTCTTTCCTCTCTACTGCCATGGATTTCATAAGGTCATAGGTTGACTTTTTTTGCTTCTCCACACTTCTATTGACTTTTATTAAAAATAAACAGAAGGTACTGGGCCAAAGTCATCGAATCCATGACAGAATGTTTTAAAATATGAAGCCTCCTGCATGCAAGGACATCAGAAAGGGCTGAGCTCAGAGGTCCTCTCACCTGGTGTCCTGGCTCTGCCCTGGCCACCGCAGGACATTTGAGGAGAGGTATGAGAATCATATCCCCCCATCGGGGAGCGGTTTCCAACCCTGACTGAGGTAAGCAATCACCTTTCAGTGATATCCTTGGAGATAAACCTGCCTATGGCAGTGCAACTGCTGGTCTAACCAGCTAAAATTAGTTATTGCAAATTAGTTAGTCCAAGGCCTTAATTAAAAGCTGATCTATTCTTGTTATCCAATTAAAGGTCTTAAAAGGTTGCCTGTTTCTCTCCCTGCTCTTCTCTGCTCTAGTTAAATAAAGGAAGCACAAGAAGAGAAATGCCTTTTTTCCATCTTGTAACATTTTTTGGGGGGGGGAAAGAAGTAATTCTAAACTTCCTTCAGTCTCATTTTGACCATTTTGTGGAGACAGTCATGACATGCTGATGTATTCTTGTTCCCTGAAGTATGGGTCCCACATCAGTGCCTTAGCGTCTACACCTTCTCAGATGCCCATGTTTTCCCTTTCAGAAACCACTGCAAAGTCACTTTTAAACTTATTAAGTTAATAGACTTACAGTGGATTGGCCCAAGTTTTACCATTTCCTCCATACTGTGGATGGTTTTCGGTCAATCTGTGGCGGTCTCTTTCCTGGCCTTCCCCTCCCTTTCTCTGTGTTGTTGCTACATGATATACACAGACATGGACCTCCTCCTGTACCAACTTCATGTGGCTGTGAGAGCAGTTAATACATTAAATGATAGAGAGCGCTCCTACTTGAAATGCATCCGCAAACCTTAGTCCCAGGCCATATTTCTTATTCTTTTTTTTTTTTTTTTTAATATATATTTTGGTTTCTGGCAGAGATGCAGGGAGCGAGTGTGGCGTGCAGCGCACAGCATTTCCCAGACTGTGTAGCTTGGCACCAGAAAATAATTTCTTCGGAGTTCAAAACCTGTCAGGATGCTCTCTCAAAACCGCTCCACATTTAAGACGTGTAACACTAAAATGTCACTTTTGGAACCCAAACCGGAGTGCCTTCAGCTTTCTGATTGGCAGAAATCTGACGGTTAAGCTCCAGGGAATGTCTACTACAGCTGTAAACTTTCAAAAATATTTTGTACTGCAAAAACTATAGAGTGTGGTTTAAATGAACAATATGCCCTCTTCATACCTCATCACTAGAAAGAACACGCTCAACTTCAGCCTGAACAACCCGTGGCTTGATGATTTTTTTTTTTTTTCACCCACGCAAAACAAGTTAAGCAGTTTTTAGCTTGGTTTCTACCTGTCACACAAAAAGGACTATATTCCAGACATCTCTGGGAGAAGGAAGAGATGATACAGATGCTTGTGCAGATGTTTGGATCCTGTTATTTTAATGCTCTATGCAGGACAAAATTAACCTCCTTATACGCCTCGCAGAAGACTAGATCACGGCCCTATTCCATCCCTGGGATCTTGGAGAAAGCCAAGTCTCTAGCTAATATGTTTATGTGACATTCTGAGCTTGGCTCTCCTCCGCCCTTGTGGGCCAAATCCTAATATGACCCAGTGCTCTCTCACATCAACTGGAGTTTTGCCTGAATAAAGTATAAGTTAAAACTGAGCAATGCCTCCAGGTTTCGGGCCAGCAATTCCATTTCACAAAACCTCATTGTATTGTAAGAAGATACATCGGCTTCAGGCCACTGCAGGGCTGTTGTTTTTTGGGGTTTGGATTTTATTTTTTTTTTTGGTGATGATTCTTTAAAATCTGAAATAGGAGAAGGCAGGTCTTCTCCTCCCACTCCTGGAGATACACCCTTCCCTGAACAAACCTATGCTCAGTGGGACCTGAATCCTTCCCAAGCCAGTTATATCTCCAGGGGCCAGAGCTGCTTGGCACTTTGCCCCATTGCAGACGATAGCAAGAGGTCTCCTGAGGTTGCCAGGGGCTGGGTCAGGTCCTGTTTACTTACAAACAAACCCCAGCTTTTATTCTAATCTTATTTTAATGTTTATTCCTATATTCTCTCCCTGCACTTCGTTCAAACCCAAGAAATGACTAATGGTTTTGTAGGAACAATCCTGACAAGCAATGTAGGAAGAGCTAAACAGCCTGGAGAAGGAGATGACAGCTCTTCAGCTGAAGAAAGGCTACTGGAAAATACGCAGGCTCAGGGAAAAGCCTCGAGCCCTGATTCCCAGGGAGGGTTGCATGCCTTGGGTTTACCTGTTGCCTCCATGGTGTCCACACTTGTGCAGCCAACTCTGGCCGTGTATCTCACGGTCCCCAGTGCCGAGGCTCTCTGGACAGCTGGGGCTGCTGTGGGACACCTGGGCTGTCCTTTGCAGGGAAATGTGAGGAAATCTGCTGGAGGACTCTCTGCCCCTCGCACGATATAGAGATCCCAGTCCAAATTAGTGGACACCCCAAGCTTGAACCCCCTGGCTGGATGACTGCTTTTGGTTTTAAGGGGTAAAATCTTGAGATGACATCACCTCTTTGGATGGACCATGGCTCTGTAAGCCAGGAAACATTGTGTGCACGGAGATATCCCTGACATGTTGGGTGTAGTCCGGCTATGTGGCCTCTGTGTGGGGAGATATGTCCCTCGCATGGGGGTTGTCCTCCCCCGAGGCTGGATGGGGCACAGCTTTGTTGTTTTCTGATCTCTCTTGCCAGTAATGCTTGACATAATTATGAGCCTGATGAAGACAAGAAACCGGCCAAATTCATCTTTGATGTCAATCTCTTACACATATATTTTGGAGGTGCCGTTGAGTCTCTAATCACGGTGCTTCAGCGCTTTAATTGTGCCTTCTGCTTTTGAAACACATTACAGCCAAATGACTGAATAATCATCACAATCCCATGAATGAGCCAGACAAGTAAGACTGCGCATGGAGAAACAGAGAGAAAGAGGGACCACACAGCAAGAAGTGTGAGCCATGGGATTAGAAATAGGGATTTCTTTTGCTTTATGCACAATCCACTAGGCCATGCTACCCTGTATGATCTCATGAAAGAAGTATATTTTCCATCTGCAAGGGACTCCTAACAGTATCAGCTAAGTGCAAATTAGTATGATCATTAGCCACTCTTTGAATGAGACGGCTGCCAGGAAGCCTGTGTGTATGTTTGAGGAAGAATTTCTAATGTCTGTGTGTCTGGAGGAGTATAAATTCTTCTATTCCCCTCCAGTAGCCTAATTAGATTTTACTCTGTTTATTAGAAGAGTTCAGTTGCTAGCTTAACATGAAATAAAATCTGCATGATTAAGAAGTCACGAGCAGTAAAGCTTACAGTATGTTGTTAGAAATTTTCCTTTCATATCAGCAACGATGAAATCCACCAGTGTTAAATAAAGTGAAAGCAGGAGTGTGTTTAGATCCAGCAGCCAGGATCAAACCAGAGTGCCAGGGATGGAGGAAGGGTGGGAAGGGGGTATCATGCCGTTCAAATGGTACCTGAAATAAGAGAATTACTGGAAAAGCTGCATTTTTAACCACATATCAGACTGGAAGAAACATCCTTCCTTGTGTATCTTCAATGTAAAACAAGGATAGGAAAGAAGCTCTTCCATTTGAAAAGATATTCTTCAGCTCTTCTCATCTCCTGTAGACACAGCAGTATGTCAAGAGCCAAGGGTCATATGAAGATAGAGTAATATCTAGATCTAAGTCTGAGCCCTCAGGGGTTGATGGCCTTAGTGATGTAGAATAGCCTCCAGAAGTAGCTGTATCCATTAGGTGTTCATTTTTCTAAAGTAGTGCCTGGACTTGACCATGGAATAAAAATCCATTGAAGGCAATGAGGTATTTGGGGTTAGGATCATATCCTTGCATGAAGAATGCAGAGGTCTACGATAAGCAGCTAAAAACCACCGAGATTTCTGAAGTTCAGGGTTTGCCTCCCACTTTCCAGATCTGTGGTGGCACTGAAATCCAGGAACGCATCCCTCAAAACCTCCACGTAACGTTTTAGGTACTGAAGGCTGGGGAACCAGAAAAGACGACAGACATTCTGTTTCCACTGACTTTGTTGGGAACAGCTGGCAGTGTGTCACACACAAGGTCATTAGCAACCTGCAGTAAGGAATTTTCCGAATGGTCTTTGAGTTGATGACCCCAAAATCCTACTCAAAAAATGCCTCCATGTTCATTTACCTGTGGAAAGAAAATACAAAGTGTTTTTTCTTTCCCCTAATAATCTGAGAAAGTAGGTTTTAATTGTTAGGTAGGTTATTCTTCCAGAGGACCTCCATTACAAGAAGCAGCTGTGTGTAGTGTAGGTTTGCACTGATGCTGGGCTGCACCCACAATCTCCGAGCCCAGACTAGTGGTAACCTGACCTATAGCCACAGACATGCCGAAGTCCTGCTTCTCGTGGATCGTTTAGAAAGACATCAAGGCTTAGAGTCAGGGTGCAAGTCTGAGGACAAGGTAGGAAGCCTGGTGTAGAGAGTAAGTTCTGGAGCCTGAAAAGGAAAAGAGCAAGCTCAGAGGAGAAGATTAGGAGTCGAGGGAAGGAGACTTGAAACCTAAAACCTTCCCAAGAAAGCAAAGGGATTTGTATAACCCAAGGGACTAAAAGTACATTTTGGCCCACGGTCTGGTTTTCCTCAGCACGTGCCCAGCCACAAGAGTCCATGTGGTTCTTCTGTTTTCCCAAGTCTTTTGAAATATAGATGCAAGAGTCTCAAATCCCTGCACTTCCCTGCATTCCTCAAGAAATTGGCCCACCAAGTAGCTGTAATTCAGGATACCACCATACACCCACGTGTAAGATTCCTTAACAACTATGCACATTTTTAGGCTCAAATATTTTAGAATTGTTTTCACTGTGCCTGAGCTGTAATTGGCTCAGTTTCCCAAGTGTTGGATCATCTAACTAGAGTGATTTTTGACTCAGAGCCCAGGCACCATATCAAAACATTTATCAATTAATCATAAAAAGTAACTAACATTGTTGTCCACCCAAGAAAAACTGTCACTTACAGACTCATGTATGTTATTCCTTATGAAAGAGCTGCTATATAGAAGTTGATTTCCTGCACAGACCAGGTGGAAAATCTGCTAAAGGCAGAGGTCAAATCTAGTTTAATTTTATACCCTTTGTTAAGAATGTTCTCTCTCTCTCTCTCTCTCAAGAAAAAAAAAAAAAAAACAACCCAAGAAAAAAACCCACCCTTGTGTTCCTTTCCAAGTTTTCCAAAGTTAATTCATGTGGAAGAAAAAAAGATTAGGATAAAATTTCAAATATTAAATTCAAATGCAGGATTAATGAGTTTTATTTCAAAGCCCCAGAGGTTGTCTGGAATTTAGGACATTTTTTTAGTAGCAGACACGAGACATAGCCAGATGCAGTCGTGTTTTGGACCAGCTCAGCACAAATTTAGCACCTTGAAGGAGAAATTTTATGTCTGTTTTGTAAAGCAAACATTTCAACTTTTCCAAAATCTGTTGTCCAGAAGATGAATTACTGTTTCATTGGACTAAAGAATGGATTTAAAATAATGCTGACGTGTTGCTCTAGCACATACTAATTGCCACCCTGATCAGCATTACTGTAGGTGATGTATGTCCTTTTCCCCATGCAATACATGCATATAATTCTTTTTCTTTTTTTTTTTAACAGCATGAAGCAACCCAAATAAAAAAAATGAATTAAACGTTTTTCTGAAGCCAAATTCAAGACAGTCCTTGCAACGCTCTGCAGGAAAGAGATTTTTTGCAACTTGGTTTCTTAAAGACCAGTAGGGAACAGCTTGGCAGATGTGCAGACATAATTCTTCTCACGCCCTTACAGATAGCATGGCAAACCCATGGATGACGAGCTACTTCACGCCCGGTCCCTGAGGCAAAGGAGTTGTAGGCCAAACCCGTCCCTTCATTAAAAGATTTTTTTATCATCATGAAAATTAACAGCATTCAACTTCCTTCCCAAGCAGGGTTGCTCCCAAGAAGCACTAAATAACAGTGGTGTTTCAGGTCACTATTGCTAGTTTGTTCAACCAAGTGAGAAATTCTTGTTTTCAGTCAAGACTGCACCTTACTGATGACTCAAGAAACACCAGTAACACCTGCAAAGTGTAGCCTGCAGATCCAGGGCAGGTTACCTGGACCACTGTGTCTTTTGGACAGCCAGAAGTGTTTAGCATTGGCCTGATTGTACTCTGCCTGAAATCAAATAATAAAATCCCTGTTGAGTTCGATGGAAGAAGGCGGCGGCCAACTTCGAATTTACTGCTTTATACATCAGCACTGAAAACTTGATGGGAAAGGACCAAAACCTTGCCGTGAACACCTTCAAACATTGGAATTTTGTCTTGAAAGATTCCAATTATAGCAAGAAGAAAACACTGGCGTTTCAGTTTCAGATTCTGGCTTTTCTTCAAATTGACATACCACAGTCTGTAAATAGAACCAAAGCTGAAAAATCATTCTGTTTAAATTCTTTCATTGCCTTAGAAGTCCGCCTCACCTATGGAGAATCAATGTAATTAGCTGTAACACGAACAGGTAATTAGGACCTGGTGACAGGCAAGATTCAGATGAACTATTCCATTTAGAAAAGCGCTCACAAATGTTTTTTACTGATTTCTCTTTGAGCTGGAAATCCTACAAGAACAGGTTTTCTTTTCTTCCCTCCCCCCTTCCCCAGCACAGACCAAAAATAGTCCATGGAAATAGCCTTGTCTCATAATATTTCTGTTTGTGTTCCTCATCAAAATCAGTAAATGTGATGGGACACAAAAATATTATGCAAAGTAACAAAGGTACGTAAAAATCTCTTTGTTTCATTCATTTGATTTTGGACAGGATGGGAGAAGGTGGGCGTAATTGTCAGGAATTTTAGATTATAACTGCCTTGAGCTATTCTGAATGTAATGCTGCACCATCACCAAAGGAAGGGAAAAGCTGTGCAAGGCACAAGGCAATGGTAGCTACACTAACTGCAACAGGATTTCACTTACACGAGGCTAGTGTCTCTTCTGGGTCTTATCTTTGAACTCAACCCCTGACATTTCCTCAGCCTTTTAAGCTGGAAAATATCTTAAAAGTCCAAAATTTCACCAAAATTTGGTGAAGTTTGGTGTCTTGCCTAGTTTAACAGGCATGTGGTATCAGTGGCACAAGTCTGCCTTTCACTTTGGATATACTAAGACGTGTTTTGTTCCTAGACACTGCTTTGCCCATATACAATCAGTGTCAATACTGTACAGTTTGACCCAAAACTCCTGTGCCTGAAAGTCATCCCCCAATCCGTTGCATCATTATGATTTATTGTCCAAATTCAGTTAAACTGCAGACTCGGCCAAGGGAAATGCTATCCAAAGGAAAACAGCAATAGCTGAAACGTACCCGATGCACCAACAGGATGTGAACACTACACAACACCGTCCCTTTTTTGAGAGCGTATACTCTTAACACAATAAAAATATCGGGCTGTGCTCCCACCTGGACTGCGTGAGTACCTCATAAGGCTGCTTAGCTGAATAGACTTGATGATTTTCCGTTCTTGGCCTGGGCTTCAGTGTGAAATATTCCCACAGTCAGATGCTCTTTTACACGGCGAACAAAGAGCGAAGCATCCCAGTGACCAGAAAACAACCACAGGCGAGCCAAACCTAGGACTGGGTGGAAGCCTGCTCGGTGACCAGTTGCTCCACACCTGGCTCGGGGGCTTGGGGATTTTGTACACGCTGCCGTGAGGATTTATGGGCCCTCCATCTATCACCGCATTGAGTGGGAAAAAAAAACCAACGAAAAACCAACAGGAAAAAAAGAATATAATGAAGATTTTTATGGGCCTAGGAGGAGCTAACCTGGAAATATCATTGGCACAAATAGAGCTGTTCAGTAGACAATAGCACTCTGATATTGCCACAGTTCTGTTTACCCCCACGTGGCCATCCTCGTTGTGAGTTCCCCACCCTCCTGGTCCCCAGCCCGGTGAGCATCCCCACCGCCCTCCAGCCAATGGAACACAAGCACCACTGTGATTTCCATGCTGACAGCTTTATTGCCTCCCTGACCTTGCTATTTTTAAAGAAACGGGTTATCTCAGTGGTATAAACAGGTCTTCCTCACGCAGTTATGTCATCCCCACTGCAGGGAGCTGGAGCCTTTGGCCCTCACTCACTTGTACTGTCAAGTCTGCTGTTTCAGGTGTCCAGGAGCTGATGGCATGGGTTTTACAGAAAGCTGCCTAGACTCACAAAGTGATTTTGTTATCCCAAATCACTCAGAAAATACAGCTTTAGAACCCTTCTTCAAACCTAGTTTACCCAAATTGCTAGAAAGAGTTAATCTATCCAAATTCTGACAGCCAAAGCTTAAAAGAACATCAGTGCATCCTGGCTGGGGGATGAGGGGAGATGCTTACGTGAGATGCTGGATTGAGCAGGGATCAGTTAATGTCTGCTCTTGTTAGAAGTGAGAAAGCACAAGTACAAGGTTTAGTGAGTGAACGATTCTTCGTATTAAGTGCGATAAGAAGGTAAATGACAAAAATGGCATCGTAAAAAATGGCATTGGCTTCCTCTTTGAAGGTACTTACTGCAAAACGAGAGTAGACAGAATGGCTGGACGTTTATCTAGGGAATAAATAAAATATTTCAACTATGTGATACAGATTTATTAAAGACTTGATGTCCATGTGATCTTTTCTGGGGCAGAGAGGGACACGATTTCAGAAAGTGTTATAAGTTTGGGTTAAATTAGAAAAGCACGTAATGATTTAGTAACTATGTTCAAGATTCTCTGTACGTAAACTATTTACTCAGAAGGATACGAATTAAAAGGAAAATGTCACAGTCTCACACCAGTTCTAAAATTCCTGCCTAATTCCATAAGCAAAGAAGCGTCCACAGCAAAGGTTAGACCAGATTTGTCAGGAGGCCTTTCTTCAGCTCCCATTAAAACAGAGCATCTTTTTCAGTCTAAGCTGGAATGAGGAAATTAAAGGGAAAAAACCCCTAAAATTCTTCTTGAAGAATATGGTCAGAACACGGCCAAAGGTATCTAAACTGCTCCAAATCATTTCATCAATCTCTATTCTTGTTGATCCCAGTGTCAAGCAGAGTGGCAGACCCTATCACAAAACTGCTTGGAAGATTTTCTTGGTGCCTCTGAGCCTGCGGGAAGCCTTGAGGGACATGCATTAAAGGAAGAGGTGTCCTCTCCTACTCAACTACTACTGCTTAGCCCTTGGGAATGGGAAGGGGGGGTTATGGGTCACTAAGCACCTATGTTGCCTTTAGAGGTGATGGAGATAGGTACTTCTGAGGCCTCCAGGGAGCAGCCAGTGTGTGTAAGATGCACAGTGACACCTTTCCCATAACGTCAGAGAGAGAAGAGGTGGGTTAGAGTGAAAATGCAATTCAGTTGCTCACCACTCACCCCTCTATTTTGAAGGAGTTCAGATAAGCAAATTGAAAATGATGTCATGGCTCCCACAGGACACTGCAGTACGTTGCCATTTGTCCAGCCAGAGTACAACTCTTATTAGCATGATATAACACAGTAGTTGGGAACTCAATAGAAAAAACAAAGCTGGAATTTAATAAGAAAACCTATAGCTTTTAATTCATTGCCCTTAACACGCAGAGCTACTGCAAATGACTGCCTTAACATGAAAACTCTGAAGACCAAAGAATTAAAGTAAATGTAATCAGCAGATTACTAAATACCAATGGGAAATTTAGAGCTATAGAGCAAAATCCCAGAGCATTAAAGGATTTACCACTTGGCATTGATGAGAAGCAAATCTTTGGATTTCCATTTCTACCCTTAATTAGCAACTGAGGTTTATTTTAGTCTAAACTAAGTCACAAAAGATAACACACCCTAAAAGAAAATAGCAGCGCAATAAACTTCATAAAATGTCTTCTTTAAAAAAAATAAAATAAAAAAGAATAGATTCAAATGGAAAATCAATTTCCAGCACTTCCATTTCCTTTTGTTTTCTTGTCTTCCCACCCATTCTCAGCTCTTCTCTAATAACATTCACCTCTTTGCTAGAGAGGTTACCAAGGGTGGTAACAAAGATAGCATTTTAAACCCAAAAGGGAGGTTCCCTTTTAGAAGGGACGTTTTAGGAGTGTTCTTGCTCCTTCACAGCTTGGTTTTTGAAAGTTTGCTGTCTCTCTGCCCAGTTCCCAGGGCCCCTCGCTGGAAGGACCTAAAATGGATGATCCGTGCTTCGACATGCCTTTAGCTCTGAAAAAAACAGCTGTGTCAAATGGAGCATTTTTTATAGAGATGCTTTGGGAGAGAGGAAAGATAAGGCTTTTCTGGTAAATCAGGAGATCCCTAGCTTGGTTAGCTGGTGTGCCCCTCTGCCGTTGGCACCGCCGGTGATGTACTCCCACTGGAGTGGGGAGCTGGCTGGGCTGGAGCGTGCCCAGCTGCCGAGATGCACCAGGGATTTGGTGTCTGAGTTCCTGAACTGCGATACAGACTCCCACCGCAGCATTTCGAGCACAGCTTTTGCTGTGGCTTCAAGTAAAGCTGTGAAATATAAGCAGCCTGCTTCAGAACAGGGAAAGAAAAAGAATCTGTGGGTAAAATCCCAAGAAATAGACAATAAAGAGCCGGTCCCAAACAAACCACGTGCTTCAGCAAGAAAGGAGACGAAGTACCCTCTCCCTGCTGTAACCCACTCCCTGCTTTCCTCTCTTCCCCAGTGAACCCAAGAATACCTTTGGTCCCCATAAAAATTGACTATGGAGTGGGCTGCGTGTGATTCCCGGGCTGAGGCTGAAAAGCAATGTCCAGGCACAATGCAGCAACAAAAGGGTGGCATGCTAGTGGGGCTAAGGCAGGGAAAGCAGACCCATTTAAGCAGAAAGATTTTAGGAAGATGCCCTGTCTGTGTAGGTATGGGCTCAGTGTATCCCTAGGGTACCAAGACAGGCAGCAAGACACATCTGAGCTGCTTGTTTCTTTGTCTTCCATGGTCAGAGGACATAGGACTGGAAGGGACCTCTTGAATCATCTGATATATCTCCTTCTATGGCAGGTACTAGGCCAAATGATGCCCATCATAAACTCACTAAACTCCCTTAAAAAAAGTGATGCAATTATTTGCCCTGTCTTTACCTACTGCAGATGCACCAGACCCTCATTTCAACATCTTCTACCGCTCTCTGCTCACCTGTGGAGACTGTTAGGAAAGACAATAGAGACACGAGGGAACCTTATGTAAAATGATTAAAGACTAGCAGCGCAAAAGCCAAGGTCAGCAAGCTTTGTCCAAGAGTTAAAATACTCATAACAGGCTCATACATGCAACAACACAACCTCTTGATTCATCCGCTTAGCTTGCGGCGTATCATGCCAAATGCCATTGGGGTCACTTCTGTGCTAAACCCAGCAGATAAAAGATTATCTTTTGTGTGAACTCAGCCTATTTAGCTCTGTTGCATTGCACTTGCTGACTTCTTACCTCGGTTCTAAGTTTTCTGGAGCCCAAAATGGACCACAGCATAACTGCAGTCATGGTGTTGAGTTCCTTTGTCTGCATTTGAAGGCTGAGGTGGGACTACATGCTCTCTCCTGCCCATGTCCTCCTTTCTGTCTTTTGTCCTTCTCTTCTGCATTCTCTCTGATGTGAAACAAAGAGCAATGCTGGCTCCACCTGAGAAGTCATCTCTTTGTCCCAAGGTTGAGCCATAGTTCAAATATTATTGGAATTTAACTTCACCTTGCCAAACACGGCCATAAATTCCCCTCTGCTCCCTCCTTGTCCTACATTACACTGTGGCTACACTGAGCTTGCTCAAACCAAAAGTGTTGAAGCCAGAGGCAGGGACGAGGCTCTGCTAATCCCCAGTGCAAACTGGCTGGTGGGGAGAGCCAAACTGGTGTCACCTCATGAATTTGCCTTTTAGCAAGGAGCCAGCACACATGTGCAGTGCCCCATATGGTCCATGGGTTCTTGGGGTCTGGGGACTCCAAGCTCCAGATCTACAGGTCTGTCCCTTCAGCAGCACAGTTACACATTGCTTCACAGTCCAGGCTTCGAGTCAAATCCAGCCCCAGCATCAGTCAAGTCCTCTGAGCTCATGAATCACCTAGGGATCAAAGCTGCATTAAGTGCAGCCAACCCCTGAAGTTTCAAAGCTGATGTTTAGGCCTCAAAATTCATTGTGCGACTTAAAAATGATGAGTTTTTTTTTAAAAAATCTACTTCTAATTAATTTTGTCTTATAGTTTCCAGTCCTTTGGATTGAAAACTGGACACTTGATGCACATGGTCAAAGTTTTCATTGCGAGCTAAATGAATTAGAGAACTGTATCTGAAAATAAGCACTGAGTATAGTCATAGGATCGCAGGAGCTGAGCCCTTAAGATAAACCATCAAATACCATGCAAAGTAAAATCACAAGTAAGCTCCCTCTCAACTAGCTCCTTCATGAAAAAAAAAGGAAAACAACCAAAACAAAATCAAAAACCCCCACAACCTCTTTAATGAATTACTTAACAAGTGGTGATATTTCAATTTATGGTCATTCCTTGGATCCTTGTTCTCAAGGCGAATCGTGGTGCTCTCATTTTGAGGCATTGATGGATATCTGCCCATCTGAGTTAGCACTCGTCTTTATCTCAGTGCTGGAGCAGCTCACTATCTTCAGTGTGTTTTCGTTTTGTGACACCTCTCCTGTCACCAGAAGGAAAACTGCCATGGGGGAATGTGATGGACGAGCGTGGCAGAGGCATGAACTGGGACTACATCCCCCGTCTTAACGGGGTGCCTTGCGCTAGCTCAGAGAAAAGAGAGAAAGCAACTCCCTCACTTGTTTTTTTAATTTGCTAAAACAACAGCTCCGTATTCCCAGGGGCAAATGTCAGGCATAATTGCATGCAAATTGCACTGGAGTCATGCTAACGCACCCATTGCCACCCAAGGGCTCCTGAAGGGTTAATATCGAGGGCTCGCAGGACTTCAGTTAATTTACAACTGGAGACCTTTATCATCTCACACTGACATTGAGGGCTCACATTTCGCACTTAATTACTTGTTCAGCAATCACGCCTGGAAGAGATAGATGTGTTTCTGTGTTTAGCCCATGCAGCTGTGAATTGTTTATTTACTTATCCTCAGGCCGGGAATGGCTGTAATTTAAAGGTTCAGATCTCTGCTACCCTGAGCAGTGCAGGTCTTCCTTTAAACACTTCCATATTGCTGCGGTGGAATGTCGCTGGAGATGCCCATGTTCTCCTCCTGTTCTGGGTAACGGGCCAGCAGGTGTTACTGGTTATCGGTGACTGTGATTATTTACACCAAACAACCGCTGCCAAGTTCACAATCATAACGAAGGATCCGTGGAGATAAATTTTGGAAGGTAAAAAGCAGGCCAAGGAAATGAAGGGAGACGAATTCCAGTAACTCAGCTTCTGGGGAGTGACTCGATCCCTATCTCGGCACTGAAATAGCTGAATCACAGCAGCTTCAAACAGTGGCTCACAGCAATTCATAGGCCAAATGGTGTAATTACAATTTAAGCTGTCAAATGGTGACCAGATGGCTTTATCTTTCACACCAGAGGCCTAAGAAGTTGGTAGGTGTGACCTTTCCACATACCAATCCACCTGCACGGAGCATGAGGTCTGCGAAAGCCCGTGTTCCCGGCGCGCCCAGCCGTGACACCCATCCTTGGCTTTGATAAGTTTTGAGTAAATCTGTGCAAAATCAACAGCCTCAGTTATCACAGGGCTCCCAGGTTGCATCACCCTTAAACGCCAAGACAGCAGCCACCAGCAACGTCTCTGGACAACCTCATCACACGTGGATGCTGAGGGTTACTGGAGCACAAAGGAGGGGGGACGCCCCCCGTTATTCCCTTAGGGCACATACAGATCTCCCAACTGCCTAGGAATGAAAGAGTTGTTCAGGGCAAGAGAATCTCAGTTCAATGGCTGGCTGACAAAATATGTCTCAGAAGGACGATGGGTGAAACTCCCTTCCAAGAGGGAGCAGCCAAACCAGTCTGTCCGTCCAGGCACCGCCAGCCCACGCGTAGGCAGAGCTGCAGTGCAAGAATGCCACATTGCAGCTGTCCTTCTGATATGTGTGCTGGAGGAGAGGTCGTTGGTGGAAGCAGCCTGGAGACATCACCTTAAAAAGCCTAAGGTAGTTCCTGGAGCGTTGTCCTGGGCAAACCCCAGCCCAGTTTCCCGACAGAGACCAGCTCCCAAGGTTAGGCGCTTGCTGGGGAGAATATCCTCGTAGCCTGTCCCGTCGCCAGCGGCAGCTCTCTCCAGTCTCCAGGAAAACCCAGCCTGGTCCTGCAACGGCCAGACCCCGCGGGAAAGCACACAGCTTTGCAGCAGCTCCCAGATTAGGGCAGGATTAAAAATAAGGACTTTGGGGTTGATATTAACCCCGGTGAATTATGCCTGTGGGCAGGTGGCAGGGCTGACATATACCATCAGCAGCAGAGTTTCTGCCTCCAGACTCTTGCAGAAGCCAACTGCTTTTGATTTAAAGCAAAGGCTTGCCTGTCCCGTGTTCTTATGAGAAACACACATTTCTCTGAGTCCCAAGGTTATTTCTAGCCCACAGATGAGGAGAAGGGGATGCAAGCTGACAGGGAACATGGCAAGGAAGGCTAATGCAAGGAGGTGATGCTTCCTAATATGTTTTTTTACCATCATCACCACTGCTGCTGTAACAGATTACTGATCTCTGAAGATGGATCATCCTTAAAATGGTTTAATAATAATATGGAACAAACAACAAATCAGAACTTTCTTGCTTAGAAGAAGTGAAAGAGATGTTATTTGGCGTACACAAATAAACAAAAATGCAGATAATTCCAGGGTGATGTGAATTTTCTCAGCAACAGAAATACAATCTTATGTGTCACTTCAGTAAAGCAAAAGAAAGAAGAAAAGAACCTAGATAGGTATAATTGAATTACACAAAATCCTGGAATTTGATGAAAGATAAAGTTACCACTAAGTCTCTTAAAAAAAAAAAAAAAAGAAAGAAAAGAAAGGAAAAAAAAAAAAAAAAGAGAGAAGATGAAATTAAAATGTCAAAAGAGCAGTGAGCTGCTTAATTTTTTTGGGTGCGTTCACGGTTGCGTTGGCAGTGCATCCGTGTGCGCGCTGAAGTAAAAACACTGCAAAAGCTGGAAAACTCCTAAAACGCAGCTTTTTACAGAGGGCTGAAATGAACAGCTCAGATGTGCTGCAGGACTTACAAAAGGGCATTGCAAGGGAGGCACAACTACAAGCAAAAGCTGAGCCAGTAACAGTCCCGTACATCCCAGCGTGCTGGGGCTGGGAAGAGCTCTGCGGGCTAGATCCATGCGGGTGGCATGAGCGAAGAGGACCCGGCCAGCTGCCAGGGTGGCCACCTCCACAACAACCCACTGACACAGAAAATGGAGAGAAATGCTTGCTTCCCTTTCAGTTTTTTTGCTATTTTTCCTCCTTGCTTCATTTTTTTGCTTCTGCTGGCTCTGGTGTGACGGTTAGCGGCAGCACGAGTGTTCGGGGTCGCAGCCTCAGCTTAGGTAAATGGGGATTTTCAGTGAACTATGAAAGTTTAACTCAGATGAATCTTGCCCCAATCTAACAGATACAAACCAGAAGGTAACCACTGGCTATAAATAAGCTCCCCAGGCTGTCAGAGGAATGATTGCCGAGCTGCAGAGATTAAAGTCAATGGGTGCAACCACCTATTTCGGAGGCAAGCGCAGAGGGGAAGGGGAGAGCATCCCTTCCACCGGCTCCCCAGCACTGCCGCTTCGGTCGGGCTTTTCCCACACTTCATGGGAAGCAAAAAAGTTTGCCGAGAGCCTGAGGGGATCCGAGGAGGCAAGGCGGGCTGGGAAGGATGCCCCAGGGTCCTGCTGGATGCCCCAGGGTCCTGCTGGGTGCCACAGGATGCTGGCCCAGGTGTAAAAAGTACAGTGGGAGAGGGAGGACCCTGCAGTGCCGCGACACCCAGATTATTTTTCTCCTGTATACACACAGCACTGGCTGTTGAGGTTGGCTGGCTCGGTAATAATATCGTTCTCGAATGCGTTTTTTGCACCAGGCGTTTGTAGCGGAGCGCTGGAGAAGATGCACTTCTGCAGGCAGTGCCTCTGCAGCTCTGCGACCCGAGGGCAGAGGGGGGATCCCGTACTCTGACAGTCGCTCATCACCACCCCACATTTCAAAGAGATTTTATCTGCCTGGCATGGAAGATTTCCCAAACTGTTTATGTTAAGAGCAGCTTTTGATGCCAGCAATGAATATTGCTATATGACTGAAAGGAATCAAAAGCTAAAGTGCCTGCGTGTACAGTTAATCTATCCAAACAGAAAATGTTTCTTAAAAAATTACGGCACTATTTTTATAACAAACCTCAGCCAAACTCAAAACTGAATAAATATAATATGTTCTTTTAAAACCAATTTATTTTTTTAATCATGGGCAAAAATACTTTCCTTGCTTTCATTCATCAGGTAATACTTCACACCACCCCCCCACCGGTACTCGAGCCCGGAGATTTGCCTGTGATGGGATTTCTGCTTCGGACGCGTTCGAATTGAAACACCTCCCGAGGCCGGTGGGCAGGCGGATGCGAGCACGTTAAGTTAACATCACGGCCAGTCTGTGGTTTCCATCTCTTTTTAACAAACCCATGAATAAGGTAAGAAAATGCCTCAAAGGGGCCAGTAGTGACGGGAAAGCAGTCCCCCTAAAGCCCTGATCCATCAAGAGCCTAAATAAAGGCAGAGCCGTATGTATTCCTATAGGATTGTGCAAGGGCATCGATTTCTACTCATATGCTCTTAAGGCAGGAAAACAGAGTTGCCTTCATCGTGTTATTAAAAATCTGGCCCGTACAGTCATTACCACAATGTCATTTTCATTAGGGCTGCTTATAGCAGAGTTTGGCCCTTCCATTCTTTTTTGTATTATTATTATTGCTATTTTACTTTAACTAGAAGGACTGCACGGAACTTTTCCTGGAGCTGTTAAGCATTTATTTAGACTTGCATCATTGCCCAAGACCACAATTTGAATCTCTCAAGCCTCATCCCACGATCTTTTACTCCCCTAAACGCTGCGCATATTTGATTCTCTCATGAAGAGGAGTCTAACCAAACAATTTGCAGCGTGCAAGTACCCTAAAATGTAGTTAAAGATTACTAGAGGAGACGGCACTCAGTGTTGAATAGGCAAGCGGGGTAACCTGACCTCTGAGAGCTTACACATCCCCTTTTTGTTTGTTTGTTTGCTTTTTTTTTTTTCTGCTGAACTTTCCAGGAGTTTCAGCTGCATCAAACCCGGGGCCTTATCGTGCTAGAAAAAGCCATGAAAGTGCTTTAAATACTAACACCACGTTGACCAATTGTGTATATATTTTTTTAAGAGGGGATGACTCCAGTTGCAAGCTGTCACAGAAAAATAGATTTACATTTCTTCCATCTGATTTTCTGGTATGAAAGGGAAGCTGTGTTTGGGTGCCGTGCCGTTCCCCCAGCATTTGTGCGCTGCTTATTCTGCTGCCCTGCTAAAGGTCAAAAGCAGGTAATGTATGTTGAAATCTCCACAGACTGGGGTAAGCTCTGAGGTTGTTGACTTTGATATCAGTTTTCTTCTACCGGGCGGGGTGTGTGGGGGGAATCACTCCAGCTCCTCATGGGTTTTTCATGGAAATTCACCAATTTCTCTCAGTTCAAGATCTGCTCTCTGATTTCTCCCTGATTATCATATCCCTCTGCCTTCAACATGAAGTCCTGCTTTGTTCCAGCTCAGGATGATGATATCATTATTACTGCCCTGAGTGCAGGGCAAAAGTTCCAGTTTGCTAGAACATTGGTGCTGAATGACAGAGGTTACACCAGGAAAAAACAAACACACACACATACAACCCCCCCAGTAAACGCACCTTAATAATAAGGAAAAATAACGAAAGAAGAAGTTACACAAAGCCTGAAATGGGAATGTAGCATGTCTGTGCCGTTGTGCAGGAGATGCTAATAAGCTCCGTGTTGCAGAATTAACCCCTGCTACGGGTTTAAATGCTCCTTTTGGAAATCAGGCTTCGCTCTGGCTGTGTGTGTTTTGTTCCAGCCAGGTTTCCCCTGGCTGCAGCCCGTCTGCTTTTAGCTGCAGACTGATACAAGGGGAAAAAACGGGTTTGCATTTCTACAACTTTAGATAATACGACATGAATTGATGGCACGAGCCACGTCACTTTACAGTCCCGCCGCCCAGACTATGCAAGGGGTAAAAATGACCTTTAAACAAACAGAATGACGGTCATTAATTGGTGCAGAACTGGATTGGGATGTTCCCATTGGGCTCCCGAGAGTTAACGCCACTTTTCTTCAGATACATCGAGAGAGATGTTGGTATTAATTCGCCCTCTTGAGCTCTTGCAGCTGTATAGGGAAAGTATTTAAAACTTACATTTAAAAATATATCTGTGACACGAATGTTCAATTTATTATTGCTGGAGTTTAGAAATCTAAGGTATCAAACTATTTTTTTTAATTAATTGTCATTGACCCACATATTCAAATAAAAGCGCCACTATGTGCCCACTGCGTTAAAAAAAAAAAAAAAAAAGAAAAAAGAAGCTTTTGAAAACTTCAGTTGTCAAAATATCCAGAATATCCCTTCCCATGAGAGCACAGGAAAGCTGTATGGGTTATTAAAAGAAGACCAACAAATCAGACTTTTAGCATTTGCTCAGATAATTAATCCAGGGAAAGGTACAGGAAAGAAGACAGAAGTAGACAAAAATTTGTCCTATGAGAAAATTTGATAGCCTAAAATAAGAATAATTTTTTTCTAAACGAAACAAGATGAATGCTTTAAAATCTGTTTAGCCATTAGTACGCACAGAGAGTTTGTCAGATGCGTGTGTATCCATAGAGCAGGGTAACATTTCCGATAGAGCTTACCCGTCATAACTCTGACAAAACACACAGTTCAGTCTTTGTGGATCAGGATGTTTTAAAGCCATTCAGGGAAACCCCTTCTTTAAACACAGTGGCTTGAGATTAAAATACAGATTTAATTCTTTAGAACATTTGTCCCAAATGAGTATAAATGTGAAGTCTGCCCTTTAAATTAAATGACAGCAAGAAGTCAGGGGAAAAAAACCAAACCAAAACAAACAATAGCAAACAGTTTGAGATTGATTCTGCTCTTGCTAACCTCATTGTAAATAAGGGACTGGCTCTAATTTCGTTAATGAGATTTCACCAGTGTAAATTAAATTAGGCTAATTATTTTACGATTAAAACGATCTCTGTCTTTGCAAATAAAACAGATTTTTTTTTTTTTTTTTAACACCAAAGGATTTTTTCAAACTTAAAAAAAAAATACTGGCATGAGCTATAAAAGCAGGACTCCCATGGACAAAATGTTACTGTGAGTAGAAAAAATATCTTTCTTAATTGATTTATATTTTTTTTTTTTGAATTTTGGTTATTTTTATTATTTAAAATTGCATCTGTAATCTTTCAGCTCAAAACCAATCTGTGCTCCATTCCTTCAAAGAGCGTTTTCTTCTTGTCGTCTTCATGTCTTTACGCAGCGAACGACAAACCCACCGTTTCTAAGCGCGTAAAACTCATTTGCCAGTGCGGGCAGCCACCCCGCCAGATAAGGGCTGAATTATCAGGTGTTTGAACCTTTAGAAACCAGGAGAGGCTTGTGTATAATCTGTTATACATTATGTTTGATTGTTATGGGGTTTAAGTCTTATATATCAACTAATTATTTTTCTAACACGAAAAGCAGATAGAATGTGCACCGTTCAGGGCAAGAGGGTATTGATTTTCGTTCCTGATACAGAAACCTGCCCGATAAAAATTCTTAAACCGTGTGTTGATAAAGCAAATCGTACTGTAAGTACAGAACAAGTGCTGAGAAGATAAATACGCTTTCAATTGCAATGCAAATACCTGCCCCGGCGGCAGCAGTTGACCAGTGCACGAAGCCACTCTCCCCTCCTGCACTGCCAAACTAGCAATGCCACCTAATGGAGAGCCCTCGCACAAGCCGAGCAGGCGGGTTTTCCCGATAGCAATCTTTGCTCAGCTTTAACAGCTCTTAAAAAAAAAAAAAAAAGAAAAAAAAAAAAAAAAAAAAAAAGCTTTACAAAGCAACAGTTTCAATGGAAGAATAACAAAATCCTGTAGCAAAGGCTGGACAAATATTTTGATTGCCGTGCTAGATGTCAGCACTTGAAACGGGGAGGGTTGTCTCAACCCATCCCTGTCTCACGGGCAGATGCACGTGGCCCCTAAAGTACAAGTTTTGGGTTTATACGGGGTGCACGGCCGACGTGGTAGCTGAGATTTATTATCTTTGTAGAAATCCCCCACTCCTGTTGGGCAGAAAACTTGGAGACGTGACCCGGTTGCAAAGCGATGTGAAAATACACGTTGAGGCACTAACCCCTGCTCTCTGCCAGCGCGGTCGTGACACGCTGTCAGCTTGCCCATCGCTCCCACCGCCACGCTGTGGCTCACGCATCCCCACCCACGCCGGCGCACGGCCGCTGGCGGAGAGATGCGCCTGGAGCAAGCGAGACCGGGGCGCCGAGAGAGAATAAATGTGCCTTTGCCTGGAACTGCTCGTTGCAGGTTGGATCTGCGCTCCGCAGAGGTGTGTGGGCACCTTCCCGGGAACGTTTTCACGTGGGTATTCCCAGGCTGGTGTGCACCAGTGCTCACCAACGCGTGCGTGGTGATGTGTACGCACACACAGAAGGATTGGGGCGAGTTACGCTGCGTTTGCACCGGCGCAGCAAATCAAATCTGACCGGCTTTTAGGACTGATTCCCAAACCAGGCCCTAATTTGAAGATGATTTAAGGTTTCCACACTAGTTAAATACCCTTGGGCTTCAGACCATCAGAAAGCAGTTTGGATTTTGCTCTCCCCTTTCCCCGTCGAAGCTGAACAAAGCACCATTCTCTCTGACACCTACACAGTTTCCTTTACGCTATACCCAGGATTTTCCTCTAACTTATTTCTGTAGGGCCTGATCCAAAGCTCCTGCTGATTTCAGGAGGTTTGGGATAGGGCCCTGCGCTTCTTCAGCTTCTGACCTGCTGCAGCCGGGTCTGAAGTCGGGGCTAATTTGAGTGATAAACATCAGGCCACACAACAAGAGTTTAAAAGGGGGGCTGGAGGGAAAAGACAGCAAATTTCTATCGAGTGTGCTATGCTTATGCCGAGGTTTGCAACCCCACCACCACCTAGTTCCAGCATATTCTAGTATGGTAAGGTTAGGGATAAAAATCAACTATAAGAAAGATACAGTTTTAAAAGCAGCAGGATTAAAGGCAGCAGTAAAAGCCAGTAGAGCTGGGGGAAAAAAAACGATGCAAAGAGTAGCTTTGCTACTCTCAAAAAAAAAAAAAAAAAAAAAAAAAAAGAAGAAAAAAAATCGAAATAATTGTAAAATAAACTCAGACAAGCCCAGCAGCAGAAAACCCGAAGCAAATAAAAGCGAGTGGAACAGATTTCCGTGTTTACTTTTCTTTCTGCAGTTGGATCCCTTGTCGTAGCCACAAGAACTGCAAGGATAGGACACGAAACGGGGAATAAAAGACGGGAAAAGGAAAAAAATAGATTTTTAAAGCACTTGAAGGCAAAGGAAGCAAATCCAAAGCCTCCAGCCTGGGCCAGGGGAGCTGGCGCAGCAGCAGCTCTGCAGAGGAGCGGGGCCGCTTCCCCCTCTGCCCAGGCTCTGTCCCAGGAGCCCGGCGGGTTTTTGCAAGGCAGAAGCTGGGAGCGGGGAAGGGGATGGTGCAAACCCCGGGCTAGAGGGGGGAGGAAGAGGAAGAGGATTTCGGGACGGGGAGAGGGAAGAGAAAAAGTCTAGTACATACAGCTCGATGAGTCCACCAGCCCCCAGCCTCCGCTTCTTTCTCTCTCTCTCCCTCTTAAGTCAAAAAGGAAATGCGGTGCCTTTTTTTTTTTTTTCTCTTTTTTTTTTTTTTTTTTTTTTTTTTTTTTTTTTTCCCCAGAATCAGAAAAAGAACCATCAGGAAGTTGGCAAAATCTCTAACTAAACAATCAATCGAGGAAATGCAACAAATTAGCGCGGGCCGTACGCTTTGGCAAGGAGGGGAACGAAGGGCCGGCGGGCGGCGCGCAACCCCGCGCAGTCCCGCGCAGCGCAGCGCAGGCAGCGCAGGGCGCTCCAACCCGCGATACCCTCTCCTTGCTGTCTTTTTACCCTGCGGAAACTCATCCTCCGCGGTCAGGTACGCGGCCGCGGAACCCCAGCATCTCCCACGGGTGCAGCCGCCCGGTTTTGCTTATTTTCATCGCTGCGGCAGAGCGCAGGGCAGGGGCTGGGGGGTACCAGCAGGGTTCGCCCCCCACCCCACCCCACCCCACCCCGGGGACTGCCTGCCCTGCAGAAATACCGATATCAGCCCATCTGTCCCCAAAAGGAGCTAAAAGGCAGCTCCAGCCTTTTCGGAGGAATTATTTTCCCTTCCCACGGGCTGGGATAAGCAGGACGGAGAAATGAGCGAGTTCCCTGCTGGTATTTCTTCTAAAAGTATGTTTCGCGGCAGGATGAGCGTGGCAAGGAGAGGGTTGGGGTTTTTTTTTAATGATTATTACTTTTTTTTTTGCACAGCTATCGCTCCTTCTTTTCCGAGGTTTTCCACAATCCACCCGTTCCTCCCCCTTTTCTTCCCGTTTTGAAATGACGGTCTCTGCCTGCTGATACGGGCAGAAAGGCTCCCCCCCCCCCCCCCCCCCCCCCCCCCATCCCTCCTTACGTAAAACAAATCCATGAATAAATACGTAAAACAAATCCATGAATAAATACTCGAGCGCAGCAGCGCGGTGCTGTCCTCCGCGGGAAGCGCGACAGCATCCGCGGGGGGACCGGGGGCGGGGAAGGGACACGCTCCGCGGGCAACTGCGCATTGCCGGGGGTGGGTGGGCTTCTTTAGGCTCCCGTCTGGGCAAAGGTACCCCACCCCATCCCCGCAGGGGGTTTTCTCTTGGAGGGGGGGCTCCGCCAGATGCTGCTGCTCCCCCCAACACCTCCTGCCTCCCCCCCCCCCGGGTGGGTGCGGGGCCGGGACCGGGGGAACCGCGGGCAAGGGGAGCTGGCCTCCCCCAAAAATGCGGGATACGCTCCGAGGTCACTGCTAAAAGCAACAGAACGGCGTATTTTTTAATAAAGAGCGTTCTCTTGCGAGCTGGCTGCTTTCCACCCGCCCCACGGATGAGCGGGCTTGGTAAACACGGAATAGAAGATTAACGCTGCTGTTCTAACCTCCTGGCGCGATCTGCGCCCTGCCAGAGCTTTTGCTGCTGCTGATCCGCGGGCTCCACAAGAACCCTTTTGTTTTCGGGGTGACAACAGCCCCGGGTCCTGCCATCCCCAGCGCAGCCCCGCGGCTCGCCTCTATCCCGGCCCCGCTCCATCACCAGCCCTCCCCTGCCTGGGAGGCACCGAGGCTCTGGGTGTCCCCCCCGCCCTCTCCCAGCAGAAGGAGAGGCTGCAAAAATCCGGCGGAGGGTTTTTATTATTATTATTATCATCATCATCATAATTATTATTAATTTTATTGTTATTTAAATTATTATTTATTTATTATTTTATTATTGTTTATTTTATTATTATTTTTATGGGTGATAACTTTCCTTTGGCAGCCGAGAAGAGCTCGCACCGAATGACAAAGCGAGCTGCCAGCAAGCTTTTCCAGCAGACACCGGCCTGTTCGCAAGAGCCTGGAACTTGGGAGGGGGAGAAAACCGCCCTAATCTGCAAGTGGGAGTGCGGGGCATTTATTATAGAAGCGTAGTGCAAAGGTCCTGCTCGGCAGCGGTGTGCGTGGAGCTCTGCGTCGGGGAAAAGGCGGAGGAAACGCGGCAACGGCACGTTGGTTTGCCCGGGGATGCCGCAACCGCACCGCAACCCCGCGGGAAGCTGCGACCCGCAGGGGCGAGATGCGGGATGGGGCGCGGGATGGGGCGCGGGATGGGCTGCTTGGGTTTTCTCGCTTTTGCGAAAATACCACCAGGTTGGGGCGAGGGGCGGGGGTAGGGAATAAAGAGCAAAGGAGGGAAGAAATACGGGAGAGGGAGCGGAGCGCCCCGCCGGGGGAGAGCGGGGCTCAGGCGGGCAGCAGCGCCCGCAGCAGCCGGCGGACCCACCGCAGCCTCCCTCCATCCCTCACTGTCAGCCGCCTGCGCACCGAGCTCAGCCTCCAGAAAGAGTATTTAGATAGCAGAAAAGGAGTCGAAATAAGAACGACCAGGGAAAAAAAAAAAAAAGAAAAAAAAGAAAGAAAGAAAGAAATTAAATATATTGTTAATAAAAGAGCAAAAAGCCGTTCTGCTTTCCCACCCTATCACAAACAAGACATTTACGTAGTAAATTGATTCCTTGGGTAAGGTTTTTCCCCTATATCGTTATACCCTCTCGATCCCTTCTGGTAAAACCCTCTACGTTTTGGGGTTTTTTTCCCCCCTGTTTGCCCTTTCCGAGTAATAGTGGCATGAGCTTGCTTGAGGATGATGGCTTGACTTGATTTGACCACAACCCCTATGACAGTGAGACCGGGGCATTTAAAAACCACACAAAATCGGAATAAGCCAGCAGATCGAAGCTGGAGTACCTGGAAAACCGTCAGACGAAACACACTGCAGCCAGAATGGGCTTTACCTTTATGAGAGGCTACAAATTGCTGCTATGGACACTTCGGAGACCTTTGAAATCCCTTCATTAGCTATTTGATGCATTTGACATCATTGTACCCCCGAGGTGTCCAAAAGCCTTGAAACCCAAAGTTTTACTAACCTAATAAAACGCACGCACACAAAATTCAGGGGAAAATTCAAGAATCAAGAAAGGAAAAAAAAAAAAAACCTCAACGAAACTCTGACGAGTTTCTGGAGATGGGTTGGATTAAACGTGGAGGAGACGAACTACTTATTTGTCAGAATAGGATTTTTTTTCCAAACTATTTTTTTTTAACTTAGACGCTCAGTTTTATAGCGGAAACGTGTTATAAAAGAAATCGAGCGTTCATTTACATTTATACCTGACAAGCTGTCTTCGTTTCCATCTTTATGATATATTTTCCCTCTTCCTTGATTCCTGCATTATGCAATAACTCAGTCATTTTTATGAACAAAGGGGAAATATAATGAGAAACATTACAGCAGCCGTGTGTATTTTCTGCCCACTAGCAGAGCGGTTTGCATGTCGTATATTTTGTTTCCAGCCAAAACTAACGATCTTAACGGCTTACATGATGGGAAAGGACCTATTTACAGTGTGGCCATTGTATGCCGGGATATTGGGACTTTTCTGTGCCATAAACATCATCTGGGCGGGGGTCCCGGCGCTGTTTCCCACCCCTTTTCAGGCAGCATCCCTTCTCCGGCAGCATCAGGGAGAAGGGGTCCAGATGTTTTTCCCCTGCTCTTCTTTTCCTGAAAGAGAATTGTTCACGGGAAAAAAAAAAAAAAAAAAAAAAAAAAAAAAAAAAATCAATATTGAATAAGAAGAAATTAATAATTAAAAAAAAAATCACCTTTGTGATTGCTTTGACCCAAGAAATCTAAACAGGCTCCAAGCTCTCTCAAACACAGCTGAAATTCAGCTGCAGCCTCCTCTCCCCTGCACAGTGCTTTTAATGCCCAGGGCAGCGTCTGGTGTGAGAAAAGCCCCTTTTTCTATCAGATCCCCTCCAAAGCGCTTGTTTCCACCAAAAAGTCCCAAAAGTGCGGGGCTCCCTGGGGCATGGCTGGGCTCTCGGGCACGGCTTGCTCCCTGCCACAGGTAACAGGCTGTTCGCACCGTAATTGAGGCACAAGTGCCATAAACCCGGTGGCCATTAGCAATTGGCAAATAAGCGTGCGGACTGTAAAGCTAAGTGTTGTATCCTTTAGATAAGGGCTTATCTATACAGCCACTAAACCCACACTTGCCTCTTTAGCACGTAGAGAGGCTGGGGGTGTTCCACTCCTACGGGAAAATATTTATCTAGTCCTTCTTGGACAGGAGGATTTAATCCAGCCTGATTCGACTTGCCGGGAGAAACCCATTTCTTGGTTTTGTTTGGTGGGTTGTAATGCTGTGGATTAAACCTCTTAAAAGCTTGCTGCTTGCCCACAAAACAAATAAAAGATAATCTGGGCGGAGTGACAGGCGTCTTAATGTATGGTGTCTTTTCTGTCGTTCCTTCTTGGTAAAGCTCATCGTTTGACCATCTATACAGGCTGTCGATAAAGCAAGTGTTATATAAATATTCCAGAAAAAGAAAAAGAAAAAAAAAAAAAAAAAGGAAAATAGGACCCAACCCTGCCAGCTGTCACTGAGGCTGGACCATGCAGGATCAGGTCCGTGTGGTCCAGCTGAGCTAAAAGTAAAGCCAGCAGCAAGTCTCCCTCGGATGGCAGTATCAGCCGGATCGGGCCCTGGGGATGGGCACAGCCAGGAGGCAGCTGGGGAGAATCCCTCTGAACTGGCACTGGTGTACACCCCTTGTCTGATCCACGATTTTAGGCTGGTTCAGAAAGTTCTGCGGTGCGAGCTGCATGGGTTAAGCAGAGTTAACAAGATTTAGGTCTTGATCCTGTACCCTCAGTCTTTCTCTGCAGCAGAGTTTTATCTACTTAAGGATGCTCTCGTGCAGTGTGGACTGCAGGGTACTAGAGACCTCAAATACCAGACTTTTATCGATGCAAAAACATCAGCAAAACTTAGTCTAGGAGGTAATTAGAAATATGTTCTGTTACTTTTCCCGGTTCTTTTGTAACTCCTGTACATTTCTAAGTTTAATACAAAGATTAGTGGCATTTGTTTTCCTTTTTACAGATGAGGAAACTGATGCACGAGGGAAAAAAGAGGTTCATCCAAGGTGCAATTTCAGTGGTTGGATTACAGGATTACAACACAGGTTATTTGTACCCCAGCCTGGTGTGTTTGTGCCAAAGCCACACTGACTTCCAGATAAGAGCCTCTGTTTGGTTCTTACTGAAGTCGATGGAAATTTTAGCACCGCTTTCAAAGAAAAGCCTGAGGAGACTGGCAAATAATCACTTGCTATTGATCCTTTCTGAACAGCTCTGGGTTGGTTTTTTTTAACATAAGCAAACGTCCCAGCCCCATCTGGGGCTTGGCATTCAGGTTGAGGGGGCTGTAGAAAAATGGGAGCACTGGTATGCTTTGGCGCAGAAGGAAGTAAAATAATCAGTCTTCCAAGGAGCATTTTCAAACAGGGGGCAGCTGCAATCTGAACCCTTTCTCTCAATTGAAATGGTACGTTTTTAGAAGGGTACCCTTTTTGATCCATCTATAAAATCCTAAAATACGACAATTTTGCTGACAGCAGAATGCATGAGAGCAGCAGACTGAATTATTCATGTGAAAGCCAAGTCATAACTTTCCTGATACGGCACACACAAATTTCAGGTCTTAGACACGAGCAGGAATCTTACACACCTTAACTTAATCCCAGTATAATGGAGCCAGATTACAAGAAATAAGGTTTTTCTCAGTAGCCATCAGCTTTGGAGATAAGGCTGTGGCTATCACCTCACTATCTTCCCGTTCCCAGGATGAAACTAAAATCCAGAGCCTCAGAAAGCAGGGGGAAACTTTGCCACTGAGTTCAGTGAGAAGAGATGAAATCTTCTGATAAAATAATAATATTCTATTACAGTTGGTTTCGGCCAGTTACTGTCCTGTGCTTGCCATCTGCCAGCAATGGATATTTGGGTGGAGGGATCTTGTTAGCTTCATCAGCAAAGCCATGTAAACCAGAATTGCAGCATCGGGGCATCCTCCTGTCACTCATGGTGGTGGGATTTGAGGGCAAGAGAAGCTTCTTTAGGCCAAAGGTGTCCTCTGAGAGCTGTGGAAAATCAGATGCTCGAAGGAGGTGGACACAGCCCTGTGGGTCTGGTCCCCCTGTGCCTACAAGCGCAGGTTGTTGATGTGCATTATCTGCTCCTTCCATGGGGTCCCATCTGTTATCCCACCGTGTTTACCTAGCCCTCTTATTGCAGTAAGCTGGATGATTGACTGCTAAGATTGAGCTGCAGTAGGATTTTCTTGCCCCAAATGTTATTCCTGAGGGCCTCTGACAGCTCCCTTCTGTGATCCCATAAAAGCCACCCCCACCCCCACCCCCTTCTGGTCCTCTCCTTCATTTGGTTTTGGCCAATGTGCTAAAAAAGAAACGAATGGGCCAATAAGTAGTTTATGGCGGGCACTCATTTGGGATCCACAATGACCCTGAGTACCCCCTGCCTTGTAATCACATTAGGTTGTGTTAGCCCGCAGCCTGCCACACAAAGGGCTATTCCACACACCTCTGTGTTTTCAAAAAAAAAAAAAAAAAGTGCCGAGGTAAGACATCAATTTTCCTGCCACTCAATATTTCAGACTATAATTGCTGACTTGTTGAGTGCAACACAAGCCAGCAGTAATTCCAAAGGCTCCAGATGATTTTATGCTTTTTTAGTTCTTTCTTTGTTTTTTTTTTTTTTTTTCTTTTCCCCCCTCCTGGTTTGTAAGAGTAATGCTGAAAACTAAAACAAAGCTGGGTCTTCATAGCTGAAGTTTTAAAAGACTAGAGAGCTTTCTAACCAGCCGAAGGCATGAGCAGGGAGAAGAAATGAGCACAGCCAGAGGGAGCAGACATTACAGTTCCCTTCTTCCAGAAGTATCTGATCAACACAAATCAAAGAGCAATTGACCCCTTCGTAACGATCCGTTTTTCATCAGGATAAATTTCCCGACTGGTCCCTTCCTTTCCTCCATCTGCAGGTGGTTCCTGACCCGGAGATGGGCTTCAAGCAGCATCCAAGGGGTCCAGGCAGGCTTCGAGGGGTCCAGCCAGGAGCGGCAAAGGCTCCGCTCCACCTGCCCAGCCGAGCGCATCCAGGCTGGATGCAGCCGCTGTGCATCTCCGAGCTGTACCCTCTAGTGGACTCTGTCTGCATTTTCTTTTGGAAAAAAATGGGGAGAAAGGGTTTCATATGCCACTTCCACCTTCACTGAGCATACCGCTGGAAAGCTCTGCAACACCTTCCCTGCCCTCATCGTTTCAGTATCTCACCCACCGAGTAGGCTCTAGCCTGACATCTTAAAAAAGGGATCTAAAAAACACAGCGCAAGAAAGAAGCCCCCCTGAAGCAAACGGCTTTTTCCCTCGTGGGAAGAAAGCTCGACATCTTTTTCATTTTCCAGGCATGAAAGGGCAGAGAGAATTCCAGCCTAAAGCAAAGGACTAACGATAAGTTAATCTATTTTGATTATATTTCGCAACTGTATGGATCTTATTAAAAGTAATCTTCCTAAAATAATTCACAGGCTGAGCACTCATTTTGGGGGGAGAACTTGTAATGACAAAATAGCCTTGTGAACAGAACCAGTTCTATTATTCAGGGGTATGAAATTTAAATGATGAATGAAAAAAAGACGGAAAACCACTTCCAATTTGCTTTTTACCATCATCACACTGCCTTTTAAGCCAGTCACTGTTACAGGAAAAACTATACAAAGTTATGAAAATTCTGCCCAGATTTAAAACAATGCTACTGACAGCACTTGGTTACAAAAAGGAAATCCAGCATTGAGGGAAATGTTTATATTTTGCGTTAAAATGTCAAACAACTGCTCTTTTTTATCCAGAATTGCCTTGGATTTTACTTTCCTTTAAATAGTGTAAATTACACATATGACAAATGTAGGGAAGAGCAGTCTAGAGCAGAGCACTTAATAATGTACAGTGGGGAGAAGGAGAGAGGAAAAAAACTGATAACTTATATCCAGATTTAAAAAAGCCCCACAAACTAGAGTTAACACTTCTCCACCAATCCCCAACCAGACAAAATCTGTAAAGTCCTCGTCTCTTGGGTATATCCACGTAGTTCAGCTCCGAGGTGACAGCTCAAGAAAATGTCACTGTTGGATTGCTCTGGTTCAGAAAGACCCAAGAAGATTCAGCCCAGATTCAGATGCTGATATAATTTTCCCAGGGCTTTGCAAGCACCAACATTGGCTCGTGCCCATGTGTTGGGCTGGGATGATTTTTTTTTTTCCCCCTTTTCTTTGCCTTTTACTGTTGGATTCGTGCTCAGCAGACAAGACACCTTGTGTGCGGTGGCGCGCGTGTGTGGTGGCACCTGCCCATGGTGCCTTCTGCAGCCTCCCAGCACCACAACCACCCGTTCCGCTGCGAGCCCACGGCCTTCATTCCGCTCCCCAGCCCACACGAAGCACCGAGTTTCATTTTTATCTCAGGTGTGCTGGAGGTGTCCCACCATGGGCCAGGCCATGTGGAATGATGGCCTTGAGCCGATAACCCAACTCTTCTCCTCACCAGCCCTCTGAGCTAGGGAAGGAAGGAGGCAAAGCAGAGGCAGCTGGTCCTCTTTCCCAGCTCCTCAGAGCTGCCTGGCAGCTATAACTTGAGGGATGTTCTCAGAATAGTTAGATGTACCAAGCTTGGAAGTTGCAGGACAGTAGAGGAAGAAACAATCATTATTATAACCACATCACCTTGTGTTTGCGAAGGTCTCCAGTCCAAAGCAGTTCTCCTTCTGCCGGATTTTTGCATTAAACGTTCACATTAATTTTATGCTTTGTTTATTTAATTGTAGGAGGAGAAAACCAACAGGCTTCCCCATTATCAGAGGAGAAGGAACAGTGGCAGGAAATTAGGTCACTGGAATTGCCCCGCTGTGCGGAGAAGGGGTTTTGTTCCTTAAGAAATTTCCACTGGAGAAAACAACTATCCCATGCAGCATAGCTGCCTCCTTTGTTTCATCTCAGGCCCCCTTCCCAGCTCTTTGCCATGGATCCAATTACCCTTCCCTGGGAACAAGATGTGGCTCTAAATTAAATCAAACCATTTATTTGTCTGGGGCAGCTTGGCTAAGACACATCATGCGGTTTTCAGAGAAGTTGCTGCCATCTGAAAGTATGTCTTTGCAGTTGTCACTTCTCATCAGGAAAAGGAGAGGCACGGGTGCCTGTGTCAGATTGGCATCCCTATCCGTGGGCCTTTTTTTCCCCTCAAGGGAAATGCTCCCACCCAGGATGGGTCCTCTTTTCCTTATTGGTGCTCTTTTCCTGTCTCCATTCATAGTCTTCTTTTTGAAAATACATTTTTCTGTGCTGCAGACATGTGAATCTCCAGGTACCCCAAAATTTGATTTCTTCCAGACCTCTCAAAACAGACTTTATGCAGGTAAAGACTTAAGAAGTGTGTTCTGGGCAAGAATCCTGTGAATTTATCTGCATTTTTTCCAGGCTGAAAGGAAGGAGGCGGTTTTCTATCCGCTTTGAGACTGAAATAAGCCCCTCAGTGCCTGTCCAGCTTTTCTCCTGCAAGGCCCCCTCACCATGGAGATGCCCCAAACCACATCAGAAGGCTGTTCTGGGACTTTAAGACTTCCACCTTTTTCTATGTATGCTCCCTTTTTGATGGGAACTCATCCATAAGAGCCTTTGGGACTCAAATGATGGAGTTCTCTGCCTGTTTATAGACTAAAATGGGTTTTATTTTTTATACATATGTATAAAAAAAGGTGCTTGTGATAGTGGGCTCCTGCAAAAGCCATGGTGGCCTTTGGCCCTGGGGGCACAGAAAGGAGCTTACCAGACCCTCCTAAGAAGAATTCATTAAAGAATGAGATGGAAGGAAGTAATGCAGGTTTCTGGGGCTGCATTACTGGACATGAGGCACTGCTTATGTCACCAAACAAGCAATCATACAGAAAGACCCTTAAAAGAATTTCCATTTTTGAGCACTGAAGCGTTTCCCATGATCCATTGAAAATAAGCAAGTGCTTCCAGGGCAGATGGAGAGAGAAGGTCCAGACAGCAACTTTCCAGTAAGCCAGAACCATCCTGAAGGCAAACAGATAAATTTGAACAAGACAGACACCTATGGCCGAAAGGGTTGGCACTTCAGCAGGCAAGAGCCCTCCCGGGCAACAGGGCAAACGCTGGCAGAACTTAACATCCAGTTTTGTATTTGCATTGGCGCTTTTCCCCATCCCCAACCCAGACTTTTGCAGACTTGCAGAAATGGTCCCCCAACGGGACACCCCCTGCAGCGGGTCCTTGCCACAGCCTCCGCTTTACACACGAGCCATTGTACTGCTGTAAACACTGAGTGATGGTGAATTAGAGACACATTTTGGAAACGGGCTCCTGCTTCTGTGTTAGGTTAATTAGTGGTTTGCTAGTATGTTAACTGCTCTGCACATTGACCTCAGGCTGGTTCGTCTCTAATGAACAAAAGCAGTTCTCCAGCAACAGGTAACCACTGATTGCTCAGGGACTATAACTTAACTAACAAGCATTGAGTTACTGAGTCTCCCATCTGGCCAAGAAGTGAGAAAATCCTTCTTAGGAAATTCACCCTCTCCGTCCCCTAAGGAAAGAGGTTATTAGAATAATCTCGAGTCTAATTTAAAACCTGAAGGCTGTGATAGTTTGAAATGTTCCTCGTTCCTTTTCAGCCCCCTGAAAGCTGAAGTGACTTTTTGGGCCATGATCTGATGACCGCCAATTTTGTTTCTATGGCAAAGTTCATCAAGAAAGAATTCACCTTTTGTAGAAAAAAACATTTTGACCAGGAAATGTATTTTTGCCGATGTTAAGTCCAGCTAGACAGGCTCTTGTCAGGAAGTAGGATAGGGCCAGGCTGAAAATCCAAGATTTTTCCCTTTCCTGTTAGGATGTCCTTGCATTGACAGGTTATAAAGCTGAAACACGCTCTGAAAAAAAAAAAAACCCAAATCATCAACAAGGCAGAGCGATGGCTCTTGGGTGACCCAATGGCCTGGTTCCTATTTTTTTTTCCATGGGATTTAGGAAGAATTGCAAAGGCTGCAAGCCTTTGCAAAAGATATGCTGCAAGTTGCAAGTAATGCTGACTGTGTTGGCTGCCAGGAGTTTCGAGATGATCCCTGGAAACACATTTGGTTTTAATCAGGCCCCTGCACTGTGGAACATCCTGTTTGTCTACACTTATTATTACTGACAAATTATCCTCCTCCAAATCTCAGGGAGCATTCACTTTATCCTCACATTAAACCTGATTGGAAACAGTAGGTTTAATTGGACTCAGCATGAGGCCCAGTCGTAAACTGCACCAGTTCCCTTTTTTATTGTGGCATTCACTAGATGTGTGAAAATACTATATTTCATATACAGACCCCAATTTGCTACTGCGAGGGCTGTTAAAGACAATGCACAGATGCCCTGTGCTACACGAGCAACCTCTGCCCACTCTCGGCTGGGAAAAGTTTGCTGTTCTCAGCAGTCTGTGTATGTAACACGTTGTTCCAGAGGAAAAGATCTGGCCCCAAAAATCTGAGAGTCGTCTTCCGTCGCTAACTGAGCCCTGCGCTTTGCAGGACTGCGAGGGTCTGCTTTGCTTCAGCTGAGGTCTGGAGTTTGAGAGAGATGGAGAAGGCGGTGCAGGGTGTGGAGGACTGTCCTCTCATTGGTCTTGCTGAGAAACTTGAGCATCTCCTTCTTCCTCTCATCAACTGGAGACTTTTCCCGAGGAAAAGGCTATTGCACTCAGCAAACCTGAGGGGTTAAAGGTGTATGACTTTAATATGTTTGGTGTGAATCGTTGATTATATAGAAGAGCAGAAACTCTTCTGTCTGATGGAGCCCACCATTGTTGGAGTGGCGTGATGACTGAGGGTAGGGTTGTGTATCTGGCCAATGCTTTTAGATCTTTCCAACATCTCTGATTTTCCCTCGCCTGGGTTGACCCTGCAGCAGTCGTGCCTCATCCAGGTGTGTGCTGCAGTGAGAAAGTCCACTAAGGTGTCATGTAGTGGCAATCTTGGGTGGAAGCCCAGAAAATGAGCTCGTGTCCCACGTCGCTGGGAGCTGTTGGCAGGAGCTGAGCTATTAAGTAAACTCTTTCCAATGTCCTGGGTGTGGAAAAGCATGAGACAGCACGATCTGTCTGGGCTTCAGAGGAAGAGGAAAAAACAAACCAGCAGAAGACAAACAGAGAACCCAACCTCTTTGCTATTCGTGTTTACACAGTTCAGGATTATTCATTAGGATCTGAAGGCGGGAAGGGGTGTGATCTGCTGAAATGAACCTTTTCATGGCAGTCTCTCCTAAGCAGGTAAAATAATGCCATTCAAGGGATTATTTTGGGTTAGATATTATTTTCAACTGAATTTAAATAGCATTTACATGTGCTATGCCTATATATACCTCGCTCTGGAAACAGATCTAGAGTGCGTTTGCTGTATTTTCACTTTGTAAGCTGTTTCTCCCTGTGTTTTGCCAAGAAACCTCTTGGAAATGATAAAAACATCACATGGGCTGTTGATTAAGGCTCCCTACCAGAAAAACAAATAGAAAAGGCGTTGCAAAGGTAATGAATATGCATAAGACGGAGACTCGTCCCAAACTGTGCCAGAGCACAACTCTCAAATCTTTCTCCAAAACTGTCCCTGACAAAATCCTTACCTCTTGCAAATAGTGTCACTGTAATGGTCCTTCCAGTGAGACAAAATCTTTAACCATCTATCTTGACAAGTAGCTTTGCACTTTAGATCGCTCTCTTGATCAGTTGCTGGCTGCTTTTTGGAGACTTATTTCTATTTGTTTAGGGGAACTTTTAAAAAGGTCACAGCAGAAGGCTTGCTTGTAGGTGGCTGTGATTTTGGGCATGTTCAGCCCATCTGAAAACCATGCCCATCTGCTCTGCCGTTGAATATCAGCCCTGTGAAGGTATAAGCCGGTGTGTCTTCCCGGGGTAGTAAAGCCCCAGTGCTTTTCTGGAGGCCTCACAGATGTAGCTCTGGAGCTGGTCCCTGCTGTCCCTCAGATATTCCTTTGGTGCTTGCAGGAGATGTGCAACCAGGGTCACCTCACAGACGTGCCACCAAAGCAGGGTCAACAAACCAAACATGCAGCTTTTTGTCCCCTCTGCTTCTCATAACCTGGAGTATTAATGTCTACCACGTCGTTTTTGGGGGCTCCCTTCTTTGTGCACCTTATTTTCTTTGGCTTAATTTCTGAGGTATGCACCCAGTGTGTGTGACTTTGGGGTATTTTTTAAACAGCCAAATCTACAAGTGAGTTACAGCGGAGATACCAACGTACGTCACAGAGTCAAGGCATCCGGCTTTCACTGAAAATTGCTTATATCTTTCTCGATGCGTTATGTTTCCTCTACGATATTTTGAAAGAAAACACACTGCAGTGGTTAGAAGAGATGTGGAGCTTCTTACCAGATGGAGGTGGCCTGACAGCTTGTAAAAAACCCTTTGCAAACAGCTAGCAGTAACGACAACTGACCTCAATTACTGAAGCCTTTCATTTCCCCATCTGGGTAGCGCGCTCACGATTGCGCGATGCTGGGGTGATAAACAGGCTGGAAGGCATTCGGAAACAGTCTGTGTAAAACCATAGCGCTTTTGAAAACATATCCCACAAAACAGATCCTTTCTCATGCTGTATTTTTCCCCCAGTTCAGCTTTGGTACTGAACTTTCCGTTTTCAACTGACCAACCAATAAATTAAAGCCAAACATTGGCATAGAGAGGAAAGATGGAGAAAGTTGACCATTTCCCTCAGGAGGTCAGCCACAAATTCCTGCTGTTGTCTGAGAAATGATGAGCTGCTCTTTGGAGACATGACTTAGATCATTTAGTGTCACAGGGAAACTTTTCAGGCGTTTCAACAAGGGTTGAAATATGTTGTCTTTTTTTCCCCCCCCTTTTTTATAAATATAATTTTAGACTATGTGTGTTCTTTTTTTTTTTTTCCTTCTTTTTTTCTTTTAATATAGTCTTCTATACAGAAAGTCAGTTGTGCATGGTGCTATTTCCTTTGGGCGATCTTACAAGAAACGTTCCCAGCTTGCTTCATGCCACTACAAATATCTCTTTACCTCGGAGAAAAGGGCACATCACTCACTTCGCCGGCCTAAATAAATTTGACTGCTTAGAGCTCTAACAGCTCTGGGTGACAAAGTACGTCAAGGAAAATATGTCGTTCCCTCTTCATCATTATTCTCACTTTCGTTATTCATAAATATAGGATATAAATCCATTGCCTCTAAAAGGGCTATCTGTCATGGGAGACAAGGTAGCTGGCGATCGCCTCCCAGTCGACCCTGCCGAGTTTCAAGACAAATTTCCAATCAAATGGAAACTCAAAGTGCTAAGGATGGGGGATTTAGGAGATCTTGTAGGTGACATTTCCAGACAGAAGGAAAACAAGCTTTCAATTTCACCTCAAATGATAAATAAGGAGAAATGGTTTCGAACCTTCAGCAGAGGCTTTTCTGGTTTTCACATTTACGACGGCTCCTTGCTGACTGACTTAACAGATGCAACTCGTATTTAGTGGGGATGAGTAAAATGGTTCAAGATGCCG
The DNA here is from genome assembly GCF_034619465.1 of Leptosomus discolor. Taxonomy (NCBI): domain Eukaryota; kingdom Metazoa; phylum Chordata; class Aves; order Leptosomiformes; family Leptosomidae; genus Leptosomus; species Leptosomus discolor. The sequence continues at coordinate 58,479,031 of NC_141398.1, read as the reverse complement.
TAAACGTTCATCAAAAACTCACACGAAGCCTGAAATGAGCTTTCTGCTGAGGTTCTCGAAGCTGACTTTTTAATTCCTCTTCATCATGTAACAGCTCTGGCCCCACTTTCTTCCCTGGATGAAATCCAGGGAAAGAAGTCAAAGAAATTTCTTCTGCTGAGATATTTATTGCATTTGCTGTTCTAGGAAGTATTTGTAACTTGTTCAAAGTTCAAAAAATCACCTCAAATCTTGCAGACTGACCTAGGAACCTGTTGCAGATTCATTTCTGAGGGTGTAAAACACAGGTCTGAAGCTTTTACAGTTATCTGAGGGAGGGAAGAAAGGTATAAATAAGTGCTCTTACCACTAATTCAAATTTTTTATGAATGTCTAAAAACAAATGGATAACTCCCCCAGGACATGGGTCTTATGCTGGTCTTTTGCTAAGTGTAACGAAATCTTTCTTTTCACAGACTTGTAATTACAACAGGTTTCCATTTGACACAAGGGATCCGAATACCTCTCAGAATCACCTTAATTTTCATCTGCTGGTGAATTGTGATAAATCCCACTGGTAGGATACTGGTGGATTAGCCAATAACATCAATATAGTTTTTATGCCCTTAACTTGAATAATAATTTCCAAAGCATGTGCTTTAGAGTTTTCCTTTTTGCATTTTTGCTGGTACAGATTTACATTTCACTCCTCAACTTTTTAAATTATCCCCACCCGGTGTAATGTAATGGTATGTAAATCCACCAGCAGTTTTAGAGGCTGCAGATCATTTAATTGAAAGAAGCATCTGGGGACGAGGGGAAAGTCCCCCCACGAACTCCCAGGCCCTGCTTCTTGTATCACATCCACTGAGACCCAAACGAGAGGCGCCGAAATAAAGGAAGAAAGTGTCAGGAGAAGGTCTCTGAGCACCGCGCTGGGCGGCAGACCACCCCACGTGCATCCAGAGGTCAGTGATCCAGACTAAAAACCAAAAGCAGACCTGAGCACATTCCCAAGCAGCAAGCACCAGCAAGGACTGCAGTTTACCTGATGAAGTTCATCTCTACAACACGCTTTTTTCTCTTCCTTTTTCGGAGAAAAAAATGCCTCTCGGTTGTATTTAAACTATAGGCGTAGTATTAACAATGATGACAACATCAGCAATGTTAAATGTGGTCACAAATGTGGTATTGGTTCATGGCTCCCCCAAACCCCTTTTTGGAGCAGGAGACTGGTAAGTCTGGCAGTAAATATTGTCCATTGTCAGAGCAAGGAGGTGGTGGCCCTGCATCCCTAAACATGGGCATTTCTTGGAAAGAATTTTTTTCTCACTCATTAATATTTCCAATACATTTGCTCTAGGGATGAAAGCAGCATTTTCTGCAAATAGCATTTCTAGGAATAGTTTATGATGGCTCATAGCTGAGCATCGCTGAACAGACAGGCTAAGGGAGACGGATATTTTCTCTACCATTTGTGGAAGATTTAGGCTTGCTGTGTCAGGAGGTACCCTAGCACCGGAGGCATGAAAGCTTAATAATAACAAAAATTATTATCTTAATGGGCATATTCATCTCTGGCAGAGCAGAGAGTGAGCCTGTGGTGGTAAACAGCAAAACCATCAGACGTGGAGCCTGATTGTTTTTTGGTGTAAGAACAGACACATACCCTCCTGCAAGAAACCTTCCTTCCTTCTCAACACGACTCCTTAGCTGTGGAAATATGGGTTCAATTTGTTTTAAAGGTGCATTATGAAGCTGGAGTTAGAAATTAGGCATTTACAGTTTCAAAGAAAAGACATCTTTGGGCAGGGAGGAACTTGTAATTTTGTCAAATTACACGGAAAATGAAATCTGAGGAGCAATAAAGTGCCTGAAATGAGGTAGTGAAAAGTTCCACAATGAAAAACCCCTATGTGCTGCACATGCAAAACCCACTTTTCTGTCGCCTTTACTTAATTCTGCACATTTCTCCACGAGCAATAATGACATAGTCTTGCTTTCACTCTTAAATACATGGCTCTTTGTTTAACTGTTTTTATGCTAAAATGGGAGGATAACCATTCTCGGTTGCATTTTGGCTTTCCCTTGTCCTCAGCCGTTCAGATTCAAACGACATAATTTGATTCAGACAGGTAAATAATCCTTATTCTTACAATTAAAAAAAAATGGGCTGTCATGAATTAAAACTCATTTTTCCCTAACCCCAAATAAACATTAGTCAGCCTGCATTTGATTGTAGTAACACACTTGTCATTTCAGATATAGCATGTTGGAGGGTTTTTTTCCTAAGGGCTTTATTGGAATTCCTTGGACTAAATTTGCTGCGGGTTTATGATGTCTCCATTAAAAATCAGAAACCAAATGGATGTGAAGGACTCCAAAGAGTTTGTAGTACAAACACGAAACAGAAATAACTTGCAAGATTTTTCATTTTAAAGCTGCTCCTGTTTCAGATGTCACACAGTAGTCATTCAGGGCCAAATGTGAAGTACTAAAGCACTTACTAAACTTATTTTGGTTTGCCAGCTACAGATGACATTAATGTGCAATATTGCTTCTCCCTTACTTACAGTAAATCCAGAGTAAATCTGCTCAAACGCTTAAGTTTTCACTGATTTTACGCTGATAGAGTGGAGATCTCAGGGAAGATCAGAATGGAAATCCCATTTAAGAAACAACAGTGATCTATCTCCAGAAAAGAGGTTTATTTCAAGTAATCACAGCTTGTATTTAAAACTGTCCTGATGCAAAGTTATAGCCACTTTTGTAAAGTGTGATTTTTAGGTTCTTCCTTATTTTAATAGCAGAGCAGAGCCCCGAGGGAGAAACATGGGCAACAGAATCTGAAATTACAGTTTCTGGTTGCTTTTTTCTGGTAACTGTGGAGTAACAGTAAATTTCAGACTTTGGCTTCATCATAGCTCTCATTACATCAATGGTAGGTGTCCATTAATTAAAACGGGACTATAATTAGGCTATTTCTCTTCCTAGCAGTGTTTTAAGTCTGAGTACCTAAAAACTGCTGCAGAGAGAATGGAGTGGTGTCTTCTCTATATCCTTGGGCTGATGGGACAAGAAGAAATGGGATTGCATTACAGCAAGGAAGGCTCAAATTAAAAATTAAAAAAGCTTCCAAATGGTGAGTGTGACAAAACATATTCCTGCATGGCCTGGGGAGCCACGAAGGCTGCAGAGCTTCCAGGAAAAGCCAAACGTTTCTTTTGACTGAACATTTTCATTTTGCCGTTTCTGGGTCACAACTTTTGGCTTTGATCATTTTTAGGTCAGTTTTACCTTGTCTTGCCATTTTGCGATGAAGTGGCAAAACAGTACTCAAATGTATTCAATGATCGACGAGTAATAATGCGAGTTGTAACTCATTGTAGGCATTTAGATGGCAAACGGTCGTGACATGAAGCTTTTAAGGTATAATCAACAGAGGTGAAAGGGAGCAGTAAGCGAGCAGAAGTTAAACACGTAACCTTCTTTCTCAATTACCTCCCAAATCCATACCTCCGGTATTCACTAGTCCTCATTTACACTAGAATAGACCCATTTTACTTTCCCTTTCATATTTTACCCTGCTGGAAGGTAGCCCACTCTCTTATGTCAGACCTGACAGGATATGAATTATCTCCATCCAGCCTTGACATAACTTCGTGCACGGTGATGTAATGCTCCAAAAAGTCTGGTTAAAAAAAAAGAGACGGTACTTATTAACAGGAAAGGAAACAAGCCTCTGTTTGACAACCAGTGGCTGAATATCAAGGAGAGCTTTCTTAGGAAAAAAAAAAATCGTTTATGACCAGATGAATTACTATTATTTATTCAGAGGGAAGAAATGGCTATTGAATTTTTAACTAGAATCAGCTGGCTAAGCAACGTACAAGGACCAGGTATTTGGGCATGACTTCCAGGTAAATTCAGACAGGAAAGGCTCAAGCCTGTTCCCTCCGGGATCAATAAAATCACCAGAACTTGAGCGTGAGCTGGAGCAAGCACAACCTGCAGCATTCCCCTGTGCTCTCCTTCCCCTCCCTCGGGGGGAATCTACCAGAACAGTATCACTCCACTCCAGCAGACCCCTCTTTCTCCTTTCTTTCCCCATCTCCTGTGGGTGCAACACGCTTGTGTGAAACCCCAGCTCTGTCACCCCCTCATCCCTTCTGCTCTGAGCTCTTGCAGCCGGGGCTGCATTCCAGCGGCGTGATCTGAAACCGTATCCCTCTAAGTTCATGAAGTATTCGGCATATGTGCATGTGGACTTGTGAACTTTTACCTTTTACCTATCAGCAATGCATCTCGCTTCACCCTTTCCTTCCCTTGAACTCACTGGAAGTAAGCGGTGGAGACCTGGTCTGCACTGTGTCATGGAAAGGTCTCCAGCGTAGCGTCATGGCAAAATAGCTCCCTATCTACATGATTTCCTTGCTGTGTTGCTCACCCTGGGCTGAGGCTGGAAATAATTGGAGAGTATTGCAGGGATCTCAGATAGATTTGCAGATCAAAGCGCATTTTGCACGGTGTGGGTGAGCCTGACAGCCCCAGCAGGTGCCAGCTAATGTAGCATGGCTGCAGGTGATGGCACCAGGCAGGAGACTTTCTCCAAGAGTGGTTTGAAGTCTCTAGGGTCAGTAGAGTTTGTGGCAGCCAGAGCTCAGGCTGAGCCTGCATGAGTAATATCCCTGGTGCTGGGCCCAGGGAGTGTGTTCAACCCGGGGAGTTGGAGGGAATCAATAATTTTTTGCAGGATTTCCATCATCGGGATGAATTACACGCCAGCTCTGAGTCTGATGCTTTGAGAAGCGGGAACTGCAGGGTGTCCTGACTCACAGCCCTGCCTGCGAGACACAAGAGCCCATGTTTAGGGACTGTAACCCAGGGATGATGAAAACCCATTTCATGCCGGTATTTTGCTCACATTTCTTTTTTAATCAGCAGAGCGCTGCCCGGAGACAGTGCCTGAAGCAGACTGTGGGGCAGCGACAGGAGCCTGAAGCAGCTTCTTGAGCTGCCCTGCGCTTTCCCGAGCACATTTTTGTTTCCTTTCTGTTCAGTTTGCATCACTGCAGCCCACGGCTTAGTTAGCTGATGGCAGCATGCTGGGCTGCCCCAACCCCTGCTGTGTGGTCCCCACCATGTCCATAGCTCCCATGGGAGATCCCTGCCAGGGCTTCTCCTGAAGGCACGCTGGGATTGCAAACCTTGAGTAAACAGGGCCATGGAGGTGGCAAATGACAAATGCATTTTGCAAACGACAAAGACAAACCTAACATACGCCTGGGTGCCGCCGAGCATCGCTGCAACCCATCTTGAGCTACATTAAAGGCATCAGCTGCAAGGAAGTAATGCAGTAAGGCCGTGTCTTTAATGAATGTGTCCAAAATGGCCTTCAAGTCGAGTCTTTCAAGCCTTTCAGCTTGAAGATATTCAAGAAAGGGAGCAAAGAATCGTGGACAGATATCCTACTATTCCTAATCTACATGTATCGCTTCTATTTTTGCAAACCATACCGTTACTCATATATGTGTGGTTTTTATGGAAGAGATGGCCTATGTGTCTCTATATATGCATATATGATTACACATTGGACTTTTTTTAGCTAGAAACTTAGATGCCAGTTTACTTTTACTTTCCCCTGTTTAATTACAAGACGAATTTGGTTCCTGGGGAGGTCAGCCTGACTGCAACGGTTACTGCCAGACATATCGCAATGTCAAGCTTTCCCACGCAGAGCTCTGCCAATGTCTCCCAGCCTTGACCTTGAAACACCCTCTGCCATTCCGAGCCCTCAGTGAAAGCTGAAAAATGTGCTGACGCTGAAATCCCTGCTGTACACAGAGATGCAATATTCGGGGACAGTTCAGAACAATCACGTTCCTTTTGCAAACGCGCTCCTAGGCTCCAGGTGCTGGGTGAGAGCTGCGCGAGCTGAGTGCTGCGACAACCATGTTTTGCCACTGCGATGTCATTTACACACTCATGACACTTAAATCCAACTGAGCCCTATTTATCTCTATTATAATCCAAAGCGGACTGGTTAAATCTCAGGCCCTTAATTCTGGTTCTTTTTGATTCATGGAGAGCTAGGAGAGCTGCAAGTGCGCTCTGACCCCAGGGTGAGTCCGGTGATTTAGGAGCTCAGGTTGTTATCTCTTGTCAGTCCTCCACGAATGCATTTGCAATCTCAGGGTCCAACTGGAAACATTTGTCAGTGCCCCTTACATAATACTGGGTTTTATGGAAAAATTGAACCCTCCAGTACATGCAGAGGAAATTCCAGAGCAAACTTACTGACAGACTTGTCTTGGAAGTTAGCTAGTTATTTTGGCAGAGACACAAGATTTTTTTTTCCTTCTTCCCCACCACCCTTTAAAAAAAAAAAAAAAAAGGAGGATAAAATCTCTTTGGAGCAGAGGGTCTTGAAACTCAGGAAACCCCACTGGTGCTTTGCTTTCAATTCTCTTGAGGATGTTTGTTGTGAGTCAAGATGGTGCACGCTATTAGAAAAAAATGCCATTCGTGAGACAGAAAGCTGCCAATAAAAGAAACCTCTAGAATAACAAGGTTGGCAATTTGGTGTTTAATGTACGAAAATTCTGCAGCTTCTTTGATTGAATTTAATAATTACTAGAATATTGCAATTGGGCTGACAAATCTTCAGCAGAAATGGGCTATAGCAGCTTAGTGTGTGTTTTGTGGAAGGCAGAGATCGGATTTTGCTGTGCAAAAGAAGGAGCCACAAAGCCCGTGACCACAAGGCTCTCACCTGGTGTTTGACCCCAAAGCTGAATTGCTGCAGGAATGAAGTGCCAAGAGCACTGGGAAACTGAGTCAGCACCAGCTACAGGCAAAATGTGCCCTAAATCCCAGCGGATGGATGTCCAGTGGGGCTGTGAACAAAAACAGAAAAAAAGATGGGTTTTAAAGAAGAGGGCTCTGTGTGTGTTAAGGCCGTAAACGGACCAAAAGTGTGTGTGTTCTGGTAATTTGGAGAATAATCTAAATTCATTTATGAGTAGGAGCTTTTCAAGGTGATGTCCCTAAAACTCTGGTTTAAAAAAGCTTTTCCATCGAATTTCTGTGGACTTTGATCAGGCACCCAGCCGCCCTGTAAACACGAATGAGTCTTGCCTTAGAGCCCCATCATCCTAAAATGCTCGCTAACCCGGGTGTCCTAATTTTCCAGGTCAGGGAAGTGTGTGCCTGAAAGCAGAATACACTGTGGGTACAAATGACTTCCAGCTGGAAGGGACATTTTCATCCTTTGCTGTTCTCACCGCACACCTCACCTTAACCAGGAAGGGTGAAAGCAGCTGCATGTCACACCCACGACGATGCCTGAGGTGACACTACCGTGGCTGGCACCCCTCCGCTCCTGGCATTGGGCATTTAGCACCACCACAGGGGACCAAATATCGGAGAAAGCGCACAAAGCGTTTTTCATAGTTTTCTTGCTCCCCCGCTCCAGTCCTGGTCTGTGGCTTTTCTGAGTCATCTTGTAAATACCAGTCTCTGCAGCAAGCAGGACCAACAAAAAAAGAAAAGGAAAGAGGAAAAAAAAAAAAAAAGAAAGATAAATGGAGAAAAACGAAGCCCTCCTTCTGCTTCCCACCAACGCCCCTCACATTTGTTATTGCGTAGGAATCTTCCTGGCCAGACTTGACCTGCAAACAGTGGTCACCAGTGAACCATCAAAGGCCTTTCACATCTCCAGCAGCTGCAGGGAGGTTCCTGTAAAGCGCTCCTATCACTTTGACACCTCCAAAGCGGACAACGCCAATTCTACGCTGTCATGAGCTGTGTTTCAGGGACCACCTTCAATGCTTTGGCTCCAAAGTGCTGCTTTTTTCCAATTCATTGACACAGGGGGATATATATCTAAAAACTTGGCTGCAGCAGTGAGTGCATGCCTTGAGGATTACATAGCAAGTGAACTTTGTCAGTGTAAGCCCTAGTCAATAGGAGGAATTAAGTAGAAAGACCTCTATTGTTCCAGCCAGCCTTCTGAAGGCACTGATTGGCAGTAAAATGTCTTAAGTGACAGATGTAAAGTAAATATTACCTATGCCAAGTCTCTATATTACTTTGATTACCCACCATCAATCAATTTGTTCTCTGCCTTGTAACAATAGCAGCTGCTGTTATACTTTAGACCCCTCTGATGAAGCCCGAAGTATAATTGATTAACAAACTGAAAAGAAAGGTTACACAAATGACAGCAAAATGTATCTGAGAAGAAAAATGAGAGTATTGTCTCTGTGCACATGTGTGTGCCTTAAGTACCTTGGCTATTAGAAACAGAATGATATACCTTCAACAATATATATATATATATATATATACATATATATACACACACACACATGTAGACATATACACATGCACACACATATATCCCTTTAAGCCAGCCAACTGCCTCATTAAATGTTAGGCCAGTATTTGTAATATCCCCACGGCTTTTACAATGGCAAAATGTCAGGAAGTCCAAGAAAAACTGCAGTACTGAGGTTACCTTGTGAATGAAATCAAAACTAGAGGTGAAGGTGCTGTACGAGCAGGAGATACCCGGTGCATTTGAGGTGGAGCACAGCTACAAGCATTAATATCATTTCTTGCTTCCAGGGGTTACTTGAGACGCAGTGCAACATCCCTTTTTCCCTTCATTTGTTCTAAAATTCTCACGGGCTCACAGCATTGAAGGTCCTTTTATATTACTTACATGACAGGGGAGGACCAAGAATTTTCAACTCCCTCAAGGTGAAAGAAAACAACTTTTTTTGGAAGGGAAGAGTGCACACACTCACTTGAGGGTTTCTCAAGGTGGCCCAGATGCGGCCATGCCCAGGTACAGTGGGAAATACTCTGCACACACGCTGCCTTAGCAGATGTTGCCCAATGCCTCTAGCCTTCAACCTTCTTCCCACTAGCCACGACAGCAAATTCAGGGCTCAAAGCATTTGGCCATGTGTAAAGATGTAACAATGGCCACACACGGTCGTGTTTTCTTCTTCTGACAGGACCAGTAGCAGGCACTAAGGGAAATACCACCAAAAAAAGAAATCTAAGAGTAATGTCTTGAATATTCTCCCAGTTTAGGGCTAGTACCAGTGCAGGGATATCCTCATCTGGAAGCTGCATGTGTGTCATTGCTATTCATGGTCACTGATGGATATGTCCCATGGGGATTTCTTTAAACTCTTTTTCAAGCCATGTCTACTCTCCGATATCCTGTGGCAATGAGTAGCACAGGGTGTGAACAAAACAATACTTTCTGGATTTGTGCTTAAGCCCTGCTATCTGCTAATGTCACTGCGTGCCCCAAGGTCAGCATGAGCCCACAGGGTTCCCGTCCTGCTCTGAGGGTGATTGCGCAGCTCCTCCAGTGACCCAGCGGTAGGCCAGCTGCCGTGTACTGGGGGCAGACAGGGCTCTGGGCCATCGTTTGGACTACCTATAAAAGTTTGTGACAGAGAGCCGTAACTTTGAAACGTAAGGACAGAAAGGTAGAAGCAGCTGTTTCAAAGGGCTGCTCTTTGCCAGAAACATCTCTGCAATGACAGAAAGCCCACCATGCTCTGTTAATAGCTGGTACTGGTTGTCTTTTGACCCCATATTTGCATTTATGGTGTGTCGCAGCACTTTATCACCCTGTGAATCACAACAATCAGGTACCTTGTTTAATAATACTGAGAATTAAATGTACTTCAGGATTCACTTCACATTTCAGGTCCCTCTCATGGGTTGGTTTGGGATGAGCCTTTTCAGACACTGGAACCAAATTTACATTATAGTGATTCTATATCTCTTCTCAGCCCTAGCAGCCTTGGTTCAGCATGTGCCTAAGTAATGGAGATGAATCCTTTCATATTTCACAGTGTTCTTGCTCTTTTCTCAGTTACTGTGTTGGTGGGGTTCATATGAGTGTCCTTGATACACAAGTTTCCTATTTTTCCATAATACATGGGGGACCAGGCTAGTGACAGGCTGAGGAGACAACATGATAAGAGAAGGATAAATTGGGGAATACTAAAATATCAAAGAGGAGGAGAAAGCAGGCATGAGAGCACCATTTGGAAACAAGATTAGATGTTATCCTACAAGTCATGCTCACCCTTTGTGCCTGGGTCCCCACGGGGACTTCCCACTGCTGTTGTTAACAAGGTGGATCTTTATGGTCCATTCTGTCCTTAAAGCCTGTGAACCTGAGATTTTTCCATAAAGTTCCAAAGATTCAGGAGAGCTGTAGAAAAAACATCTCTACGTCACAGTATCCTCCCTGCAAGGAGAGGGGTGACCGTATACCATGGGGGAAAGGACTCCAGATAATATCCTGTGAACCTATAGCACAGGCTGTCTCCTTGGCTTTCTCTCTGAGAGGGGGTAATGTTGGAAACGGCATAAAAATCAAGCTTCCCGTGTGACTTTATACAAGGGCACCATATTGGCATTCGTGCCAAGACAATTTTAGTAGCTTTAATGCTGCTGCTTTACCACTAATAACTGCCTGGTTACTATATTGGGTCATACATGACAAATCTAGCTACAGAATTAGCTGGAGCGCCTGATCTGTGTATTTTTGGAATTACTTTTATGGTAAAATCATTAAGGCCACCCACCCACCAACATGTGATCTCCCTGTTGGCTTGGTTTTGATTAGGAGTATTACCAATACGAAGCTAAACATTTTCCTGAAAATAGCTATTGTTCAGTGGCCTTCAGCAGCAGATGGCCACAGCAGTAAGCACTTATTTATAGCTGCTGTGCAGTAGCTCTACTTAGTTAATGCGTTGAAAACTTATTTTCCAGGCAAACTGGGAGCCCAAATGGCTATAGAAATGGTTGATTAGGTGGTCCCAGACTTGTTTGCTGGCAAATGGCTTTACTGCTGCCTGGCTTGTGTAGGTGGCAACCTGGAGAGATGTGAAGTGCAAAGAAATAAATTGCTGAACACTTTTATTACGGGTGGATGGATTTCTTCTTACCATTTTCTGGGTAGCTGGATTTTTCATGTGGCCCATATATCCAAGGCGAATTAGGAGAGCGAGGTAACATGACAGTTTTCATCAAAGTTTAGACAGATTTCCTTCTGAAATAGACTCTCTGGGGGACGGCCCTGCATGGTGGAAAACGGCTGCAAGTTCATATAAATAAAAGGGCAGCATGCCAGAGCAAACAGAGTCGCACAGCTCTGCCCGTGACAAGAAATTCTGCCCCCAATTCCTGTCGTTCTCCCACTCAGAAGCCAAAATCTAGTTTTTGTTCTGGCAAGCGCCGGAACTGAGCATGGTGAACATGTTCTGCCACATTCAAAGACCCATCTGTGCACCGCAGGAAGAGAGGTGAACTCAGGCTGGATGTCTATTTTCCCTTTCTTCCTGCTGAAAAATGAGTGGCTCAAGAAGGATGCTTCTGTATGTCACACGTGATGTTTTCCTTATTCGTTTCTGTATGAAAACTTCTGACAAAGGAGGATGAAGATTCCCAGCTGTAACGCTGCTCCGTGCTTTGTTCTTGGTGATTTTTGCTGACATATGAAGATGTTGGAGGTAACACAATAACACATACAGCTGAATTACAAAATAGTAAGATAAAGACCAATTTTTCAGCCTGCATTCTTACATTACCTGACACGATGGTGTCTGTGGTATGTCTGAGGCTTCTAGTATGTGTTGGGATAATGAAAACACAGTTAAGAGCAGCAGCCTGATTTGCTGATGTGAAGCACTAAGTCAACTACGCGCACAGTTCTGATCAGCAGTGTGCGGAAGAACATTAATTTCCAAGATGTAAGGTCAGGATTGGTGCTCTATGGGAAGGTATTGCAGTCACAACTGCTCAGGAAAACTTTAGCGCCTTCACAAATCCAAGCAAAATAACGTAGTCCTACTTGGGTTCAGCCCAAGCAGATGTTGGGCATGAACATGAAACTGATTGTTGAATTCATAGTCACCCTCAGATTCAGACTGAGACTTGTCTCTGCTTCCCATATTTGTAAAATGAAACAACTCTTACAGTTGAGATTTGACTACTTATGCAGCACAGGACCATGGTGGTCATCCTTGGCCAGGTTATGGTGGACACTGGTTTATAGTCCAAATGCAAAGGCGAGCCAGTCCAGTGATAGATTCAGAATGAATTCGTACACACTGAAGACCTAATACGCCAAAAGAAAGCTTCATTAGTGTTTTTTCATATCCACAAATCTTCTGTGGATTAATCCCAACATTTATTGAGAATCTAAACATTAGGACACCTGGCTGGAACACCAACGTCTCAGTTTCTATTCCAGTGTATTGGGTGATTGGGGAGGATTTTTCTTATTTTTTCTTCTTCATGCCAGTGTGATGAGCTGGATGCAATCACGACAAGTGGAAGCAACCGGAGGCCAGCCACAGTAGGGTGACAGAAGAGCAAGCTCAGCACTGAGTCCCTGCCTGGCTCAATGGATGGTTTGGGGTGTGTTGTTTCAAATCTGTGTAGATCTACTGGGAAGTGAGGAAGCGTTTTGAGAAAACAAGTTTAAAATATTGCAGATTTTGTAGTTGTGGGCAAGTGAGCTACCAGGTTTTGACTGTAACTCCATTACATTGTGGCATGTGTCATTTCTCAGCCTTCATTTTGCCAGATAGCAATCTGTTGATCTAATTTTATGTTATAACCCCTCGTTATACCTAAATTTATCAAGGACATGAACCTCAGCATTCCAGAGTCATAACTCATGTCACGCTAACCGAAGTAAGCATATTTAGCTTCTGATGGCCCACAATCTGTCCCAAAGGTCACCACAATCTCCAGGGTCTGAGGAAACCCACAGTTGCTGCAATGTCTCTTTTCTTTGAAATACAGAAAAAACCCTCTTCTCCTGCAAAAGAAGACTTTTTTTTTTCTTTCTTTCTTTCTTTTTATTTTTTATTTTTTCCCCTCAGCCCAGGTGATCTGTAATCCCAGTTTTCTGGGGGAAAGTAAGAATAAATGGAAGAATAAGTATCAGATAAGTCAAGCATCTCCGTCTTCATTAAACAAACACAGTCCACCAAGTTCTTCCAGTTTTCTCTACTCCATGAAGGGGCTGAAATTCAGAACAGCAGACTGGACATGAAACGTGAGCTGTAAATTTATTTTTTATGCCAATCGAGGAAATGAATACAACTTGGCTTGTCAGAATTCTCTGTGTCAATGGCAACATGAAAATAAAAATGTGAGCACGGACCAGAGACTGCTTGTTTTTTCTGGAAAAAAAAAAAAAGAAAAAAAAAGAAAAGAAAGAAAAGAAAGGAAGAAACAGAAAAGAGACTGTCCTCAAAATATGGTGCTGATTAAAGGTTCTCATGTGACTCCTCAAGAGGGTGCGCAAGCAGAAGGGTAAAGGGTGTTTGTGCTTCACAAGGAAAATATTTAGACCTCGTACATAACCATAGCTGAGAAAAACCATTCAAGGTCTAAATAGCGTGACTACATGAATTAGACTGATGGCTGTTCTGGTGGGCAAAGTGGGTATTTGGTGGAGCGAACCTAAGACAGCAGTAGATGCACTGCAGCAGCACAAAGCTGTGTAAAGCTGTGTAAAACAGCCCTGCACCAGGGCAAGGTGAGTATAAAATCTTGTCTTTGTAGTAAAGCTGTATGCCACTGAGAGCCGTCGGTGTTTCTGTTAATTTTTATAGAAAATTACAAAAATGTTTCTTCTTCCTCTTGCTGAAGAGTCTTCCTCCTCTCACAAAAGGTTAGCTCATGCTTATAATATTTTCTTCCTTCTAGAAGAGCATCTTCAGTCAAGCTCTGTATCTAAAATGAAGATCTGTGGTAGAGAGAGATGTAAATTAAATATTATATGTAAAAGTAAAGGGGGAAATACATAAATATGTAGATGACCAGGCAGCTTCAGCATCTTCCCAAAACACTGCCATTGTTCATTGGTTCTTCTGCATTGCTCCCCACTTTTCTTGGGGCAGTGGCTGAGGCAGATGTGAGCCCCTCCTCTGCTAAGGCAAAACCAGAGGGTGTCAGAGGGAAATCTGAAGCACAAGACCTCCTGTTTTTTTAAGAAGGAGAAATGTGGATATGAGCAAAAGAGGTTTCTTTGCAAATTATATCAGTAACGAACAAAGCATTATCTCCTGTCTCTTGCAGAGGGGGCTGCTCAGTCATGTAGCCCGTTATGATGCTGACAGCTCTTTAGAAGGAGAGCTGGAAATACATTGGGGAGCCAGATGGCTTTTAAACCCCAGTGCTTCAAGTTAGAGAATGACAGGAAGAGAGTTGAGATTTGTTCCCCAGCTGTGTGGCTGCATGGGAGCTCACACTTGACCCTCATTGATATAGCTGGAGGAGTATTAATCGCCACCACTTTGCACCAAGGACTAACCCAGAGGCATTGCCCTTGAATCAACTGCTTTCAATGCTAATATGCCCGCTGCATTTGCTTCTTGGATAGCAATCCTTGGCAGAAAGACAAGGGACACCATAAGGGTCAGTGACATCTCAGACAGCAAGAACTTAATTTACCAGAGCTCCTCCATAAAGTTTTTTCAAGCGGTGGTCATACAAGAAGTCTTTGGCAGGGCTGTGACATGGGCTGATCACTGCCCTAGTTGAATAGCCGGGTGGAGCTATTCAAGGTCAGTCCTGGACCACTTGGTTACTTCCCTCCGGTGCTCCACCTGAACAGATTCCTCCCTTCCACAGACTCCATTTTTCTTGTGATTTCCTACCATAAACCAGTCAAACTTTATTCTGTGTTAGGTTAAGCAAAGCAGCCACACTAAAAAGACATAAAAATGAGTGACATGTTACATGTATATGAATGCATACTACGAAAAGTTTCAAATGGACCAAGATTTTCATTAAATAAGAACGTTACCAAATTTAGCGGTCTGGCAGCCTCCATCTGCTGCCTTGCTCTGCAAGTTGTCTTTCTGAGGTTTGGTCATGGACAAAAGTGTTACCAATCCAGCCCCTGGTATCCTCAGGCAAAAGGCTGTGTGCAATGCAATCGCCAAGTATCAACGCTGTTGTTTCAAAAAGCTTCAGTCACCCACTGCTCCTTTCCATTTGCATTCTGCAAGATACCCTGTTGGATGAGGTTCCTTTTTCTTAGTAGTAATGCCAGGCTTTTATCTTCTTAAGTCATGGCTGAAATGCAAAATAGAAGGAAAAAAAAAAAAGGTTACAAGTATTGAGATTGGGAATAAGAGAGAGAGAGAGATGCCAAGACATGATGAAAAAATTCTGTTTCTTCTGCCCGCTGCTTGGACTGAGACTCATGTTTCTCCGAGAGTGGAACTGAAGCTAATTAAAACAGGTTTCAAACGTCGACTTCATACCTAAGGCTTGCATGACAAGACGTGCAGATAGCATGAGGCAGAGCCCCTTTGCTAAGAATCACACTCTACCTTGGAGCTAATTTCCAGCAAAGTCATTGGGAGTCTCTGCACTGACAGCTGAGAGCACCAGATCCAGCCCAACCTCACCCCAGAAGCTCAATGCACACGTGCTGTTCGCAGTCAGCCAGCGCTCCTTGGGATCTCGCACCACGTTGGATGTGGGAATGACATCAAAAGGATCTTTCTGAGGAGGTAACTCAGGCATTTGCGCAAAGGACTGACTGATCTGGATCTATGCGTTAATGTTCAGACTTGAGTGGAAGAACTCAGCAAGACACCCCCTGACCTGAGTCCACTTTTCATGTGGCCTAATGCTTGTCAGTTTGTTATCTTTGTTAGGAAAACCTTTCTCATCATTCCAAAGATGCTCAAGCGAAGAAGCTAACAGGAATCAAGCATTACAGCGACATCTGGCTTTAAAAAGCCCCAAACCCTTCGACTTCAGCCTTGGCAGAAAGCTGAGGTCCAGTGCGGAGGATAGTTTATAGATTGATTGCAGAGCCCGGAGTCACGGGCCAAGACCTGATGCTAGGGCTTGGACGTGCAAAGAATATTGTACAAGTGTTTGAGAGATCAGGCACTCAGTGTGCTTGTGTCCTGAAGAAACTTCTTCTTTGTCAGAAAGCTGCTATTTAATTACACACATGTGACACAAAATGAAGTTTGCCAAAACGTTTTCCAGTCTCCAATGTGCTTCAAAGCAGGAGATGTTTGGGAGACTTGTTTTACTCGCATTGTGTACCTGTCCTTTTGCCTCTCTGACAGGAAACCAAGGCAGCCTAAGTGCTAAGGACGAGCAGTCAGTCTCAGTGATAAGGCAATGGGCAACTCCATTTAAGCTTCTTTTTGTGTGTTCAGGTTGTTTTTTAACTTTCTGTGCTAGTCAAACAGTTCCCATAAGAGCTATGCAAATGTAATGGCTAATTTGACAAGCTTGAATGAGTCATCTTTCAAAACCATTACCGTACAAAATGTAACACGGTTTGGAACTGTCTCCCCTCTGTGTAAAACGATATTGCTTCTTTTTGCCCTTTTCTTGAGTCAAAGGCAGATGCAAATGTCAATGTTTCTCTGCCTATACAAATGCACACATCCAAGAATACCTCCTCTTTACACACTGGGATTAGCAGTTGGAGCTACAGACTTTTTTGCAGACAGTGATTCATAGGTAAAGACCCACTCAGGGCTCTCTTTCAAGGCCATCTTTTCAAGGAAATAACTTCAGATGAAAAGCACACAATTTATTTTTCAGTGTATTTTGCCATTAGTACAAAAATAAATTGTGGTATATAAGTAGACCGGGTTGGAGAACAGGTGGTGCTAAGGCAGCCAGTTAAACCTACTGAATACTAAGAGGCATTTCATTGCTGCCAACCTATGACGAGTCCAACGCTACATTAGTGTTGTGTAGCTTTTGGACCTCCAAAAGGAAGTGTGTAGCAAATTCCTCGTGAGTTGAATGGAATAAGAGGGAAAAGGAGGAAGTGCTGGCTATTTGGTAGCGGAATACCACTTATCTCAAGCATAGAAAAGAAGTCAACAAGGGAAAGGAAAAGTGGACTTGCACCTTTGCATTTCAAAGGAAAATGTCATAAGGCAGTGAGGCGGGTGGGGGGAACTTCTGAATATCTCACTGTAAAATAAAGTTCTGGCTTGCACATTGCCCCTGCCATATGTTTAGTGTAGAGTCTAAGTAGGTAGAGCAAGAACTGTGAAATCAGAGCTGCTTGAAAGCCAACTTTAAGGTTGCATGTGCTGACAGAGAGGTTGCAAAGACAGAGGTAGAAATGGGGCCCTGAAGGAGAGGAGTTAGAAAGAGCTGAGTTTTACTGTGTGGCAGATGACCAAGACCTCAGAAGTGCTGGTTTGAAAAGAACAAGTTGGACTTGATGAACAACTGCTAAACGGGAGGAACAAATAAACAAGGACAAGGAGGACAAGAGCAGATTGGGATATTCATCCAGAACAAGAGGAGACTGTGTGACCAGGCAGGACTTTTAGATAGGAAGCATACGGAGAAAGAGGAAGACACAAGCTCCAAGGCCTTCGCAAACATTGTGATGAAGGATGCTAAATAACTGATCTTAAAAATCCTGGGAGAACCAGAGGAGACTGAAGAGTTGGACGAGCAATTCCAAGAGAAACAAGCCAAAGAGGAGGTCAAGAGTATGGAGGGAAAGAAGTGCCAGCAGTAGAAATGGCACAACAAGGAAATATCTCCATGTCCAATGTTACTTCGGAGAAACCCAGAGTGAGAGCAGAGCCAAGGCTGCAGAATAATTGCCTACAAAATATTATCTGTATGGACAGCTAACCACAAACACAGCAACTAGGGTATCTGAGATACAAAACAATCATAGAATCACAGAATCATTCAGGCTGGAAAAGACCTTTGAGATCATCAAGTCCAACCACTAACCTTACTCTACCAAGTACACCCCTGAACCGTATCTCCAAGCACCACATCTAAGCGACCTTTAAACACATCAAGGGATGGTGACTCAACCACCTCCCTGGGCAGCCTATTCCAATGCCTGACAAGCTTTTCAGTGAAAAATGTTTTCCTAATGTCTAGCCTAAACCTACCCTGGTGCAGCTTGAGTCTGTTCACTCTTGTTCTATCATTAATTACCCATGAGAAGAGACCAGCACCAACCTCTCTACAGGGTCCTCTCAGGTAGTTGTAAAGAGAATGTAGAGAATGTACCCACTGCTCTTACCTCACCATGCCCTGCTGCCCAGGGGAAGGCAGTTTTCCACCGCAGGATGCCAGTCAGACCTGGTGGTTATTCTTGAACTTCTGGAAATCCCAAGGAGTGGTACCTGAGGGGTTAATCTATCCTTATGTTTTGCAACTGGATTAGTCAGCTCAGTTTATTCTTGTCCCCATACCTCCCCAGTGGTACTGCAGTGTGTTTATAAAAAGAGCAAACAAATCATTTGACAGCAAGGGTTGGGAGTAAAAATTAAAAAATGCCATACTTTCCCTGTTAAATTTTGATAGTCTCCGAAAGCCTTTCAATATATTGCACATGTCCAAGCTCTACCACAGAATAATTGAATCATAAAGACTAATACCATGTGTCTTTTGAGCACAGACATGAATTGGGGAATGTCATGGCCAGGTTTGAGTGTACAGGAGGACATGGCATGGTTATCTCTGAATTTCCCCAAGTGGACGGGAAAAGAACACATGTCCTCTTGCAGCCCAAAAGCCACCTCCTCTCCAAGAACGGAGCTCTGGCACGGTTTCAATCATTTTTTAAAACATAAGTGTTTTCTTTGCATGGCTCTGATATTTTAACCCTTCCTAACAGCCAGCAAACCAATTTTATCAGCTCTTCGCAGGCTGTTTTTGGGAGTAATGACAGGTGAGGTGACCTGACGTGGGGTAGCTGCACTACATCCATGGGACAGTGGTGATGGATCTGTAAACTGCCCAGGGCTGTCTTCCAATATTTTGTTTTTTGAGACACTGGTCTGAGCTGGGTTTTGGACTCTGGAAATTGGTATCTGGCTGAGCTCAGTCAACAGATGCAAGTTCCCAGATATGTAGGGAAAAATGGGTTGGATTCAAGTTTTTTTAGGCCTGGGCTTACGTATGGGTCCTGTATAGAAGCAAAAAGTTGAAAATAACAATGGAAAGGTTATAAAAATCTGCTATAGCTGGGTATAGCAATGCTGATGCCAGTACAATGACACCAGTGGGAAACCTGTGAGAGATAGAGCCTTCCACAGAGATCTTCCACAGACGAACAGCAAAGTTCACTCACCCTTTTAGATGAACTTGTTGGCTCTGTAAACGACAACAAATGAGAGAAAATATAAATAAAGAAACATTAACGGTTATGTTACGGTCAAGAAGATCATGTTCCCCAAGTTCAAGTTTTGTAGGTTCAAATCCAACGCGAGGAGCGGGACTTCCCTTCACTTAGACCCCTAATCAAGTAAAACTGCAAACATCTCCAGCTGATCCTGCTTTGGAGCTCTTTGAACTTTCACTAAAGAAAGAGGGGGGTGTCATTTTTACAGGCAATGTAAAAGCTCTTCACATTAGAAAGTCTGAGGGAAGCTTTGGCTTCAGTCTAAAAGCCTCGGTGCTTTCTTCCAGAGATGACAACACCCAAATACAATGTGTTTGCAATAGCAACACTGCTGGTTAACGGGACAACCAAAATCTCTCTCTGGAGCTGACCTTCTTTCATTGATTTCACTGAGCTAAGAACATGGAACAACAAATGAATCAGTCTGAGTATCTCTCCTTTTTTTTTTTTTTTTTTTTTTTTTAAAATATTTCTGAATAGGAGAAGCCTGGACTTGATCCAAAACCTTGTAGATTTTTTTTTTTTTTTTTTTCATGTGCCTCATGGACATTATGATCATTTCAAATGAATTTCACCTGTAATCAGACACTGCCTGAGGCTGTAAGTGTTGGATGCTCCATTGTACACAGGCTTAAGCTTTATCTTCTAAAGCATTGAACCATGTTGAATGCTGAAATGTAACCTAAACATCAGTAGTTTTCAGAAAAGCATGAGTGCCCTTAACTGATTTAATTTCTGCATTTGTTATCACGAAATATAAATAATTATAGCTTTGACCCTTTGGGTAGGGGCCAAACTATAACTGTAAGAGGTAAACACAATAAATAAATACATGTAAAATACAATCCCCCTGCTCTGAAAACACTATTTTCTGCATTTAGAAACTAGTTGTGAGAGAGTTAGCTGAACACTCATGCACTTCATAGAGTCACTGGTTTTAGTTACTAGAATAATAATGCAGGGACTGTAAATAGGGTTTATGACTTTTTATGAGAAAGCCATGTGATGCTTTTACAACTCTCACAAGTAATAAATGTCTACATCAATTTGATTGTTTTATGTGGGTTTTCTTCTTGCTTTACACCATGGAATGGGTTGAACTTCCCTGGAAGTCCACTTGAAATTCTGACATTTCAAAATTTGGTTTAGTGCCAGATCAGAAAAAAAAACCTCTTGGAAACCACATTTTCTCTTCAACCACATAAAAAAAATTATTTGGGATGAATTACAAAAGCCTGTTCTGATAAAACCAAATCAGAACATAATACCTTCCTTTTTAGCACACATTATTCAAAGCATAAAATTAAATCTCTTTTGTTATGAAAAGACACTTAGCATAAAAAATCAAGTAATTTCATCCCTACGAGGTCCAAACACAATAATTCAACCTAGTCAAAGCAATTAGTTTTAAAAAAATGAAAGAAAACTTCATTGACAACAACATATTCTGATCGGAAGTCTTGATTTCAGCTGGATGGCATTTTCCATTGAAATATTGCCAGGGAAAGGTTTTTTTCCTGCTAGCTCTAATCCGATGTTATCACGTACAGCAGCACTTGGATTTAAAAATTACAGCCCATTTTGAGGTCTCCCAGAATGTATTTTCTCCGACTCCAGCAGCACTGCTCGGCTTTGCCAGCTGTGAGGTAGAGTGCTAAGCAATGGAAACTATCCGTCAGCAGCCAAAGTGCTCTTACAGACGGTTGATTAATTGGTAAGCATCACTTTACAGAGCACTGGCATGAGGTTGGTCCCGCCATGGAAGGAAGCTTTCCAGGAGGGTCCATAGTTGGTTCCACAGAAGGAGATAATTTGTGGATACTCTCTTGAAACACCCCTAACACGCATCTTGCAGTCACCGCTGTCTTTTCCCATGCTATGCCCCGGTAAACTCCCCATGAAGAAGTGGGAAATGGGAGCACAGCCTCTGGAAACAGGGACACATCTTCTCTCTTTCCTCCTGCTTAGTGAAACCCATTAGATCTGCTACCAATAGGGCATTATGTTCACGGATGGTGACTGAGTCTAGAAAAGTTTTACTATTCATTGCCAGAAACCGCGCAACTGGCTTGCATCAGTGCTCTGCAGCTCTGACTAGGCTGACCAGAAAGGGACTTCACCTTTAGATTATAACTCATTCAAACTGGTGGGGAACCTACTGTCATGCAGACAGGGACACGTACAGAAAAGTTATCAGGGTTTATACAAAATCTGTTATGGTTATGTCAGGGAAAGTGGTAGCCAAGTAGAGTTTCTACTTTGGAGCAAGACCAGTAGGGTATTTGGTGGTCCTTAGCTCCTATAGAGTAACAACATCATATCACTCATCACTAGATACGTCTGTCTGGGAAGGAGGCATAGCTGCTGTATCGCTGAAGACAAGTCCAGGAGTTTGCAAACCTCTGCATACCTTTGAGTACTCGCAGCAAGCATTCTTGGCAGCACTGCTCCCGAGGCGAGTCTTGTTTCGTGTGTTAATCTGAGTCCACATGATGCCAGGTTCGAGACAAGAGTTTACTACTACAACTTGAAGCCTCTTCCTACAGAAGTTAAACTCATTCATGCACACAAGGAGCCAGAGTCGATATTTGCTTTTTGAGTCCACGGTTTTCTGTGCAAAGGGTGCTAGGTGAGGTGACCCTTTGGTGCTGGCGCAGGTCCCTTGGCCTCATGGTGAACCTGCTGCTCCACAACATCCTTCACTCTCCTCAAAGCCACAAAGATGCTTGGAGACAGTGCCACCGCTCCGCGTTGCTTGATGGAGCAACTATCCAGAAAATATTCTTGGAAGAGTGTGGTAGCCCCAGGTGACCTGTAGGATCCTCCACTTTCTTTAAAATCTCAGCTATTGCTGAAGCCAGAGCTCTTAAGATGCCATGGAAGCAGCGAAGGGTCACAGGGAAAGATGAGCGTTGTAGGTGGGAGAGAAATAGCCCCCCAAAAATGGAAAAAACTGTCAAAACATTCGTAGACTCCCTGATAATTAAGCGAGGGTGGGGAGGATTTTACAGATAGTGTCTCTTTCTCTCCTCACTTCTCCCTAGAAGAAAATAAATGATGAACTGAAAAGGAGAGTGAGCGAGAAAGTTTTGGAGAGAGTAGCCAAGAGTTTTATTACAAGCCTGTTCCTCATTAAGGCCTTAGCAGCCTCACACACAAAAGCTAATTACTGTTTTTATGTCATGTTATTTTGATTCATATTTCCTGTCTGGAAAACAGACGGGAGTTTTGGGCAGCTGGCCAAGGCGAGGGCCACGGTATAGCGCAAGCGGGAACCTGCCCCAGCCATGGAACAGAGGAGACAAGAGCCTTATTTTTTTGGATTTTTTTTCTTGTTGTTTTGAGGAGGAAATGGGAACTTTCCATGTAGGCGTAGTTTGCTCCCAAAAAACTGTTGTTCTCCAGGGGTAGTGGAAAGAAAGAGATGTCCCACCACTCGTTTCTGGTCAGGAAGTGCCCCTGCAGACAGGGACGTGTGGCTTTTCAGTCCTGGTCACGTCTGGCATCACCCATGCTTGGATAAAAGGGAAAGTGATAGCTTCGCAACCGGTGCGGTTTTTAGGAAATAAATGAATTCTCCGAAGACCGAAATGCTATTCTCGTCCCTCTTATCAACACACACGGATACCACGCCGCGCTCTCCACAGGGCTCACGTCGAAGTGCTGCAGGGGGAAAACCAAAAACAAGTCACCACTGCTGCTGCCCTGGGTTTCCATGAGGTGGCAGCAAGGAAAAAAAAAAAGGTCCCGTGAATTACATCTCTCCTCCACAAGAAATTAATCCCAGAATATTTTCTGCCTACATAAATATTTCACCCTTATTTACACCCTCATTTCAATAGCATCCAGGTGCTTCACAGGCAGACCTGAAGCCAATCTCTTTCCTTGCCTTCAGGGAACAGAGTGGAGTTAATATACGATTTAGGAGAGAAAAAACAGACTAAATGAGTTGTCTGAGGCCACATCATTCTGCTTTGTATCCAATCAATAATAATAAAAAAATCTCAGCCTCAGCAGCAGTGGAGCTCTTCTTTTGCAGTACAATATTCTAGACTCTCTGTAAGTGCAAAGATACTGTGCATGTTTTTAGAGCTCCAAATGTTAGCTGAGAAATGGTGAGGGCTAGGAAATGACAGGTCAGAGCTATTACAAATATCTGCTATAAATGGATAACAATAAAATTCTGCTATAAAAATTGAAAGATGTTCTGTAACCCGTATCTAATCATTCCATTGTTGAATGTCATCTCCATTTCTGTTTGCGTATTTTCTGCATACTTCTTGCTTAAGTTAAATAATTAATTACTCTTGCTAAGTTAAAAAAAAAAAACCCAACAGTTTAAATATATCATTCAAAATTCATGAAGTTTTAACTGGAGAAATAGACCACAAGAAAGCTTTATTTTTTCTGATCTGAGAAGCAGAATTCTGATTCAATAACTTCTAGATTAAACTTTCCATGTACGTGTTCATCTCTACCTGTTGCCTTGCAGCATACAAGGCCTGGAAACTCATCCCTTAGGCTAGTGATGAAGAATAGACGTATGAAGGATTTCTAAGGGGGTTATCTTTTAAAAATGTACTTTATGGGAATTTTTCACTTGTTTCCTTTTCTTTTTTTTTTTGCCAATGCTGCTAGTAACACTATAAGTAATAAACTCGCTCAGACTACAGAAAGTGCATTACAATGCTTGAGTAAGCTTTGCTCAGAAGACTAACAAGAGCCGGAGGATCAGGATGAGGCAAAAATCCTGGAGTAACTCATCACAAAATAACTTTCCTATTCCCAGAGTCTCCTGTCACTGCTTTCTAGCCTGCCCTAGCAGCGGTGGTTAATGGCATCCTGGACTTTTTGACCACTTATTTGGGTTGCCCTCTTAGCCCCATTGCATGGCTTGGTGCTGCTGCCAAATTTCTACCCTCTTCTGACCAACACATGGCAAGAGGGAAAAGATGGCATCTAAGGGGACCTTTTTCTGTAATCTGTCAGTTTAGAGGTCAGAGTTCATCTCTAGAAGAATTTAACCTTTTTTTCTTGGCATCCTCCACTGAAATGCTTCAGCTCTAGGGTGGAGCACACCAGATCTTTGAGCAAGTCCTAGGACAAGCGTCCAGCAAAAACCAACAGGCAAACATTTGATGGACAAAATATCCAATCACCTATGTTGACACCTTGCCAAACATCAGGTGCCATATTCTCACCCTTGTCCTAAAAGACATGGGGATATTTAATGCTTTGTTAAGGAGCCAGGATATGAGCTTTCTTTCTGGCTTGAAACAGGGAGATGCCACCAGTGTATCACTTCACCATGCTTGCTTCTTGGGGGTGCAATGTCACGGCTCTTGTAAGCGAAGCTCATCCTTCCTCTTGGACCCTTGAATCTCTGTTTGCTGCCTGCCAAGGTCCTGTCAACAGAGAGAGGTTGACAGGAGGAGGCATCCCAAGGCAATGATGTGGATATCTTGGGGATAAAAAGGTAGAAACTGTAAAAAGCTGCAAAGGAAATCTTACAAAGATTAATGTTGCAAAGTTTACATTGCAAAGACTAATATTTGACCCTTCTAGCTGTTTTCTGGAGTCTGAGCCCTCACCCCCTTTGGAGACACCACACTGTTTTCCAGACCCCATCCCTGTGAAAGCTGTCGGGACGCCACGAAGCTTAACATGAAAATTGGGATGTTTAAAACCAGAGGAAGAAAACAGTCTTTTTTTTTTTTTTTTTTCTTCCCCAGCTATTTCTGTTGCTTATTCTTCCTTTCTCTTCTTGCTGTCTCCCACCCTGGCAGTCTCGGCGAGTTGCATCACCCTTTCCAGCCTGAGCACTACTGCCTCACTGAGTAAGCAAGTGCTTTATGAGCAAACTCCAACACAGTGAAACATGGGTCTGCAGAAAGAGAAAAGTCTGGTTAACTTTAATTAAGTTTGCATTACTTTTCCCAGTAGGACCTCAAATTTAATGGTATTACATTTTAAGCTGTTTGGCAAGTCTTGAGAAAACAATTTGGTGTATTTCACTAATAAAAACAAAAGCTGTGTAATAAACCAGACCTCTGTTGAACCAAAATAAGAAGACATTGATCCTTTTGAGTGTGCAGAAATTTCTTTTGAAAGATGACACTGTTGACTGTGTGCCGGGACTGAGGGCTTCTTTCCCAGTTTGTCCTTATTTTGTCCTGACTCAAGCAAAACTGCCATCCGCTTCATTGTGAACCTGACTTGAGAAAGTGGGCAGGAATTCCACCAGCACCTTAGAGAGACAGTCTTCTTTTTCTTTTAGGTTTTTTTTGTTGTTTGCAGCCCCCTGAAAATTAGCCTCGGCTTGGGACCATAATAAGAAGGGGGTGAATGAGGAAAGATGCACTTCTTGCAGCCTGCTCCCCTCCCTCTTGGACACTGGGTCGTGAAGCACAGAGCCCTGGGATATGCTGGACTGGGATGGAGGAGCTCATTTAGAGGTCAGAAACGCCACTGGATGACACCTCATCTATCACCATTTACCCTATACTGGGAACAGGAAATAGCTGGAGGCCTCAGATATCACTTCTGGTAAATGCTGACTTGTTAATGGTGACTAAGAACCTGGTCCGAAGCCCACTGAAGTCAATAGAAAAGGTGTCCCCTGACTTCAGTGACCTTTGGATGAGTCTCTAGCATGCTGGAGCTGTAACTCCTACAACTCTGTTGGAAAGAGAATGGAGATGAAGGCTCACTGGCAGGAACACGCTACATCTCTGGCAGCGGCTAGGTACAGAGATTTAGCAACCTTGTCAGCAGGTCAAAATGGCCTCAGCTGCTGGAAAGGAGTGAAGAGACCTCAAAGCCTCAGGTAATCACTTGAAACTACCGCAGTGTAACGGTAAGGCAAGATGAACAAAGATGGCTCAGCTTTCGCTCCTCCCTGGCTTGTCCATGCTGTGCAACTACCTTCACGGTCCCTGGGATGTACAACCTCAGATAACGTCGGGTTAAGGGAGAACATTTTCTCCTGCAGTGACCTTGGGTCCATCCTGTGAAATGAGATACCTAAAGCCGTGCGGGGCCTGATCCAAAGCTCACTGAAATGAACAGGAATGTTTCCATTGGCTTGCCTGGGCACTGGATCTCTAAATATTTGGTAACTCAAATCTAAAATGAAAGCTTTTTTGAAGCTTTAATTAAATTCCTGTGCTAATTCAGAAAAAGGATCATTTCAAGGTCAAGGACACTGCATTTCTTTAAAATCTTGTTATGACTGACTGTTTATGGGGTTGACTCTTCTTTTTCTCCCTTTTTTCTAAAGTTACTGCAAAAATCCTTATTTAAACTAAAAATCGAATTAAAAACTCACATTTAATATTTAGTTATGATGTGGTTAAAAATTTTATGTGCCAGGCAGTTGCTCTTTTATTTGCTTACAATGTTGTCTTTAATGGATGCCAAAACCATGCAGCTCAAATGAGCAAGCAGATGCCAAGTTATTAACAATTATTACCTTTTACAGTAATTTTTGGCAGCCTTTCACTTTTTTGGTGGTCTAATAATTTCAAAACAGGGAACTTTGAAATATTACACCAAGCCCAAACAGCACCGTGGATTGGTTGACTTCCTCTTTTCTGACTTATTCCAACTTGTTTCCTATTGTGAAATATTTTTCCACCCAACATTTGCCCAGCATGGAGTGAGGTTTACCCCTGCAGCTAAAAGCCATCTTCCTGATGAAAAATAACAACTATAGAGGTCTACAGACCATGTCCAACTACTGTGTACAGCACACAGAAAGGACAGTCAAAAGCACAGTGCAGGACTCAAAGGGAGTCCTGAGCTCACTCTCAAGGTAAACAAAGGTGCATGGAATTAATGAATCCTCCCAAATCAGCATCAACTCTGTTATGTCAAAGGCCAGATTTAGAGCCCCAGGTGAGGCCCCTTTATTCTGCTAAAGCAAAGCAAAAAGTTCCAAGGCCAACACCAGGGGTGTTGCTAGACACCCAGGCGCTTTTCAGAAGGCAGAGATGGTTTAAAGCTGGGTTGAAGCTAATCGCTGCTTGCAGCAAGGCCATGTAATACTGTGTCATCTGCAGAGGCTCTGAGGGTCACTTTTCTCTCCCAGGTCTTCCAATGTCCTTTATATGGTCTTCAGAGCCGTTTTTTGATAGTCCATTGGCAAGGCTAAGTCAGGCTGCACCCACACGTGATACGTATTTCATTTTCTGCTGTGGACTTAACATTGCTGTTAGTCCCCCACATGCCTCTCTGCTCCTCACTAATAGCAATTTCTCCAGTTTTCTTGTCTTTTTAAGGGTTTTTCTTGATTTGTTTGTGGTTCTTCT
Organism: Leptosomus discolor; assembly: GCF_034619465.1. Taxonomy (NCBI): domain Eukaryota; kingdom Metazoa; phylum Chordata; class Aves; order Leptosomiformes; family Leptosomidae; genus Leptosomus; species Leptosomus discolor. The sequence goes on along the minus strand of NC_141398.1, from coordinate 58,451,530 downwards.
TAGATTTTATTAGGGAAACAACCATGAGCAACCTCAACATGTCTTCTGCTTACTCTTGGGTGTTGCATTTTCCTAAAGTAAACATTTTACTCATTTCTTCTTGGAAAAAAAAAAAAAGAAAATTGCTTAACTGTATTTATTAAATTACAGGCAAACCCACTGGCAATGGCACCATTTTATAAATAATATTGTTGATAATGGTCAAAACCTATGAAAAAAAGTGGAAAAACCCTGGAAGGCTGTGATGGTGCCACGCTCACTGTGTGGGGGAGCTCACACACGTGTGTTTGTGTGGGCAGTGGTATTTAACAGCCAGCTTTTCCTTCCTCCCTTCCCCCCAATCCTAAATAGCAATTAGCATCCCCTTGTCTTGGGACCCATGCCCAGAAACCTTGCCCGTGAAACCGCAGCAGAATGGAAAGCAGGATCAAGTGCAGTGTTGAAAGTCACAAAAACAGTGGCGTTCACTCATGAATGGCTGAAGAGCTTGTGCTTCTCAAACGCTTAAGAATCATGGCCAAATCCAGGCTTGGTGCTAATGGGGGCACCTCCTACTTTTCTTAGGTTTGAATTTGACCTGTGCTGTTTATGAACCCTGGTGTCAATACTACTTTGGATCTGCCAGTCTTTTTTATGGTGACATTTGCTCCTTTCAGCACTGTGTCTTGGTTTCCATAGGTGGATTATTTTTCCATCTGCCTCTGGAGGCAGCACAAACGCCTGTTTCTCCATGGTGGAGACCAAGGCTTTCTAGCACCATGGCCATCACTGTAAACACTCGTGGTAGCAGTCACACAAGGCAGGCTGATCCCCAGCCCCAAAGTTTACCACTGTATTGGCAGAAGCAGCAGTTCAAATTTTGGTCCATAGTCACCTATTATGGGACTAACAGAAGGGCACAAAGAAGACCACAGAAGAGTTGTCATTTGGCTTTGAAGCTTTTTATTTCTCCTCATCTTTGGGTCCTGGGCACTGACATTTACAGAGAGTCTCCTTCTGGGTGGGGCTCTCGTATCGCTATTGAGATAACTTGATTCTTTTTTCTTCTTAATTCTCAGAGTAGAAGATTTCAGGGCAAAACAACTTTTCCAGTACTTCACTTTTTTGAAGCTAATTTGTCAAGTGTCATAGATACTAGATTTTTAGGACAAAAACCAGATGCTGAATGAAAAAAAAATGAAATACTGACCCTTATTATCAGCTATCAAAGCTTCTTGTCTCCCTTTTGTGTGTGTCATATTTCATCCTGGAAAGAGGGTACATTTTATTTATTTATTACACTTTAAAATAACTTGAGTGGATTAAATTCTGTTCCTCTAACCTAAACATTTGAAGGATGTTTCCTATTGCAAGATGATGTTGCATAGCTGAAGTAAGATTTAAAAAGTCACTGGGGTAAAGTCTGTAAAATTTATGGTGTAATTTATTAAAGGGACACAGTCTGCTACTTTTTATAGCGATGTGAGTATGTCGTGTACAAGAGTAGCAGTACTCCAGTGAGCAGCTCTGGGTGGGTATTGAGAGTCAGTGAACAGTCAGCATTTACATATGGTAGCAGTTTATTAGGAAAGCAGTTTATTAGGGAAAGAGATTGAAATATTTAAAGCTCCACCGGGGAAAGCCCTGAACACCCTTTTCCCAGGTTTAGAAGAGAATTAGAGAGGAGAGCTCAGCTCCTGAGCTCTCCCACCCTATCTGGACCAGACACTTCCCATGCAAATTTCTCCTTCCAACAAAAATCTTGTAGACATCAGGACAAGCAGCCACTGCAGATTTGTCTTCTGCAGAACACGACGTGACCAATGCAAAACCTTTACGGAAAATCCCAGAAGAAAAGCAGAAATGGCAGCCACTGGGTTCATGGTGTGTCTCTGGGCGTTTATTCTTTTTTGGTGCCTGTAACTGCGCAGAAACCACATGGCTTGATTTCCTGAGAAACTCCCTCCAAGGTGAAGCTCTTCTACTTAATAATTCCTAACTAATATTGTTATTTTTAGTATCGGTTTGCTCATCAATAATAACGCTCCCACACACGGTGTAATTAGTTACTGTGTTACAGTAGCACCTACTTAATCCAGGATTAAGGCCTCGTTGCGTGAAGCGCTGCACGGACAAATAACAAAGAGGTCCCTTGTAACGATTCCTTTGAAAACATTTCCTGTTTCTACGCTGAACAGAAATGAGACCACACAAGATTTACAATGAGGGAAGAATTGATTACAGAGCTTAGCAGCCATTTTCATTTTTAGGTTTATTTTTATTGTTATTGTTATTATTAGTTCTAGGCTAAATATTCAGGAAGAATATACTTCTCACTTGGACTTTCTAGCTCACAAAGAGCTTTTCATAGTACTGATAATTTGCAGAAGTTTAAGAACAAGCTATAGACGGTAAAATACCTACACTTCCTTCACATGTGGTGTTTGCACCCTACCCTGTATCCACTGGAGACTTACAAGAGGTCAGGCTTGGTCCTGGGTAAATTCTTTAGCTTTCCTAACCACTTAGAGCTCTGGAAGACACCAAGATTATAGACTTGACAAGCCTAGAAATATATTTTAAACATTTTTATTGAAATTGCTCTTTCTGTACTTCTGAGCCGTGTGTGTACATGGAGTCATGAACTCCACTGCAAGCAACAAAAAATTTACCACTTACTTCAATAAGGGCAGTATTAAATCAAAGGTTATTGGGCAGGTCGGCTCTCTTGGCAGGGTTAAACGAAAAGTAGTTTCAACAGCTTTGCAGCAACCTTCAAAAACCCCCTTAGAGATGTCCTGCTGTGCATGCTGAGGACGGGTGTTGGTTCGCTGTGCTGCAGGAGAGCTCGGTGCTTTTCACATCCCTCCATACCCCCTGGATGGTTTCAGTGTCTTAACATACGTTTCCACCCTCATCCCAGCAGCACGCCAAACCCACACCCTGGTATTGCTGTGTCCTTCCAAATACCTGATGCCCATTCTCACCTGTAACAACACAGCCTACATCTCTACGGGTAGATTTGAGATCCAAGTTATGGGAAAAAAATAATTTATGCTGTTATTAGAATCTATGTTTTTATTTTAAATTTATATTTTCCTGAAAAAAAGTATTTCTCCTCCTCTCACCGTTGGGATCATTGCTGACAGAAGAGTCCGCCAGGCGGCCTGAGCTCATCAAATTTTCTTGAAGAACTGAAATTTGGAATGTGTCTGCTTAGAGAGAGACAGATTAAATTCCCCAGAGCAGTACAGGATGGGAGCAGGAGGATTTGTAGTGTTACCCCAGGAGGCAAATAGCACAAGAAAATGACTACTAACTGCTTGTTTATGTCCCTGGCAATTTTCAAAACGCTTCAGAAAAGGAACTGTTTGAGAAAGCCACTGGAGATGTTGGGATCTTTGCAAAGGAGAGATATATTTAGTGGAAATTCCCCTTCTCTGCCCTGTTCCCAGGTCTGGACAGGAACTTTCTGTCTGATTTGCGTTCTTAGACTTAGCAGCCGCACTCTGACTCCTCTCCCTTTTTCTTGTCCTTTCTCTTATTTTTTTCTTCTTTTGCCTATTTTTGCCCTTTTCCATGGGGAGGGGATAGAAGGGAGAAAAGGTTTTTCTAGTCATCAAAGCATGTCAAATCACTATATTTACAGGCAGCGAGGGAGGCAAAAAGGCTAAGCCAATACTTTTATACAGCTGCTTGCAAGAGGGAGAGTCAACCTTCCAGGTACATCACACCATCTCCCTCCAGCACGGGGGGAATGTGGGGGGGGGATGCTCCCTGTAAGGTTCATCTCGACAGCCAGGGAGTGGGGAGAGAAGTGAAAGGGCAGCCCTTGGGGAGTCTGTTACAACAGATTTCTCTGGGACCGGATGGTAAATATCTTATAATGTTATATGATGGTGGAAAATTGCTTGGGGGCCAGCTGGAAGCATCCTACTGGCTGCATTCGAAGCACTAGCTGCCAGATGGAAAAGGCTGTCTGCAAATACACCAGTGCAGTTAAAATGGAATAGGCGTTCCACACAGGCAGCTATATCTGCACAGATTACCCATGAAAATGGAGAGGAGTAAGCTGTTCTGGTGCGTAAAGATATGTGTAAAGATGTGTGTAAAACAGCACAGACACGGCGAGCTTGCAAACGTAGCTCTGGATTGGCAGAGGTTGGGGAGAAAAGGTGGAGATGCCGCACTGGTGTGATGTGAACTGGAGCTTGAACTGGTGCTGATCGGGGGATTAAAGTCATTCCTTTTCCCCTGTAAACCGGTCACAGCACATTAAGGCCAACTTTTATAGCAGTATTGGTAAAAATTTGCACATCCATAACCTACAATATTGGCACAAAACCACAGATAGTCCAGTCCTTAAATGTTTAACTAATCCTTTTGCATCGGAGATTCTGTCCCTAAAAGAAAAAAAAAAAAAAAAAAAAAATTAATAAAGAAAAAAAAAAAAAGGGGGTGCCAGTTCGTTTACAAATGAGAACAGAGAACAAATTAACAATTAAATTATTCAGGTATTTGAAATCTGTATGCAGTAGTCATATTTTATAGCAATGTTTCCCTTTGTAAACGACTTATAAATGGCAAATAAATATTTAAGAGATTTTTATACAAATTCTGCAAACATGACTGGAAGGTGTCAAACATCCGTTAAAACACATCAATCTGAGTTTTTATAGCTAGTTATAAACCAGGGTTATAAGCAAGCTTTTGGTCTCTATAAAAATTATTTGCCGTTTATTAGAACAGCTAATTCATACAGATGAATAAACTTACCCTTTATTAACTATTTATAAGTGCATCATTAATAGGCAGCGTTATTATACTATAGCAGAAATGCTGAATTTCCGACTTGCTCGCTGCCAACGCTCGTAACCCATGAAGGAGGGCAAAGCATATGCCCTTGCTCTAAGTGCAGCCTGATATCTTTCCAGCAAGCGTGCAAATTCTCCAGCCCCAGCAGAGGCTGCAGGCTTGAAACCAAGGGGCACCCATCTTTGGCCTGTATTTTGGTTAGGGATAAAAAGCTGACCATGGCAATCTGCAAAGGATTCTGGTAATTTGTGTGTCAAGACTAAGGACTCCAAAACTTGCAGTGCTGGGGAATATAGGTGTAGGGTATTTATGCTAGGTCAGAATCAAGATCATTCCAGCCTGTAAGGATTTCTTTCCCCTGGGAGCAATGGCCAAATACCACCAGCTGCTGTGTTTTTGAGGAGTTCTTCAGTGTTTTTGCCAAACCTGCCTGGCGGTGCTTGCAGAGGAAGGGCTGTGGATAGGAGCTCACCCGTGTATTTCAGGGCATATCTTTTGCCTCTCCCTAACCCCCTCGTGATCTGGAAAGCGGCCCTAAGGGCACATACCATTGTTCTGAAGTCAAGCTTTATTATTTTTGTTAAGAACAGGCTACTTGAGACCTCATTTTCTTTTGAACTAGGGAGAGCCCATCTGTGAAGTAAAAAGATCCTATATATCACCCTGCTAATAAGTTTTCCTCAGCAGTTGCTAAAGTCAAGTGTTAGTCTTCAGCTGGAGTCTCATTAAAAAAAAATAAAATAAATAAATAGATACCACTGGCTAGGAGATGAAAAGTATCCTTTCAGCCACATTATAAACTTACCTCCCACCCCAAAAAGAATTAATATTTCAAGTCATGTAGCAGAAGGATTTCAGGGCTGCATGTGGCAGAGGAGAGAGGGTTTGTAGGGGGAATTTTGATCTTTTCAGCCCCAGAATAAAAATATCTTTTACAGGTAATTCTACACAGCGAAACAATTAACACTGTATTAATGTAATGGCGTTTTCTACGAATATATCATGTGAGAAAACATTTTTATGATGAGCAGCAGCCTCCAATGGAGGGTGGAATAGGAAGGTCATGGAGAGAATATTTTCTTGGAGATGTTGACACATTAATTTTTACAGGTTGGACACTGGTAAGAGGAAAAATCGAAGCCTTTTTTCTTCAGAGGTCCTTGCCACTATTTGATTTCTGATGTTAACGCAAACACAGTTTTGATCTCTTTGATATCTTTTTTCTCTCCTCCATTTTCTTTGAGGGAAGTCCAAGTTTTTAGTGCTGGGCTGTGAATTAGAACTCTGTTATGTGAACTGCAGGGAAACCTATGGAAAGGCTTAGTGAAGTCTCCAGGGTCATAAATCCCCCTCAAGCCTATCTTAAAACACCCTCATCTTAACATCTCATGCTTCACGGGTACCCCAGGTGTAGTCTGAACCCCCTGGAAATGGAGCACGTTTCACCACACCCGTTCAGCTACCTCTGAGACGATGTGCTTGAGCTGGCCACCCTTCCCAGCTTGCTCCCATTGATGCTTTGCAACTGAGAAGTGAGTTTTTCATATTTTTTTTCATACATTTCCACTATAGAGCTGGAAAGGACTGAACTTGTTGGAAAATGGGATTAATACACAATAGTCATGCACATCCTCTTGAGAAAAGGACCGTGGTGTTGTCAGGAACGGAAGGTATTCAGAAATTCAGGTTTTATTAGGGATCACTCCCAGAAACACTGTGTCCTTCAGCAGCATCTCAGCAGGCAGGTTTCAGATGTCCTTGAGCATCACACACCCTGTCATACATCCTACTTTGAGGACTCCCAGGCTGTTTCTGCAGAGGTTTTTGCAAACTGGGACTTTTCTTCTAAGTGGCCATTTGGAGTTTATCAATGCTGCCCTGGGAAGGCTGTTGCATGGTGGTGCAGATCCAGCTGAGCAGTGGGGCTTGCTGGCCAGCGCAGAGACATGCTGCTGTAAATCCCAGTCCTGGGAGCGCGTTCGGGAGCTCGTTGCCTATTTCTCCAAGCTATCATTTATTTTACAGTGCAGATAATCCACCCACGATATCTCTGAGAAGAAACACAGAACATAATCATCCCTGTGTCCTATGTCTTCAATGTCCTCCCCAGCTGCTTTGTCCCATGACTACCCTTACCCTTGTTGCTGGACCAGCTTCAGGATAAAGTACCAGTAAATTTAGGCTGGAAATTTCTAGCCATTACAGAAGGACCTGCATTCCAGTGGGACGCTTGCATCTTGCTTCCCAGATGACCTCAAAATACAGATGGTGGTGTATGAAAGGTGCTGTGTGATATAGGGAGGTCTCCTGCAGGTTTGGACTCCAAAGAGCAGCAGGCCCAAGGTGCTTGTCCATGGCTGAATTAGGGCTGTAATTAAAACACCACCTCCTACGCAATCCAGTCACATAATTACTGCTCATAGCCCATTTAGCTGTGGTTCGTGATGTCAAACATATAACATGCACAAACCCCAACGGTGACAGGAGGCATTTATAGTGGCTTGTTTGGCTTTGAAAATGGAAGATGTTGGGTAAAACCATCTCTTCCATCGCGAATGGAACAAAGCAATAAATAACGCTATGAAAGGAGTGGAAAGCTTTCTGGTGGGACGTGCCATCTGCTGGGCACTGGAACAGGACAGGCTTTTCCCTGGTGGGGGGCATTGAGCTTTCCAGGCAGGCGTTTGCATGAAAAGGGACTTGTTTGTGCAGGCAGCTTGGGGAACTCTCTGCTCAGCTTAACACAGGGCTTGCTGTCTGCTGCAGACAGGTTTCCAACCCATTCCTCCATCTGTCACAGACGCTGCCCCAGGGGCCCGATCCACTTCTGAAAGTCCCTTTCAGCTGGGGTGGACCCAGCACCAGGGAAGGCAAGCAACAGCCATGGCAGCACGCAGAGCACCTCCCAGCCCCAAAAGCATGGAAATCACTCCAAAAATTTTTACCCCTCACGGGCGCTGTCTCTATCTGACCTTTGACATGTGGCAGCATTCACAGCAAATCCTTGGCGTTGAAGTGAGGAGCTTCCTCATCCCGAGTGGGCTATGTCTCAGCAGAAACTTTTTTGCTATTTTATAATTTGGAAGAGATTTAGTGTGGAGATGGGCTCTGGCCACGATGCTTGTGATGTGGCAGAGCTCATCCTCGATCTCCTCAGTGCCAAAATCTCCCAGCCTCAGGATGGAGAAAGGGAAGGACTATGCTTCCTCCCTGTTGGGTGGCTGGGTGGCTATAGGGGAGGAGAGATTTCTCAGGGAAATAATATGATTTTTTTTTTTTCCTTCTCATTAAACATCTATGTTTGTTTACTGGTTTACCTCTTCTGGAGCTGCCTGGTGGGAAAGGGTTAGTGGCATTGGGTTTTTTTTCTGGAGCACCCTGAATGGTCATGGGGTTGCACACACATCAATAAACTTCTCTTCGCACCTTCAATGCATATTTATTTGAATAGCAGCACAGCAATATAGGGACATAAAAAATACCATCAGCTGTGCCGCTCTGCGCTGCATAGAAGGCCACCTAGCTCTTTTGGCAGGCTCCTCTTGCTGTTGGCTGAACCCTGAGGTCCCTCTTAATAGGATAGCACTGTTTATTATCTCACAGAGATCATTATAAATAGATGCTGTTAAAGATAATGCCACATTGTAAATAAAGGCGCCATATGAAATCACAATATTTAACTAGCTGCTGTCGAGGTATTTCTTTTCAAGAGAAAAAGAGTTCAGCAGCCAACAACTTTGCTGAGGCGAAACCATCCAAATCATGTTGGTGACAGATCCTTCACAAAAATACTTTCATTTATACATGAAGCAGTTCCTTACGTGGGTCTTTTTTATCTAGTTCAGTGGGTGCATTGATTTGGAACCCCAAACTGGTACAAAACCTGTCATTTTTAAACCCTACAAAACCTTATACAGAAAGTTTGTTCGTCAAACACGAAAACTGAGACACGGGAGACACAAACAAGTCATGTTGGCACCAGGTTTTTTTACCAGGCTGCACATTCAGATTCAGATTCATTAGCCCGGAGAAAAATTTCTCATTGGGAGGGGTGGAAACCAAATGTTGTTGGGATTTTAGGCATTATATTCACTGGAGAAAATACAAACTTAGCAAAAAAAGTAGGCAATGTACCCCCCAAAATATCGCTACTCCATTTACCTCAAAAGTGCCAGATTTCATCAGACTCCCAACACGCATCCCCTCCCTTCCCCCTTGGTTCATAAACGAGCAGAAATCAAAAATTACTTGCAAATTGCCCCTTCCCCAGGATGTGATGGCGTCCTCTTTGGTACAGTCACTGGCCTGGCTCGGCAGGCAGTCCTTCGCTTCCCAAGGACGTGAATGTGATGGTTCATCATCATGGGGAAGCCTTGGGGCTGAGACGTGGTGAGGATTCACCCCTGGTTGTGCAGTTCCAACCAAAGGGTTCACAGAGAGATGACAATGGCTCGAGGAAGTCTGATAGCATGGAGAGGCTGGGGAGAGGGCAGGGGAGTTTATCTCTTGCATTGCTGAACCAGCTTTAGAAACCTCTTTTGGGGTCAGCAGAAGGTGAAAGCTCATTTGCATTCAGATATCAGTGTTTAACTTGAGCAGGGCTGGTGGCACAGCCCTTGGTTGGCAATGCAGCACGTGCAACAGTACGACTCCTGAGACAATGCTGGAGTCTGCATTCCTGGCCCAAGCCGTTTGTAGCTTCGGTGTACATTGCACGGAGAAGGGGGTTGATCAGTACCTGTCTTCTATACTAAGAATATTTCTATGACAAAGGAATAGAGCAAAGCCAACATGGAAAACTGCTCTGCTGCTTGGTGAAGAGCTGTACATAGGTAGGACACACCTCAAACTCTCATCCTTTCCTAGTGACTCCCATATCAACATATGCAGAGACCAAAATCCCCAGCTCACACTCTTTAAGCTGTCAAAGCAGCCCGCAGCATCAGGATGAAGTTATAATTATGCAGGATGAAGGATTTCACTTAACAGACCCTAGAGGAAGCCTGACTCAGGCAGAAGCAGCAGTATGATAAGTCAACCAGGGCAAAAGGTCTGATTGCTATTTCCCTTACAGAGAATGGGAATAGTCGTCTGGGCAGGGAGAAGCGCTTATTGTCCTGAAACAGCCTGCGGTTCTTCCCTGTGAAATACCTACCCCAACAAGAAGCGGCAGATGTTTCATGTAAATCTGCCATAGGACAGAAATGTCCAGAAGGTTGGATGACCAGATGTACAGATAGGGATGGGGAGATGGAGGAAACTGCCTTTCCCCTGGAGGAGTACCAGGAAGGAGTTTTCATTAGTGCTTTGGATGCAGGAAATGCAAAGCCTGGGAGCTATTAATAGCAATGGTCTCTTACATGGATGCTGGAGAAGAGCGGGCCTCCAGGAATGAGGAAATGACAAATCATTATAGACCCACAGGGGCTGGTTCACCCACGAGTGAAGCTGCAAGAAATTCCTGCCCGTGTCCTTCCACCAGGAGCGACAGACCAGGCTGCTGGTATTCAGTTCACTTCGCAAACTCTCCCACCGACTGATGTCCAGGAAAGCAGAAGATGCAATTCAACCGTGGAAATGCTCGTGAGAGCATTTATCCAGAGCCCGTGCGGCTGATTAGGATTAATGCAGACAGGTTTTTCAAGAAAGGTGGTTGTCTTTGGGGAGTGAAGAGAGCGTCCCTGAAGATGGGATGTGAATTTGGAGGGAGTAAAAGACGGCTTTTCAGGAGTTTCATCACGGGTGCCAAGGTCTTGCTGACCCACACGCTTTCTACAGTGCTGGGCAAATTTGGGTGCTGAACTGTGAAAGGAATTTAAAACTGAATAAAACCTTCTGCTTTGTCATGAACACCCTTGTAATTGCTGGGGCTGTGGGGGAGAAGGGACACAAGCACATTTGGCTGCAGCTGAGTAGTCTCTATAACCAATTATCTCAGGGACTTGTGTAGACCGTATAATCTCTCATTGCCTAGGTTTCCCTTCATATAGAAGTGTGAGAACAAATACATTAAACATAGCTAGGTTATCAATTGCCCAGTTTTGCAGAGGGTAGAGGACCCACCACGCATGGTCAGTAACATCCCTGTAGAGATCCTGAAGCGGGTTGACACATCAAGATGAAAAAAGAATCGCCAAGTGAGGATTTTACCTTAAAAATTGCATAAGGCAGTCTAGCATCCCTAGGGCTTATCTTTTAGACCTTCAGGGAGTACAGTCACCTCCTCTCAGCTTCACTGTAGCACTTGTGTTCTTTATGATCCCGGAGTTTTACTCTTCTCCTTACTTTCTTAGTCTGTGAAATGGAGATAATATTTAGCTACTGCACAGATTAATGTCAGGCTACTGCAGAGATGTAAAACACTCTGCTAGTACTATGTAATTACATTATTATGGTCCTATAATAACACAGGCAAATCTATTTCGTTTAAGTGTTGGCAAGGGTAACATCCCACTGTATGCAAAAGTTCATTCAATTTCTTTCCAGTCTGCTAAAACGGCAAAATAATTCTACCTATTCCCTGTGGCAGTAGCATTTACAGGAGTTAAAAATAGCAAAGCAAAATTAGTTCAAAATAATAAAAACCAGAGCATTATATTGTCATGCTACCTACGTTGCTGTTGCTGAACAGCTGTCATTGAGGAAGAGAGAAAGGAAAAACAAACACAAAAAATTGTTTGACACTGCCAATAGAATGTAGATATTAAAGACCTTCTGGGACAAAGTTTCAGTTTTCCATTGTTCTGTGTACACCAGTTATTTCAGAGAGCTTAGCTCACCTGAGCAGAGAAGATGTCCATTTTATGTCCTTCCCAGGTATGTCACCATTTCCATTTGACACCTGTCCGTTGCCTCACAGACCTGAGTCCACCCAAGCTAAAATCCCATGGGTGTCTAAAGGAGAAGCAGCACGATGGAGACAGCCATGCCTGCTCCCTCCCAGTGGTGGGTGGGGATCCAGGAGGTGGATGAACACCAGTTTGCTCCACCACCATCCTGCCACTTAATCTTTGATTCATCCCAAGTCCCATCTAAGACTGAAAAAAAACTTTGCAAAGGGTGAAAATCTGGACAGGTTTGCTAAAGCTGATTAACAGAGGACACCTTCTGCCTGGTTGGTGTGGTTACCTTCACAAAGACTTGTCTGTGCCCTGAGGAGAAAACAATGACTCGTACAGAATAAACCAGATTTCTTCAACTTGCAGGAAGACACAAGAGCAAATGCTGTTTATGGTATAATTCCTGGTAATTTTAACCACCTCTTTGCTTTGAGCAGTTTGCACACATCATTAACAGTCCCTGTTGGATGTTGAATCAACACGTTTTTTGGGGTATTAGTCAATAAAAGTGTCTCTTTGTGATTATTTTCCTGGTCATGAAGGTGTTAGTTAACATTATCCAGATCGGATAACCTGAAGAAGCCAAACGTTTCTCTGTTTGTGTGTAAATAATACCTACAGCTATGACATATAACTCACCCTATTCTCTCCTTCAAAATGCCACCTCTCCAGGCAGCACGAAGAAATATGTTTCCTTCTCCCTGCTGTGGCCCTTTCTTTTGTTGGATTGTATTTTCATGAAAAAACTCACCTTTTTACTATTTTTTAAAAAATTGTTTCTGCAAGAGCCCAGTGTTCTCTTCTGAGTTTTATTAACACATCCAAACTTTCCAGGTGCGATTGGGGAACCAGGACACCGGTCACCCCACACAGATATTTTCTGAAGCGTTTGCAGCTCAGCAGACAAGGGGTAAAAGGTAGCCCTGGGAAATGGAGACACAAAGGGTTTGCCAAAACCAGAACTACTGTTGGGTTTTCTCCAACCTTTTTCCCTTTCAGGTACGCCACACAATATACACTTAACCTGTTAGGTCTTACAGGGGAGGCGTTTGAGTTTCTTATTGAATTGCAAGAGTGCAAACAGCCCTTTGAAATGTCAGAAAAAATATTTTGCTTTTAAGTTTTCTCCTCTTTATTCCAAGCTGTGAATTACACTGATTTGTAAGCCTTTAGATTTTCCAGCTTCTCTACTGGTTTGTCCTAGCAATGATGCATCTTGTAATGGACCAAAATCTGAGCCTTTCCATGGGTTCTCTGGATTTTTGATCAATTCTGTGAATTAAAGACTGAACTTCATCAGCTTCAGTAGCAGCTCATGTGTAAGGCCTGATCAAAACCCTGCTGGAACCAAGGATCTTTCAAGTAGAAAATTATTTCAGGAAACCAGCAACTCTAGCGTGGAGGCTGTGATATCCACCGGGGCCACCTGTGGAAATCCCTCCCAGACCACCGAGGGGTGGTGCACCCTTTCTCTGGAGGTGTTTGTTACTTAACATCTGGTGTTCCTCAAGCCAAAACAAGATCCATTGGACTTCACTTCATGGAAGTCAATTCTCTGAGGTCTGCTGTGGTTTCACACGATAGGGTTGCGGCTGTGCGCTGCTGACACATGCCTGCAGAATCTGAGCATCTTGCATACACATTCACACTGGGGAAGAGGAGAAAAAAAAATAGTAAGTGGAGAAATATGGCAGATTTTAGGAAAAATAGACTGAGTATTTTTCCGTCTTGGCCTGGCCCTGTTCAGAATGTGTGATTTCACTGGCCTATGCCAAGGGCTCATTTTTTGGGGGTTATTTTTGTTTATATAAAGGAATAGATTTCACTGTCAATATTATAGCAGAGAAGAAAATCTTTTGGAAGAGACACATGTGTTCAGTTGCTGGGCATTACATCCTCTTCTTTTTCTTGCTTTCTATTTCTCAGCAAGCTCTCTCACTACGGGAAGTCACAACAGCTCCCACGCCAACAACCATCTTTCTTTTTCTCCTTCCTGATGAGCTTTCAACTCTTCTCACCGTCTTCAACAGCTCAGTGCTGTCAGAGGTGAAAAACACCTTTAGCTGCTTCCTCTGGTGGTGGATGATTGAAGGATGCTCCATTCGAAGAGGCAACGCCAATCATGCTTCTTGGGTAGCTGATTGACATGGGCATTGTCAGCTCCCAGCTGGCCCCACACGGACAAGCACCTGAATTCACCTGCGATCAAGGAACATGCATCACTGCTTGACAGCCTGAGCCCCATTAGCGGAGGAAGGGTCACTAAAGAAGCAAACTGCTGTCTTGTTCTTGCCATGACCGTGTTTCGCATGGTCCAACTAAAACAAATGTCGGAATTGACATTCCAAGCATAATAAAGAGGTTTCCATATCCGTTGCACTTTCATTGCACAACACCCTTCAATAGAAGTGTTCAGCTAATGGAAAACCGAAATCGCTCAGGAAAAAAAAAAAAAAAGAATGAAAAGAAGAAAAAAATTGTCCGTTTTTTCAACATCCTCTTTGCTTTCAGATGAGAAAGGAAAGGGGGATGTAGAGAATGCAAAGAGCAAACATCTTAAAATGCCAACAAGAGACTTTTGGAAGCTGATTAGAACCATTTGTGTGTGGTCAACAAAAAAAAAAAAATTGGAGTTCGCAGAAAATGGAAGGGAGACAACCTCTGCTCTGTTCTGAGTCACAGAACAGATGCCAGCGTTTCTTCTGACTTTACAACTTTTTCTTGGCCTATCCGGGTGAAAGACTGATTAAAAATGGGGGCTGAGAATGCTCGTTGAAAAACCTCCCAGATTGTAATCCTAGCACAAGGGCAAACGGAGACTTGCAGTAAATCATTCCGGGCTGTCTGGATCACTTATCAAATGCAGCGAGCAAAGGCACCCAGTCACGGCCGTAGGAAATTGCACGTCCAGTGGCCTGCTCCTTGCAAGGGCCCTTTGCCTTGTGTTCAGTGGGAAATGGAGAGTAGAAAACAGACTATCTGAGCTACAGCTGAAGGGAAAACAAAACCAAACCAAACCAACCAAACAAGAACAAAAAAAGAAAATACCCCCCCCAAGATTTTCTGTAAAAAACCCATAGACATGGATGGAAAGCGATTTATCTACTCCAAAACCGTTTTTCCTTCAGTGGTGTCTTAGGTAAAATGAAATAAACCAAGAGGATTGAATTTCACTGGGAGAATGACTGTGAGGTCTGCTGTGCAAGCCAGATTTTCCAACCATACATTTAAAAGCGGTTACTCAAGTTTGGGTAAAAAAAAAAAAAAAACCCTAACCAAAAAAACCCCACTTACCCAATTTCCGAGCAGTCTGTGAATTGTGAGGTTCAGAGATGCAGAGAAACAGAGCACTTATTTACAACTCACAGGGAGATCTTTCCAAAGGACGATCGTGTCAGGACTTTTTTCACTGCCCTCTTGACCTCTCTGGTGGGGGGTTGTGTTGTGCTGTGTTTTATTTTTCACCATCAGGGTCTTTAGTGAACATAAAATTCCTTTCTCCATGAATGCTCCCAAGAAAAATGGGCAGCCAGCACAAGCTGCCAAAGGTCTGCTAGGTGCAACAGCCATGAGCATTTTGAAATACTGGAGTGCCAGTTAATCAAAGGCAGCTCAAACTGGAAATATCGTGCTCATGGTAAATTTAGCATCCATTATACCCACTAGCAAAACCAGCAGCAGCTGAAAACACTGGAGAGGCAAACTTAAACTCCAGAAATCAAGGAATCTCATTCAAGACGACTGTCCTTTATAAAAGCAAGAGGGTTAAAAGCTGGAAAGGGTAACACTGAGAGCTCAAGGAACATTGATTTGCAAGCTGAGAGACCCATCAATCATGGGTAAAGGAAGAGTCTTTTTTGTGTTGTTTACAGCATTAAAGGAGATCATTAATTTGATACAACTTCAACCAAAAGGTGGGAAAAAAAAAAAAAAATAAGAGAGGTTTGGCCTCCAGAACTGGTGATAACAAAAGTGGCTGGGAATGAATACTGATCCAAGACACAGACCTTACAAATTATCCATGAGATTTGCTAAGTTTTTTGTTAGCAGTTGTTAGTAGTAATTCAGTCACAGCGGCTCAATACTGACCCAAAATGCAATGATTAAATCCCTGATAGGGGTTTCAATCTATGAGACTTTATTAACCCCCCAAACCTGACTTCTATTTTAAGCTGGCATAACAATTCTTCTTGTAGCACCTGTGTCTCTATATGGACCAGTCAAAAAATTGCATTCAGTTTTCTGGTTGAACGTTTTTTCCTAGCAAACCTGGTTTCTATATTTAACCTGACTTTCAACAGCATCATCATAGATTTTGTTTTTGTACTGAATTTTTGTAGCTTTTTGGCACATCATAATCTCTTGGCACACCCTAATGCTTCTAAGTGGTGCTAATATAAATCATTCTTTGGCCTTTTTAATCCGAAATGCTTTATGATCTGAAATAATGCAGTTGCTCAAACTACCCAGAGGTGTTGTAGCAGTACAAAGCAGAGAACGAAACCCAAAATTTGTGGAGGAGACAGTACTCTTCACCTCTTTTCCATAGCTTTGCTGCTAATAGATATGAATTCAGCAATAGTGGGAAGCAAACATTCAAAACCAGAATTACACTATAACATAGAGCAAGATAGGGCATGGTTCAGCTTTTACTGACAGAAGGGTACTACATTCAGGATTTCTGAGACTGTAGGCAGTTCTGTTGTAGGAAAGGCTTTCCCAAAATACAGCTAAGTTACATGGGAGACCTACCGTATAAGATCCATCATACGACCAAGCTCCTCTTATATCACGCACTTGATTCCTGAACTGCTTTAAAAATACTCATAACATTTGAAATTGGTCTGCTATGAGCAGAAATCCAGCAAGGAGAAGCTATCAATTTAGTGAAACCTATTGCTAATGCCTCCCTAATTCTAACGCTCCTTAAAAATCACCCCAAACACCAGAGTGATGAGGCAGTGGATATGCTCATCAGGTGTCCTTGTTTAACAAATTAGCATAACCTTGTAGGTTTATCTGTAATTTTTCCCTTTCTTTTGTTTTTTTTTTTTTGTATCTAGCATGACAAAACCAGTAATAACCTGGTCATTGCCCAGCACAGAACTTTATGTTTAACCAAAGGCATGGGCAGAGACATTTATTTGTGGAAGAGCTCCCCTGTGTCAGACTCACCTGGAAATGCCTTAAGTGGGAAGGAAGGGGGGGACTGTCTGTCACCGGTGTATGCCCCACCAGTAGGTCCAACCCTGTTAACAACAAAGGTGCTTCCATGACACACCAGCGGAAGCCATCACTCTTACTAATATATTTCATCAAACATTAATGGGGACAGCAAAAAAAAAGAAAGGGCATTAGCTTTCTGAGTTTTTGCTGTAATTTCCAGCTGCCTAGATGTTAATGAGGTCTTCATAAATTTGCTCGAGTCTCTCTTTGCAGTCTCTACCCAAAAGAGCTGTGGTGAAGTTGTGCTGTTGCAGGGTGACCTTAGCTAATGTTGAGGGGTTTTTGGCTGAGACCTCCCTTAAGTTAGTGCCAGGCACCTCCTCCAGGCTTGGCTGATAGCTGCCTTTCAGGAAGCAGGTAACTGATCTACTCACCTTTTCTTTACTACTGACAAAAGAAACCAGTTTCGTTTTCTGTCTCCAAAGAAGTAGCTTTGTTTTTATGATCCTAGTGGGGAAACCCCCAAATTCAGAAACTTTATTTTTATGATTTTATTTTTATGGAGATTTTTTTTGTCCGTTTTTCCAGCTTCAACCAAGTTGCAGCAACAACTAATAACCTCTTCAAAAAGGGATTTTTTCAAGACTTTCTTTTTGCTGCTAGGAGACTGGGGAAAGAATTCAGGTCTATCTCTTTATCTTCACTGGCAGGAAAGAAACAAAATATACTACAACTCTTATCTTATTCCTTGTATCTCACATGTATGTTATTGGAGGGAAATTCCGGTTCAGGGAACATGCTAAAAGTTAAAGGAGGATAACTGTGCCCAGGGGACAGAGATGAGATGGTGTCTCTGGTGAGAGTCTGGCTGCAGAGACGTACAAGCCCAGGGCTGCAGCAGGGATAACGGCAATTTACTGCTGTCTTTGTATGAAGAGAAAAGAAGGAGCTGCCACTTCCACCCTTTCCTCTTTTCCAGTTAAAAAGAAGTTTACTCTTTCTTTTCCTAACTCACCAAGAGTGCAGAGCAACTCCTCTCAGCAAATAAAATTAGTGAAAACATTTACTTCCTCAGAAATACTGCTGAAAGGCTCACTTTTTGTAATGAACCTTAGCAACATCCTGTTCTCTTCGGTTTTAGTCCTTGAGTACAAAATTTGACTTCTGTTAAATGGACAAGTAAGAAGCTTGCAGTGATACTGGAAAACAAGTCTTGTCCAGTGTCTTAATCCTACATCATAAAACCCTTCCAAGCTTGTATATCTAAAATAAGCCCAATATCAAAAAGGAAAATATTGGCATGCTTTAAGAATGTGGCATTTATTCTGCCTGCCAGCTCAGGAACACACACAAGTGTGTGTGTATATATATATACACATACACACAGATCTACAGCAATACCCCCCAGACAGCAGAGTGTAGCCTACACACCAAGTTTGCTTTCCTGAGGACAGATATCTTTGTTGCTGTCTCTCTTTGAAGAGAAAAATTTTTATTTGTTGAGAGATATTAAAGTCAAGCCTCCGATGCTCTTTTGCTCGCTTGCTAAGAATTCAAGAAATCTTATTATTGCTGAGGAGGGAGTCACAGATCTAAACTGCAGAACTATGCAAGTGTTTGATTAATTACAGGCAGGGGTTTCCAAACGCACCTCCTTTTTAGTATGCTGTAGAGTACTTCCTATTCTTCATATTGAATGTTTCAGATAAATTATCCTGGAGGTGAGAGAAAATGGAGTGAGAAGTGGCAGAATCCTGTTAAGGAATTAAGACATCTTCATCCCTGAAGAATTCTAACGTTTTTATCTACGGGGGGGAAATGCATTTCACATGAGTTTTCCTTTCTTATTGAGTTCTCTGCAGTAATGTAGAGACACGGTGGAAAATTTGGAAATCCTGTAACGAAGATGGACAGTTTTAACAGACGAGTTTCGATGCTCCGACACAGCGAGCCTGAAGGGGACTCATTTCCCTCCAGCCAAGGTGCCCACAGGGGTAAGTGAGGTTTCAGAAGCACAAAGGACAGGATCTCTTCCCCCTGACCTTGTCACTTACTAAAAGGTGGATCTATATTCAGACCCCTGTTGACTCCTTCAGGTCTCAGCTTTCTGGCAGGAACTGGTGCCGATGCCACCTTTTGCGTGGACAAAGACTTGAGCTGACGCTGGCGGCGATACTTTTTCAATAGATTTGACACCAGGCACCAGAAATGTTTGCCATGAGGCAAGGCTGCTCTCCATCCTACAAATGCAGGTACATCTCTTCTAAAACCCTGTCAACTTCCAACTCGCTGCAACTTCTTTTGCAGTAGTAATACTTTCCTGTAAGGGGAAATCCAGCAAGTGAGATCTGATTGTGGAGCACTGTCAGGCTGCAGTGGCACTCAGGAGAGTGCGTCAGCATTTCTGTGTTTATAAGCCACCTGATGTAATGGTAATAAGATGCTAACATGAGAGTCCACCTCTGTAATCTGCCAGCTGCTGGCTGCTCTATCCCTTTTTGGTTCAGGAGTTTTAACAAGACATTTCTGGTCTGTAATCAATGTAAACTTCCCAGACAAAATCTGGTGGAATGTCCCAATTCCTGTATAAAACTCCCAGTACTTCGCTTTCTGTCTAAGCATAACATTGCCCTGCTTTAGCTATGGCTCTGCAAATGAAAGTAGTTTCTAATCATCTTTTGTCATCTAACATTTTTTAAAACAGGATGGAGCTGGCAGGTGAGATATCAAATAGAGACCAGCCAGTGCAGCTGGAGTATCTTGGAAACAAAATGCACCTCACAACATCATTGACATCAGCAGCATCTCAGACCAAGTCCCGTTGATACATACCCATAAACTTTGGTTGGGGTTTCTTTAACACCAGAAAGCTGTCAGCCTCAGTGGGACTGAGGCATTTAAGAAAAGTTATTCACGTGCATAAATATTTACAAATGAGACCCTTAGTGTGTTTGCAGATGATGTTTTTTAGTATTTTTGTCACTGTCCATAGATCAACAAATAATTAAGCACCATTAAAAATATATATTTGCTCTGCACTATATTTAGGCACAATTTATCAGGGCACTTTGGCTCCCTTTTATTGGGAGACACACCAGCTGTTTGATGCAGTGGTATACTTGATGGCGCAACCCTGGTGTTCACAGGTGCACAAGGGTGAGCTGTGAGCAAGACATCCCTGAAAATAAAGACCACAAATTCAGCAGTGATTTAGAAATTAAACCAATGGTGTGTCAGGAATACCAGGTTGACCTAAACCACAAGGCTATATTTGCACCTGACTCTTGCAGGCTTTTGTGATGAGGATAGATGGTCAACAGTGTGTGCCAAAAAGCCTCAGCTGCCCACTGCGCGATACCCTGTAGCTTTCCCTGGGAATCAGGTTTGCTCCTTGTGCCAGTGAAACCTCCAGAAATGATCAAGTCAGTGCCGTGCTCCGCTTCCCTCCTAGTCTCACATCGTACTTGACAAAGTCACGTCCTTTCAGGCAGGTTTCTGGTTTGCCTTTGTGCCTCCTCCAAGGGCTCAGTGGAGTAACTGCTCTCCCAGTTCAGAAGACAAAGGCACGGAAACCCTTTGAGTGCTACCAGGGTCCCCAGCAGCGATGCTCTCCCAGCACGAGCTCTTGTAACACAAAATTAACTTATTTCTCCTGGGTCTCAAGCAAAGCAACTCGACATTGCAGTATTGTCCCCTCTCTTCACTTGAACCCAGGCCTCCCAGCTGCAAATTCAATAGAAAGTGCCTGCTTTCTATTGAAAGCTGCTTAATTGGCTGCTGTTCCTGCTCCTCCAGCCGAATTTGCATTAAAGAAAGACCTGCGATCTTTGGCATTCCCTATACAAAACTCCATATTTAGCATATAGAGCTGGCAGTTCTCTTAACGCCCACATCTGTCTCTGCTCGCCACAGCTGATTTATGTTTAATATCTTGAAGGCATGTGGTGCCAGTCCCACGTTGAGCTCTGGATTGTGGTGGTCCGTCTGTATTTGTTGAAATTGGGCCCAAAGAAGCTGGCTTGGAGCAGAGACTGCGAGGAATGCGAGCCAGTGGCCGTCCAGACAGCTCTGTCAGCAAGCTCAGGAAACTGGCTGAAAAATACTGGGAAGAGGCCCAGATTTCAAACAACCTGTGGAGCTCTCATGAGAACGCACTGTTTTAAAACAGAAAGTTGAGTGATATTCTTAATTACCGATTTAAAGGAAAAAAAAAAAAAAGAAAAGAAAGAAAAAGAAAGGGTTAATGATGGCCTTTGCCCTTGCAGAATGCAAGGCATGTTCCCCAAGTTGTGATCATCGAACAAGCAGCCTTCGTCTTCTTGTGTGGAGATCTCATTTTCATGTGCTGCATTAAGTGTTTTTTCTTCCTAGGCGGAGATAAACAGGATGCTCTTAGGGTCTCATGGCTATGGGTTGACCTGTAGATCTTTACAGCAACGCTGCCCACATAGAGAAATCTTTGTCTCAAGGATTGGCATTGTGCAGGCAGTCCACCGCCTTTTCCCATCAGTTACCTCGGAGCTGGTGGTGGGGTTTGATTCTTAAAGCTGTGATCCCATAAACCAGAAAGCTATCAGCCCAAGAGCTTCAAGTCCAAAGGGCAGGTTTATCTCCTGAACTATCTTATATCAGGCACAGGTTACCTTGAGCACAGATATAATTTAACTCAGCACTTGCTTTAGAGCTCAATATTGGAGCAACGGGGTGAAATGCAAGAGTCTGGGTTGCTTCCTAGATAATCTAATGGTCCCTCTTGGTCTTAAACTTTATGAATTAAGGCTCTGGATGGAATCTGGTGTATTGTATCAGTCAGAGACTAGCCTGAGAGAAAGTATTACAGCTTTTAATCATGAAGAGTCATCTTGCACCCTGTCTGCACAGTTAAAACAGCACTTAGATGCTTTCTCTTGAGAAATCCTCATTGGGTTTTTTCTTACTTATTTATTGGTCATGTGATTGGGTCAGCATATCTGAAGCTTGGGAAATTGCACAGATTTAATATTGGGCTGCAATTCATTATATCTGAGCATTTAAGTCTGTATATGTTGGGACAGTGTTTCATTGCTTTTTCAGGTCAGGAAGTGACTGTCCCGTATCCGGACTTGCACAGAGCTTGCAAAGAATGATCAGCTAAACCTCTGTGCCTTGGATTTTGTTCATAGTTCACTTGATTTTGAAAGATTTTATCTCAGTTAAAAAGCACTCAGAAGATCAGTTTAAAAACATTGAAAGAGTCTGCTCATAAAATATAAATTGGGGAGAAAACAAAAGCAAACTTGGTAAGACTAATCTGTTTTATTTAATTTGAAAATATTTCATATGAATGAAAAGAGATTTTTGTTTAAAGACTGATTTCATTATTCCACATGTCAGTGCTCTACAAACTTTTTTGAATGTCTGTGATGACATTAGGAAGGGGATTAAACAGAGAAAAACACATTAAAAATAAGCTCTTCATAGTGACTCAGGGTTAAATAGGATAAAGCCCTCCTTGTAAAGTTTGTTAGAGGCTAAAATTATGTGGTTCTGTAAAACAGTGACTATTGCTGCATTTCAGAAGGATTATCTGTTAAATACATGTTTCTTAGTCAGCAGCTTGGTGGCAATGATTTATGCCAACTGGCCTAGAAATTGTGAAAATTAGTTTATGGCTCAGTCTTGATTCTCTGTTAAAAATGTCTGTTTGAAAAGTAGCACTGGGAGGGAAGGAGGGGAGTTCAGAAGTTTTAAGTGGAATGGAAACCCAGTGTAACAGAGCACTAGACTATTTAATACCTATATTTAGTACCTCCTGATCCCCGATGGCTCTTACATGGACAGGTATTAAATGCTGGCCTTGATGGAGAATTCCGCACAATTTAATAAGCTCTGGACAAAGCCTCAAATTAGTGGTCCAGAAATAAGGAACTGCAAAGAACTTCTGGGGTCTGTTTCCTCTTTTTAATTACTTTGCTCCTTACTCTGCTACTTCTGCAGGAAGTTAGCTCCAGAGCCTCTTGCTGCCAATGGAAATGACTTGGTCTGAAGAGACCACCAAATTCAGCAAACTAGACGTTTTCAGATCATTTATTTTCCCTCTAAACCCATAAATACCTTTCTGGCCAGCATGTGCTCTGTATGCCAATATTGTTCTTTATCCAGAGAGTTCTGCCTCCTCGCCAGCATGTTTCCCTGCATGTAGTCTCAGGGGACAGTCGTGTCCCTTCTCCATTTCTGCTTTGCTAAGCTAAAGAGAGCGAGGACCCCATTCCACCAAACATCCTCATACCTTCCCACTGCATCCATTCAGGTTCAGATCAGATAACTGAAGGCACCTGGTATTCCAGGTGAGGACCAGTATCTTTCACTGTCACACACCTCTTTTCCTCTTCTCAACACATTCTTTAGTGTTTCACCTCTCTCTTTCAAAAGCAAGTCGCACTAGCAGATGGTAATCTTAGTGAGAATGAGTATATACATCAGGTATGTCTCTTCCTCTATCTTTTCCCACCAATAAGAATAAAATAGGAGAGAATAAATAGATTAGAATAGATTCTGATTTGCAGAAATTCTCGCTCTCATTCCCTCAACTTCACACCTTGCAGTCTTAAATCTACTGGTTTTTATATTACTTCAGCCTTAGCTCTTTCTAGGTGCTATGCTGAGCCTCTTTTGTAACGATTAGGAATTCAGGCTTAATTTTGCTGCTTTGTCTGATCTTGTCTGAACTTTGGTAGTTTGGTTTTTGAGACCACTTAAAACTGGGCTCAAGATGGATCTTTGGGAATTGCCTATAACCTCCCACCATCCAACCATTCTAGGCAATGTGCTTAGCTCTCTTTTAGCAGGTTTCTTACTGGGTTAGAACTTGGTGCAAGCTCGCATCTTCTTCACTTTAACCAAAGACTTCCTCTGAAGCACTATGTGCTTTCCCAGCTCTGCTTAGAGTTTGCAAAAAGATCAGGGAAAAACTCTGTGTTAGAATTACCTCAGGTAAACTCACATCCTATTTTGTTTCTTTTGTTTACCTTGGTGTCTGTAATCACCTTTATTCTCTCCTTTTTTTCCTAAAGCTTTTCAGATTACCGAGGACAGTTGCAGGTATCTGTAGTTGCTCAGATCACCCTAGTTGGACACTTTTATCTCTATCCTGGCTAACGGATTGTGCCAGTTTTTCCATTATTCTGGGTGACTTTTTTTTCCCTCTGTACACCAATTTCAGCATATTGAGTCCTCTGGGTTTTCTTCCCACCTCAGATGTGGTAACTTCCATTCCCAGCCGCTCATGAGCCATCTAGCCTTTACCCCATATTCTATACACCCTTTCTTACTGAAAACATATGCAGTGCATTCATTTAATTTTGGGAATTATACTCAGTTGCTTTTAATCTCATTGCCATCCTTACTGCATAGCAAACCCACGTCTTCTTTTCTGGTTCTCTTTTTATTCTTCTGGTTAAAGAACTGTTGTTTATTTTAATATCCTTTGCAAGGTCTAACTCAGCTTGACTTTTGGCAGTTCTCACTTTACCCCTATGCTTGCTGACCTCTAAAATGCAGTTTCCTTTGCAGATTCATCTCTTTTTCCATTCTTATCCCTAACAGACCCTATGAAGTGAGCCAGTTAGCTCTGGACCCTTCAAGTTTTTCCTCTCTTATTTGCAATGTGAGACCTACATCAGTTTTCCACTTCTGGTGCACAGAATTTTCAAACATCCTGCAAGTACAAGTCAGCAAAAGCTTAGCTGGAGCTGATGGCCCTAATCAGAGATCACTCTTTGAAACAAAAGCAAGCAAGCAAGTGGACCTGATAGCTACACACTTTGGGATTTGTATTCCCTCCCCTTCTTTGGTCAGCTCACAATGGCTGAAGTTTTATTCTGATTCTCAGTTTCTTCTTCCAAAAGATTGTCTTTACATGCCAAAACAAAAGGCTTGAAATGTATTTACTTCTGTGGTTTTCTGGTAAAGGTATCTACAGGTAATTACATGTCAGGGTAACCAGGTCTTGCCATTATTAGTAGTGTTTATCCTCCCATCCATATCTGGCAGTTGTGGTCACATGTTTAACCAATTCTTCCTGGTATTACATTTTCTAATAATACTTCAGTTCTTTATTCAAACCCTAACATGTGAATGATTTTCTGATAATTAAAAGACATGGCAGTCTTTTGAGCTTGACCCTACCGTCATGAGGACAGATAACATGGTATACATTAAATGATGGACCAAGGTGCTACAAGGGAATGAATGAAGGTGTTATAAAATGAATAAAATAAATCTATGTCTGACTCAGGAGCTCACCAACAAAATTTAATATATAATACCAGCATTAAACCTGGGAAGTTCATATGATATGAACCTGGGATCCTTCATGTGATACGGCTGTTTACATCCACGGTACCTTGAATCCGTATTTTTAGAGACCAAACAAAGTTACTGTCTAAATCTCTCATGCACACATATATAGCAAGAGTAAGATGTATAATTTTTGGCTTCAGAGGTGCTATCGCACCTGAATGAAAGGCTGTCCCACTGCCTGAAAGCGGGAACAACTTCCTTGCTTGGAAGAAACTACTATGATATTGTCTAAGGGTTTGATCTCTGTAAAGAAAGTTACTCATTACCTGCCTTGCCTGAAAATATTCTCCCAAACCACTATTTAACCAAAAATTAAAGGTTTTAGTTCAGTGAATTTTTCCAAAAGGTGTCTGCTTTGGTTGCCTTAATTTTTGTTTAAAAGCTTGCAAGTTTCCTGCAATATTTCCAATGAAAACTGAAAGATGTGGGCTTTCTTAGTAATTTTTCAACTTTTGCACTTACAGTAGCATTTTGCTTTTGTGGCAAAAGTTTGTAAATGCACAAGTAATTTGTAGGAAAACATTTTTTTTTCTTTACAAACACGTCCTAGGAATAATAACGCGCCCTTGTGCAAATTCTGTACTGACACGAGCTCTATTTTTCTTTCCCAGCGATGTTAGCTCACACAGTTAGAGGAACATGCAGCTCCTGTCCTACAGAAACGCCACACCGCAAATGAAACCTAACAGCTGAAACTCCCATTGAGACACACGAGGGCTGAGGTTGCACAATCATGACTTAATCCTATGTTACTATTTGTTTTATGCTTGCAAAATCTGAACAAATATCCAGAGATCATATTTATTCAGCATCTCTGCCACAGAATGTCGCGGGGGCCAAAAGAATGCATTCAGGAAGGGATTAGACAAATTAATGGTGGATAAGTTCACTGGTGGCTACCAAACTTGGGAGTCTGGATGCAATGTCTGGTTTACTCTAGTTCCTAAGCTGCTGGGAGCTGGAAGGACAAACCAGGGAAAGGATCATTCTGTTCTTGCCCTTGCTTTTAACCTCTTCTCCCTAACCCGTAACTGCTACTAATAGAGCATTATTATTATTATTATTATTATTATTATTATTATTACTACTACTACTACTACTACTACTACAAATGATCCATACTTCATTTAAAATTAGAAGTAATCACATTCTGCTGTAGCATCAAACCTTATATTTTCTCGTCCCTCTTGAAACTCTGAAGTCTTCCAACCAAGGCTAGGTTCTTCAATCAAACATAATTTCATGAGGGAAAAAAAATTATTCTCAGTAGCACACTAGGTAGCCTCATAATCCCTTCTGACTTCAAAATATCTGTATATTGTAGCTCCATTAGAAATAAATCATTTTTCACCGTTACTCAAGCATGGAAGTGTTTAGATGGAGGCCTTTCCTGATTTTGATGTCATCCAAACATTCTTGGAAGTTACAAATAAAGACTTGCTCCCACAGCTGCTATTTTCCTCATTCCTTCTCATGACTGCTTCACTAATTTGACTTCCACTAATGGCTGTTCTGGGATGAATTTCTCATTGTCCAGCTGGGACAGTCACGTTTCCATTACACTTTATTTTCAGCCTCCATTGGTTTGATCTGAACTTTAGTATGTGTTGGAATTCGTTATGATTGTGAAAAGTCTCATCTTTTTTTAAAAAGTGCTCCTTAAGTTGGCTTTGAGAAAGAGTTAAAGTCGCTGGCATGTATGGCGTTCGTGTCTTGCTTTTCTTTATAAATCAGAAGCGTGTATTCAAGAAGAATCAAATTCACCAAGACACAACTAGAATGTTTGGGGGAGAAATGCCTTTTTTTTTCACTGGGGGGAGTGAGTCCTTTAAACTAAATTTCTGCAGACCTTTTGAGTGAAATATTTCTGAAGCATAGAACAATTTGTGGTCTATTTGTGCTTTAAAAGTGCTTCTATCTATGTGGGGAATTTTCCCCACTAGTTAGAAAGTGTATTGATCCCTGGACTACATTCTACTCTCTTGCAAGTCTGTTGACTAAACAGTAGAGACATGAGCCAAACCCACTGGAACTGAGCAATATCAATGCAAAAACAATGGTAGATACTAACTCACTTGGTAGTTTGGCTATTCAAACTGGATTAGAAAAGAAAACAAAAAAGAAAATGTCATCTTCAGCCAGCCCACATGATCCTGTATCGCGCCAGTTTCATTCTTCCTCCCCAAATACATAAGTGTTTGCAGCACTTTACTCAGATTATTAAAACTGCTTTCAGAATGTATAATGAGTAAGTTGGTTTCTGGTTTACCAGATAAAAACAGAGCAGAAAGAAAGCCCTTCTTTTTCAGCTGACTAACACCCAGCCAAACAAAACTGGCCACAAAAGACGATTATAATCAAATCTCATATAAACAAAAATTTTTTTATTTGCTATATACCACTGATAATTTTATGCCCACCACCAGATAAAAATTAACAACAAATATCTAACATGTCTTGAAATGTGCCTTTGTACTGGCTCATGGAGTATCTGTGAGCAGTTTGCAATGCTGTTGAATCTATTGGTTCTCCTGCTTTGTCTGACGACAATCTATATGGATATTTTATTTCATCAGACCCTCAGTTTGTTCAGAAATGTTGGAATTAGAATTTTGTTGCTCAGTTGCGACAGATCACATAGTATCTTCACTGAAAGAGCACAGCAAGGATATCTGAACCTGCAGATTTAAGGTCTGGTTTCTAGAATACCTTGCAAGTTGCTTTCCACAAATGTTTTCCCGGTATACTTCAGTTCTTATAGTCCCTTACAAAGCAAAGTGCCTAGGGGTTTATTTAGAAGCTGAAACGTGTTGATGAACAGGAGATGGACTGAAGAACACGCTTAAAGTTAAGTACATAAGTAAATACTTTGTTGAATAAATGATTGCAAAGTGTGAAACACCCCCCCCCCCTTAAATTCAAACAAATACTTATGGAAATATTTCGCATTAATTTCCCATATGGTATTTGGACAATGAAGCAGGGAGGCAGCACAGTGTACTGTGGCCACAAGTAAGTACTGCAAAGAAGGTTTTATGCTCTGGACCCATCCTTCACGCAGGCAGACCGTTTGGGAAATGGGAGTCCAGAAGTTTTTGCCACCAGGGAGGAACAGCAGCCCCAAGGCAGCTGCCTAGTTACTAATTACCTGGCAGTTACCAGTTGAGGAACCGTAGTTTGATCCAAAGATGACACGTGAAAAGATTTCCGTTTATATTAAAATCCAAATATTTAAAAAGACCCATTTCAAATAATGGTCATATGCATGAGCATACATTTTCGTTATTTAGATGACTTGCTTCTCTGGGTGCTAATTCTACAGCTAATTGGCTTATTTCATAATGCTGCTATGATACAGTTTCCTGGACCATTACACAGGGACGTAAAACCGTGCCCTTGCTGAAACAAACCTGTTGGTCAACAAACATGGTTCAGGATGTAACTTGGTGGCCGTGGGCTCACTAATGCCATCCTTATTCAGGTGAGGTTTCTGCTGGCCCCCAAGAGCATTTTGCCTTCGTAAAAGAAAATTAGGAGCTTCAGGACCAAGCCCGGGGCTGCTCCCAAACAACACAGCAAGTCTTTTCGGATGACTTTGTCTTCTGTACTTCCCCTGCACCATCAGTGTGTTCTGCAGCCCCTTTGTGGAAAGAGAGCAGGAGTAAGGATTTCTTTCCAGAAACCAAAGGACTTCTCTAACGTTTTGGGGGTCTGTCATGCCCAAAGCACGGCAGGTCAGTGGCTCTTTTGCTCTTGCTCCTACGGCTGGGCAATGGGCATTCACTGCTTTCCTTTATTAAACTGGAGACCTTGGTGGGCTGCTGGAAAAAAAAAAAAAAGATTGGGAAAGGGGTACCGGGGAGGGGAGGGCGAGCGCGTGAGAGAACCACATGTTAACGTTGCCTGTGTACGAACAGCAAGCTTTCTGGCTTGACATTTATTGAAAAAATAGATCTTACACTGTATCCACCCAACACCTGTTGAGAAACACTGACCCCATTACAGAGGTTGGATTTACACTGGCTCTGTATAACACCCTATAAAGGAGGCCACTGGTGCAAAAGATTAAAGAATGCTGTTAAGTAAGTTGTTTTATTTCTTTTGAGACTGAAAGAAAGCTGCAAAGTGAGAGAAAGCTTTCCTCGGTTATTTACTCTTCATTACTGGGGATCTTGAAGGGCCTTGTATAAACTGCTCTAGTCGGGTCATGACAACACTTTATAAGGTGCAAATGTTGAGGTGGAGCCAGTGCTATACTGCCGGGGAAGCAAATGGAAAGGTCCCTCCCGACTAAATGGAAAGTTAGTGCTAATAAAAGCTCATGACTTTGGCACGGCTTCCCAGGCACAAGGGGCCCATGAACACGGGTTTGCACCAGAACTGCCGAGCCCCGAGCAAGTGCCCCCATCCCGCTCACGGCCGACGGCGGTAGATGCTGCCCTCAGTGAAGTTTCTCCACGTGAACTTCATAAAGTCCTTGTTGGAGCTAAAAATCACATGTTTAAGGGCTGGGGGAAAAAAAATCCTTTCTTTTTTACTAGCTGCTGTACAATGAATAGCCCATTTCAAGGAATGTGTGAGTTCCTATTAGGGCCGAGCGAATGCTGCAAAATATTTTCAGGCAACGCGTGTCCCAGTTTTCAAACAAATGGCTTTCTGTGTATTTGCGCCCCTCTGTTCTCTGCCCTCCCCAGTCGTTTGCGGTATCTGGTTCTACCTGGGCAAAGGCTGGGGGAGATGGCTCGCCCACATTCACCAACGGTGGGATAAGACTATTCCTGCCTCTCACACCCTTTTGTTCAGTGAACAATTGCTTGTGAAGGGAACTTCCAGAGTTTTGAGGCCAAACAGGTGAAGCAAGTGGTCATGGACATTGAGTAGTTACATCCAAGTACAGCAATGAAGGATTGACATTAACCTAGCCATGGGCTTTTGGGGCTTGACCATATTGCCTTGAGACATTCTGAGATATCTGAGGCGCCTACAAGGGACTTCCAGGTCCGATACAGGACCTGTGGGAGATCTGTATCCTTTGGGAGTAACTGTTGGGGCCGGAGAGACCCCTGAGGAGATCTCAGATAACATTAAACAGCTACAAGCGGGTTGATAACTTGAGCCCTTTAATCACCCTCTTGTCCAAAGGCTGGCTGGAAGGGCGAGGACTCAGAAAATCCCCAGCCGAAGAAGATAAACAGAAAAGAGATGTGTCTACTGCTTGAAAGGTGAAAATACAAAGGATACATCAAGGCAGGAGGTGTTTGCTTTCATCAGCAAAGATGAAGACTCATCAGAGGGTTGAGGACCCCGGTAGGAGACTGCTTTGTTCAGTCATCATTCAGCAGAAACCTGCAGCATTTCTGCACTGCCTCAGCACAAGACTTTCGCTTTGATGAAGATACAATGCAAAGCCTGAATTCCTTCTTCTGTTTTCCCATGTGTCTGGAAAAAATTGAACCAGAGCTACAAGAAGTTCTGGAGAAGTGGGCAAAGCAGCTCAGAAACCTCCAGAGGTTCTCTGCTGGCTTCGGGATGTCTCGCGTTTGAGCTGTGACGCGTTGCATCAAAAGGGCCACTTTAGGCAATGAGTTTCTGTCCCTCCCCCAGATGCTCCTGTCACCAAGCACTGCTTCTGGCTATGGGCAGGAATGGACGGACTCTGGGCAGGAATGAACGGACTCTGGGC
Organism: Leptosomus discolor; assembly: GCF_034619465.1. Taxonomy (NCBI): domain Eukaryota; kingdom Metazoa; phylum Chordata; class Aves; order Leptosomiformes; family Leptosomidae; genus Leptosomus; species Leptosomus discolor. The sequence continues at coordinate 58,420,708 of NC_141398.1, read as the reverse complement.
AGCAGATGTCGGGGTGTGAGAAAGTCTCCCTTTATTCAGTGGGACTTTGAGGCAAACTTCTTTCTCACTCCACTCTTTCCACAGCTCTCTTTGGACAGAAATACAATTTTTGTGTAGGAATAATTCCTTCATAGCCAGGAAACACACTCTCAATGAGACCTTCTTTTAAAAAAATATATTTTTTTAATTTTTTTTTTTTTATTCCCTCTGGGCTGGGAATAAACCCTTATTTCCCACGTCGAGATGTAAGGCTGGCATGTGCTCTGCATTTGGAATAGGCAGAGCAGCTGCGCGGAGCTTGCAGAGTTGGGCTCCCTGTGTGTTAGAAGAACTGAGCCCTGCAGGTTCAATTAACAGACTTTGGAAATGAACCAAGGCCTGACGATCCCCAGGCTTGTTTTAAGTGAAGGAAGGTGGCTGTCGGAGAAGAATTAGACCTGCCAGAGTCTTAATGCAGCTGGGACACACAGCGAGAGCCTGAAAAGCCAAGAGTCTGGAACCTGTGCTCTGATGGCTGCCGAGCCAAGAAGTCCCATTGCTGGGACAATAAACAAACAGGCACGGTCTGTGCAGATGAATGCGTCGTCTTTCAGTTTGCATGGACTGTAAAATCCATACGCTTCCCAAGTCACCAGCCCCAGCATTTTACTCCGAGGTCTTTAATGAGAAGGATGAACAGAAAGCAGTTTCACAAAGTGGGAAAAGGGTGGGATTTATATTTTAACCAAAAAAATCCAACAGTGCTTTTCAAACACTTAAGGGTCCATTAAATTAAAAAATCTTTCCATTCCTGATTTCAGTTAATTACCATCTTAAACAAATAAAGACCTTCATTACTAGGATCAAAGGCTGGTGCTTCAAACTAAGGCAAATTCTCTTGAAGTCACAGCTTTGGAAAAGCGCCTAAACACACAGTGCGGAGCTGGTGATGCAGAAGGCCAGGGAAGGTGAGCATTTCAGGAGCTGATGCGGAAGACAGACCCATCCCGCCGCCTCCCCCCTTCACCTTCAGCTGGAATGTGGGCATGCTCCCCCGTTATTTCCACCATCCAGATCCAGAAGAAATCACAGGGGCTATTTGCCGGCTGCTGGTCGGCTGGGTGTTACTGTTCCCATCCTTCTCATTAAGCCTCTGCATTTTGGCTCCGGCAAAGCCCAAGGTCGGAGTAAAATGTACTTCGTTGCTGATGACTGATGACCAATTTGGGGTGAAAAGTCCTGCATAAGGAGTTTTCCACCCGAGAACCTAAATTCTCCACTCTGGCACTAGTTCTTTTAGAAGAAGTCCATTTGAAAACCAGATTTCAGGACGAATCAACCGAGCAAGAAGAAACCGGCATGCTGACTGAATATTTAATTGTTGTATCTGTGCAAGCAGTAAAAGACTAGGAGGGGGGAGGCAAGGAGGGAAGAACAGAAATACTCTGGGATGACTGGGAAACGCACAAGCTTTTATTTATCAACCCTGTTTACTTTAAAATACATCCAACTGGAAGGCTGGGTGCAGACATAAAAATTAAAATAGAAAACATCCTGGGCCAGGCTCTTAGAGGATGCAAATTGGCATGGGACTTCCCATGGCTTCCAGCAAAGCCTGCTGCATTCACACCAGCTGCACTCAGTTGCTCTCGGTTAGGTCAAATAAAGTCAGCTCTGCTGATGCAGTCGATTTTGCAAGGAGAGAGAGAGGAAGGGAGAAAGAGATGAGGTCTCTGAGGTACCTGTGAGCTGAACCATTCGGGGCATGGTGGGTCTGAATGAGACCAGAAATGAAGGGGAAGCCAACACAGGTCAAGGAGCGCAGGTGTGCTCCAGATACAAGCAGTGCTACGGCTCGCTGCCGTTCCTGGGTGGTCCAAAGGTGTAGTCCCACCGAGGGCTTGTTGCAGTAAACCAAGCCCTTGCCTCCTGGACTTGCCATGGACTCGAGGGAAGCAAGTTCAAGTGAGGTCAGCAGAAAGAATACGATCATTGAGTGGTAACAATGCATACAAATTACCAACAGACCACGAAATTCAGCCTCAGTCTGTTAAAAATGCTGGAAATGCAGAAAAAAAAAGAGTACAGTTAAACTTCATCTGCCCAAAAGGTGATGTTGAGGCCTTTCTTAAAGTCTGCATGATACTCGTCGCACATTATTTATACGGTATTAGTACGAATAACCCCATGTTTCCTTACTGCATGGATTAATCCCTTGCTGAAGCAGCAGAACAGATGGACCAGGCTGTTATGAAGCTCTGCAGGGCACCAAAAATGCCTGCGTGGCGACCCTGGCAGATTTTGGTTATTACAAATGACCAGATCTGCGACAGGAAATACATTTTCCCTCTCCTCAAACAAGCAGGAGGCTCCAGGGAGACTGGAGGTGCAGAATGACCATTTTCGGCAACAGCCTGAACTGTAAATCATAGTTTAGTCCCACTTGGGCATTTTGATCAATTTATAAATACTTTGCTCTTCTCCTAGCAAGGGCTTCATGCTTGCTGTGGTGTGCTGGAGAGCTTTTTCACAGGGATCATTTGGACCTTTCTGGATTATGCACTACTACATTGGTGCTAGTGCCTGTGAAGAACTGAGACAGACACCCACACAGTCCTTTTCCAAATGAAGCCGCTCTAGTTTTTAGGTAGGGAAAGTGAAGCAGAGCTATTTAAGACTGAACAAAAGATGTAAGAAATAGAATATTTATTTTACCGAAGAAGCTTAAACGAAATTATGGTCAGTGCACATTGATCAGTTTTGCCTGCTTAATGCACCTTTATTAGCTGAAGATAAGAGCCAGCCGACTGCGCTTGCAATAATACCATCACAGAAAAACGCCCCAGTGAACTCTCTCTGAGATAACATCTTCAATAATCTTTCCGGTGTTAAATAAACAGCCAGAAAGGAAAACAAGAATGGATCCAAATATTCATTTCTCCCTTGCAGTTGTGTTTTGGGGAGTGGAATGGTTCTGGATGGAGGATCCTACATATGGCTTAGTTAATGGTTCGTGATATGAGTGAAAGTTTTCCTAAAGAGGAATTTAAAAATGAGGGCTCAAAGAAGAGCCTTTCTTGTCGTAATTTATGGGCTGGATGCTGGCTTAAGGAATGCAAATAATCCCTAGCAGACATGACTTCCATTGACATCTCTGGGAGCAGGCACTGCAACAAGGGGAGCCGGGTTTGGGCTGCCGACAGAGATTAGAGAAACGTGGCGGCATGTGGTAGTGCCTATAAGGAAACTATTAGCTGAGGAAGCGAGTCACATTTCTCTAATTTTATTAGCATTGGCCAAATCTGTGAGTTCTCACCTAGACCTTAATTGGCCAAAATTTCTCTTGAAGTCAGTTGGAATTTGCCTGAGTCAGGGGCTCCCTAACAGTTGAAAAGGGCCGTCAGGACCAAAACCCACTGCCCTTTTTTGTACCAGATGCTCTGATTAAGTGTCAAGAAGTCCCCACAAGGCAATTTATAGGCAAAGTATATGGGCTTGAAGCTGTACAACCACTGCGGCTGACAGTGAGCAGTATTTTCCCTCGCATCTGAACACTATTAGAGAGAGAAAAGAAGACAAAACCATACTTGAAAATGTGAAGTGCAAGCAAAAATTTAGATGGAGACATCCCTGGGTCTGCCAATATCGTTAAGAGCGCATATTTTGCTGTTTCATCTCCATTTCTACCACTTTCCATAAAACAACATGTTAACTTATTCTGGTCCTCAGGGGTGGAGGTAGAGAAATAACCTCCATGAAAATTAACCACTTGAGGGGCAAGGACAGTAAGACTGATTTGGGTTTTTTTAACAGACTTTCAGGTTTTTAGTCTCTGTGATGAAAAAGTTGCTTCTCCAAACAATGCCTTTCAAGAAGGGTCAGATAGTATAGAGTAACTACGCTAGGCCCATGATCCTTTGGGTACCAAACGTAGCTTATCTGCAGATAAGAGTACAGATTGCTGCTTCTTAGGCATATTTGTAGACGAGGACAGCATGTGAGGTCCAGGATATACTCAGTCCCTTCAAGGATTCCCTCTGAGCTGGATGAGTCAAGATTATATAGATTTATGATGGAGCCAAACTCTTAGCCATTTCTCTAAGCACGATGCTGAAGCCTGTTACATGTTTGTAAATGGAGCCTCTAAAATCGAAGCATGAAGATAAGTCGCAGTTCAAAAGTGAAGAAAACTAATCATGGAATGCCTACCAAAGAGAAATCTTGACAAAACCTGGAGAGAAGATCGAATGAAAATTATCACGCTTTTCTTCTTTTTGCACTGGAGGCGGTTGTAATTTGGTGTCCCCCTGGAAACCACTCACATCTGAGATTTGGGGGCCATGGAAAAGCACCAACAATGAATCCAAATGAATAAAATTTGGAAGGAAAATGCTCTGGAGACATCTGGGACTTATGGAATATTTTAAAGACCTTTAAAATAATGATGGGCACAGTTTCAACCTCATTGAGCTATGCTACTTATACCACTTCTATGCTTGACCTAAACAGCTGTTTGATAGCTTATATTTCAGCATGTTTTACCCACTCGCTATTTTTTTTTCATTTCCCCATAGATTTTTGTTATAAAAACATCAGTGCATGTGTTTTGATTTAAACAGCTAAAATGCTGGTTAACATTGGTTATTTTAAATGGTTGAGGGTTATTTAAATACATGGAACTTTCCTTTTCTATGGAAAATTGTAGAAAATTAAGAAAATGTTCTTACCTTGGACTCCCTAAGCTTATACATATTAATATTTGGGTGGTGGTCATGTATGAGTGTGTAGGCACATACACATATATATGCGTGTGTGCATGCATGCATGCATGTGTGTGTGTAAATAGAGAAGAACCTTAAACATATTGGGAATTACCTAGCAGTAGAAATGGTAGGCCATTTTTCTGAAGACTTTTATTGGGAACTTTTTTTGGGCGAAGGTGTGAAAATTGGCAGCTCGTTGCGTTTTCTGACAGACTGCTGAAGATTGGTTAATTAGAAATCAAGTCTGAGTCCAAGTCAAACAAGCTGAGGCCACTAAGTCTTCATAGGATGTTTGTCTGAAACATTTCAGTGAGCACTAACGTTTTCAGAAAGAACAATATTGTTAACCCATGTTCACAAGTCCAATACAACACTTGTTATAAAGCAAAACTGGTATAAAATTTGCTTTATGTGAGTGATCAGTCTTCACGCTCCTTCCAGCCAGGAAATGGAGCCCAAACCTTATGATTTGATTGTTATTTATGTAAGTGATAACAACGATTTAAGTGCAGAAGTTGGCTTTTTAGCAAGGGTTTGATGGTTTATTCGGTTTCCCAGCTGGGGTGATTAGAGTCAAAGGATTTCCCAAAGGTCACAAAATTCAGTGATGCACCAGCCCCCAAAGATGCCCCCATCCTCCACACCTTGTCATTCAGCCGGCTCCTCTGCGCTTTAACAAGTACCACACCGGGGAGGCTGAGGACAGAATTTTGGCCCCATTTCCTCAACCTTATTAATTTCAAAGCTCTCTTCTACTAAATACACACCGCAGGCTTCACGAATCCACATTCTGGCCCGAGAGACCTGGTAGACAGTGAAATAATTTTCCCCAAAGATGTGATGGAAGTTTCATAACTCAAATCGTGCAGAATTGGGGCTGACAAAGCATGGGCGAACACGCGAGTGTGAACAGAGTTACTTTGGCAGAAGGAGTCAGAGCGGAGGACTTAACATGCAATGTGCTCTCGTGCGCCATTACTCACCCTGTGGTCTGCAAACCACTGGTGGTCCATGAGGCATCAGAACATGGCCCAAGAGATGATAGAAATTTCTTTGTTGTGGATTTTTTTTTTTTTTAAATAAAAAGGCACATTCTGAAACAAAAATAAATGAAAGGGGAGAAAACGTAAGCCCAAAGCACTTAAAACTTAGCCTCATTTTTATGTGGTTGTAAAGGAAAGCCCTCACAGCAGCACCACACGAGATGGCCCTTGGATTTTACATCCTGTAAAAGTGAGGTTGTCCGTGGAGTTAAGGATGCCGAAAAGCACTGAGGCAGCAGATGAAGGTGAAGACTGGAATGAGAGAAGCCTTCTGCTCTTGTTCTGCAGTGGGGCACCGGGAGTGATAGCAAGCTTTCCAAACAACTGGGTCATATAATTTCTCATTTCTGTGTCATATCAAGGTGTTGGTTATACGATGGCCACTTTGGCAGTCAAGAGTTCTGCTTTCTTCCCACCACATGTGCTTTTACTTGGCTTGTCACTCTACATGACTTTTTGTGCCTTTATTTACTTGTAGTAAAATCAGGATTGTTTTAGTGAGGGTCACACCCTTCTACTGCTTTGGGGACTGTCTAAACCATGCAAACCATCTGCAAATGCCTGAGATGCTGTTGGAAGGTCTCTTCCAATCATGCTGCTTGAATCTCAAGTCCATTACAGCCCTTTAATATTATGAACAATGCTGACTGAAAGGTTTGTGATGAAACTCTGGATTTGATGGGCAAGGGATGGGTACTATGAAAAGTGAGATTATTGTGAAAAACGGCTTTGACAATTTGCATTTTTCCACAAACAGGGAAAATAATAATTTCATTAATTGTGATGCTACCTGGATTCACAATTGCAACACAGAGGGGATTATCCTAAAGTATTTTAAGGATGAGACAAGGCTTTGGGAGAAAGGAAAGAGGGCAGTTCTTCATCTCTGAAATCAGCTATTTATAATTGTTCCATGTTGAGACTGAACCCACACAGAAAGAAACATCCATTTTTCCCACTGCGAACAGTTAGCCAGAATAATGCCAAGAGAACGGCAGCATCCCCCATCCTCTCACATCAGAACTGTTGGATTCCTTAGGCTTTGTACATCAGCACGATGTTAACACGATATTAAAGTGTCTGTGATTTCATGGTCACCACAGAGCCACGCTGAGGTGGCCTCAGAGGCGATCTGCATTCCCGAGACTTGTGGTCTGTACCATGCAGGCTTAAGAATGCTCTTTGTGGTGCAAAAGTTAGCCTTAAGCCTGTTTTATTTATTCTGACCATTTAAACCACTATCTCTTTTTGAACACGGCCATTTTTTATGGATTGTGGAGATCATTATTTGTACAGTTAACTGCTCTCTCTTTTGTTTTTAACTGTTTTTCTTATATACATATGAAGTACTTTGGATCCAGCAGAGTTCATAGAGTACAAAGACTTTTGCTGGAAAAAAATATTTGCATTTCACTAGTATTCAAGAGAAAGGTCAATAAAATAAAGCAAGATGAGAAATCATGGGGTGAAATGCTGGCCCCACCATAGTCAACGGGAGTGTTGCCGTTGACTTTAACAGGGGCCAGAATTTCACCCGTGTTGCCTCAGATACGGTGAATGACTCCTTTTTGTCCACATAGTTCAAGCCTTAGGAGGCAAATGGAACAGAAATAAATCAATATCCCATCAGAAATGCAGATTTCACCTTGTCCTCTATGTTTCTGAATCCATAACACATAAATTCTGGGCTAACTTTGATCTCTGTGTTTGACTTAGATTTTTGTTATTCCTTCAGATTTCAGGAAGGCTGACTATGACAGAGATTGCCCGGACGGGCTCTATAGGTGGAACAACCTGAACGACAGAAATGCACAGCATTCTTATAAGATGAAAGCATCCCTCGTATAGATCCAGGACCGGACAGGCTGTCTGCTCCACACAGTAACAAAGACTGAAACCATATTGGCGTGGTGCCTGATATAACACTAAATGCTTCCCTGTGGCTTTCTACTCCCAGGGAGAAAGAGCAAAGAAACCAGCGGGGAGACCAGTGGAAGTCATGGTTTGACAACATCAAAGAGCAGCTTGGACCCTATCCTTATAGAGAGAAAAAGGTTGCCAGGATCCCATGAGTTGGCTGACTAATAAGCGAAGTGCTGCCAATGCTGCGATTCAGGATGACTTGGGGTGACCCACTGAGTGATGGCTGTTGCCGGTGGAAGAAGTTAACAGAAAAAAGCAGGGAGATAAAGAAAAATAACCAAGCAAATACAGGAATTGGGAACGCATAGGAGCACAAGGGGAGTTGCCTCTTGAATCACAAACGTCTCTCTTAGTAGTAAGGTCAACAGTGACTTCTGAGAAGGCATTTGCAGCCCTCGTTACCGCTTCCGTCCTCTGACAGAGACACATTGGTGTGTGGTGCTATTTGTCTTGTCCACACTGGTCAGGAAAACTGACAACGTTGGGGGTAAGGAAGAAAATACATCATTTAAAAGCCAGGATAGCCAGATGTACATTTGCACTGGGATTTCACATAGTGCATGTGGGTCAGCCCCTGCTAGTTATTATAAATGACCTTGTGCTCCTTTATGAAGACCAAGTCCCCAGTGAGGGCTGAGTGACTTGATTTGCTTGTTTGTGCGAGACTACATCATTTGGCAGACTAAGACACGCTGCTACGGACAAGGGACAGGCAGCTGCCTTTGGGCAAGAAAAGGCTTAGTGACTTTATTGGGTGAGGGACCGCTCAGGAGGTATAGAAAATGTTTCTTAGTTCTCCGAAGGTTGAAAAATCCATAAAATGGATGACAAGCGTTGTAACCTTGAAGCTAATTTTCTGAAATAAGATATTCAGAGGAATGTGATGAGCAGGGTGGCTCCCAGTTTGCTGCAAATCCTTTCTCCTCCTGCTACGTGCCAATATGCTCAGTCCCTGCAGCTCCTGAATTCCAGCTCACACGGAACAACGTTGCAAGACCTTGTTTTCTCCGAAGGGGATCCCAAGGCAGTACTAAAGCCAACATCTAAGAAAGAGGAATGGTTTTGTCCACAGCTACACCTGTGGCAGCTGGGTCTTGTCTTTAGCTGGACCACTGGGTGACCAAATCAATGGGGAAAGATAGCTGCTCCCAGCTTCCTTATATTTTTGGCAAATCACTTCCCTGTGTTTCCATACCTCTGATTTTTGCCTTAGCTGTTTAAATTGTCAGCTCTTCAGAGAGGTTTTGTACAGCACCTATTGCAACAGGACCCCAATCTCTTCTAAGGCCTCTGAACAGCACAGTAATATAAATAATAAGAAAGCATTTTTCAAAGCATACAAAGGAAACTCTCTGTGCTTTGATTTAAAGCATGTAAAATGAGTCTTGGAAAACATTCCTCCAAAGGACTGGAGGATTAATTAACACTTGCCCAGCCCAGTGCGACCACAGGCAGTGCTCGGAGCCCTCAGCACCACTGACTTGCCACCAGGATTAGCTTTCACCAAGACAGGGTACAGACAGGCACTGGATCGTACAGGGCATCGCAGACATAATGGCATCTCCTTGCTTTAACTGGGTTTGCTTTTCTGCACAAAGAACTCAAAAGAAGATACAGGGGTACCCAGTTGTGTCGTATTTAAAGAGATGAGGAAGGAATAGTTTAGCAACCTTCAGGCTCAGAGCGCTTATTGCTTAACTTCGACAAGCTGCTGCGTAGTTGATTAACAACCACCTTCAAAAACTGAAATCAATGAACCTCCTCCTGGATTGAGGTGCTGCCCACGGAGCGTCCAGCTCTGCTCCCCAACTGCTCCACCACAGGTCCAGAGGAAGCCGTGCTGTGACTCCGAGCAGCATCCGTGGGGAAATGGGGTCTCCTCGCAGCTGCTGAGGCAAGTTCCCGAACGCTGTTTGCTCCGAGTCCATCAGTCTTCCTCACTGAAAGACTCAAAGTTGGAGTTTATCGTTTCAACTGGTTCAAATTGCAGAGCACAAGACGGGAGAATAGTTTTCCAGCTTTTAACCCACAATAATTTGTTTGCTTTATGCTTTTTTTAATTGTAAAAATGGTTTTAAATCCATCAAGTCACTCTACAGAGTTATAGAGCTGCAGTAAATCCTAACCTGTTTGGACTCAGTTTCCGATTAATTTTTTTGCCAAGCACCCTAATAAAAATGGATAAATTTAAAGCTATGTGGAGAAAATATATATAGAATTTTACAGCAGCCATTTCTTCAGCTGGACTATGCTTTTTGTGTATGTATGTTTGAATAGTTATAATAGCAATAAAAAGAACTGGTAATTACATTGCCTGTAAAAAGTTGTTAGACAGGAATGGAAATTTATAAAACCCCGCAATTAATGGTAGATGAGTAAATACACATATATATCCTTGAAAAAATATTAATATAGAGGATAATTATGGGATATGGACCGGAAAGTAGACTGCTCCGAGGTTCAAATGAGTTATCCTCTAGGTTTGTGGGATTCTAGCAGTCTTGAGGAGCCTCATACTTTCTTTAAAAATGAAATCCACACTGTACCGCCACCAAGCACAGCCCTGCAGCAGATTCCTGGGCAAGGAGCGATATTGGGGATGACAGAAGAGCATCCTATTGAAGTGCAAGGAGCATCCTACCCTGCAAAGCTTGCTGGATGGGAATGCCCATGTCCACAGTGGATCCTGAGAGCTGGATAGATGGGTTAAAACGAGGAGGGACTGTGCCATTTCTGTAGCCAGCCATAAAAGCAAGCTGCCCTCATTTCTCAAATGAATTTTGTGTAAAACTATGAGTGCCAGGGCTTGACATTTATTGTCTGCAGTCCCGATCACTGTCTCGAATCAGGGACAGCAAATAAACACTCCTGGCTTGAAAGAATCGGTTGTCTGCAGAGACCTCCGTATTTCTCCTTGGGAGTATTTATGAACCCCAGTGTGACAGCTGCTTCCCAGGCAGACAAAAATCATCCTCTGGATGATCTGGGAGCAAACACAGCCTGATCTAGGCCTTTTAGCCTAAGAGAAATGAAACCCCGCTGACCTTATGGGACCCCTCCGCAATTTCACACTGCCGTGATGCTGCAGTGTGCTCTGGCATTAGCTCCTGCTCTGCTGCAGGGTCTCGCTGGCATCTGCATGTGCTGGGGATGGGAAACCACATCGTGGTGTTTCAGTTGCGGTTATGGGGCAGCAGGGGGTGGAGCGGCCACCCCCTGCCACAGGAGAGGAAGGTGGGAGTTAAACTACAGGTCTTGGGAAAGAAGAATCTGTGTGTCTCTGTTTAACTACTCAGGTCGCACCTCTCCAGACAAAGGCGCTCAGGAAAGATAGGGATATGTATTTCAGGGAGTGAAGCCGTGGAAAGAGATGGTATCCCATCACCTGGGAGCAAAGCAGGAGACCTCAGGGTTACCCATCACGTAGGTGGTCTGGCCAGTCTTAATGAATACGTGGGAAACAAAAAGAAAAGGCCAGGGGAAAAGATCATCCCTCTTTCACTCAGCCATGACAGTATGAAAGGATTTTTCTTAAACTTATGCTTTAAAAGCATTGTCAGTCCTTGAGGCCAGTTTTTACATTTTAAAAGGAGAAGCAGCAGATGCTCAAAAGTTGAAGAGGGCGTTCATTTGCATGCTCAATTCAAAGAAAATTTTTCAAAAAATCAAACTTCAAGAAAAATAATCTCAAACAAGTGGGATTTTCTTGCCAAATTCATTCAAAGGATTTTTTCCCTCCTATCAGCTCCTCTTGTATCCAAGGACAATGTTCTTTTCCCCTTTTTTGGAAAAGCTTTGGACTGACATTTGTTTATAATATTTTATTAGCATTTAGTAAAATATTTTCAGCATAAGACCCGTCTTTCAACTCATCTTTCCTCACTAAACCAATAAGCACACATTAAGGCACAACGCATTGGGCTTCCTGTTTACCTCCACAGATGGCAAATTAATGCGTGCTCATTCCTCCCATGTATTAATCTCGCCTTTTCCCACATAATCCGTAAATGAAGCCCAGATGGAAAGAATTAGTTTGAAATCCCTCCCTCCTCCTGCACCCCCCCCCCAAAAAAAATGTTGGGAGTGGGATTTTGGTAGTACTGACTACACTGCAAAATTGTTCTGTGATTCCTTAAGTTCTTAAGTATATTGCTATCTCCCAACAGCAATATAGGATTATACTGCTGATATAATATAGCACATGATATATTGTGGTTCCTACGTTACTTCTCTGCTTACAAGACCAGGGATATTACAAAGAAACCATTGAAAATTTATAAAGCAAGTAGCTAGAAACTAACAGACGCTAATCCGAGCTCAGTGGATTCAGTGAAGTGACTTCCAAAGAACAGACACGGGATTAAACTTTTCCAAGTCTTACAAAGCTAGACTTGGTGTAGGTTGTAAGATCTTACATTGGTCAGATGCTTTTGACAGCAGTCTGGCTGGATCTAAGGTTATGGCTTATATTCCTCAATTTTCAAGGGGAAAGTTTTCACGAGATGCTTCTGATGCCTTTTGTAGGCAGCTGCTTCAAAAGCTGTGGATGGCCGTTTCTCACGCTAGCTTTGCCAGGTGACAGGCTATCAAATCAGAATTATCAGTTGCGTTTTAATCACACTGGCCTTTCAAGTTATTTCACAGCACTTATCAATCCTGCAGTTTACAGGACTAAAAGCACAACTGCATGGTGGGGGCCTTCCCCACGCAATTTGGAAGCAGAGGAATTACAACATGAGCTCGTGCCCTGAGAAAATGGACTGGGAAGAGAGTCATGTCCAGCTCCCCCTCTTCCATACCAAATTCCTCGTGCCTGTTAGGACGCACCCGCCTTGTTAACAATCTTCACCATTTTCAGGCTTCAGAGGCCTTCCTAGACCTCTTGGTACTCTTTCCCCACCTGCTCCACTTGGTTACCTCCAGCTCCAGAGACGTTGCGTTGATCAACCCTTTAAGGGCAGGGCTATCCCATAGTGTTCATTTTCTGCAGCCACAGTTCTGTCAGGGCCAATTCCTGATCATCCTGCTGGGAAGAGCTGAACCTCAAGTGAGTCTGTGCTGACACGAAGGCTTTCCAACCTGACGATTAATTTTACCTGGCTAGCGCATACCACGGGAAAAATTCATCAAAGGGAATTGGAGAACTGGTGCAGCTACACACTCTTTTCATTCTAGTAAAAGCAAAACCACAGATGCATTATTTTAATCCTCAATTATTAAATGGCTTAAAGGAGTTTACTGCACTGGGGAACTCTGAAACATTTTAGACACGACGCCAGCAACTTGTTTGAAGCCCTGCGTGCCGCCGCATGCACTGAACTGCCCGTGAACTCGGGGTGCCTTCAGCCTTCCTAATACCCAGGTCATGCAGCAGCATCGGTTCAGACCACGGAGAAGTCTGGATCCCAAGCGGAAGAAATCGCTTTGCAGAGAGTGCAGGAGCAGGCACCGCTCCGAAACCGTGTGCCGGGGGTAGAGGCAACTGAAATATAAGCGAAGCAGCCACTTCTTTTTGGTTTTATACCAACACACTCACCTCAAGGCAGGGCATCTTCCTGCAGAAGTTGGTAAATTCGATGGAGAAAGGACTCTTTCTTCAGTAGCTAACGAATAGGAAAAGCTGAAAGATCAGAATTGCCATGAGAATTGCAACATTTTTAAAAGGTTTTTTAGATGGGTGATTTTGGAGTTCTTTAGATTTATGGTTTTTTAATTTTATGAGCATTGTAATAGCCAGAAGTGTTATTGTTCTGTTTGAATGCCAGTGTTTTATTTCAAAACTTTTTTTTTTTTTTTTTTTTTAACTTGAGAAACACCCCCCTCAGTGAGGGAACTGAGAAATCTGTGTGGGCAATGAGGAAAACAGATCTGAACTGAAAACCAAATGAAAAATGAGAATCAAAATGAGCAAGTGAAAACTGCCAAAAATATAGAAGTAAAACCAATTTAATAATGATCAGTGACCTCTGCTTTAACCTTGAAAAAGGGGAAAAATGTCTAGACAATAAAAATGTTTGCAAGAAAATTTGTAGTAAAAATATTCATCTTTACTCCACTAAGCATCAAGGTAGGATTCAGTGGAGGGTTCGTTATTTCTTATGCACAAATGCTCTGAAAAAAAAAAGAATAAAAGAGTTATGCAACTTCAGGCCGAGCAGTCAATTGTTCAAGGAAACAGAGTTTCCTCCAAGATTGATAAATACCATAGGCTATTTCAAACAACTGAGTAGTAAATCAAAGAGAAGTGCTGTTACATTATACAATGAAATCAAAGTGATTTGCAGAACCCTAAATGTTTCTTCATTACCCTTAATCCTATACCATTAAAATAATGAGGAACTCTGATAAGGTTTTAAGACAGTGACGACGGAACCGGAAAATTATGGGCATTTTTATTTGAAGTGTTTTCTCTCAGTGCTTTTGGTTTAAAATACAATGAAATATTGTAAATACTTTTATGAGGTTCTGATACAAAACCCCTGTACACGAACCTAAAATTGTAAGCTTTGTCAAAAGCGGAGAACAGACCAAGTCATGCTGCTACCCTGGGGAAATAAAATAAAATAAAATAAAATTATAGCTTAGTATGCTTTTTGCATGACAAAAAGTCAGAATATTTAAAAAAAACCCAGGTCATTACTATTCAGTGACACAGAATACATATTCAAAATGTAGATAACTAAAATCTAGGGTTTTTTATAACCAGTATAGAGAAGACTATATGTGAATAATGAGAGTTGTTTGTGAATAATAAGAGTTGTTTCCTTAAATCACAGATGTCATGAGTAATTTAGATACAATACACTATTCAATCATACATTACACTAGATCTCTGCCGTACACAGACATGTACAGAATGACCTGTAAAGACATGATACAGTTAATACGTGTAGTGGATGTGCTAGGAGAGGGATCATACCTATTTTCAGGTAATCTAATTGTGTGTACTGTCATAGTGGGAATAAATCTTTGTTGTGCCCACTTCACGCTACAGACTTAATGACCTCTGTACCCACATTTTCATCTATATGGCTATAAACACACATACAGAGGCATGGGAAGAAGTTCGGATCATCAGGCACAACTTGACTTTCCTTTCGTCTTGAAGCTGGGCTTACTGCCTTGGCAGGAGAAGGCACTGCTCACTCTCTGGTTCTCCTTGGGCTTTGCCAGCTCCTTGGAGATTTTCACACTAACAGAAATTTTCATTTCCTCCATCAAACCAGAGCAGAGCAGGGCTGCACGTGTGATTAGGGCTGAGCATCTCCTCCGCACGCAGCGAGAGGGACGCGGACAAACCCTTGTGACTTATTTACCAGCACCAACACACCACCTGGGCAGAACCTAATCTGGATGGTTTATAAAACGCCACGGTCCCTGCTGCAGGGAACACTGCTTTAATTCTTCTGAACGGGATTAAAAGGGACATATGCTAATAGAGGGGTTGCTGTTAGTGCAGCTGCTGTACACAACCCTGCGTAGCAGTGACAGAAAAGCCATAACTCACGGCTACTAGTGAGCTTTCTGCTGTTTATTTGTTGAGTTCAGCCAACAGACTTCTAAGTGATTTAGATGTGCCTCAAGATAAAAACAGTATAGTCGTCAGGGTTTTTTACAAATCTAGCATTGCATCAGCAACGGAAAGGCAGCAGGCGGGAGGGCAGAGAGGGGGAAATGACTTGGGTGTAAACGGGCACAGTTTAGTCTTTCTGCTGACCAGCATTAGCAAAGACCAGGAGGTTTTACTGCTCTTCAAGCACGCGTTATTTGTTTTTAGTACAGAAAAAAAGAGACAAAACATGTATGAAGGGACGGAATATCACACTAGTGGAATGGTGACAGTTCTCTGAGATGCCCAATAAAAAGAAAAGTAATAAATGGCAAGAATCAAAACAAAGGAAGCTCTGGGGAAAGGGAAAAAAAAACTCAATTACTAAAGGGAATAAAAATGTCACTGTCAGAGGATGACAGGAATTCCTAATATAAGGGATTTAGCAGTGAAAGGCAGATTCTCTTTTTTTTAAACATAAAGGCAAAATATATGTTAACTCTGATGAGCATTTTTGAACTTTGAACTCTCTGACCTTTAAAGCCTCCAAAATAAACCCCGGGTGACTCTGAAGAAATGGCAACAGCAGAGTCAGTCCCTCGGGTGGCTTCGGCCGCAACGTTTGGCTGCGTCCAATGCTACCGTGGTGGCAGTGGCTCCTGTGGACAGACAGACAGCGGCCAAACTCTGCTCCCGTGCCCCAACCAGAGTCGCCTAGTGGATTTTTCCAGGATTTTCCTGGCATTACAGCAGTGGGTGAAAGAATTAAGGTGGGGACACAGGCCATCATCATCTCTGCTTTACAACGGATACCAGAAAAGTCACATTTTGCCCCAATTTGCACGTTTCCTCCCTCCTCCAGTTTGCCTGAGCGAGGTTATAACATGGTATTAATCACGGAATAATTTATGTCAAGATATAAAACACCTAGAGCCAGTTTACCTTAGAGAGACCTTTAAATCCTGCCCAGCTGAAAAAAAAAAAAAGCTGTTCTCAATCACTCCATAAGCAACTCTGGGCCTCAGAGGAATAAAATGTCACCCCTTTTAGCAAGTTTCTGGGAGCGAATGAGACCAACGGGAGCAGTTTGCATCAATTCGAATATTTTCCAAGCAAGGTGGGTTAGCTAGAGATGTTTAATAAGCAGACGAACGCGTCTCTGCCTTCACGTGGCAAGGGAAGCTCAGCATCCCAAGAACCAGCAATGACAGAGATCGTCCTTAAAGCTTAACCTTTACAAAAGGCTCAGTAGAAGCAAAGGGAAGAGAGGAAATCACCTAGAGCAAACCCCGCACCTCTTTTGCGCTGATCTTGGTGGAGCATTTTTGCATCGAGTGAGCAGGAGGAAATCTGTGTTTACAACATCTCCTGCGCTTTCCTGCTCCCTCCCTACCTGTACGGTGTCCTCATAAAGTATAAAATAGTGCCATCTACTGACATTGCATTTTAGCAGCTCCCATGTACTCAGCACGAGATCCCGAAAGCTGATTTTTCTATCCCGTCGTCATTGTATTAAAACTCTAGTGCCCTCTGAGTTACAAGCCCCGGTTAAAGCAGCCATAAACTGGTACTGGAACAAACTATACTAGTGCTAGCAGGGCTGTTGCAAGGGATTAAACCTACTGGTGTCAGTCCAGAGCTCCTAATGCAAAGATCTCATGCAGGTCCGGATTTTCCTCTGCAAGGCACAGGAAGGTGTGATGGGGAATGCAAGGGTGGTTACTTGTCTTCAGTGGTGCTCAAAGGGCACGTTGTTCTGTGAGGTGCACGTGAAATCCTTGTCCTTTAAGACAAGAGGAAACACCTGAAAGGAAGGACCAGAGACAAGGCAATGTGGCTTGGGGCAGTAACATGAGTGGGGCCACTGGTGTCTTATATATGGGGGAAAAAAAAGCCTGCTTTGGAGCTGCACACCTGCAGAGGAGGATGTGTCATCTCCTGCCATCCGCTGTCAGTCAAGGTATTTTAGAGAAAGTTACTTCACAGAGTTAACGCTTCCCAGATAGGTTAAACAAAAGACAGGAAAGGGAGCGTGATTTCCCTGTTTTGGAGATCTGTGGTTAGAACGGGCCAGGGTTGATATGAACATTAGTTTCTGATAATGCCAAAATCACAGGGTCAAAACGAGATCAGCCCCAAAGGTAGAAATACTCTGCATACTTTCAGGTTGTTCATAACCGCTCTACATCCAAATGCCAATCATGAGAAAAAACTAACGTGCCACGTGCATACCTAATACTGCTGAAGAGGGTTTATTTTGAGATATACATATAACCCAGGTTTCCAAAGCATAGAAACTGCATAGAAAACGTGTACACAACTCAGGACAACCTTGACCTGGGAATAACTTCAGCCTGCAGCACCTACGGTAGCGTGTCCCAGAGGGTGATGTCTCATTTCCCAGCAGAGTTACTTAAACCCCGACGTTTCCCGCATCTCCCTGGGCTGGCTGAGGTGCACCCCACGCCTGCCGGCGTGCGGTCCTCCTGCAAGCCATCCGCATCGCTGCTCCTCCATCCTCCCACCCATCTAATTGCAACAGGCTTTGGCTCCCTGTCCAGAAGTCCCAGAGTGACAAATGGATCTGTGTAACTTTCCATTTACCAGCCTCCTCGAAGAGGATATGCAAGCGCTTGATTACAGCGCGTTATCAGATACCAGCACTGGGATTTTTCCCTCTCCTGTTGTTTTTACGACGATGATAAGTTGTTACAATCTTTATTTTACAAGACAGCGCTCATTGCCCAGGCCGACTGAGCGGGGTCGCTGATTGCCATGACTTCCCTGCAGGTATAAAGGCTGGTGATTTATGACAGGGGAAATTCATATTAACCATAAATATCTTAATAACTAGCCATCTGGGAGAGAGAGCAGGCTGTGCATCCAACACAGACTAATTGCTGTTTAATGGGCAGCATCTACAGCACTCCGTAAAACAATGCTTTTGGCAGCGGGTGTTGCTGAGGTTATAGAAAGGGCTTTTAATTTGCAAGAGGAAATGTGCCACGGCGGGGCCGACTGCCTCTCTCGGCTCAGCCCTGCTAGCCCATGTCCCACAAGAGCTGGTTATCTTGTATTAAACAGAGAGACACATTTTCCCACCCCTGGCCAACAACCGGAACCGAAACACCCAGCCACAGCCTGGTCTGATGTCAGCGTGGCTGTGGCCACCCTCCAGCTCCCACATGGGGACTCGCATCTCCCAACCTCAGGATAAAGGTTGTAAACTCAGCTCAAAGCTCACTAATATTTTGGGTCTCCTTCATCCAAGAAGGCTTACGGGTAGTTTCATGCTAATTCGGCAGAGGAGGTGGAAAGTGGATGCTGGGACACCGTGTTTTTCCACGTGAGCTTCCAGCACAGTAAGATGGGAGGTCTGGAGACCTCTCAGCTCTGCGTGACCACCCTGTAGGCCCCATGTCCAAAAAGAGCTGCTGCTTACCAGCTAACCCATTGCTATTTTGTTCTTAACCCAAGAGAGACCGCTCTTTGGATCAATGCCTTCCCCCAGATATCGACCTCCCACTCCTCTCAACTCAGACTTCAAAGGAACGAAATCCCTGTGGCACTTTCACTGCAGGGGGAGATAAATGAGTCTGAGGATAGTTCTCATTTTTTAAAGTAAATCCTACAGCTTTTGGTTCACAGGGTCTCTTTCAACCCCTAGGGAGGTTTCATCTGTATCGCATCCTCCGCAGAGGTCTAAACCAAAGGACCTCCTCGGGGTTTACACCCAACTAAGGTATTAATGAAAATTAAATCACCACGATGCAACCCATGGTTCTGCCTAGATGTAGGATCATTTACAGTTTCTTTGAGATCAGCTGAGGTCTGGCAGGAAACACTGCTCACGTATTAAATATGTCTCTTGCCCTTCTATTTGGGATGACTGTTATGAGAGAGGCCTGTGCAGAAGTGAGTGATGAGGAGCCACAAAAATAGTTCAAAGGTCTGGCCATTTCCCTGTTGAGCCACACTATTTGATGGAGTGTAGCTGAAAACATTATTAAAGAACTCTACTGTTTTAAGAGAACTCTTCAAAGTTCTCTGGACCAAAAGGAAAATAGCTTTCGACCAATATTCCCTTTCCTCACTTCTGATGGATTTAAAAGCAAGACCTATGAAATACTTGTTATCGAATTATTTGGACTTCAAAATGAATATAAATTTCTAGAAGTAGTCTACAGAAAGATTCTTTGGGTTTCCTATGCTACATGAAGAGTAGACACTGAAATAAGTAAATCTTGGGGCGACTAGAAAAGTCCCTATACAGGAAAAAAAGAGCAAAGAGAACCGGTGTACCCCCAGAAAGCAGAACATGCTCTTCAAGGCATCCACAATGCATCAGTTTCTCTAAGCTAACAGTCAAGACAAGATGTCACCGAGGAGTAAGGCAGCTGGTGAAACACTTGTGGAAGGTGACAAACGTTGTGCTGCACTTATTTTCCAGCCCTGCAACCAGACGTGTGCTCTGCACACAGCTGTCCTGAGGCCAGGCAGGCCCTTGGAGAGCACATCGCCAAACACGCCGGAGCAATAAACGTGGGCTGCAAACGCTCTTTTATGGGACGTATGCCCAACAAATCCCTTCTGATACGTACAGAAGGTGTGGAGATGTTGCTCCTCCTTCTCCATGCCTCTTTTTTTTTGCTACGTATCACCCCGTTCTCACTCAATGCTTTCGCTTTGAGCATCAGCATTGACAGGCCAGTGTGTTGGCTGCAGATAATTATAATTGTTTAGGTGCTTACATTCTCTCCTAGTCTCCTCAGCATCACCCAGAAGAGTTTAACATGTCAGAACCTGATAGGAAAATTGCCAAATTGCTGCATTCATCACCACAACATACAGAACCAGCCTCTTCCACAACCACCTGGAAAAATAAAGCCCAGATCCAATCTGCCCAGCAGAAAACAGCATTTCCTGAAGAGATATTAGGGCCTCATGCTGCACTCTGCAACTCTGGCACACATTGGGGTTGCTGCTACACCTCAATGCTGGTTTTCATGGACTAAAAAGCAGCTTTTTCAACTCTGGAATTGGGATACAATGCAAAACCTCATCAAGCTCTGACTTCTCCAAGCGAGGTGACTTATTTCTGTCGAAGGTCAGTTACTTGCATGAACAACCCTCCCTTCAGTCACTTATTGGAAGCGAACACATCCCTGCACCTATTTAGATGATGAAACTGGAAATGACTCCAGTGCAGTTGTGTATTTGCCTTTTGGAAGGAAAGCCACTGCGAGAGCACCAAGAAAAGAATCAAATCTCCCGAATTGTTTTAAATGGTTAAACATGCTCCTGCACCATGGTGCACACACTTGTGTGCCAGGAAAAAAAGGGTGGTGAAATCACACCGTTTCGTGTCATGGCCTATTGGCTCAGCACTCCTAGACATAAGAGAGGACCTGTGGTCCCACCTAGCTATAAAACCTCAGCAGCATCCGTGCCTGGGAGGTGCTGTGATTGATGTCACACCCTGCCATGGTGCATCGCTGGGAGCGGTGGGTGGAGGACACACAGCAGTGGCACCTTGGATCTACCTCTTACCTAAAGCCTGGATGAAAACCCAACAAAGCACAGACAATGGGCACAATCTGCACCTCAGCAACTACATCCTCATCATTTTGTCTTTACAAAGCTACCACAGACCTGGCTCCGAGCTGAGAGGAGAGGAAGTCAATGCTGCCCATGAATGCACAGCCTGGTTGGGGTGGAAGTTTCAGTCCTCTGCTGCCTGTCCCCCCACCTGCCTCCCTCCAGGCTGACCTTCCCCATCCCCTCTCCAAAATCCACAGAGATGTCCAAGAGGCAGGTTTAGGCTCCAGCATTTGAAAATCTGAGAAAAGCCAATTTCTGAGTTGTCTTCAGCTGCACATTCCCAAGTTCTTACTGTAGGGGTCTGGGGGCAGAGCATCCTACAAGGCAGAGACACATCATCGTGTGCTGCCACAGGGACTCCAGCCTCCTTTTGGTCTGTTTTGTTCTTAAACACTGAGATAACGTATGCATTACCAAGCTGTAAAGTCTGAAATGGAGGAGGTAGGGTTTCATAATGGATTTCATAAGACCATGCAAGGGGAGGTAAGGCTCCAAATGTGCTGACTGTGAGCTCAGTCTGGGAGACGGACCGAGTGCCACCATAGCCGAGTTTACTCCACAGAAACACTGAATTTTCTCATTTCCATTTTCTATGGTTTTGCAGTGGGACAGCTAATGTTTAACCCAGGGGACTGGAAAACTGACCACACCATGTTCCCTAGCTAAGACAAAGACTGAGAGGTGAAGGTTTACCAGGCTGCTGATGTTTGTTAGACGTTGTCTACATTTAGCCTGTACTGGGGCTAAACTAAAGCACTGATTCTATCACCTAACGACCCCTCCCCAGTTGAGAAGGGGAACTGGGAAAAGGAGAGGAAATCCAAAGTTGAAGAAAGGACAGATTGAATGAAATAGAAAAACAAATAAAGTATACAAAGTTATACTCAGCCTACAATGCCTAGCCCTCACAGTGCACAGGAGAAGAAGGAGGAGGAGGAGGAAGGAGGAACCCCACAGGAGCTCCCTTCCTCAGCAAACCTTCCCCCTTTATACTGATCATGATATTCTAGTGTGGGCTACCCATGTAGCTGACTCAGGTCAGCTGCCCTGGCTGACTCCAAACTGCTAATGACATGCCCAGCATGGCTTGCTTAGGATTCTATCCCAGCCAAACCAGGCCAGATGTCCTCCCAAATCCATGTCTCAGCAGATCTGGAAGCTGCTTTTCAGCACGTTGCCTGAAGGTACAGCACACCCCAGCTATCCTCACCAGCTTTTCCTCTGTCCTGCACTCACTGCACAGCAAATGCACGAGGCAATGCCATGCCTGCACAGGGTGCCTGATGCTGTTTGTTGACCTTCTCCAAAAACCTCACCACAATTCGAGCAATTTGTAGCCCACGGCCTTGTTTTCTTCTTCGAAATAAAGCTGACTTGAAGAATTGCTATGATAAATGAACAAGATTCACGGCATGAAGGATAGTCCCTAAGAGGAATGGAAAGAATACAGTTTGGCAGTAAAATGCTGGGCAGTTGGTACATAAATTTCTCACAAGCATGAAGACAACTGGCAGGCAATGTCAAAGGCATTAACACCTACCATTGAGTGTAATTATTTCAGTCTGTTACCAGTCTCAGGGTTAATATGCGTTTCAAAAACTCTGCAAGAAATCAAAGCCTGGGAGGTCTGTGCGAGTCATTTCAGGAGGCTGTAAATTTTATTTTAAAAGGAAGAATTTAGAATTGCATAAAAAGTGAACCTTTTTCTACCATAGAGTGGAGCATTTTACAGCATCAGCTTTAGCCCATAATCAAGTCGCCTTTTGTGTTAAAAAAATCTTGAAATTCAGAATTACATCCACATTTCAGAGAAAAATACCTACCGTAAGACTAAACCAGAGAAAGCCTCAACAAAATGTCTCTTCCTGCATACATGCTTTTCCCTTTAAATGCAGTGTGTGGATTTTGATAAAACCCACTTGTAGACGCTTTACTCATGCAAATCACTCCTATTCCCAAGCAATGTTATCCTCAGATACACCCATTTCAGTTGCTTATGACCACCAGGGACATCACGAGCAGCCAACTCATGAAAATGTTTTCTTCCAAACAATAGCAGGTATAATACTTTAACAGCAGCGGCAACAGGAAAGACTCAGCTGGTGGCTGCAGGGAGGATTATCAACACTGAATATCCACACTGCAGGGAAGAGCTACTCTGCTGTCAGTGTTGCGCAGCAGTGTTTTACACCTGGAGTTCAGCTATACTTGGCTATGGCAAAGCAAAGCTCAGAACTGGCTTTAAAACTCCTCTGAGGTGCGGGGTACATATTTTGGAGTTTAGCTAGCGACCAGTTCAAAGCTGACACAGTTACAGCTAACTATAGCACGGTCACATCCCATGGACTTCTTCTGCTACTGTGATCTCAGAGGACTTGAGCAACCATCTCTTGGAAAATAGAGAAATGCCCTGTGGAAATCTCACTTCTAATAAGATCTTCCTTCTCCTTACATTGGTTTTACTGATATCTTAAGATTTTTAAAGCCTAGGGATATTTTCTGCCAGATTGTAGTCAGCTTATAAAAGCATTCTGCCATTGCAGCAGGTGTACAGGGAAGTGGGATTAGATGTTCATCAGGTTCAGAAAGCAATGGAAAACAGTTTGTTTTCTCCAGAAAAAAAAAAAAAAAGGGAAAATGGAAATTATCTTTTACTCTGAAGGACGATCCAGAACAATTTCTGAAGAAGTTTCTACTTAGAAGTGACACAAGCCCTATCAGGGATGAGAGTGGAGTGCAGGAGCTCCAAACAGCCATTTAAATGGTGTTTCATAAGCATACACATGAGGGGAGAACGGCTGGTGCTGAGAGGAGACTATTTTTTTAAATAGGGGATTTAAAAACCCCAAACTGTTACTATTTTTCCTTTGTGAATTTGCAAAAAACACCCCGACACCTTTGTTGCAAGACACACTGCTCCTCCTCTCTGCTCTAACAACAACCTGTTTGTATGCATGAGGGAAAATCCATCAGTCCTCTAGCAGCCTTCCTGCCCTTTGTCCTCTTGGAGTGAGGAATCACCGAAAGGAACGGGAGAAATCTTCGTCCTTCTCCAAGACACTGATCTCGGTTTCTCCACTTCACTTCTGACACATCTTTGCCCTTTGGTTTCTGCAGCCCTGGGGATGCCAGTTCAAGGCTGCAGCACCACCCGTTGCAAAAAGCTACATTTATTAGTCTCTGTAGAACTTAATTTCTCAATGCCAAACACAATTTTACAAGGTTCAGAGACCACTTTTCCAAATACCAGTTTCATTGCTTTTTCTTTTTTCTCCCCAGCCTAGGACAGCAATCTGGCTGCACTTAAAACACTTCCCTCCCCATCGTTTATCCCTTGGAAGGGATTTGGGAGGTTTATTGCATACTGTGATCTTATCGCCAGTTACTCCAGCACAGTCCTTGGCAGTAAATGGGGAAGGCATCTGGGGCGTCCCACGGTGGCTGCGGTTGCACCGTGGCATCCATGCAAGGGGTCCCTTCCCACTACGAGCTACTACAAAGTACCTCTGCACCTATATCTATATTTATAGATACCCGTATCATTCTTTTCAAGCAATGCTGGCAGTTTATTTCAGCACCAAACGGTCACTGGGAGAGTTTGATGGGATATTTATGAGGGCTTCAACCTACTTTGTCGTAGTAATGGTGATGTTACACCACGTGCTGAAAGCCCTTGCAGCTAAAGGCTGTTGGGCACTCATAGCGCTTCTGGCAGCTATAACAAAAAGAAACTAATCTCCTCTTTAAGTTATCTGTGTCATTAATTGTCTGCATAGCCAGTGGGTTGGGTAACCCTAATATATCAGTCACCCATGAAATAGGTTTAATGTCTGAGAAGCTACACTCAGGAAGGCAACAAAGAATTCTGAAAATTATCTTCTTTCGATGTCTTCAGTGCCTACCAGGATCTGTGTATGTGGAGGAGGACATAATTTCATGTTTTCCAGCGTACAAACTTACCAAGATTAAGCACCACAAGCTAAACTCTTGTCTGATGGAAGCCAACTTCTGTGGGATAATGCTGATTTACACCTGCCCAGGAGCCAATCCTCTGAATCCAGCCAGAAATATCTTTAAGAAAAATAAACCCAACAGTGGCTATTTGTTCTATTTCCAAATAAAAAAAGAAAAAAAAAAAAAGAAGATAGATAGATTAAATGATACACGGGAGGAGAAAGATCTCCCCCATTCAAAATCAAAGCTTAGGGCAATAGCCAAAAAGAAACGGTATCGTTTAGGGGCAGATGAAAGAACATGTAAGTTCAGCATGATGTCATGGCTGTTTATGTAGTTAAATTGCTCTTTATCATACACCAGACACATAATGACTTTCTAAGGCTCCCACTGGACGGATGGTCCGTCTCTGTAATAAATGTTGACAAGTTTTATATAAAACTGTATATCATTTTCAATTCCCAGTGTAGCCATTTGAACCTGTGATTAATAACCTCGCAAATCTTATCTGTTTGAAAATAAGAGGAGCTGGGTTTGTTTCCTTCAGATTAGGGTTCAGGGCTTAACAACAGGAAAATAGCCTGCTGAGATCACTCTGGTTTTCATGGCACATAAAAGTAAAACCCAAGAAAATAGAATTTAAAAATACGCTAAACATTCATATCACAAAGCAAATAAGATACTTCACGAGTCGTGATAACATTGATTCATGAAGTCTGTAACCAAACAATTGTTTTATATCAGGCAGAATAACTGTGAAGGGAGAGATAGGCACTTGTACATTTAAATTAAAACACTAATTGGCCGATAAGATGTACCACGAAAAATAATATCCAGACTCCAACTTCTTGGTGGTTTGTCAAACTGAAATGAGAAAGCTTTAGGCAAAGATAGGGAGCAAAACGGGGCAAGAACCTGAGATTTCAAATCCATGTTTGGCCTGGATACAGCAATAAAAGGGAGAAAAAACAGAAAAAAAATAAATTAAAAAAACCCCACTACCACATTACTTGAAGTCTTTCCCCGATGTCTAAAAAATACCTAGAATTTTATTGTGAGAATACGCTGGTTTAGAGTCAGCACAAGGATAAGAATAAATTAAAAAGTGGTGTTAAAATTACACAGGTGTGGGAGCTGAGTAGAGCAACCCGCTGAAGACAGAAAATTCCTCTAAAAATCCACTTAAAACCTGCTTGGAGCACAGTATATAAAGCATTCCTAGCACAGTTTGGGAAAAGGAGAGCTAGCTCTGAACCTCAACACCTCTATCCTCTTCTTCCCATTTCCCCCATTAGTCCTTTGCACCCACAATCAAAGCCACAAAGGACGAGGAAAAAATATTGCCCGGTCCTTTCCCCGGCAGAAAAACGGCAGGAAAGAATGAAAAAGGAAGAACCCGATCTGTGTTTTTCCCCTGGCAAAAATCAAAGTGCATTCAGCTGAAATATGTCCCGCTCGTTTGGTTTTCAGCTTTCTGGTACATTGAAATTTTCCTGCGAAATCAAGCGCTTCCTGACAAGATTTTAATTTATTTTTGAAATGTAGCTTTCTTGTCAGCAGATTCTCTCTTAAAATAGCTTAGAGTTATTGCAGTATTAAAAAGAAAAATTACCTTGCCTTTGACTTCCACACAGTGGGCTGCTCACAGAGGCTGGAGATAAGCACTGAGAACTGAGTGCACTCTTTAATTATATCTCCCTAATTTAAAACTTTTTGTCTGCCTTTAATTTTACAGCACTTTCATGCAAAGCCAGGGCAGTGAAGAAAACAGACATTTCTCCTTATGCTTTTCGTTAAGTGAAAACATCAAGGGTCACCAATAATTCACCTAAGTGAGGAAAGGATGGAACTGGAAAATGAGGCGGATCGTGGAAAAAATCGAATAATCTCTGGAGAAAAAGCAATTTATCCCTGCACTAGCAGATGGGTACCGACATGTGGATTTTGGTATAACACTTGTCTCACAGGAGGCACCTTCCAGGGCCTGGACCCAAGCAGGTTAACACATTTCTCAGGGACAAGTTTTGAATTTTTTTCATCAGTAAATAAAAATTCAAGTACTGACATATTTGTTGTTTAAGAGAGGTGGTTTTCAATCATTGAACACCTACTGCCAGCCTGAGAAATGCCCGGTAACCCCCAGATTTCTCTCTGATTGATGGAAATTTTCTGCTTTGTGACAGAAAAAAATGTTTGTCGATAAAAAATGAGGGGGGAAAGAGTCAACAAAATCAATGAATCTTGATAGGCTTTTATAAAACACCACTTTCGAAATGATTTATGGTCAACAATAAATACATAGGAATCAAATTTACTGTTGCTGTTTTAATTCTTCCTCCTGTAGGAGCTATATTGTCTGAACAAGTTAAAAACATCAAGAAAAACCAAACCTAATTTGGTCAAGAGCAATAAGGCAGCTGTGTGAATTGGAATGATATTCACCGCCCTACACCTTTGTATTCAGAATACAAAGGTCCTAACATAAAAATGAATTGCCGAACAAGGCAAAGTGAGAAAGTAGATCAAGAATATTCAAAATGCTATTTGCTTGATCACCGCCATAGGACCAGAATTAGCCTTTGCCTCACCATTCACCACTAATAACATCACACTGGGTTAAGGCTCGGGAAATAACTGCTACCCAGATCTAAAGCAAACATGTCACACGAAGGAAACAAATGTGTTTGTCCACGAGAGGTCTCTAGAGCCCTGTATAATCACAAGATATTTCCATGTATTCCTCTTCTGCTTTAAAATGAGATGGATGTTTGGACGCTCATGCCCCTTCACCAACTCATGTGGACCCCCATGTGTGCCCCTGCTGGATCTGGCATATTTTGGCCTTCCTCAGCCAGGAGGAGGAGGAGGACGGACGGGGTGTCTACATGAGAGTGGGCAAATGTCTTCGAAGGTGAGAAAGAATTAATTTGTGGCAGTAAGGGGTTGCATCCGTGCTCTCCCTGGGCAGAAAAAATATACAACATAGAATTATAGAACGATTTGGGTTGGAAGGGACCGTAAAGATCATCTTGTTCCAACCCCCTGTCATGGGCAGGGACACCTCCCACCAGACCAGGTTGCTCCCAGCCCCATCCAGCCTGGCCTTGGGCACTGCCAGGGAGCCACGGCTTCTCTGGGCAGCCTGCTCCAGTGCCTCATCACCATTCTCATTAGCCCACGAGAGCAGCTGAGGCAAAGAAGAAGTATCACTTGCTTATCCCGTGGATAAACAGGGAAAAAGGTATTCTTCCCTGTGAAAGCATCATATCTAGTACCAAACCACTGGTCAGTCAACGGTGGCACTGCTGGCACTGCAAGCCTGGAGGGAGGATGGGCAGAGTGTCCAGTCCTTTTGTACTAGTTTTAACTGGACACCTTTAATATGCTGGAGGATATTGGCAAAAGATACTCTGTTAGCAAATTTCTCTGCTGAAATGATGGGAATTCCCTAAAAGCTGTTGGCTTTTCTAGATTGTCAACGTTTTTAAGGGTTTACACAACTTTACTTTCGAAACGTTTATAACGATTTTGACCTTACAAATATGTGTCCTATTCTTGCAGAATAGTTACAGAAGGTACATTTTGATTTGGAACATTCAGAAATCAAATGAAATTACATTTCAGTTGTATAACTACCAACTATTTCTGCTTTAGCTAGTTACTGACCAGGAAGAAGAAGAATTACCAAATGATTACAGCACAAACACTTTTCTAGGTAAATCCCATTCCAAGAAGACTTTGTAGGACAAACATATTCTGAAAGTACTTATAGATGACAGTGGACACATTCGGAGAATCTATTCTCACAATTCCACAAAAGAAGATTACGTTTCTTTCTGTTTGTCTAAACAATTAAGTTGCAAGTTTTTGGCCAGTCCCATCATTCACTTCCTGTGGGATATTGTTTCTTCAGTCTCCGTTAACTGCTCTTCTGAGTACAGGTAGGATTAAATCCAGTCTCTACGTATCATTCCCACAAAACATATGTCCTTGCTGAAGAGCTGGAGCATTCTCAGCACCCGGCAACTCCTCTTACCATCCTGTGAACAAAGACTAAAGCAGAAGACACCTATTAAACAGCTCACTTAAAGTCAGGAGACTTTCTTTTTGGAGCTCTCCATTTTTCTGTGTTAGTCACGGTGACTGGGCTTCGCCGAGGGTACGAAGGGAGAACATGAAGGGAAGGCAGAGGCTGCAGCACGCTGAATTAATGCTGGTTTTACCAAGCACTTCTGAAAATTCCAGCGACCATTTTTGGCTTGGCCAGCCTTGGTAACTGTTAAGTCTCATCAAAGGATGACACGAGGAGAACAGAATTCTGTTGTAGCAGTTTTAAAGGGGAATAAAATAAGTCTTTGCCTCTTCTAACACACACTTCACCAAATCCCCTTTGGCTGTCATAAGTAGGGCATAAATCTCCATAACTAATACCTTTGCATATTCTTCCTTGGAAATCTTTTCTCTTGCTTCCTTTACCAAAAATGGAAACATTTCCCCGAAAGATAAACATTCTGTGCCTGAGAGCATATGCTCGGCACCCCCACCCAGCCCTGGGTGAGTGGGGTCTCTGAGTCGGATCTCAGCACAGACTTCCTCAGATCATGGCCCTGTGGAGCCTCCGTGAAGACGGTGGCCCCCAGAAGATCTGGGCTTTGAACAATGAATGCCTTAAGTGTGGTTTTCAACCTTTTCTCTTTTTTTTTTTTTTTTTTCCTGATTTGTGGACCATTAAAAATGTTCCAGCGGGGATACAGGATACCGTTTAAAATACGGAGATTTCTGTGTAGCATATGTGAACTCTTCTTCCTTACTCCCCTTTCATGGAACCCCAGGGAGTTGCTGGAAACGCCAGCCCTGGGAGATCAAACAAGCTCAGGCTCTGTGAATCAGACAGGGGAAACAAATTCAAGAGACAAGGTCTTCCCGGAAACACC
This sequence comes from Leptosomus discolor, assembly GCF_034619465.1. Lineage (NCBI taxonomy): Eukaryota > Metazoa > Chordata > Aves > Leptosomiformes > Leptosomidae > Leptosomus > Leptosomus discolor. The sequence continues at coordinate 58,390,962 of NC_141398.1, read as the reverse complement.
CTCCGGAGTCGTTTGAGAAGACAAATTGGAAGAGCAAGTCCCAGCAGACTGAAGGGGGAGAGACAGCAAAACCATCCCGAAGTCATGAAAGGAGAAAGCAGCAACGTGAAGCGAGCAGAGGCGGCCAGGGTGACGCTTTCCTCTGGGACTGCAACGCTGACAGATGCAGAGGAGCTTCCCACCTGGAGTGCCTGTGCTGTGCCAATGTAGCTCCAGTTAACATGGAAGGCAGTGAACACACCGGGGTGCTTCCTGGCTCCCAGCACAAGTTTGTCCATGCACTTGCACAAAATTGCCCAGGGTCCTTGTTCCTCAGTCCATGTGAACTAATAAAGTGCCTTAAACTACATAATTTTATATGAAATATTGCTAAATAATGCTAACAAATAGCATTTGAATGAGATGTCTGGTGTGACTGAGGAAGGATTTAATAAAATAAATGCAGAAAAGAATCTCCATGGGATTTGATATTGTTTCCTTGAGACAGTCAGTCCAGTCCATGCAAAAGAGGGTACAGAATCACAGCCCATCAATGAAGCTGAGGGAGAAAGAGATGGTTAGAAATGAGACTTCACCATCCAGCTTATACCAGTTACAGAGAAGCCCCAAACATCAGCAGAGCTGCTCTGTGCTCCAGCGCTTCCCAAACGTTACACAAGCCTTTGAAGGGCTCAGCGTTAGCCAAAGTCGGGATCCAGTGCTGAAACAAAACTCCATAAACCACTTCCCATGGCAGAAACATTCAGTATTCTCATTATACCAGGATCGGCCTGTCCATGGGAAACTACCATGTTTTGGAGATCATAAGTGTGAACGCAGACCCTGAGTCTTCTTGTGAGCATCACTCCATGCCTGTTTGTCGGCGTGCAGAGCTGGACTTCTTTTGCACGCTTTGCCACTGTGCACTTTTCTCTCTGAGACAAATGTAAAAATATGGAAATAATGTTTAGGGAACATTTTAACCACAGTTCATTTAAGTGAGGGATAACTGAGCTAATCATCATTTATTTCAGTGCTTGTCCATCATTTCCAAAATACCAAATTATCCAGATTATGCTAACTGTGCTGCTTGAGCTGCTCTAGGCATCACTGTGAAACTCAAAGACTAGCCGTGATTTGAAGGAAAAACCTTGGTGTTATCACCATGGTATATTCGCTACGTATGTCAAACCTGAGGATTCTTCATAGCCATTGGGATATTCACAGTCCAAAGCAACGACTTCCAACCAATATCATGCAACTCAACTTCAGCAAAAACATTTCGTCGTTTCTTTGCAGACATTTTGAACTATTTTACTAGGCGTGATTGCACAGCATTTACGTGATGCAGCACACATCAGGTACCTACGGCAGGTCCCACCTTGTTTCATTCATGGTTTGACGGCGTTTAGTTTCTTTTGCAGACTTTTCCCCCTTCTTGATCTTGCCTGCTCCACATCCCACCCCAAAATGCATAAAGGCCGCCGTAGGTCTGGGTAGAGCTCACAAGAGGTGGCAAGGGTGTACGGGATGCTCCGATGAACGTAAAGGAAACTCTTGGGTTAACATTTAAAGAATGCAGCTATAGAATTGGCCAGACAATTTCTTCACCAGAGTTTTCCCATGGGTAGAAGACAGACCATAGCTCTTCCTTCCCATGAAAAGCACTTTGATCTCCCTTGATGAAATGCTTTATGTATTTTGGGAGTTTAGTGTAATTGGCTCCAACGGCTCAAGGCTCTTCCCCATCCCCAAAACTTCTCTATGTCAGTGTTTGTTCTGAAAGCCTCACACAACGGCTCTTCTAAGAGCACGACAGATCAAGAGGAACGTATTTATGGCTTTGGGAAAATCTCATTAGGGATCATTTAAAATATTCCTGCTTCATTATGAAAAGCATTTTGTGTGGCTGCCTTGTCTCAATGGGAGTCAAACCCCATGTCGTCAGAAAGCTGCCTGACATGTACGATTATGAATTGCTCGACAGCGACTGCAGGAGGACTCAGCCACGTCTGATGGGACTTACTCTTAGATATTTGGACTAAGCATTATGTCACCCCTCCGGTGACAGCTGAAGGTTGCCAGCCCAGCAAAGCAGCAGTGTAATACCGGGGCTCCCGCAAGGAGAGCATGTCCGGAGGGCAGAACAGTTCTCATCAGCACAGAGATGTGCAACACATTTCACATCAGCAGTTATGCAGAGCGACTCTTATTTTCTCACCTCTCTGTGAGTTTATGACATTTATTCACTGTTGTTTTGGTGTGGAGAGTATGGTAAACAGGGCTGTATCTGAAAAGTCACTTATTTTGTTAATCTAATAGAGGAAGGAAAACATTCCTGGCATTATGGTTTTATCAGCTTATAAACATGTGGTAGAAGCCTACATGCCTTAGAATAACAGCAGAAACAAGACTGGGAAAGGAAACATTGGGATCTGGATGCTTTAGAAAAGACAACCAGCAGCACAGCACGTTGTGTAACCTCAGAGCTTTTCCCACTCCTCATCTCTGCAAAATGCAATTAAATAGTCTTCAGTTTTAGGGGCCTGTAATTAATTTTTTTTTAATTCCTTATCAACTCGTTAGCCAGCCCTTACTCAAAGGATATTTAGGATTGACAACAAAAGCAACAAACAGTGGAATTTCCCATGCATCATCCAAAAGGAAGGTTTAAAAAGTTAATCAAAATTTGGGTTGCTTTACAGAAGGAAAAAATTGCAATTTCCACTGAAAAGGGGTGACGGGAGTAAAAACTCCCTTTTTTTTAAGTAAAAAAAAAAAATCCTTATCTTCTTGCCTGAATAGCTGCTGCTTTCCTAGCCTTAAGAGTAGAGAAAACACATGAATAGTATTTTTGACCGGTACTGAGGTGTAAATCAGGTCTCAGATGTCCTCATGGGCACCTTTTCTGTGTTTATAGACACACACACGATATTGGTTCATGCCACCACAGAGGTGTGCTTGCTACCGTCCCTTCAACCACGACATTGCTCTTGTTCCTGCCCCTGCTGCTTGGCCCTGCCCTGGCACCTTGGCTTACTGGGATTTCTGGGCAGCTGAACTTTTATCCTACAGGTGCTGAGCTGCATAGTCCTGTCTGACTGTGTTGTATCCTATCTCCCTAGCCACGGGACCTGACCACACCAAATCAATTTAGATTTTATGGTGGAACTCCTGAAAGAGACAATCACCATTTTCACTCACACTCAGACACCAGCACATTCAGTCACCCACAACAGCCCTTCTTCTGCACTGGATGCAATATGTGGAATGCAGGCCTGTCCCTTCAAGGTGCAAAGAGGACGAGAGCAAAGGCCTTTCATCCTTTATCCATCCTTTTCCTCCTCTCATCCAAAAGCGTTCATGCCTCCTGACACATGGAAATTTGCTGGGTTTGGTGAACAAACTCAAATGACAGAGTCATATGAGAGCTGAACCCAAGGCAGCATCTGTGCTGCGGTTTATTTGCTTACGAAGGTCTCCATTTGCAACGGTTAAAGGCACCACCTTAAGGCTACTGTAATTATTCAGTGATGTTTTCTCCTTGTGTGGGTGTTTTTTTCACCAATGGTGGAGTTCATGCTTTGGCAGAGGTTGCTTAAGAGCCCCGTTCAGCCCTATTTTAAAATTTGGACTTTAAAGGGATATGGACAGTTATTTATCCTTGCAATTGAACACAACTCATTAGCATTTCATAAAGCCAGTTTTATGGAGTGAGCTCAGTGTGTGCTGCAGAAGGTTACTCCATAATCATTAGACCACAAAAACTAGAAACTTACAATGTATTTTAGCAAAAGAAAAGACAAACAGATGACAATGAAAAAAAAAAAAAACAAACCCAAAACCCAAGAAGATGCTTCGAACCACCTGGATGGGTGGGAAGACTGAGGTCAGCTCTCAAGCAGAAAGGAAAAACGAGGCCATAGAGTTAGTTGAGGTGGTAGGGTCTGAGTGTGCCAGAGATGCCCCTGAATGCAGAAACCAAAGTCACTTGGTCACATGCAAATGAAATTTCCACCCGGTTGAGTCTCTCCAGACAAATAATAGCAGAAAAGACACTCTGTAAAGGTAAAACTTCTCTCCCTCATGCCCCAGCCCTCCAGGGCTGGCACAGCCATGAGCTGCACCCAGACCCTCACTCCTGTCAACCCCTTCTTGCTCAAATGGCATCTGATGGACGTCCTTCTGCAAACTACATTTCCAACACCTATAGCAACCAGCACTCCCTCCCCAGTCTCAGATGTCCCAGGGGATGTGAGATGGATTTCAGCCACGAACCGCTCCCAGGTTTATTGTGCACGGGGCCATTTCTAAGTTACTTTGACCAAAGCATTTGGTGTCAGCACTTGAGACATGCTGTCTCCTGCACAGCTACCAAGCAACGTAGGAGGACACTCTGAAAGAGCATGGCACTCCTACTTTCCCCTCTGTATTTTTCCTGGAAAACATGACAAATATGCGAACGAAGCTGCTGGGACATGCAGATATGCATTTCCATCTCCCTGCTGTGGGTTAAGAAAAAAAAGTCTTTCACCACTCAGCATATTTGGAAAGCCTCTGCTGTGCAGAGCAGACACCTCCAGACGTCTCCACCGGTGACGTTATTTATAAGTGGACCAAACAGCTTGTTAGGCTAATTGCTCCTGGAGGGATTTAACTCTATTAAGAAAGCCTGAACAGGGCTCAACTGTTCCAGAGCATTAGCTGCCACTCCTCCCTTTGATTTACATCCCTCATAAAATTTTATGGCCAGATTAGAATGAACTTCACTTGCACTGTGTTTTTAGTAAAGTTTTTTATGCTGAATAAAAGCAAAAATCAATGCTGTAACTAATTACAGCCTCAACCAGGACAGGAAAATAGCTCAAAATGAGGGGGACAACCCAACCCCCCCCCCCCCGAACGGATCCTTTTGGATGCCCTGCTACAGACACCTGAGCTCTAAGTATGTTAGGAGAGCAGCAACAATAAAAAAGCCACAGTTTAAGGAAGAGCAAGACTGACGAGACTTTTTATGGTAAACAAGAGGGAGCGTGAGGCAGTTTGGGTTCCAGTAAATGGGAGAAGGGAGTGGGTGGTTATCAGTCATTTTGTCTGGAATGTCTTTGAATCATTTGGCTGCTGAGCTTGTTCTTATGGAGGGAAAAGTCTACTTTTGAAATAATTGGTTGCTTTGCAGAGATAATTGGGCCATATAGTGCATTTTTTTTTTTGATAAATTACAGAACTCCCTGGGCTACACTTTGCTTCACCAACTGTAAAGCTAGGACATAAATCCAAACAGAAAAAAAGATACTTTTCTTCCTTTCTTTCTGCCAGTGAAATACAATGTCACTGAAAATGGCCTTTATATCTATACTACGAATACATGAAAGATTGCAAAAAGGAAGGAGAATAAATAAGCCTAGTAAAATATTTACCATTCTAGACATCAGTAGCCAAAGCCAGATTGATGGGAAATGCTTAGTTTGGGGCTGACAGCCTTTAAATGACCTCTTTACAAGTGCCTGAATCCTGAAATTCAACATGCATGTGAGCTCCAGTGGGACGTGCAAGTATTTTGTGCAAGTCTTTCGCCGTGTCAGGCGCTGGCCCATTGACAGCGGCAGGAATTGCAGGTGTTCATTTCCTCCCAGACACGCGAAACACAGATGCTGGAAAGCAGCTCATCCCAACAAGGCTCCAGCTGCCTCCCTTCATGCTGGATGAGAGCAGATCATACGCTACATTTCACTTCTGGCCAGGACTTACCTTCATTTACTGCTCTTTTTTTTTTTTTTTTTTTGCTCAAAATTAATGCTTTTGGGCTGTAGAAGCATTTCCCAAGATGGATTTTTCCACCGAGAAAGGAGCCTCAAGAGAAGGACCACTTCATATGGTCAAAGCGTGGGGCTTGGTAGATTTATTTTAAATTAAATAAGTTATTCCATGTGTTCTGGACACAAGCTCACTATAAACTAATTTGAAATCCAGGGAGAAAACCCCTGACAGTCAATTTTTTCAGTCCTTTAAGCTGAAATACCGTACCAGTAGTTCATCACCTGGCAAATAAACCTGCCAGCTCAAAACTTTATTAATCATTTTTTGTACCCTTCTTGAACTTTTCCAAACTGAACTCAGGAGCGCTCTAATCCTCCATCCACTAGTACCAAAAGAAACAAGTAAAGAGGACAAAAGGAGTGAAGAAGGCTATGCCATCCTCCTCTGCCTCCTCCACTGCAGGAATATGAACTTCAGAGACTACGAGTTGGAAAGTTACCTGCCATTTGTCCCCCAGCATCCCCAGTTATAGCCCAGTTTCTGTGAGTCAGAAACAGCCAGATCAACACCTTCTTTGATGGGGTGGATTTTTAATTTTTGGCCTGAACAGGGAATTCTTTTACAGTGATTTCTTGAACTATCATTCCGGCGTAATGATTAACAATTTTTCTCATTATCTACATTCTCCGACACCTCGAGAGATCTTGCTGGATTATGTGCCTGTATTCCTTCCTCTAAATGTTAATGTTTCAGTCTTCAAGAAAAAAAAAAAAAAAGGAAAGAGACGACAAAAAGTCCACAGAAAAAAGGAACAGATGTTCCTGAGATCATAGCAAAACAAGCCACATACTTAGTAGGAACAAACTGTGATGTATAGCATAGTTATTTTTCTAACCTTTCTAAAATTACCTATTTGACTGATTTCTTATGTGTAAAAAGAGGCATAAGGCCTTCCCTTCTGTCAAAGTACCATTGTCTCAAGTAATTTAGAAGCTCCCTGTTCAGGTGCATTGAGACTTCCAGTGCACAGACAGATTTAAGGCATCTTTAAATTTGTGCAAGACTCACAAGAATGCGTTTCTTAATACCACTGTAACTAGAGAAGCATTTGTAGGAGAAGTCCGGCTAAGCCCCAAAGCTCTGAATCAATGACTATCCCAAAAGGACTGCGCCTGCAAGTCTGCTTCGCACATAGAGCTGATGGTTTGGGGTGCAAGGAGGGGCACAGCACTCGCACCACACACCCCTGCGTTCGGTGGGGCACAGCTCACAGGCACAAAAGCAGAACAGGGACAATGTTATAAATTAGGGAGTGGGAATCTCTCTACCTGCAGCTGCACAAGAAGAAATTGCTGGTAAGATCAGGCTGTTGCATCATATCAGGCTGTTGTTTCTATCATCCCAGCCCTGTTCAGTAAATTTGAAATTTCATCCCAAATTTGAACAGGCAGTCACTGCTGTGATACATACAGGCTGAATAATTTTAGATTCATGCACCTATTCTGCATATCATGCTGTTATACTAATAAGCATAAGAACTATCTCAGAATGGAGAAATTTTTCTTTAAAGTCTATTAAAGTCTCCTCCAGTGTCAACATAAGCAGAGCTTATACATATAGATATACATATGCACCCAGATTTCACTACTGAAATGGAGTGGAGGCTCTATTATAACGTATCCTTATGATGCTCCCAGCAGTTGCTTAGTGTTGCTGCCTGGTGTAGAGAATGAGGCATCTTTCCTTAATTCCTTCTGTCCACGTCTTCCATGTAACTGTTTTTTCTTGACATATTCTAAGCACGTTTAATTTTCAGCACTTAACAGTAAGGTGCATCTACGTAGGGAATGCGCTGTAGGCCACCTTGGGCCAGCAGCTCCCAGTGACTGACATGGATGTTGTGATTAATACGGCATCTAAGTTCAAGTGAATGATGAGAAATTCAGACCGTCTTCTGAATCGAACTACCAGACCCTGGCTTTCCTTCAGGCAAGGGAAAAATGTGTTTGTACCACTTACTTCATTGGCCATTAATTCTATTCCTAGAGGACACCTCATGTAGATGTGCTTTCTCCTACTTCTTCCCATTCAGCTCTCATACAGTCATACGCCAGGCTATCAAATCGGTGTCATTTCCTGCAATAGCTTTTCCCCATGCTTTAATGACTGTAACAACCAGAGAATTCAGAGAGATAGAGCTTTTATTTCAAAAACAACTCTGCAAGAACAGAGGAACTGCTAAATTGGGTTAGAGATCCACATAGCCCAGTGTCCTGGTCTTCACAGTAGGGAGCAGCTGGCAGTTTTAGGAAAAATACCAAAAGACAGAGCATCGAGCGATCCCTCCCAGTGCACTCCTCATGTAATCAGCTGTTCAGAGCTTTCCTTTAAATTGCCTCCAGACCACCATGGTTAGCCACCACTAAGAGCTGCACAACTAAAAATGTATCTCATTTCTCTCCAAATGCTTTTATACCCTCAACCTCCCCAGCATCCTGTGACAATGAGTTCCACACTCAAAACTGTGCATTTTGCAGAGAATAACTTTTTTTTTTTTTTTTTTTTGAAAGCTGCTGCTTGCTAACGTTGCTGGGACAAGCTTGCAAAAGCTCATGGGGGAGAGCCGTCGGTCACAGGGTGCCAGGAGGAGAGGTTGGGTCCTTTGGCTTTCAAACCAAGCTGCAAGTTTGGAACCAGCTGGGTGGCTTCATCCCTGTAAGAAGAGCAGCGATGCTGAGTTGGCGTCCTGCGGCGAGGGGGAAGAACCAGACACCCACCCTTTAATTTCTAACATGGTTTTGATTTGGAAGCAGATACGAGACGGAAGCCTAAGGGAATTTTGTCAGCATTGCCAAATTAAGCCTTCTTGGGGCAGATCTACAAATGTCCAGGAGTCTCTGGACTTGTAGAAGGTGCCTTGTTTGGGTTTTAGCTGAGACTTTCTGTGCTGGGTCATTTCCACCGCTGTGCGGGTTTGGACAGGCAGTGAAGGGAGCAGAGCAGGTACCCGGCAGCAGATACAGGCCACAGCTTTCAAGTTCAACCAGAGGGCATTTGGCAGCCCAGTGGCCTATTTTACGTGCTTTAAATGTGTCTGGTTTTCAGAAGAAGCTGAGCTCTCAATGTCCTGGAAGTCATCTATGGCATTTCCTCTGACAGCCAAGAATTAGTGTTTATTTTAAAAAGCAAACTAAATGTAAACAACCAAACTTGCCTTTTTTTCATAAAAGACTCAATAGGGAAAAGGGTCCAGCAAAAGACTGTGACAATCATGTGGCAGAAGAAAGAGCACTTCACTGAGAAGCACGCACTTTGTTGCTCGAATCCTTTCCCCTAGCAGAGGCATTCCTGTATTCATTTTCTGAACACATATCTGTTCTGTGCTCCAGTTTGACAAAATACTTGTGTGAGCAAATTTCACCCTGTAAACAGTTTGCCTGCTGTTTGGGGTAGAGGACTCATTATTTTTATAATGTGACAGATTGCTTAAATAAGACAGACTCCAGAATGGACCATCCACCGACTCATAAACCTATATGGAGACTTATATAAAATCCTACATAAACCTATGTAACAAACAACTGAACAGGTGCCCATGGTCTGTCTGCACGTATGAAGTGCTTGCACAATCACTCTTTTTCAAATAATACATAAAGTGTTTGCCAATTTAATAAATGCATTAAGCACTAAATGAACAACAATTCTTTACATTAGACAAAAAAATCAGTGCAATTTAGGCTTCAAATATCTATGGAGCTGTAGCCACATAGGCCAATACAGGAGGATGGGAATTCTTTATCTCTTCTTGCCTGTCATTATTTTACCTGTAATAAAATTCAACCAAGCCCCAGCCTCGCGTTAACCCGTCCAGTTGGAAATCTGCAATGCACTCGTGGAAAACGCCGCTTCCAGTCAGGCCGTTATACACCGTGGGGCAAGCCTGCTTATCCAGCGTTGCAGAAACATCAAAGTACTTGCCACCTTTGATAAGAGTAAAAAGGGAAGAACGTCTCCAACTTTCAGTAGTATTTTATCCCAAAAAATCCCAAGATCTATTATTTTTGCATATGGTTTCTTCTTATGCTTTTCTAAAGAGCAATAGTTTTCCTCTCTGCTTTGTAAATCAAGAAAAATCTTTGATCTAGCCATGTTTCCAGAGCAGCTGAATACAACTTCTACGTTTTGACACCCAAGAAAGTGAAAATCACATTGCTCCAAGGATCAGATGGAATTTCACTGACTAGTCTTTCCCCCACTAAATTAACTGCACGCCAAAAAGCTGAAGGCAGACATAGTTGGGCTACATTTAGCTTACCAGCAGTAAAACTGACTCCATACTCATCCTTGATAACACCATCATCAGCCATGTCAGCCAGCGAGGCGTTGGACTGCTCAATGCCAGCCTTCCTCCCATCGGGGAAAAAGACATAACCTACTGTGAGGCTGAAGGGGAAAGAAACGGAGCAGATTTAAAGTCCAACCAAAACTCAAAGGGACCGGCACATTGGCCTTCCAGGGGAGCTCAACGCTGAACATGGCCTTCATTCCTGGAAAGCAGGAGGAATAAATTAAAAAAAGGTTATATTGTGGGATATTGCAAATGCTGAGCAGGGGAAGCCACGCACGCAGGAAAGATGAGGCTTGCAGGATGGATTGTGGTGGGCAGGTGGGACAGGCAGGTCCCACTTGGTCCCACTTGGTCCCAGGGCCATGAACGCCGGTCTTGAAGCTTCTGGATGCAGAGAGCACCAGTCAGCCAGGCAGGGCTCCCTGAGTGATGCCCCACTACAGACGGACACACCTTCTGAAATAGCTGAAAGTGCTCAATTTGCACCTCTAAATCATCTAGACAGTAAGGCAGGCAGCTGCACCAGCCAAACAGTCACTGAAAGGAAAGGAAGCAATTGAAGGTAAAAGCTGTCCTTGTGACTAATTGCAAATGGAACATCGGGTGGAGGGAGTAGGGAGCAAGAGGGTGTGGATGGAAATCAGGCTGTACAGGTTCAAAGCAAGAATGTGCATAGAGGTGTCCTGCAGAGCAGCTTCTGCCACCTTTAAGAGGTATGTTTTTAGCAGCATAACCTTCCTTGGTTACTTACTTAGTTGTGGTAGCTGGCATATTAATAACTGTTAAATGTGCCGCAGTCCCGTCCTGTAAGAGAGTGACAAAGAAAAAGCAGTCTAACTTGTGTGCACTCCCTTCTGTGGGTCATACATTGACCAAGAAGACACTGGGTATAACTCAGGTTATGCAGTGTGCGGTGATTCTTCTCAAAACATCTTCCATGAACAATCTGGCTGCAAATGAGAGTCCAAGAATATAAACCAAACCCATTAAGGACAAATTAAGGGCATTAAGGACAACAGAAAGTCCACCGCAAGCGGGCATATGCAAAGGAGGGAAACAATACGTGCAGAGATGTCAGCTAGCCATGTCCAAAACTGACGGGCAACCTATCCAACTTGGCCCTGCTTGGACCCGACACCTCTTCTTAACCTATACTATTCTATGCCTGAGAGCAGCATACAGGAAAAATGCTAAATAAGAAGAACTAGAATCTCATGGGTTTTATTCATTTCTCTTCCATCCTTGAGTCTGAATCCCTTCACGCTCCACTTGGGCTGCTCCGAGGCAAATATAAGCCTATGCTGTGATGTTATATATGTACAGACACTTGGGGTATGTGAACTCCAAACTTCAATCAGCAATAAGCTTTAATTCCTTCTTAACAAACAGTCAGATGTCTTTTAATTAGGAGGGGCAGAGCCGCAGTCATTCTAAGGCCTGCATACCGATGAAGAAAAAGGAGAGGTGACTACCTGATTATACACATCACAGCACAAAAGCACAGTCTTATTAAAAGGTACACAGGCCTTGTGTTACATCACAGCAGCTGCCGGATCCACACACATGTGGGATTTTCCAAGGTGTGTTTTTGTGCTGGCCGGGAAAAGAACTTCTATTCCGAATTCAGTCTTAACTCCTGCAACTCTGCCTATAACAGAGAGTTTAGATTTCTTCACGCCTGTGTTGGCAAAGGAAATGCCTTTTCAGGAGCATCTGTTCAGGTTGCATGCCAGCTTCTAAGGCCAGCGTTCAGCATTTCCCCAGGCTGTGCGCTCCCAACAGCCCCAGCGCTGACTCTCCTCCAGCACAGCCACCACGGAGCAGGGAATTAGAACTCAGCACAGGCAGAAATATTTGTCACGGAGGCTTAGGATGCCTTCAGACACCTCGGGTTCTCAATTAGTGTGAATAAGGCCTGCATCAACTCCACTGAGTGCTGGGTATTTGCAGCAGCTGAGAATCTGTCCTGTGAAGCTGCTTATCTAATTTTTCTTAAAAAGCAAAGAAAAAGCCAACCCCCAGTTTCAAGTTAACAAACCAACTTTTGGTTCAAACAGTAGAGCAAAAGCTCAGTTTTACACACATGAGAGCAGCTGCCAGCACTGATATGTGCTAATGATGGCACCAGTTAGCGCTTCCGATTGCACACTAGGGATGCTCCCAATTTGTTGGGACAGGTTAATACCTACCTCAAAGCGTGCCAAAATCATGACATAACGGTAAATCTCAGACCAGTCCCGTATACCTGTGAAAAAGAACGAAATTACCCAACCTAAAGTTCACCATTGCTGGAAAATGTGAACTAATGGTAGCTGACTCGACACTAACTTTTGATAAAGAAATATCTAGTAATTGACAACATAGTAAGCATATGCATGTCCCCAAAACAGTAGTGGTATTTCTTTGAAATGTCTTTGCTTCATACCCAGTCATGAAATTGGTTATTTTAAAAGATTATCTTTAATCCCACTGTCCTGCCAGTACCAGCTACAGTGAAGGTGGCCCAGCGAGTGAGAAGTTGCTGGTGCTGTTACCATAAGAGTGGCTCCGAACGCCTTTGAGGGAAAGTTCAGTTTTCTCATGATTTTTTATTTCAATTTCTCCAACAGACTGGCCCCACTGCTCGTGTCGGAAATGCTGTTCCCTTTGTCTGAGAGAAGAAAAAAAGCGAATCAACAGGCAAAATCAACAAGGCAAAACCAGGGCGGCCCCAGTGCCAATCTGATAGACTTATATCCCAAAATGAAGGAGAGATTTCAGAGCACCTGGATCATGGCTACGCCAGATTTTACACATTAGCAACCACTTTTACGTTTCCCAGTTACTGCTACGTAATGTCTATGAGACACCTGAGAATGAAATAGCAACAAATTCCCACCCTGACAGAGCAGAAAAATGCCCTTTGTTTGAAAAAAATGCTGTACTACCAAACAGTGGCTGCTTAGATGCCAGCAGGTATCACCAAAGACAGCACGCTCTTGGTGCACATATTTTCTGCTTGTATTTAGACAACACACTATTGATACCCATTTTCTTCACTTATTTTCAGGTCTCCAAAGCTTGTGTAGGGATTAAAACACCAACTTTAGCCCCCCTTTCACAGGATTATATTCGATCCTTTTCTTAGATATACCTGCACCATTGACTTTGGAAGCAGCCTAAATCAGGTTGTTAGCAACGAAAAAAAGACAGAATAAGAAATATTTCTAATGCTCAAGGTTTCGCAGACCAAACCCATTGGCAGATCCCTTCACCCGCACATCAGGAAGACCCCGTCTGTGTGCAGGATCCTCCTTCGAGGTTGCCAGGTCTGGTGTGGCAATGAAACCAGGAGATACCTGACAGGAGCTATGTCCTTTACTAGCTCGCTTCAAATTAAACACACTTTCTAAAATCACCTAAAACACCACAAACAACAGACCCTGAAGAGATCTATAGAAAACTTACTATTAACCCCAAAAGAAATTAATCTCGCCTCTCACTTTTTGACCCTCTGGAAGAACTCAATGGTCCATGGTTCCTGGGCAAAAGCACGTGCAAAACTGCTGGGGTGACTGTCGACACTGAAGTTAAAGACTTCTGTGAGGTTCTCCCAACTAGGAAAAGAGGGGAAAAACCAAAAGGCATTATTAGCTTTCAGGTTGTACTAGGCCAAGTTGCACACTTGCTACTCCGACAGTGGCAATCTTTGTATTTTATCACTATTGGAAAATCCTGGGGTTTGTAATTTTAGATAGGTTTCTACTTTTCAAGGAAGCAAACAAAAGGAAATGGAGAAGAGCAACAACGGCCTGAAAGACACAACAGATTACCCAGGAAGGAAGCTGGCCGGGCAGAGCCACAAGCGAAAGCATGCTGCCTTCTCTCAGGTGGTCTATCCAGAGGTACAAATGCAGCATTACTCCAGAAATGCTGTGCTACTTTGATGGCAAATCATTTTTTATCAGACATACAGAGTCCATAAACAGAAAGAGAAAGCAGAGGCAAGGGCTTCATGTGTTACTTTGTCCGCACGACCCTTTGAAAACAGCCACCAAATCTCTAACCATGAACTCACTATACGTCCCAAAGCAAATGTGAACCGTTCTTACTGGAAAGAGAATTTAACTGGTACAAGTTCACCTTCCTCTTCACTCCACTGCTGTCGGTAGGGTCCTTTTCTGTAAGGCAAAGCACTATAATTTTGTATCACTCCTAAACAGACAGCCAAATGTTTCTCACATGTTTAGAAACGGATGCAATAGGAGACACTGCACAAGAACGACGCTATTGTGTGCTAAGGTAGAACCGTAACGCTATGCATTTCCAGCTGTATTTTCATTTCGCAAAAACCAATGCATGCTGCTGGAGCGAGTCCAGAGGAGGGCCACAAAAATGATCAGAGGGCTGGAACATCTCTCCTATGAAGAAAGGCTGAGAGAGCTGGGGTTGTTCAGCCTGGAGAAGAGAAAGCTCCAGAGAGACCTCATAGTGGCTTTCCAGTGCTGAAAGGGGGCTGCAGGAAAGGTGGGGAGAGACTCTGGATCAAGGCCTGTTGCAACAGGACAAGGAGTAATGGTTTTAAACTAAAAGAGGGCAGATTTAGACTCGATGTAAGGAAGAAATTTTTTACAATGAGGGCAGGGAAACACTGGCACAGGCTGCCCAGAGAGGTGGTAGAAGCCCCATCCCTGGAAACACTCAAGGCCAGGTTGGACGGGGCTCTGAGCAACCTGATCTAGTTGGAGATGCCCCTGCTCACTGCAGGGGGGTTGGACTAGATGGCCTTTAAAGGTCCCTTACAACGCAAACCATTCTACAATTTTATTGTTACCAAATAGCTTTTGGTTCAAGTTGGTTAAATATATTTCCAGGCAGTGCTCAAAAAGCCTTGGTCTTAAGTGTAGATAAATGAAACTATAGAGTGCTGCAGTACCTCAGCAATCCATCGAAGCTTATCTTCCAGCGTGTTTGGGGCTCTAAGTATTCAATAGTGAGCCCTCCCCCACTCCAAATCTCTTCAGATTCATCACTCACCATCATGTTTGGATGCTGCGGGTGCTAAAAAGACATTTCAGGAAGGCATTTGCTTAATTCAATTGTGAGGATGCGACGTGGGTGAATTCCTGCTCTGATGGGGCTCTGCAGGAGGAACGTTTGGTGGAATTGGCTTTTCAGTCCTACCTGCTTTCTGGCAATCAGATTATTAGGGAGGGAAAATGGCATCCAGAACACTTGAGTTACAAGACAACACATTATTGTTTCAGATAATACAGCTGAATTACTTGTGTGAAGGGAGGTGGCTGCAAGAGCTCAGCTCCTCACGCTAGTGATTTTGTCGAGCCTGATGCAGGGCTTTGGGGGTAAATTTATTTTTAGACTGCATTTGATGGAACTCTAAACTGATTTAAATTTCTAGTGCATGCAAGCTCCCAAAACTCTTCAGCTGCTCTTTGAATATATGTCTTGTTTCCTAAAGCCGCCACCTTTCTGAAAGAGCTTACGCCTGCTGCTGTAGGGAAGGATCTAAGAAGGTCCTGAACTTGGCTAAGTTCTAAGCAACAAAGCCACAAATAATATCATTATATTAAATATCACTAGAAAAAAAACCCAATGCATATCAGTCTTCTCTTTTTTTATTTTCTGCAAATACAATGTTTCCTGATTTTTCTGGTCATGGCTACTTAGCGAAACAAATTTATGAACATAAAGATAGTTGAGTGCAACGGGATTCATGCCAGATCTTCTCTCCTTCTTTACTATGTAGTCAGCTACTAACACAAAAGAAAATCCACAGGCAAAATATAGGATTAATAGTCTTCTTTTTAGCAAGAATGGAGCAGATGCACATGTAACTCCCCAGCATCTGCCCTTTCTCTTTTAAAGAGTCAATTCCACAACGGTTTTTATAGCATTTGCTCATTAAAAAAGTAGGGAAAAAAACAACGGCCACCATACAACCAGTGACTTATTAACCATGTGCTGCACATTATCAGAAACACCGAATCCTCAAATTCTTCCTGCGAGACTTACCAAGACGTTTTTTAGAAAAAAACCCGCTATGTTTCGTGCACATTATGGGAAAAAGGGAATGAGTGTCAGGCACCTACTCAAACATTTAGACATAACCAGCACTTTGGCCAGTGCTACCCCTGTCTTTAGACACAGCACTGATGTCTTACTGTCAGGATGTTAACGTAGGAAAGATGCAGAGAACGTTATTTTTTGCTTGGGATCCTAGCATGGGCCCAAGATCGGAGTTAAGCACGGATCTTGAATGTCATCCCACACCCACCACTTACTTCAAACTCTCCTATTCCATCCACCCTCAGGAAGAGCCACATCTCGCAGATCCCCTCAGGACGTTTCGCAAGACGAACAATCACAAAGGTCTTGTTGGTCTCTGCAAAGCCGGTGAAGTAAACCGAATCAAGGGCCTAGGGAAAGGGAAATGGATTTCAGCTCCAGCTGGAGGCAGGAAAAGGAGGGGGAGAGGGTGAGTAATTCTTTGTTTTCCGTAGGTTTCGTCTCAGGAATCAAATTTTACTTTCACTTTTTATATTTAATAGCAGGCACCTCAGCGAACAGCCAGAGAGTTTTGCTAGGAGCAGTGAAGCCTCATTCACCAGACACGACAGCCCGTGTGCTCAGAAAATGACTGAGATCTGCAACATTTTGTTAATCTGGCGTAGAATAACCATATCGTTCATTGACACAAAAGTGTTTTTCCTTTCTTGTTTGTTTATTTCCTCGCCAGGGCAGATACAGAAAGCAGAGAGGGAGCAGACGAGAAACAGTTTTAGAGAGGGAACATAATTACTGCATGTTAGCCACGGACAAGGTGAAATATTATCCTGAATTAAGATGATTATTTTGCTACAAGAAGTTCCCTTGACCAAAATCCTTACGAAATGCGTCCTCAGAAAGAGTATGCGTGAGGATGAAATTGAGCCACAATCATGCTGCTTCCCCGTCTAGCTCCAAACTGTATGTAGGACAACTTACACGTAGGGGAAACATGGAACTAAAAAGGCAAAAGGAACAGAAAGAAAGTAAATCACAGGAGCCTCAGCCCTTGACTAACACAATTAGCAGTTGGGCCAGTTAACATTGAAAATCTCAAAAACTATGAGGCACAGAAGTCCACAATGTCAAAATCAAATGTACATTTTCATGTATTTGTGCAGAACTCGCTCAAAGTGAAATTTTACACGCTGGAACACGGAAACTAAGGTTTATGAATGCATTTTGGGGCATGGATGAAGTTCTGCTTCTGAAAAATTATCCATCATAAAATGCCAAAAAAATAGTGAAATCAGAACGATCATTGCCCTTCTGCCTGCAGGTAAGGGGGGATTTGGAGGGCACAGAGTCTGGAAATTCACACAGAGCGAGCCTACTGGATGCCAATGCAAAAATTCAGAGACATCACTGCTGGAAGTATTTTCCAGACACGTTTTTAGACCTTTCTGGTAAGTGCTGCTCCAGTGTTGCTGCTTGGAGGAGCAGAGAGGAAAGCACAGACCCCTTGGCTGTATCTCAAATCACCCTGGACGTCAGTTTGATTTGGAAGATGGTGTCACTCCTGCCCCATCAAATCTGGTTGAGATTGGCAAAACACTTGAAAACGCTCCAAGCAGCAGCTTAATTAGCAGAAAGGAAAAGCTAGAGAAAACAGCATTTTTTTTAAAAGGCTAAGCAGAAGCCTCAATGCATTTGTTAGATAATAAGACTTCAGGATTGCCAGAAGGCTCCAGGAAATGTTAGCAAGGAGTTGATTTTTCACAGAAATTACTTAGGATCCAAAATCACAGCTGCCATCTGCAAGCTGAATCTTGATGAGGCAAGGAAAACCGAGGGAAATCCTGTCTCATCAGCCTTTCCCCCTCTCCCAAACAGAACAGCAAAGCCCACCCAAATCTCCCTGTTAGGCACAGTGAGTGTTTTGACAGGATGGTCCATGAACACAGGCGAGGTACATGGTGCAGGTAGAGGGTTTATTAGTTATTAAGCAGCCAAATACACCTGGAAAATTGGATTCAATTCACTAGGTGTGCTAAAATAAAAGGCTTCTGTGTCCCACAGTGTATTTGCTTTTTCCCATCCGCATCAGCTGGTCTGATGGGAGGTAACCCTCCTCCCTGCAAGGGGCAGCCAAGGCGACATCCCCAACCTGCCCTCCGTGGGACGTGTCGAAGCGCGAGGGAAAGGATGTGGGTCCCGAGGCTTCAGGGGTTGGGTAGCGGGGGGTGCCAGGCACCAGGACGCAGGTCCCAGGGGGATGCAAGGTGCCGGGGTGCAGGGGATGCAGAGGGGTGCGGGTCCCTGAGGGACGTGGGCTCTGCAGATGGAGGTGGTGTGGGTCCAGGGGGATTACGGGTCCAGGGGGAATGGGTGTTGTGAGGGGAACGCGGGTCCCAGCGCATGGGAGTTCCAGTGATGGGGTGGGTGGGGATGCTGGGGACGGGGTCCCAGGGGAACAGGGAGGTGCCAGGGACGCAGGGAGACGGGAGTGCCAGGGAAAGGCTTGTCACGAAGGGCCTCTGGGGGAAGGGGGGTCCCAGGACCAGGGGTGCCGGGGGGGGGGGGGTTGGCGGGACACTCACGTGGGGGTCGGGGCGGAGCGGGCGCGGCCGCCGTGGCTCCGCGGGTCCTCCGCCGGCCGCCCGCTGCCTCCAGGCGCCGTGGCCGAGCAGGAGGCAGCCCAGGGCCCAGCGCTTCAGCGGGGCCCAGGCGCCGGGGGCGGCGGCCCGGCGGGCCCCCAGCAGCGCCAGCAGCGCGGCCGCCAGCAGCGCCAGCAGCGCCAGCATCGCGGAGCGGGGCGCGGGGCGCGGGGCACGGAGCGGGGCGCGGGGCGCGGAGCGCGGCGGCGGAGCGGGGCGGAGCGGGGCGGCGGAGCGGGGCGCGGAGCGCGGGGCGGGGCGCGGAGCGGGGCGGCGGAGCGGGGCGCGGGGCGGAGCGGGGCGCGGAGCGGGGCGCGGAGCGCGGGGCGGGGCGCGGAGCGGGGCGGCGGAGCGGGGCGCGGGGCGGAGCGGGGCGCGGAGCGGGGCGCGGAGCGCGGGGCGGGGCGCGGAGCGGGGCGGCGGAGCGGGGCGCGGGGCGGAGCGCGGGGCACGGAGCGGGGCGGCGGAGCGGAGCGCGGGGCCGGGCGCTGGCTCCGGCCGCCGCCAAACCCCGCCTCGGGGCCGCTCCCCGCTGTGTCCCGGGGCCGGTCGCGGTTATTTCCGCGAGGGGTTTTGTCCCGGCTGTCGGCGCGGTGAGGTCACTCTGGGAAGTTGTATTTGCTTCTTTTATTATTAATTTTTTTTTTTTTAATGTTTTGTTTTAAATTTTTTCCGCGGGAAACGCGATCTCAGCGCGCCTTTCGCCCAGCCGCGCTCCCGGGGAGGAGGTTGAGGCAGTTCCCCTGCAGAGGCACAGCCCAAGCTCCTCGGAAATCCTCCGGGTTAAGCCTCAGGGTGCAGGAGAGGAGGGGTTTGGGGTCTCCCCCGCCTCCCCGGGGCTATCGCGGCGGGTACGAGGGCAACATCCGCGGCTCCTCCCCGAGGCTGAAGGTCGGGGCTGTTCCCAGCTCTTTGATTCGGATCGCAGTGCCTGTGGCAGATTTCGGACCCTCTTCTGTCGGGCTCTCGGT
The DNA here is from genome assembly GCF_034619465.1 of Leptosomus discolor. Classification (NCBI taxonomy): domain Eukaryota; kingdom Metazoa; phylum Chordata; class Aves; order Leptosomiformes; family Leptosomidae; genus Leptosomus; species Leptosomus discolor. The sequence goes on along the minus strand of NC_141398.1, from coordinate 58,371,262 downwards.
GTCGGTGGGTCCTTCGCTGCCAGCTCCAGCCAAGGGGCAGGGAAAAGGCTTTGCAGCCCATTTCATCCAAGGCACCAAAAAATAAAACAAAATGAAATCACAGCGGGCATCTCTCCAGCATCTCTTGTAGGCACCGCTTCTAGAAGCTGTATTTTGGAAGGCTTTTGGCTGGCTGCACAACACATCTTTTTATTCCTTTTGCAATTAGCAAGCATTTAGTCTCTTTTCCCTACACTAAAATAAACCCAGCCTCTCAGGAGTGGTTGAAGTTCCTCTTGCTTTGGAGGAAGATGGGGCTCTCAGAACCTGTGCTTTCTTTTGTCTTCCGAGTGTTTTGACTCCCTGTTAGCTCTACAGATGTCTCAGCGAACTTCCTGTTACTTGGAAAAGCATTTATTGTACATTTTTATCATCCCTCAATTTGGTTTTACAACAGCCTCTGCTGTGGTTTGTGTTTAACAGATCAGTGCTTACGGTTCTTTCGATTTTCTTCTCTGAATGCAACTTGTTTTTAACAACCTCCTTAGTTCTGCTGCTTCTTTTTGCTCCGTATCTCGTCTTTTCATCTAGTATCTAGGTATCTATCTTACTCTGCCTCTACGATCATGTTTCTATCTATCCTTCAAAAGCCTTTAGTGCCTCAGATGTTCCTCTCACCTTCTTCTTAAAAAGCTTCCTCATTTTTACACAGTTCCCCTTTTTTGAGAGCGAGCACAACTGTTCTGTATTGCTTTATTGCTGTCTGTGGACCAAATCTAGAGCAGAAGGGCAGAACCTAAAAAGCAGAAGGCACCAGAGATTAAGACAATGAGGTTCAGAAATGTACTTCTCTAAATGGCCATTGCTTCAGTTAATACGGAAGGGTACATCTTCAAGTTAACCACCTAGAGGAGGCAGAGAGCCAAAGGGACAATAAGGGGTTTTTTTCTTGCTTCAGATTGTGTCTTGGAGGGACTGAAAACAGTCTAAAATTAGGAGATGTGTCACAACATTATCACCCTGCACCTGCAGCACAGCAGATACGGTTCTGCCCAGAGAAAGGCTGCAAAGGGAACGGATTATCAACACCAGCTTTTATTTTTCATTAAAATTCAAACACGGTATTGACACGAAGCAATACCCAGTGGGCAAAGATCCACACAAATGACAAACCTTTGGGACTTCACAGACGTGCGCACAATTAAACCCTCAGCAGCTCCGCTCTGCTGCAGCCCACCAGCAGCTCTACCGCCCTTTGCCAAACTGTTGGAGTCCTTACACAAATCATCTGAATTTGAGCAATTCTGAGCGGAGGATAAACAGGGCATGAATATTTCCTGCGTTCCTCTGATACATGAGGTATCCAAAAACTCCCACAGCCTGACCAACGCACCGGCAAAGGTATCGTGGCTGCCTCTATGGAATCCGCCACAGAGATAAGCTCCGTTCCTTCCTCCGAGGACAGGAAGCATGGAAACAATTTGCTGCGTGCAGCATTAGTTTTCAACATTTCTTAGGTAATTTGTTTGGGGACTTGAAGTTATCTCTGGCAAACAATTTATCTTGGCAATATTGTTTGCTGTGGAAATGGGTTCCAAACCAGCAGGACTTGCAGAAGAACCAAAGTCCTGACATTGTCTGGCAATGTTTTTAGCATGGCAAAACCAACGCTGCGCGTATTAAAATAAGTTTGAGGTGTGCTCCACACGCCTAGCAAAAATGTGGGGTGGAAAATATTCGACTGATTTGTTAGTTTTTAAGCTCAGGAGGAAAGGATGAACCTGCGACTGATGGAGGGTGCTAAAAATACAGAGAACAAAGCAAGCTGAATTTAAGAATTTCTGGTGGCATAAACTTGCTAATTTGCCCTTAAGCATCTGCAATATTGGCCATCAAACACTTTAAACAGCACTGCCTTTAAAATCCAGCTGCCTGGCCAGGGGCATTGGTATGTTTGGACTCCATTCCACCAGAAAAAAATGCTTCAGCACCCTCAGAAATCAAGGGCCTGCAAAACCAGCTGAAGTGTAGCTCCGAGGTCCAGCCGGGTTCTCAGGATCTTTGCCCTGCGGTGAGCACTGACTGCATTTGCTGTGCGAAGCCTTCCAGTCTCTCCAGCGCTGTTTGAGCAGAAATCAAAGCCAAGGAAAGAATTTTTTTTTTTAAAAAAAAAGCATCAGGCCCTCTCCTCCTCAGAAAGCTGCGAATGGAACTGGATTTTCAGAACTACATCCAGAAATAATGGCTAGACTCACATTGTAGCATGAGACCCAGACATGCCTGGACTTCAGGAAAGCGCAGGTCTGGGAGAGAATTTCCTGGTTTCAGCCTGTATTTAAGTTACATGTAATTATATGTGATGTTTCTTTAAAAGATTGTCAAACAACTGCCTTGTCTATACACCTTTCCCCCCCTGCATCTGCACCTGGAGATACCCTGTTTGCCAACGTCATATGGCTGCAGAAATAAGCGGTGCACCATCCAGTGGACAAACGCACCAGTTACACCGCGGTGACAAGCTATCAGGCATGGGTTCCACCGAACTCGATTGCAAAACTTCCACGGAATGAGAAGCTCTCGCCGATAAAGCACACGTGAGAACTGCTGAGTTACACAACCTCCTGGCTGGGGCAACAGGCGGAGTCCTGTCTAGTTGGCACTGCTAAGAAAAACTCCACACAGTACTAACTTTTTTGTAACTTCTGGGTAACTGTCGTATCACGGCCATACTGAGATGAAAGCACAAGCCATGTGTTTCAGCTTTCTCAAGGGTTAAGCTCACTATAATCACCACCGTGCCCCCGTAAGTAGGTATCCAAGAAAAAGTGCTTTTCTTCATTTAGTTTTTATTCCTGACATACAAGTTCTATTAAGGGAAAACAAGGAGGGAGAAAGAAGTTTAGAAAAAGATCAGCTCTTATGATTTGGTGTCTGTAGGTGTTTACAGACTTTCATTTGAATAGCAGAGACATTGGCATCCTCTAATTTCTTTCAGTATATGAAACCCAGCTGTTGGGAAATAGAAGACTGCACAAAGACAAGCTTTTCTAAGTTCCTAATATTTCAGCACAGCAGAAGGAAATGCAAAAAAAAAAAAAAAAAGGTAGAAACACACGACACGTGGGCACCTGCATTTCATTGTACTTATCGACATACACAAACCCTTATGCACTTGCTGCCCATGTCCCACTAGATGGTGTTCATGCTACAAGAAAAAAAAAAAAAAACAGGATGCAGAAGTGTGCCTGAGCCATCATAATTTGTTTGTCATCCTTCAGCATTATCTTTTAGTGCTTTAAACGTATCCTCAAGCTCACACACTGCAAGTTTTGCCATTTTGTGCCTAATTTTTAACGCTAGTAGGTATGTATTTTTCCTTACAGGCCGTGGAAAATTCTGAAAGAGTGTCACGCAGCACTATTTCCATATAAACCAGTTTGTCTAGTTTAACTACTGCTGTTGAAGCCTAGGTTGACCAAACTTAGTAAACGGCCACAGAACTTCGGAGCCAAGTCACCCTCCTGAGACTCCCTGAGGTAACGAGGGACTTTAATGAAGTATCACCACGAAAACGTGCGTAGACATAAAGCAAAACCCGTTCATGGAAGAACTGAAGCAAAACCCGCTGGCTCTGAATTCGGCCCCCGCAGGTGCCCGTAGTGTGCTGCTGCTGGATTGCCACGCCGCTGGCTACGAAGACTTCGAAGGGATGGCAGCAGGACGGTGCCTCCGGGGGTAACACGGGTGTACCCCCCGCGAACGGCCCGGGCGCTGCCGGGGGAGCGTGGGGCTGAGGCCGCCCTGACAGCAGGCCCCGCATCTTCACCCTGCGGCCGCTGGTGACCGAGGTATCACCTCAGAGGCCCACGAGCCCCATTTTATCATGATTCTTTGAAAACCTGAGGGGGAAAAACGCCTCGCTACGGCGGCCAGAGGGGGTGCGGGCACTGGACGGTGGCGACCTCCCGCCCCGGGCCCTCAGGCGCGGCGGTGCTCGGCGCTGCCCAGCGGCGGCCGGTGGCGCCGCGCGCATGCGCACCAGCAGCCCGCCCTCCGGCCGGACAGTCGCCGCCAAGGACGTCCCGCTCGGGGTAGCGCCTGCGCAGAGCGGACCGTGCCCCGTTCCTTTCGTGGGCGCCTGCGCAGTGCGGGGCGCCCGGCTTCCGCCTGCTGCGGCGCTGCCCTTCCCGCTTCCGGGAGTCCTCGGCTCCGCGGAGCGCCCGGCGACGGGCACGGTGGCGGCGGCGGCGGTCCAGCGGCGGGGGCTCGGCCCCGGCTCGCCCCACCGCGCCGCCGGCACGCCGCCAGCCGCAGCTCTGAGGGCGGCGGGGCCGCCGCCGCTGAGGTAAATCCACTCCCGTTCGCTCCCGGGGCTACCTTCCCTTCACCGAGTCGGGTCCCCTCAGGGCTCCCGCCGCCGCTGCCCCGGGCCCGGCCGCCGTGGGACCTTCCCTGCGCTGCCCTCGGCCTTCCCGGAGGCGCGGCCCCGCGGGGAAGGAGCGCGGGGAAGCCGCGGCGAAGGACGAGCGGGGAAGGTTAGCGGGGATCAGCCTCGGGCTGAGCGCTGGGCGCCGGGTCGGTCTTCGTCCCTGTTTGGGGTCGGTTCTTAAGGGGTGTTTCTGGGTCTTGGCTGCGCTTCTGCCTCTTTTCGGGTTATTTAAAAAAAATTAAATAAATAAGTAAAAATCATCTGTCAGCAGCCATGGAAACAAGTGCATGGGAGCGTCCCCGTGCCCCAGCACAGTTGTGTTGTAGAGTCTCAGCTGCCGCCGTGGGAAGCTGAAAAGGGGAGGGAACAGCAACCATTTGACACACCACGCTTTTCGGTAATGTCCTAGCACTTGCTCTAGGGAGTTTTGCTGATTTGTGTGGTGCTAGTTTTCCTTCTTTCCCGGAGGGAAGAACAGCGCTTACAGGAAGCAGGAATGCAAATAGTTCACACTCTGGAAGATGAGAGGGTGGGTTCGTACAGCACAGCACGTATGTGATCTGTGCCGCAAAAAAAGAAAGGATTGGGGAATCATTGACTATTTTCTAGACTACGTATAAGGTTGTGTAATGGTGCCAGGATTCTGAATTACATCATGTAACTGTTCGCTTTGCTGGAGATGTAATTGGGTTGAAGTCACTGTGGCTGTTCACGGTTAACAGACTTAAATTAGATCTTTTGAAGTGGATGCTTTCTAACGTTGAAAATTTACAGATCAAGTACTGATTCATTTGTAGATGAAACCGAAGTAAAAGTTTAGCAGTTTTAGATTGGAGTTAAATAGCTGAAAGCTCTTTGTGGCTAAAATACTTTTCATCTCTGAAACTTTCTTGGTTTTGCTCGAACATGGTATATTTTTTATCATATATATCTGATGGATTTCTTTTTTATGCCTTTTATGAAGACACTGAACTTTTGAAGAAAGTTAACTGGTAGAATTCTGTTGCAGTTGAAAGGCTGCAGGTGAATACACAGGAAATGTGGGGCTTTATGTGTGTCTGATATGAGGAACCAGTGAAACAAAGGCTTTAGCACTCCTTTAATCGATATTGAAAATTGCTGGTGAAAATAGTTCGGGTTTGATCTGTGACGTTACTTTTTTTGGAACCTGGAAGGAAGAATCACATGTGGATATGGATATAATAACTGACAGACAAATAACTGACAGACTTGCCAGCCTGATAATCAAGGTGCAGTCAGTAAATGTGATAGCCAGGCTGTCCTCAATTGCGTGCGAGGGTATAGCATATATTGGTGAATGCAAAAGTGAGAGTTAAAAAATTATACTCGAGTAGAATGTGATTCATCCAGTTGTCATTGGCAAAGAAGTGAAACTCAGTTTCCACGGAATGATACTGATACTGGTTTAAGCATCTAGATTTCTGGAGTCTAATCTGAGTTTGCATGTGTGGCCATATTCCAAAAGAGGTAAGGCACAAAGCCCAGCCGTAGATTGTGTTCATGGCCTCCTTTCAGGTAAAGGTTGTTCTTTAATCCACAAGTGTTCTGCCCTTGCGGTTGTAGCTCAGTGAACTCTTCACGTGCTTGGATGGTGTGTATCTTTGCTGGGCACCAAAGTCTCGTGGAATATATTTTTCTTTGACTTCCGTATCTGTGGGGGAAAAAAATAGGTCATCGAAAAGCTACCCAAGATGTTCTTGGGTGGGTTTTTTGGGCTTATGGGAAAGTGACTTGGTACCACAAAACTGTCGGGTTTATTGCTGATAGCAAAGCTCTTTAATACTCTTCATAAATATGCGTTCTGAAGACATACGTAGCTTTCTTTTCATTCATTTTGCATAACTTGTTTTACCCTGGATTCTCATTGATGGGTTTTGAGGATGTTTATAAAGATGGTAATGGCATAAAGACATAAGTAATTAGATGACCAGCTTCCCAGTGAGACAGCTATGCTTATGCTTAAGTACTTCTTCCGTATACCCTTTTTCTGAGATTATTTAGAAGTATATACTCTTTCAAAGCAGAAAAGAAACAATTCCAGTGTTTTCCTATGGCCTGGTGCTTGCTGTATCCTAAGAGACTGGCGTAAGGAGAATCATTACAATAGCTTGAAGCTTAACTGTGTTAAATAGGTACCTGCTGAAGATTGTCTCTTGAGTGTGTTGCCAGGTGTTGGCATATAAACAGCATCATGTTAGTTACGTGTTTCCACTGCAAAGTGTCCCTGTATGCCTGCCGTAGAGCAGGTACGGGTCAGTACAGCGAAGGACTTACAAGGCATAAACAGGAAATTCGTGAGATAAATATGGTACAAAATACATGAAGTTAGAGCAAAAGCAGCAAGGATTTAGGTGATGAGCCATGCCACTGAGGGTATGGGAGAGATTGGGGGCTAAGTTGATAATGAGACTTTGGGCTTCTATCATGGGTTGCCATCACAGGCTATTTCAGCTGCTCTTTTCCAGTTGTGTGCGCTGTGTTACGTACGTCCTAGTGCCTGAAATTGGGCATATCTCTTTGTAATTACAGATAGCAAAAGCTGAGTCTGTCAGGGCTAAGTTGGGATTGCAGTTGATGGACTGATTCTTCTGAATACTTGCTCCCCTAGCTGCTCTTACACGTGGTTGCTCAGAAAGGTCAGCCTCGAAGCCCTAGCAGAGGGCTCCTCGTACAGAGCTAGGCTGTTGCTGGGGCTGAGCGGAAGGGTTTTCAGTGCAGTTACTGGTTGATGTCGTTACTGGAGTAGTTTTATTTGTTTGCTGTGAGGTCGTTGCCAGACCAGTCACTGAGAAGTTGAAACAAGCCACAGTTTACTTATTTAATGGCTTTGCAGTTCAGATTGCATGTATCTGCAATTAAAAGTGGGTTATTCACCTAAATTAGGCGTGATTGTGTCTAGACATTATCTGATGGATATTCATCTGTCAGCAGTGAATAGTCCAAATTGCCCATGGAATTGGATGCAATAGTAGGTGTGCCCATTTGGTTTACTTAAAATTTTTGCAGTTATTGCAGTTAATGTTTACGCTGTAACCTTTTAATGAGACTGCAGTTCTGTGATTTTGGTTTGCCATCGATGCTGTGCTTTCTAGGTAGGGTTCAAATCCATTGTAGGTAAGAGCTGCAGGATTATTATCCCGGTGTGCAGTATCTGTTAGTGTCCCTACAGCTATGGACTTACCAGTATGCATTCAGAAATTTTGAAATAAAAGCATTCCCTGTACTGTGTTGTAACTGAAATATGAGGAGTCGTAGGAATTGAAGGAAAAAGTGACCAAAAAAGATTTAGGCTTGGACAGGTGATGGATTTTTAGCCTGTATATAAATTCTTATCTGTATATCTGGTTTGGTTTGGTTTGGTTTGGTTTTTTTTTTAAAAAAAAAAAGGAAAATTACATTTTTTCCTACAACAATTTTTTTTTCTTCTTCAAAAAATAGCAGGGAAAAGGACTGTACTTAACCCTGGAGTGCCCTTTTTTAAAAATTTAATTAACAGAGGGGCCTCCTGATACAATAGTTGTGTTGTATCATTCATCTTCCCAATGACCTTGGTAACCTTTTTCCAGTAAACTTAGAGAAGGGAGATTTGCTGTTGCAGTGGATCTTCTTTAGCCCCATTAGAAAACTAAAAACATCTTGGGCACAGTCATCTTACAAGACTATCTTTCCAGTGATCGTGAATTTGTAACGTAACTTCTTCAAAAGCTTTTTTTATTCCAATAATATATATTGGAAAAGATAGTAATATTTTGGGCGTACGTTTTGTTAACAATGAGGTCCAGGTCAGATGAGGCATTCCCAGCCTGAGAATTTCAAGTAACAGGTAAGAGTAGAACAGCACTGGGTTAGGTTTCATATCATCACCTGTGCAAACAGAGAACATTTTGCCTGAAACACTGAGTAATGTAGGTTTATCTTCTAGTGCTAGTTTTATCTTCCAGTGCTAGGTAAAGATTTTTAAACCGTCAAATTAAAAACTGCTGCTTGGCATATCGGAGATTGAAGTGTCACGCTTTGTCCTGGAGGTTTGTGCTTTAAGTGTGCAACAAAGACTCAATGTCAGTTTGGTTAGGACAGGCATTGAAGCAAATAAATCAGTAGTCTCAGTGAGCATCTCTGTGGGGATGCTTAGCTCTTCCTAAAGTCTAAGTGCTTTTCAAACATTGATCCTCTTCCCCTTGAAGGGAACCAAGGTGGGGGGTAATGGTGTGGGCAGCTGGAGAGGAGAACAACATGCAGGAGCAGGGGAGGGAGAAAGCATATGAGACTGACTAAATCTATTATTCTCGCAAAAGCTGAACTGTGGTGGCACTTCCACGTAAACCACTAAGTGACGAGGCTGGGATGAACACTGCAGTTTTTCACAGAACTGCATTCAGAATTAGGGAACTGACTGAACAAATCACATCCCTGTCTTGTCAATGAATTCTCTGTTAACAATTTCAAATGATTACTCAGGCTTCAGTATCTTACCTGCAGAGGCTTTGCATGTCGTCTGCTATTGCTTGTCATCTTCCACTCAGGGAATGGGTGGGTGACATTGCAAATCAATGTGTTACACTCGACCCGTCGTCTTTTTGTGTGCTTCTGCTGAGCTTCCATGAAATGCAGTCTCAATGACAACTTAATGACTGTGGATTTCACAATATTGTGAGACCTTGTTTAACAAAAATATAAAAGCTTATTTATAAAACAAACCAGAAGGCAATCAGTAGCTTCGTGCAGTCGCATGTGCATAATCAGCGTTCGCATTACCTTTTAGGCTTGCAATAGGATAGATGAGTTTGTTTTAAATATGGAAGAGGCTTCTCATTTTCAGGGGAAGTCTGCATTGGTATGATTCCCCTTGAATTGGGAAAATTTGAAAATGTATGCTGAAGAACTCTATCAGTAAGGTCGTATTTGGAATATTTTTTTCTTAAAAAGCCAGTTTCAGAAGCTTTCCTTTACAAGTAAGTGGCTTCGTATTTTCAATAGCTGTTAAATGCCAGAATCCTTACATTACTCTCAAAATGTATTAATTTAAATTAACCTTCCAAATAAGAGTGAAGGTTCCGTGTCACAAAGCTTATCTTAAAAGCTAGAAAATAAAACAACTGAAGAAATAAACTTAGGTACTTCTTTAGCCAGCTTTAATCAGACACAAATTTGCAGTTCCTACTCCAAGCTAGGCATTTTATCCTGTACTATATAAAACAAAGCAAGAAAAATCTTCTTTGATCGCATACTGGGGATTTAACTGCCAGACAGACGTAGTTTGCAGCAGTAGGACTGGGTGAGAGAACAGCAATGGCAGTAAAGTGGTGTTGTGCAGAACGGGTCCCAACTTCATTTGCCAGAAACCAGTGCAGCAGTGCTTTCTGTGCAGCATGTGTGTGATCACTAACTTTTCCAGTCAGAAATTCAGGCCCACACCTCTTCTGTTCTCTTCCCCAAATAGAAATCTAACTCAAGGTTTTGTGCTGCAGTCCTGCTCCAAATGCCATGTGGGGATTTCCAAAAGTTAACTGCCAAAACTTTCAAGCTTTGAAGTACCTTGTTTTCTAAATAAAATAAGTTGTTCCTCCTCTTTCATTATGAAGACAGAAATCTGGGCGTTTAAAACTGCTGGTGCTCAGTGACTTTACCCAGTCTGTGCTGCATTTGAGTATTATGTCCTTGTGAAAAGGAACGAACGCGATTCAAGGTCATGGAACATTTGCATTGTCAAGTTAAGCATGGTTAGAACGGCTTAAGCTAGCGTTTCAGTCCTTACACTGATTTGTATATCCTAAGTTGTATGGTAATTATGTGCCTATATGGTGGAATTCTAGCAAGGAGACTTTTCTAAGTGTATATTCCCTTTAGCATAGTTGTGGGCCACTTTCTTTTATACAGAGATTCGGAAAGAGTAGCTTCTTTATTTTAAATTGGCCATAGCTTGGTCTAATAATTAGAGTTAAAATAATTTTTTTTCCAGTCTTATCTTACAAATATAGAAATAGTGGTAGGCATGTATACTTGTTATTAATAACCTGCTACCCAAAACCTTGCTGTGACCTCTGAAGACAGTCAAGTGAGATCATGACTTCTTGCATACTCTGTCTCTTAGTCATACAGGAGTGGCAAGCAGGAAAAAGCAGTTGGTCTGTGGATAGAGGCATTTGTAATGCTAAAATCTGGATATGCAACTCCTTAAAAAAAACAATGAACAAGACAGATATTAATTTGAAACACTGTTTAGAATTTTTTAGTTTGTGCTTTGATAGCTTCATCTGGAAGGTTTTTTCCTCTCGGTCAGAAGCTTGTTTGCTGCAAGTACACGCAGCGTATTTCAGAGTACTACTATCTGCATATGTTATTTGTGCTTAACACTATTTTCTTGATGAAGCAAGAGTGCTTTACTGATCACTTTGTTGATCATGTCTTTTCAGATTACATCGGATATGACTATGTGAATAGCCCAGGATAGCCCAAAGGAAGGACATAATGTCAGAATAACATACAAAACATTTGTGAGGTACGTGGTGGTTTTTTCTGTTGTGCTAAAAAAATTTCTTGGTTGTCTTTAATACGGTTAAAACAATGAATACAGTGATTTATTGCCATTTCATTTGTATGCTAGAGGAGTTGCTTGCAGAATTGATCTAAAATTCACATTTGTCATGACATACACAAATAATGATTCGGGTTTCTTTCAGAATCTCGAGATCTGTTCTGATTTAAGCAGATTTGTTGATTTGAGCAGCTGAAAAGTTGCCTTGATTGAAAAATAATTGCATATTTCTTCTTCTGAGGTATTGCAACCTTAACTGGAAGGAATTCCAAATTTGTGTTCTATAGGAAGTGTCAGAATTGGGAGGCTGGTTTTGATTCATTGATTTCTCTCGGACACTTCAAAACATCTGTGTGGCAGGTCTCGAAGGAGTGAGGTTTCTAAACAGTCCTTTGATGGGGAAAAAAAAAGACATTTTGTTTTTAAAAAAAGAAAAAGTTCCAAATTACTTACGTAGTGATTTTTTTAAACAAAAAGATAAAACTGGGGCAAAAAAAGAATACTAAAAAAAAAATGTGAAAAGCTAGTAGTTTTGCTGTTGTGAATTTGGTTGAATTTACCCTAAATTTGAGTTACAAAACCTGAATTTGCCAGTGAAAAAATATTGTGACAAAATACTAGTACGTGAATGCCTTATATTTGACTGTTTCTGCAGTACCGCCACTTACCTCTTCAGAAGTTTGTCTCTTTAGAGCGTTTATTGGGTATTTTGTGTGTGTGATAACTTTGCTTGGCTGACAGCTCTTCATATACTGCAAGGCTTAGTTGCAAGTTAATTGTATGTACTCTTTTGTGGGTCCTTTTTTTGGGGAGAGAAGAAGTTAGACAATAATATTTCTTAAAAGTTTTATATGCCTATTTTTGATGAAATAATAGCTGATTTGCCTAGTTATCTTCATGTTCCAGTGCTGATTATGTAGGCTTTGTGAAACTTGAATTTTCTTTTACAAGTCCTGACTACAAGGGGTGGTTGATGTCCCAAAGTGCCATTAAAATTAATTGGCATAGATTGTAGTTTTAACTGTAAATATTTAGAAAGATTACGATAAAGTGGCTGAAAAGAGGGCCTTATCTAGGTTAAGGTAAGATTGAATTGCTTTTAAGGGAGGGGAAGTTTATTCTTTTCTAAGGTATTTTTCTGGTATGTGACTACCTTAGGGTTGGTAGCTGCATTCTGGTAAGAGAGGGTACTTTTGTGTAAAAAAACCAAACTAACTAAAACCCCCAATGTGTGGATAGAAAACACTGTAACTACTAGAATTTGTACTATTGAGTTGTTAGCAGCTAGATCCAAAAACCAGAGCTGAATTTCAGTTTGTTCTGGTTCACAACCAGAGAACGTAGCCCACACTTAGCTCTGTCCTGTATCTCAGCCAGCTATTTTAACTGTTGCTCGGGGATCTCTACACAATCTGCATATACTTGTTTTCATTTCTAGTCTCTTGGATTATTTCTCCCTAGTTCTAGCATTCAGGCTTAAGGATCAGAAAGATTTACTGGGTAGAATATATTTATCTGTAGGTAGGACTAAGAGTTTTTTTTAAAGAGTTTAGAAATAAAAAGCTTCATCCGAAAACTGTCCCAGTGTGAGGCTCTTTACCTGGTAATGGTCATTTTGAGCATTTTAGACTAACGAAGTGATCCTATATTCAAGGTTTTGGGGTGTAAATTGAAGTGCCAGAATTCCTACCAGTCCTATATAGGCTACCATTAATAAAGGGGAAAAATGGAGACTTCTGCGTGGCTGCCGTCAGTCAATATAAATGCTTTCAAGTTCCTCTCAGACTTGGCCTTTAATAACATGAATCAATATGATTTTTAGAACGCAGTATACTTTTAAAGTAGCAGGCTATTCTTGATGCATAATGTTTAAGCTTTAATTTGTCTCCTGTTTGTTGATAGCACTTCAGTTCTGCCATTCTGTGTCTTTGCTTGTTAGAGATGTCTGGAAAATAACTCTGTTTTCATGAAAACTATAAAGGTTTCAAATCTTGTTTTTGTTCCATGCTGGAACAACAACAAAGACCTAAAAGAGTTTTCATGAAATTAAATTAATTAATGTGTTCTTTGAAAATCTGGTTCATGTAATCCCTTGCCATGCTAATTTAACCGCTACCATTTGTTTCCCTTAAGTTTGGTCTGATCTGAGACCATTTTGTAAGTTATCCAATATATCTTTGTAACAAGTTTGTGGGTTTTTCAACACAATAGCGCTTTTGTCAACAAATTTAGCTGCTTTCTAACTTGCTGTGGTTTTTTGTTGCGAACAATGTATTAGAAGAGTTTTATTTCCATTCTGTTTTTTCCTTCTGCTCTTCCCTGGGTTGTTGGAGCAGTATGAAAAGTCAACAGTCTGGTGCCATAATTTGCTGTTTTCTGAGAGACATGAGCTGTAATTTAATGAAGACTTTGCCGTTTTAGTTTGAGATAAAAGAAAGAGGCTGCATTCTTAACAGAAGAGGAAGAATGATTTATGGGCACAGCAAGATGGAAATGAAACCATTCCAAAATCCCTTTGTCAAACTTTGAGGTTGCATGATTGCGGTGGGTTGACCTTGGCTGGAGGCCAGGTGCCCACCAAAGCCACTCTGTCACACCCTCCTCAGCTGGACAGGGGAGAGAAAATAACAACAAAAGGCTCGTGGGTCGAGATAAGGGCAGGGAGAGATCAGTCAGCAACTACCATCACTGGCAAAACAGGCTGGACTTGGGGAAATTAGTTTAATTTAGTACCAATCAAATCAGAGTAGGTTAATGAGAATCATTGAACGGTTTGGGTTGGAAGGGACTTAAAGATCCTCTAGTTCGAGCCCCTCTGCCATGGGCAGGGACACCTCCCACCAGACCAGGTTGCTCCAAGCCCCATCCAACCTGGCCTTGAGCACTGCCAGGGATGAGGCATCCACAGCTTCCCTGGGCAGCTCACAGTGGAGGGTGAAAATAAATACAAACCAAATCTTAAACACTTTCTTCCCACCCGTCCCTTCTTCCTGGGTTTAATTTTACTCCTGATTTTTCAATACTTCTCCCCCACAGCAGCACAGAGGGACGGGGCATGGGGGCTGTGGTCAGTTCATCACACATTGTCTCTGCCGCTCCTTCCTCCTCAGGAGGAGGACCCCCCACTCTCTTCCCCTGCCCCAGCATGGGGTCCCTCCCGCAGGAGACAGTCCTCCACGAACTGCTCCAACATGAGTCCATCCCATGGGCTGCAGTTCTTCATGAACTGCTCCAGCGTGGGTCCCTTCCACGGGGTGCAGTCCTTCAGGAACAGACTGCTCCAGCGTGGGTCCCCTGCGGGGTCACAAGTCCTGCCAGCAAACCTGCTCCAGTGTGGGCTCCTCTCTCTGTGGGTCCATAGGTCCTGCCAGGGGCCTGCTCCAGCGTGGGCTTCCCATGGGGTCACAGCCTCCTTCAGGCATCCACCTGCTCCAGCATGGGGTCCTCCACGGGGTGGAGATCTGCTCCACCGTTAACCTCCCTGGGCTGCAGGGGACAGCCTGCCTCACGTAGTCTTCACCACAGGATGCAGGGGAATCTCTGCTCCGGCACCTGGAGCACCTCCTTCCCCTCCTTCACTGACCTGGGTGTCTGCAGGGTTGTTTCTCTCACATCTTCTCACTCCTCTCTCTGGGTGCCCCTTCCTGAACATGTTATCACAGAGATGCTACCACCGTCGATGATGGGCTCAGCCTTGGCCAGCAGTGGGTCTGTCTTGGAGCACCTGGCATTGGCTGTGTCAGAGGAAGCTTCTAGCAGCTTCTCACAGAAGCCACCCCTGTAGCTTACCCCCCCCTCCTGCTACCAAAACCTTGCTACACAAACCCAATACAATAATTTTTTTTTTTTTAAAAAAAAGTAATGGGATTATAAAATTCACTGAATGGCTTACAAAACTGTTGATGAAACTTTGTAAATAAACATCTTTTGGTTACAGAAATATTTCGTCTTTATGTAGTCCTAGAATTCTTCTGGTTTTGATCAAAAAAAATCTCAGTAACCTATTTTGCACTTCGATATATTTTATAGTACAGAAATAAAAAGCGAAAGCCACCTGTATTTCCAGTTCCCTCATGCATAATAATAGTATCTTTGCTTCCTGCAGGGCAAGGCCAGAAAACCATGCAGTCATCAGGGCACAGATTCCGTGATGTTGAGCACCACCCGCTTCTTGCTGAAAATGACAGCTACGATTCCTCTTCCTCAGAGGCTGACATGGCAGAGAGGGTTTGGTTCATCCGAGATGGCTGTGGTATGGTCTGTGCTATAATGACATGGCTTCTGGTTGTCTATGCAGACTTCGTAGTGACTTTTGTCATGTTGCTGCCTTCCAAAGACTTTTGGTACTCTGTGATCAACGGTGTTCTCTTTAACTGCTTGGCAGTACTAGCTTTGTCATCGCATCTGAGAACTATGCTAACTGATCCAGTAAGTATGCGGTCGTTCCTTGACGTTGGATTGTTCGCTCACGTAGCTCATCCTCCGCAGAGAAATTTGGAGAAGTGGTATCAGGCTTCTCCAGCTGGGAAAAGTAGTGTTAGATTCAAAACCCTCGAGGTGAAGGGATGATAGCTGTACTTTTCCTGTTGTTCTGTTAATGAAACCATAAATCATTTTTAACTCGAGGAGCAGGCAGTATAAAATTAATGTATACGGGAGAGAGAGGCTCATGAGAAATACAGTTGATTTGTAAAATATTAACCCAGGTTCTGAAGAAGCTAATAAGGCTTTAGTCTTTTGTGTCCTAATTTTTCATAGTTTTTTTCATCAGATGTATTTTCAAAACTTCAGAAGAAGTTGTTGTTTCGTCCTGTTGTATCATTTGACATGTATCTTCCGTTTATGGCACATGAAAGATCTTTTAGAAATAAGCATGCTGCAAAACCTTTGTCATGTATTGGCATAAAGTAAGAACTGCTGTCCTACATGATTCACGCATTGTTGTGTTTGGGTATTTGGAGTCAGTGGGAAGGAACATTTGTGTTGAACCCACATTGGAATAGTGTAGGTGTAAGAGGTCTTGAAAGTACTCGTTTCTTAGGACTTTTCAATTCAAGAGTTCAAGAAATGAAATTGTTTATTTTGTACTAAAATCTATTACTCGTTTTAGGGAAGAAATCTGGGGAGAAGAGGGGTGAGGGGAAAACCATCAATTTTCTCCAGATTTTTGAGACAGCAACAGTGTGTATGGCAGTTATGGGAGTCTTTGAAAAAACAGCGGGATGTTGTGGTTAATGGTTTTCTAGGTCTTTGATTTACTTCTGAGCCCACACCCAGAGATGAAATGTTGTAACTTCCGCAGACCGTGACAGCTAAGAAAGTTAATGATTTAAGGATAGATTGCTTAAAAATATGTCCTGGTAAAACTGTGTCTTTCTAGACCTATGTTGTTCTTTATGGATAAAACAGGGTAGAATTTGAGGTGAATCACTACCTTTTTTCCTCCACTCCTTTCCTGTTGACTCGCAGACTGGAACACACGGCTGTGATAGGAACTGAGATTGAAGGAAAAAAGGAATAAACTACTTCAAAACATATGTGAATTAATTTTACTTTTATAACTATAAAAATAGATTTTTCATTGAAAGTGATTGGTGATTGTCTGAGAATATGAAAGATGTTTGAAATGGAGCGTATTTCAATCAGTAAAATGCCAAAAGCACAGCCTGAAGTTATCGTCCTTAATGACAGGTGAATAGGTGAACGTGAGATGTGCTTTATAAGCATAAATTTACCTGGAAAAAGATCAATTTGTGCTTTAGGAGTTCTCTCTGAGATCATTCACCATATTTACACCAAAGCAGTAACTTCAATGAGAACATTCATAGTGCAAAAACCACTTCAGCAATACGACGTGAGTGTTTAAGAAACTCTCTTTCAGTTGGGAAGGCCAGTTTCAGCGGGCTCGAGTTTGAAGCGCCACTTAGGCAAAGAGTTCATCCAGGGCAGAACTTGGGCTGTGTCTCGGGCAATACAAACACAAAATTGTTGTTCCAGGCTGTAGGCAACAAAAACTTTCGGCGTAAGTAGAGAGGTGTTTCACAATTAAATCTGAAGTGCCTGCTGGTTTCTTAATTCTGCCCCCAAAACTTCCTTAAAGTGTCTATGGAAAGTGATGATGTTGCCAGTGGGCTTTTTATTTTGAACGAGAAATAATTACAGAGTGTGGCAGATGATGTAAGCCAACCTGGAGAAGGTTATCCCTGTGTGAAGGAAGTGCTGGGCTGGAGGAGTCGGCACAGAAAGGCCGTTGTGCTTTCATTTCACATCCCGCTTTATTTCACAATCACTTCCTGTCACAGATGAGCCTTTAGCTCTAGAAATCAGCAAGGTGACAGTGATACTGTCCATTATTTTCTTACTAATCCAAAGTTAGATTTCGCTCTCACGAGGCTGTAGATTAGTACTGTAACTGGAAGAAGCAGTTGCCTGCTGTTGCCTTCCATTCGTCATTTTCCTCATTGTGTTGAAACAACTGCTAATGCAGCGAACGACTCGGAGAACTAATCACTAAAAAATAATTTTTTTTCTTCTGGGTCAGTTCCTTCAGGTGTTTACCATGTAGTTACGCAAACTTTCACAGTAGCAGAAGGCAGCAGGGGATACTAGATGTAGAGTAAAGAAGCCGGTGGTGGTTCATGGTGACAGTGAACCCCATGGTGACAGTATCCAAGCTAAATGCTTAAGTATAAAGGAAAAAAGGGCGGCGGCTGGTTCTCAAAAACTTGTGTACCTGGGGCAGGTGGCTAAATCTTGGATTTGGAGAGTTGATATAACATCTTTCAAGGAGTTGTTGCTGATTTAACTTTTGTGGATGGCCTGACCTAATAATCGAATGTCACGACGATTAACGTATGCTGCTGTAAGAAAGCACGTCTCTCTTCGTAGTGCTTGTTCAGAGTAACTTCTCGGCGAATATCGTGCCTGTAGTGCTTGTATCTGCATGGAAAGATGTGTCTTCCTCTTCATTTTATGTATGCTGGAGACAGATTCTGTCAGAATTATGCTAATACTTGGCCACAGAAGAGCGTTGCTGAAATGAAACTGAATTTGAGGTCAAGCAGAGGTAATTTATTCATTTGGAAATGATTCTGGCTTATGGCAGACTATCTTTGAATAAATGAACTTATTTCAGCAATTATCCTGAGATTACTGCTATGAAGTCTATAAAATGTATTTTTAAATGCTCTCATAGCATTTAAGAAGCTTTCTCTCCTTTAATTGAAATGGTTTCAGGGGGCTGTACCCAAAGGAAACGCCACTAAAGAATACATGGATAATTTGCAACTGAAACCAGGAGAAGTGATCTACAAATGTCCAAAGTGCTGTAGTATCAAACCTGAACGTGCACACCATTGCAGGTATGCCATAGTTTTCTCTAAAGCAGTTATGCGTACTGACTCTTGGAATAATGTTCCCAATATTTGTGTTCATTTTTTCCCCACAGATTTCTTCTGGTATCCGGTAAACTTTCAAATTCATCCATTGCAGAATATTTTATAAATATAATATACTGTGGCCAAAAATGAGTGTGGATGAGGGGAAAGAAGCAAGAGACTCAAGAGTTTTTAAAACTAATTATACTGTGGTGCCTTAAGTACTTTTTGATCTGTGAATATTTTTTCCTGTGCATCATTCTAATTACTGCCGTACTGTTAATAATGCAGGGCAAAGGGAAGAATATCAAGGACATTTCAGATAGAAGCTGATCTAAGAAATGGCTCCTGCAATCTTAAGTTAAGAAAATACAGATTAGTTTTAAACTATCACTGTAATTTGTGTCTTCTTGACTTCATAGTGCATCATTTGAAGTTAGATGTGAATTGGCAGATTACTTTTCCGAAGTTGCATGCATAATTGGTTAAATGCCCTTCTGCTCACTGAAGATTCATTTTAATAAGGACAGAAGTGATGATAATTTGAACTAAACATGCAATGGAAGAGATAGTAAATGTATCCATTTTTAATTAATGCTCAATCTTTTGAGTTTTCAGGCGCTGTGGATATGCATTTGTAATGTTTATTGTGAGAGAGCTGAAAATAGATATGCCTGCATAATTAAGACTTACATAAATATGTAAATGTTTCTGGTGGCTCTCTCTAGGTGTGAGGAGTGATGTGTATTGAGTTGTGCGGTGTATTAAATTTAAGTCTCTGAGTTAGTGCCCGTCAAAAGAACAGAGTGAAGTCTTGTCAGGACTCTCAAATTATTCTGTAAATTTGTGGTTTCTAAATTAAATGTCTCGGTGTATGTCACTTATCTGTGTGAAAGTTATGGCTGAGAAGCTATTTCCATTATAAATACCCAGCCTTGGCGCTGAAATCTTGTTCTTGTCTCAGATGTGAGTGGGTTTTTGTATCTGGAGTGTGAAGGGAAAAGTTTCGTGTATAAATAGTCGGGTAGAGAATGATCTTCGGTTAGTTTGTCTGTGGTGTGGATTAGCCTGTGCACGGGTGCGGGTACCAGGCCTGCTTTCCTGGGCAGTTCTGGTCCTGGCTGCCTTTGTCAGCTCCGGTAGAGCGCAGCGTGAGCACAGCTGTCCCGGCTGCTCGCTGGGCCGGGGGCTGGAAGCGGTGCAGCTGCTTTCTTGTGGCAGAACAGAAGCTGTTCGTCTCCGGGGATCCAAACCAGCTTTGTGCAGTCTGTTCCCATATCCTGGCATTGTGTTCCTGGGAGGTGGTAAAGGGACACCTGAGAGCCTCTGCCGAGCGTAGGTTGGATCTTGCTCGTTTTCCCACCTCAGCTTTAGGCTGGTTCCTTCGGAGACTTTGCAGCTATTTTTGTAAAGCCTTTCCCACATCTTTGGTCCTGATAGGATTTGGAAGTAGCCCTAAATGGAGACATCTTATGTTGAACTCTGCATATGAGCAAAAAAGCTGGAGTATTGGAGAGCCTCGAGCCCGTGTGGCTGCATGGCTCTGCGTGGGCAGCACTTCTCTGTTAGACCTGGGTAGGTTTCAGACCTACCTGTGCAGACCCTTGGGTACATCCGGGCAGGTGTCCCCAGCAGGCACGGGGTTATCCTGGATGTTCCAGGAGCCTGTGATCCGAGTTAAATTCCCACAAGAAAAATTATTTCTTTGTGGAAGTAGAATAAAAACAAACTAAGTAGGGACTTCGGATACATTTATAGCAAGGATTTCGGCAACATTTATTGTTAAAGCAGAGCAAAAATGGGTAGAATCTACAACAAAGGAAACCTGTGGTACTTTCAAAGGGATTGTTTTCAGTAACCACTGGTTTAGGGACCTACCTTTGCATATTATGCCTTGGTAAAACAAGCTGTGAGATGTTCCACATTAAGGACAAATGATGCATTTTGGTGCTTGCACAGCTCATAGCTGGCTTCACAGAGCATCTGAGAGAGAAAGCCAGAGCCTGAAAGTGTATGTGCTATTCTTTTGTAAGCCTGCTGTGGTGTTTTTCTCAGCAGCTGGATATCTGGTTTAATTGCCTTTGTTTCTGTTATACAATTTGTGCTGTTAGTAGTTGCTGTTAACTTTCATGACGTAAAGCAAAGGATTTTATTGTAATTTCTTGAGTGTTGAATACATACTGCATAGGCAGGTAAATGGGCTGAAAACGAGCTACCAGGATCTGATCCTTTGCCGTAGATTTAGCGCTGCAGAAGTTTACCAAATAGAAAAAAGGTTTGTTTAATTATACTGCCAGCTTTTTATTGGCTTACAAACTCATTCCAAGGACATTGAAAGGATGATCTAGTCCCAAGTAGTCAAAGTGGCAATTTACTGATAGAAGATACTTGAAAATGGAAATTGAAGTTGATTCCTGTTGGGAAATACTTACACTCAAAGCCACAGTGTGTGTTTTGAGTAGTAAATTATTAACAGAAGAGACTCTTGTGATGTAGTTATGAGAATTGTTGTGCAACACTGCAGCAGAAGTTCTTTTAAGGAAGAAAACCAGTTTCATAATACACATCAGCGATGGGGAAGAAGAACAAGAAGCTTTTATTTACTGCTAAATACCTCACCTCGGTGAAATACGTTAAACTGAGACTTGACTTAAGCAGTTAACATTTTCAGCATAAGGAAGAGGCTTATCCTGGGTGGATGCTGTTTCATTTTCACTGAAGGAGCACAACTGTCATTATTTCTGGCCTATTCAGAGCACCTGCATTTGTGTGGGGGGAGCTGTTATTCAGCCTCGTGTCACCAAGATGTTTGCATCTGTCTTCCTGTGAATTTCTGTTCTCCAGACCAGTTTCTCTTAAGCCATTAGCTGTGGCTTTCTGAACGTTACCTTTGCCATTCAAAACTGTAATGGCATCTACAGTTGCCCAAATGCATTCAGCAGCAGTGCCAAGCTGGAGAAGACCTTCCTTTGTCCACAGCTGCCTGTTGTCACTACCGTGTTGCTC
Source organism: Leptosomus discolor (assembly GCF_034619465.1). Lineage (NCBI taxonomy): Eukaryota > Metazoa > Chordata > Aves > Leptosomiformes > Leptosomidae > Leptosomus > Leptosomus discolor. The sequence continues at coordinate 58,349,916 of NC_141398.1, read as the reverse complement.
CTTCCTCTTGTGTGTTCACACACAGTGACGTGACCCACGTTGCAGCTGATGGAGTGACTTTCCCAAACTCTTCCCACGCAAACATCTCTGCTTGGGTAGGGGAAGGAGCAGAATACAAGTGACAGGGGTAGGAAGAAGGCAGAACCACTGTTTGAAGCACTGCTGTGAGTGTATTGGCTGGAAGAGTTCGCTGAATCGTGGTGTGTGAGATTAGAAATGAAGGCAGGGTTCCAGACATCAGAGCTCTGCGTGGGCTCGTGAGGAATACTGAATGAGCAAAAGTGAGTCCTGCCCACCTCACATCCTCCAGTGTTTGGCTTGATTGAGTCTGGGTATGATTTTACTCAGTACTTCACGTTAATATTCTTTTTCGAGTGACAGTGTATATTCTGTGTTACATCAGGAGGCTTGCATGGTTGTGGTAACTGGAGTTAGCTCACCTTCCCACAGAGCTTGGGAAATTCATGAGATGCTGAGCTTACAGGCAGCAGGCTGTGAAATGAAAATCTTTTGGAGAGCCTTCTGAATGCCTTCTCTTGAATGATACCTGTTTCTTCTGCGCTAGAGAATGGTCGTGGTGTTTCGTTACGGTGTTGGGGTTTTCTTGTGTAACTGGCACTACTTACAAGGTCGTTTGCATCAGAGAATGAACTGTCTTCGATGTCCGTAAAACAACAGGCAGTGGGAATGTAGGGGCTGGGTTATGGTAGCTCAGGGCAAAGGCAGCTTCAGAGGAACAGCGAGAGATTTGGGATTCTTTCACATAACCTGCACAGGAGTATGTTCTGCCTCTTGCTGAATTACCTTATAATCATGCGCATGTGATGACTTTAAAAGTATTTTATGCCTCAGAGCGTTGATTTCCCCCACACAAACCCCCCTTTTTTTACTCTAGCGAGAACCATCTAGCTTTGCTTCGTGGCTTGTCACTGCAGCGCTCATAGATGCCATCCATAAATAAGCATGCGTTAAAAACAAAGGATTTTGAATAATAGTGCCTGCATTTTGTAGGCTAATTTGGATTTGTAACTGCTGTAATGAAAATGTGTAATATTTTGGATGTTCTGCAGGAAAATCTGGAACACTTTGAGGCTGTGGCTATCCTAAGTACAAAGCCAGGAAAATGAAATATCAGCATTACTTAAGCTATTGATTTGTGGAAGAACTTCAACACATGTTGCAACTGTTCTGTTCCTCTTGTATAACTGTTCATGTTTGGCTGCAGATGGGCCTGAATATAAGACAAATGAGCCCTCTGGTGCTGTAGGGCCTAACAGATGTAAAATGGAGTTACTGAAATGTTTTGACTTTTCTGGAAATAACCTTGACTCCAAACTGGGCAGAAACCAAGCAATTAGTTGCAGAACTAGCAAAGAACGATAGTGGTTAAGTGTTCATTAACAAGTAGGCAAAGAATGTGTGCTGCTTACCGTTTCAATGCTTGTATGTTGAGGAAGCGAGGTGTGACTGTAAGCTGTTCCTTAGGTGAGATTGCATATGTTTAGAGTTGTATGGCCAGGTGAAACCTCAAGAGTGACCATTTCTCTCTTGAAGATGTGAATTTCTTTTTTTTTTTTCTCTGATACATAAGCTAAATTTACAGCTTGAATGTCAATAAACTTGAAATACTCACTTTGTCTAAAAAAGCTTCTCCAGAAGGGAGAATTCTGTTTTTTTTTTAATACTGAATCTAGAAAGAACTGAAGCTTTGCTCATTCAGGGCCACAAGTGTCTAAAACCAAGTTACTGGATTCGCTTGATTGTGGGTTTGGATAAGCAATGATTCTGATATTAATACTGTTTTTCTTACGTGAAGAATATCTTATGTACATGGTCGGATTTGCAACAACCAGAAGCTGAGTTGTGAGCAACTGCTTTCTTTAAAGAAATGCAAATAAAAATCACTGTTTGCAGTTTGTCAAGAAAAATTTCAGCATGTCATCATACAACCACTGGACCCCCTTGTTTCTACATGAAAAGGCAAAGTGTTGTTTCTCAACAGAAGTCTCCTTTTCTTTCCTGCAGTATTTGCAAACGATGTATTCGAAAGATGGATCACCACTGCCCGTGGGTGAATAATTGTGTGGGGGAGAAAAATCAGAGATTTTTTGTTCTGTTTACGGTAAGTGAAAATCAACAGCGGCTTGGTCTCAGTATGAATCTACCTTGATAATAACAGTTTCGGTTGTGCTTAGTTGTGAGTAATGGCTTAAGGGCACAATTGTGGTGGTGGTTGTTTTTTTTTTTCCTTCTATGCAAGATATTCTCCAAGCACGAAGGTATTTCTACTCATACTCATTTTAACCTGTAAAGTGCTGTTATTTTAAAGTGTCTTAATTTTGCTGTGGTTTATGTAGTAACAATTAGTGAAACGGTACGGTGATTCAGGGAGCTAATCCTTAACCTTTCTTTGTTGCCCATGTTTTTAGATTCAAGCTTAATTAGAATTTGTTTTTATGTCATTGTATTGAATTAAAAATTGAAATGGGAAAGTATGTTCAGTGGGCAGTAGCGAAGGCTGGCTGAAAGGAATGTCTGGTTTGCTACCTGGCAGCAGCCAAAAGTAAGCACTCTCTCTTATTTCCAGATGTATATAGCCCTAATTTCAGCTCATGCGCTCGTACTGTGTGGGTTTCAGTTTTTCTCCTGTGTCCGAGGGCAGTGGACTGGTAAGCAAATACTTAACTTTCACGTCATAATGCAGCGGATATTAAGGGAAAGTCATAGAGTTCCACCGATTTCAGTCCCATGTATGAAATACTACAGGACTTTGATCTTTTTAAAGTGAGGTCCTGAAAATATGTCGTACCTGTTTACCCATCTCTCCCTTTTTTTCTCGTTCTCTTTCCTTTCATCGCTCACTGTAAGAGCTGTGGTTGGCAAGAGCTTCTCGGTCCCTTTCCACACAGTGAAAATTTGCTGCCTCTGTAACAGGAAGGAAGCAGCTGGTCCTCAGCCCTGTGTTACCTGGAACTGCCAGCTGGGCTTTGTGTGTCCCACCACAGCTCGGTGAACAGCCGCTGGAACTGTTTTCTCCTTTCTCCCTCATTCTGTTACTGGAGCCAGCTGTGAGGCTCCAGTAGAAAAGAGACTTCCTAAACTGGCCCAGTTACTTGTTTAGGCCTCTCTGACTTGCATTTTTTAACATTCCGATGTGCCGGAGCTCACCTGATCTTGCACTTTTGACAGAAGGTGGTTGATCATGTTTTCTTCCTGGTACCTGAAGCAACAGGGGAATCCATGTGGCTGTTTTTTTCTGAGTATTCCGTTAAATGGATGGAATCTTAGTCCTTTTTTCACCTGAGACATTGTGCTTCCTGTATACTGTCCCATTTCTTCTTTGTTTAACTATAACTGAGTTAATAGTTGATCAGAGGATCTCCAGAGATGCTCGTGTAAGTCACAACCTGATCGCTTTGTGTGGTGAATTAAAAAAAAAACCAAAAACAAAACACCAAAACAGTCACAGCAAAATGGAACTTCTAGATTAACTAGCAAGTCAGAGCTGACAGTGGTGGTGGTTTTTATAGCATTTATCATGCCTGAAACTTCAAGCTGCTCTCATCTTTATAGATGTGCAGTTCCAAGTACTTAAATCATCTCATGTGCAAACATTTATTTGATACCCTTGAAATATTGTGGCAGGGCTGCAGTGGTGCAGTACCGTGTGCTTTATATGAAGCCAAAAGTGTTACGTCCTTAAAATTCTTTATTTCCTTGGGCAGCAAATGAAGTTGCTGCAGTGCTAGAAATTAGAAGTTTGTTTTAATTGTGAAATATTGTTTCAAGTGTCAGATATTTAACCTCTATTGCTGTTTGTTGAAGAGGGGATGTCTCAATAAGAACATGCTTTATAGATTTTTCTTCTTTTTTTGCTTCTTTTTCATAACTACATATATCGTTTTCACAGAATGCAGTGACTTCTCCCCACCCGTAACTGTGATCCTGATGATCTTCTTGTGCCTTGAGGGTTTTCTGTTTCTTACTTTCACTGCAGTCATGTTTGGCACCCAAATCCACTCAATATGCAATGACGAAACGGTAAAGACCTCTACCTTTGTATTGCTGTAACAATTATTCTGGGAAGATGTGATTAGGTGTGGTTTTAGTTGCGTGAGGGGAGGCTCTTATTTTGGAGAAAACCCCAAATCTGAAGTAGCTCATCATCTTTATTTTCCACAGCTGTAAAGATTGAGATACTTTCTAGGGGTTTGCTTTCTGACAGAAGTTCTTGCATTATTTGCTTTTCCAACCTAAATTTTATAATTAGGTTTTTGGTTACAAAGATTGCACAGCTTCTGACTTCAGTTTGGGCTTTCACTTCTCAACTATCATAAACTCCTGATATGTGTCATGAGAAATGTCTGCGTTTCTCAGGTTTGCACTTGAACTAGCTGTCTTGTGTCACCCCTTCACACTTGCCTCCACTTTGATAGACTTTATTAGGATATTCACCATAGTTTGGACCTTTGGCTCACTTGCTCTTGATCTGAAGCGTAAAGCCTTCAGAGGGTGTTTTGTGATGGATAATTGACTGGAAACATAAGAAATTTGAATCTTGTGGCTGTTCAGAATTTTCTCGTGTGAGGCTGTTTCAAAGTGTACTTCTGTGCTGAAGAGTAACGGTGAAAAGCAATTGGTAAATATCCAGCCTTCATTAGTGGGAAGTCCATAAAATGATCATCAAAATAATGCATTTGGAGAGTCAGCCTAGCTTCAGTAATTGCAGTACAAGAGCCTTCTCGGAAGCCTTATCGTCTGGTCGCATGGACTGAGTAAACAGCTTCTAGTGCAGGTGTATTGCCTGCAGATCTACTGTAACAGCAGCTGTTGTGGTCATTTTGTCCTCTAGTTTGAGGGGGAAGAGGTAGAGGTAGAGTGACCCTCTTGTCAACAAGAAAGCAAAACAGTCATCAGTTTTGATAACGGCTGTTAGACTTTACTCAGCTTCGGACTTAACTGTGCATCACTGCCTGTCTGTTTATACACAGGAGATCGAAAGACTGAAGAGTGAAAAGCCAACGTGGGAGCGGAGACTACGCTGGGAAGGAATGAAATCTGTTTTCGGGGGTCAGCCTTCACTCCTGTGGATCAATCCTTTTGCAGGATTTCGGATCAGGCGGCTTCTACTGAGAGCAAAGAAAGGAGGACCTGAGTTTTCTGTTTGAGTCTAGTTATGCTGGAACTTGCAAGAATACTATATTATATTTATTTGGGGCCAGAGAAAGGCTGTCTACATATAATCTGTGACCAGGTGAAACTGATATCAGACATTTGCTTGTAGCAAGCAGAGTTTTATACGTTTATCGTCACAGACATCTCATTAACCTTCAGAGACGCAAACTGGATCTGTAATGGTCTTAACAGCAAGGTAACACAGGAAAAGCACGTGGTCACACTAAAGAAGCCAAATGTTGTCATGCTACTGTAATTTATTTTATGAGATTAATTATCCATTTTTGTTAAACCCTTTTTATTTGATAAATGTTTGGGGAATTACCTGCGTGTTTTTATAAAAAGTATATACTTAGGTGCAGTTGTCAATCATAAGGAGGAGCATTATGGTGAAAGTTGATCTCTAACGAGACCTAGCCTTCTAAATCCAATTTTCAGGGAATAGTGGTTTGTTTAAGTTATATTCCAGCTTGTCCTAATAAACAGAGCTGTACTCTCGTGTCCCACTTCAGGCACACCTTCCTCATATGCAAGTGACTCAAAGGACTGGTGCACACAACAGCGTAACACATCAGAGGCACTGTTACACCCCTGCCAAATGTCTTCCCAGGCTCACAAAAGCATGTCTTGTGTTTGGCAGTATTAATCTCATGTGGCATTTAGGTAAGTTCTAAATCTTCAGTAAACAACACTGTTAACTTTAACGCCTGTGGGCCAGGTTCTGCCCTTGGATACGCATCTCCGCTTCTTAATGCATTGATTCTAGAGGAACTTGGGTGTCGATGCTTGAGGATTGTAGCTAGTCCTCTGCAGGGATGAGGGGGACCAGGGACTGTATCCTCCTGTGTGAGATTAAAATGAATGTACTGCAGGTTGGAGCTAATGAGTTGAAAACAGTTGTCTTTGTAAGGTCTTGCTCTGCCCCTTTTTTACTGTACAGACTTTTCATAAAAGGAAGGCTGTTAACTTCATGATCCCTTGAACAAAGACATCAGAGGTTGCCTCTTTCTTAAGTATGAGAGAGCTTAAATGTAGGAAGATCTGCAACAGAAGGAATTATTTTGAATTTATCTGTTTTCCGACCGAAACTACTTTCAAGAAACGAGCAATATAGATCTAGAACTGCTTTATGTGGGCCTGACAAACAACAGTAGTGCTAAGAAACGTTTATAAATCTGCAATTAATGAAATACAAGCTGCAGGTAATGAAATTCAGCTAAAAGTGGATTCTTTAAAAATGACATGTAGACTATTTTTTGTATTGTTGTTAATCTGTTCTACAAATTACTGACAATATAAAGGATAAAGCAGGAGCCTTGATGCATAGCTTGAAATCGTGCCTAGAAAGTAAATAGCTCCCTGTTCTGGGACTTGCCTTAAAATTGTCCTGTTGTTGCTTTTGCTTCGCCACTAGCACTGACGATCTGTCCCACCTCAAGCAGTTCAACGTGCTGAAGAATCTTGCGTTCTAAAGTTTACATACTACAGAAGCTCTGCTTTCTTTTTCCAATGACCTGCTTCTCCATTTCTCTGTAGCTCTTTGTGGCATCTCGGTTCCAGCTTCATCAGGTTTTATACCATTGGGTGGGTGAAATTACTAAGGGATCCGTCTGTGGCCCTGCGAACAAAACTGCAATACGATGTGATATGTTCACGTGGCTTGGGGGAGATGAGATGTGACACTAGAGAATTTCTAGGTGGACCCATCCAAAGAAAGGGCAGTCAAATGAACAAAAACTACGTCTTGTGTAACTGAGGGGGAAGTTGGAAGTTCCACAAGAATCTTTGCGTGTTCAGTTGCACATCTTAAAGATTGGGGAAAAAAAAAAATGTGTCTGGCTTTGTCATGAGGCTCTTAATATGTATATTGTTTAATAAAATATCCTGGTGAAAATCAGAAAATATCACTCCAAGCGGTTGAACCCTGTGACTTAGCAAGTGTGTGCGTGTGTGAAACCAGGTTTACTTGGCTTTTCAAACCCTTGTTATGTTGTAATTTTTTAATGTAAAAAAAAATAAAGTAATGAATTGAAGTCATAGTTGATTAACTTCTGCTCTATATGTTGCTCTTTTTTTGCACATATATGCACATATTTGCATATATTTAGATTATGGCAGCTGCAGGGTAATTAATGTTCCTGCATCCTTCGGCTTGTACTTCATATGTACACGTATATCAAGTTAGAGGTGAAACTGCTCCGAATTAAAGCTGCTGCTCTGTTTACACAGGGTTTTACCCTCCGCTGACTGCTTTGCTGCTCTGAGGCATTTCCTTTTCTGCATCCTCTGCTGTAACCTCTTACCTTACTGGTACCTGTTTGTCTGAGGCGAGTGGGAGAACAGGCAGTGATTGCTTTCTCTTTGAAAACTCTTAACGGGGTAGCTTGGGCTTCACTCTCTCAAGGCATCTGTGTGAAATACAGGTTCGGACTCCCTCGTTTCTCTGCACAAATTTTGACTCTTCCCACTAGCTTCAATACAAAGACAGCCAGCGGTGCAGCCTAGAAAGCAGCCGCTCAGGCAGTTGTCAACAACTGACCCGCTGAGGGGGAGGAGGAAATGAGGTTTATGAAGGCAGTAGAGGGTGGGGAGACTGGAAGCAATTTATTTCCCCGATGCAATAATTCTAAAAAATACTTGGGTGCCTTTCCTGGGTCTAATATCACACTCTTGTGCACTGTTGTTTCTACGGAGAGAATAGCTCCAAATACACCCAGGTAAACTTTGTGCCACTGCTGGTGGTGTTTTTGAGCAGGTTAATGATTTGATGATATTTGTATGCCGGGACAGTTAGGCTGTGCTGTTGTTTACATGTATTTTAGGGAAGAGCTTGTTCACTCTCCAAATGGAACAGACGTCTCTGCAGATGGATCCTGCTAATTTATCTCCTTTTTATTTTCTTGTTTAATTTCTAGTCGTAATGTCAGGTTGTTTCATGCATGAACCCTGTCTGAAGCCTGAGACTTCAGCAGTGACAAGTGAGAATTCATTTAGGGGCTGCTTCATGCCTATCCTGTGTTTCTATGATTGTTCTCACTTCTTTCTGTTGGCGCAGTGTTAGCATGGGAATATATTCAATGCTGTTGGAGAAAGGAATAAGGTTTTGAAATACAGAAATTGGACTGTAAAATGATTCTTGAAACTGTGAATAACGCTGAAATGAAGTGCACCAACGTTACAGTTCTGTATATTTTTTAAGGATTACTCTTCTGAACAGAGTAACAGTTCAGTTCATGCAATGTACTTCGTGGTTGACTGTGGATTGGTGCTTCTTGATTGATGAGATTTGTTCTTTTTTTTTTTTTTGCTTTTGTCACTTACTCATTCTTTTTCTCGTCTTCTGAATTTCTTCCTGGAGAAATACTATGATCCAGTTTTTGCATTATTTCCTGGCTCTGTTGCAGTAGCGTACATGGTGCCGTAATGCACGCTGCTCTTGCCATACCCGAGTAGAGCTCTGGAGCAGAGCCAGCGTGCATTGGAGCAGTCACAGTCGTCGTTTCTCAATAACATAAGTGAAACTTTGCACTTTGGAAATATTTCTGCAGTTTCTCTTAGTACTGTAGTGCAGGGTAAGGTTAAAGCAAGACCTATATTTGAATGCTAATAAAGCTAAATGTTATGATTGGCAAGGAAATTGATAACTTACAGAGAAATAGGTAAGACTTTTTACCTGAGATGCAGGATTCCTGTTGTTCTGACAAAATGGCTGGTATCTTGCCAGGCAACTATTTTTAAAAGATGGCTTTGAACTTCTTGTTAACCATGATTCCAGTAAAGAAGAAATCTAATAAAATAATCACTTCCAAGGTATGTTTGCATAAGAATATTGGTTGAATTTAGAGTGAAGTGCGACATAGGGAAGCCAGAAAGAGGTTTTTGCTACGAAGCTATTCTGGCCCTCGATACAGGCCCCTTGTAAGACAGTAGATTATTCTTGCTGAAATTCTTGAGCAGACTAGCTGAACAGTGAAGGCTGAGCCTGGTATCTGCTTCTTCCTGGACAGTTTTATTTTCTTTTATCAGATAATACCTTAGATGGTTAATGACATCAGTCTTAAGTGAAAGCTGGGCTTTGCAGCCATAAGTGATGCTTTTTTATGAAGACTAAATCCCTAAGGTGAAAATCCCGAAGGTATTTGTGTTGGAGGAATCGATAGAGAAACTTGAAAACTTGTGTTTGAATTAAAGAAAAAAGGCAAACTGTCTGTATGATGTGAGAATATGGAATTTATTTCCCCCATAGATTTATTTTCTTACCATTAAGGAATATAAATGTACATTGAATTTCTGGAAAAGTAACGTAATCTACGTGATGGAGGAACTGGAAGCAATGTTAGCCAAGTACAGTTACATCTGTCATGCAGCAGGAATGCTTGCAGTGGAACCTGGTTTCTAAATATCGAAGTTATCAGCATATAATGTCAGATCAAATTCATTGTAGACAGTAGAAAAATAAAACATTGTGATCCTAGGTGACATTCAGCCCAGTCTTCGATGGTTTTCAGGTCTCTCTTGTGCTGTAGAATGGCAACGCTAAAATGTCTGAAGTATTCTCCTTCTGCTGGAAGTTCAGATGTTCTTCCCAACTTCTCTTCCAATCAATTAGATTGCGCTTCCACAGCGTCCTCCATCCGAGGATCTCTAAGTGCTTCACGAGCACCGGTGAAGTAAGCTCCGCGATCCGTAGCTGGGCGCCGTCGTCTCGTTTTTGCCGTGAGCGGGGCTGCACGTGGATTGACGGGTTAGAGCTAAGAGGGCGCCGTCATGTCCTGCTGCTCCCAGGCCCTCCAGAGCTGCCTGATGGAGACCGGTGGACTTTTACACAGATGAGCTTAAGTCTTCTAGAAGTCACTCTGCTTTCTAACGAAGTCCAATTCGTTCAAACAGCCGCCGTGACACAATGACCACGCTCTAGGAACATTTGAGGTTGTGTAGTCAGCTGTCAGGCTTATTTTAAGTAGTTGTAACAGGGTTATGGTTGGTCACCTACTAAGTTTTACATTAAGTGCAGAAGCATCTTATGTTTTAAATACTAATTTATTTATTTTTTAATAAAAATCTCATAGGAGACGTACCTCTTCATTTTTTGGCTAGTTCAGAGATTTGAAGTTTAGGCTGCAGACATTACAAAACTATCTAGAACTACAGCAAAATCCTATCTGTGTACTGAGAAAAGTGGGGGTTTTTTTGGTGTTTTTGTTAATGACGCTTCTTCCAACTATGTTTGCAGTAAAGTTTTGCAGAAGATAACAAAGCAGTGACGTGGTAAGTCAGCAGCTTCTTGAGCTTCCTGGCAGTTGTGGGTTTTACCAGAGCCATCGGGCATGGTCTGATGCAGAGATCCTTGCTGCCCTCTTGGAGCTGCGTTAGATGTGCACGTGAAGTAGAGGATGGGTCACATAACTCACAGCTGGACTCCAGATCTACTGGAAATTATGGGAAATTACAAAATGCTGGGATTCCTCATCACACATAATAACTGACCAGCATTAAGTGTGAGCTGGTCTATGTGGAACGGGACACGTGGGCGTGGAATAAGAAAGCGTTGGCCTGCTAAGGGTTATGAAGATATTCTTCCTAAATCTTAATGTGCAACAGGAGAAATGGGAGTGTAATTAAGTTTTTAATGGGAATAGGCCTTCACGTACTGACAATTCAAGACACGCTGTACTCATTAATGATTACCAGGAGCTGTGTAAGGCATTTAGTTTTATGAAGACAGCGGCCAAAGGCTTTCCAAGGGTCGTGATCACTCCAAGCTGGGCGGTAACAAATGCAATCAGAAGCCCTGCTCCAAAGAGCTTACAGTCTTGGTCCTGCTGAAAAGAGGATTCCCCCCCCGCAATTGCTTGCAAAATGAGGGTGACGGTGGTGGGAAGACGTGTGGTGAGGCTCCTGCTGCAGTCTGGTACCTGGTGCTTGACTCAGGGGTGGGAAAGAGTGGGACCGGCCGGTCTGGCTACAGGCAGGGGGTTGCTGTGCTTTGCCTCTGCAAAGAGAAAGGGCCCATTTCACTTTCAGCAGTTTTCACATTGCTCCCAGCTTCTCCTTCCACCTCTCCCTATAAAATCTCCTGCTTGGGTAGCACTGTCTGAGGCAAGAGCTGTGCTACGGCGTTGGGTCCTGCACTAGAGCCTAGTTTATAGTCTTCACTGCCTGTGCTTGTAGAAGGAGATGGAAGGGATGTTTCAGGAGATGCTGTGGGAGAGAAAAGAAACAGAGTTAAAATGGACTTGGACACTGTTCAATGGAGCAGTGCCCAAATAAAATCCATGAACCGTCCTATGAACCAAGGAGCAGGAGCCTGGGGTGGGGGCAGGGGGATCCATCCCAAATTCAGGCATGTTCCTGCATATTCTTCCTTCCTGTTTGTGATGAGACACAGGGTGGACTGCTAGGCACATACCAATTCTTCTCAGTATTTTGCACTTGGGAAACGCCCCCAGCTGCTTTTCAATCCTTCCTCTCCTCGTCAGAGGAGATCTCAACATGCTCTCCACTATACATTCATTTACAGGACACAGCAGCTCTCTAATCCCCCTTGCTGCAAGGTGGCTTAAAAAAAAAAAACCAAAAAAACCCCTCCAAACCCTAAAATCTTAGAATTGTTTAGGTTGGATAAGATCTTTAAAATCATCGAGCCAACCATTAACCCAGCACTGCCAAGTCCAGCACTAAACCACGTCCCTAAGCACCACACATACACGTCTTTGAAATATCCCCAGGGATGGTGACTCCACCACTTCCCCGGGCAGCCTGTTCCAGTGCTTGACCACTCTTTCAGCAAAGAAATTTTTCCTAATGCCCAATCTAAACCTCCCTTGGAGCAACTCAAGGCTGTTTCTCTTGTCCTATCACTTATTACTTGGGAGAAGAGACCGACCCCACCTCACTACACCCTCCTCTCAGGCAGCTGCAGAGAGCCATAAGGTCTCCCCTCAGCCTCGTCTTCTCAGACAAAACACCCCCAGGTCCCTCAGCCGCTCCTCATCAGACCTGTTCCCCAGACCCTTCACCAGCTTCATTGCCCTTCTCTGGACACGCTCCAGCACCTCAGTGTCCTTCTGGCAGTGAGGGGCCCAAAACTGCACCCAGCATTCGAGGGGCGGCCTCACCAGTGCCCAGTACAGGGACACGATCACCTCCCTGCTCCTGCTGGCCACACCATGGCTGATACAGGCCAGGATGGTGTTGGCCGCCTTGGCCACCTGGGCACACTGCTGGCTCACGTTCAGCCACCCGACAGCCAACACCCCCAGGTCCTTCTTCTTTGCTGGGCATCTTTCCAGCTCCTCATCCCCAAGCCTGTGGCGCTGCTGGGGTTGGTGTGACCCGAGTGCAGGACCTGGCACTTGGCCTTGTTGAACCTCATGGCCTTGGCCCGTTGATCCAGTCTGTCCAGACCTGAACAGCCTGTCTACCCACAAGCAGATCAACACGGCCACCCAACTTGGTGTCTGCAAACTCACTGAGGGTGCACTCGATCCCCTCGTCCAGATCATGGATAAAGATATTAAACAGAAAATACATGATGCCAACATTTATGTGGCTGAGAAATAGCAAAATATGCTGCAAGAGGTAGATGATCATAACTGAAAGAAGGAGACTGTGTGCAAGACATTGTGATTACACGACAGCGGCTGTTAAATTGAAACTCATGTTCTACTTTTTTTTTTAATAGCCTGGGCTGTTTGGTACTGTGGTGGATAAAGGCCTTAACAAACAGCCATTACCTAGCAGCAGTGCGCAGAATGGGTGAAGATGGTCTTGAATTCAGGTCATAGTGTATTCTGGTTGACAGCAACCACAACACTTCACGTAGTCAAGCTCTTGCCACTAATTACTGTGTGTGCTTCTTTGTGGTATTTCCCAGCACTGCCTGTGTTCACAGGAACACACAGTCACCAGCCTTGATTTCCTTTTTTTAAATCTTGCGATGTTTAGTGGCATCTCAAAATCTCTCTGGGTCATGCTAATACACAAAAAAAATCTCAGCTCCTCTTTGAAAGCATGTTTCCAGACTGCGTAGTAAAGGAAGTCAGCAAGAGGGGCTGTGAACTCTGATTCGAGTGTAATGCTTAAACATAAAAATAAACTTAAAGGTGTTTTTCTTAACTGCTTCTCCTATCCAGTCCCTTCAGTATGCTGCCACTAATAGCATAAAAATGGACACGTACGGTCTGGAGCGGTGTGAATCACAGAGCTCATGTTGCTCGGGAGGACATGTCCTGGCAGCGGTTCCAGGTTGAGGTTGGGAGGTCCTGACTGGTACTGGAGATCAATGGTGGTTCCTGCAGTGGAAGTGGGAAAAGACATCATTCTTTGCATAGTTACCGAGAAGCCAGATGCTCTGGGCCAAATTTCTTTACTTTTTTTCAGAGAATGTGGAAGACCTCTGTGGGTGGGGGTTAATGTCCTGGCTCGTCTTTGCTTCCTTCCTCCTCCCGCTGTCCTCTTCGCTCTCAGCCTTCTCAGTGTCTAGGGACAACCTCCTGGGATGGCTGGGCTTTCAGCTAATACCCAGCTGCGCTGCTGATCTGTCTCTGTGTGTGTCCCAGTTACTGCTCTTATCAGGGTTTCCCGTACAGTTATAAATTTTGCATATTGCTAACAAAAAATGTGTTGTCTTCTTGCAAACTGCATCGGTTTGGTAGGTTGCCTGAAAGTCTAGTGCCTCATTGGTGTGAAGCGCCACCACAGAATGTACCCATTGCTATAAAGCTGATCCTGGGTCAGATTTTCAGAGACAGGCTGGAAAGAAAATGCTTGAGAATCAGACACGAGTGAGAAGGACCCATGTTCAAGCTACAATTCAACCTGAGCCTTCACTTCCCTGCTCCCAAGACCAAGTTCTCTCTACCGTACATCCTCCAGAGAAAGACACAAACGCAGACACAAAGATCTGTAATGGCTTTGAAATAAAACAACTTTTTGCTGTCCTTTCTCAGCAGGGTTCATACCTCCCAGCAGCATCTCCTGCAGCAAGCTGTCGATCCTGGCCACGCCAAAGAGCTTCACGAACTGGACTTGCTCTATCATCTGCCAGGTGATGCTCTGCAGCGGGGGCAGCAGGAGGAGGATGTCGCTGAACCGGCCTCGGGAGTCGTACTGGCGATCGTTGATGTAGTCTTCTAGGTTCACTTGGACCTGGAAGCGCATGTTCTTCACCTTCCCGGGCTCGCTCAGGCCTTTGCAGTCTGGGAGGGGAAAAAAATGAAGATAATGACTGGCCTGTGTATCCAAAAAAATTGTTACCATGTCAGTCAGGCTCTGCAGAGGGAAAGGATGAGATTCCAGTGATCCTCTGACAATTATCTGTCAGAGTCTCCGAGTTTATCTGACAGACTAGCATTGGGCTGCCACTATTTCGTATCTCACAAGGAACAGGGAAACAGGAAGGGGATTTTGAGGGGAAACAGTAAGAAAATGAGAGGTTGCTCCAGATGGGCATGTCTGGCTACTGCCATTAGTCATGCAGAAGGATTTAGAAGCTGAACCATATTTGTCCTTCCAAGGAAACGGCCTGGAATTTTCCCCTGAAAACTTTGAGTCCCAACTACTGCCACTAAATCCATGCAGGTTTAGTGCCTGTATGTTGTAATTACCCCTCCTGCAGCATCAAATTCTTGTCTCGATTTCTTGCCTTTGACCCGTGGTCGATCTGGTTTTCATGGACCACTGGTCCAATTTTGCTTAAGCATGCAAATGTGCGCTCTGGGTAGGGTGAAGTACCAGGATTTACAGCTTTCCACTCTGGCCTCTCCTGCTAGCTAAAACTGAGGTTTCTCGCTTGCTGGGACATTTCCTTCACTGTCTACAAAGAATCCACGAGCACCAGATTTTAGGGGTCATCCTGCCAAGAGATTAGATGAAGTGTCTAACAAATTATTGTATGTCAGCAGGTAACTCCATGGGCATGCCTACTTGTCAGCATGAACGAATTTCACTTCTGTAGAGCTTCGCAGTTTTTCCTTTTAGGTGAAATCATAGCGCCTCACTGTCGCAATGATCTAGGCTTCACTGAGATACTCATCAGGCAAGGAAGTAATTTGTCAAACTCAGTTTGGTAATTCCACTTTTACTCAGGTTTACAGCAGGCTCTTTGGCGAGCCAAAGTTCATGATGTTTGTAAAACTCCTGTATCCTGATCTCAAATCAGCGAACACAGCAGAAAAATAACTGATGGAAGATACTGTCATTTCTCCATGCTAATAGATACCAAAGACAAAAGGGCATTGTTCAGAGCTTGGGATTGTTCTCCATCTCTTCTCCAAGCTACAGGGCAAGACACCCTAAAAAGGGACCTGAGCGCTGTACCGAGAGGAGGTGTGGGTGTGCTGTAGGCATGTAGAAACACGAGTGGTTGGGGGGAGCCTGGACTGCGACAGAAACCCCTGTGTTTGTGGAATGAGAATAGAGCAAAGGTTCAAAAAAAGCTTTTGTTTGCTTCTGTGTGTTTTCCTGTTCTCCATCCTGTGCGGATCAGCCCTGCCCTTGGTTGGTACTGGCTGCCAGCAAGATCCATTAACAGATGTCCTTGATATTTCTGGGTACTCTGAACAGCCCAGTTCTCTGTGGTTTTTAATGCTGCTCTCTGAACTCTGATGGATGCTGCACGCTGCTGCTCAGTTGACTCACTTCGCTTATGCATAATTCAGTATAGGCATATATGTCCTCAATAGTCGTCTCCTTCATTTCAGACTGATGGGCTCTCCTGAAGCCAAGCTACAGGAGCAGCGAAACTCCTCTAGGGTCTGCAGGCTCTTGCACATCGGTCTGGTTGGAGTTAATACTTGCTAAATAGTGAAGTGTTCACTTCTAATATGTCCTTGCTGCACTGCTAAGTATTGCTCATTACAGCAGAGGCAGGGAGAAACACAGAGCTGCTTCCAAGGGGTTTTCCTGGTTGTTGGAGGACCCTCGACTCCTTTTCAAGGCCCATGCCTGGCAATCAGGAAGGAAGCTTACCTGGATCAAAGAAGATGATGGCTTTAAGACAAGCGTACTCGTTGTCATCAATCTGGATGTCCCGCAACGGCTTCACCAACTCGTCCAAGATTCTGGTGGCCACGCGAGCGATTTCCAGTTCTGGGCAGTGCATTGGGATGATGAAGTCATTCCCTGGGGAGACAAGAGAAATTCACCATGAGATTGTTGCTCTGGCTCTGCGGACGCGGTCTCATCCAGAAGTTACCCCAAGGCATGCTGCCAGCTGGTCCCAGTGCTTGTGTGCAGCAGATTTCCAGTGTGCAGCTTCATATCCAGATCTCGATTGAGAAGCAAGCTGTGGATCTCATTTTTTGGTCCTTAATTATCTCATTTGTACACATTAGTGCACCCACACAGTACACAAAGCCTGCTCCATGTTCTGCTCTGGTTTATCCTCTGTTATACGTGGCGTCTGTTTGCAAGTGGTGTTGCATCTTTATTTTTGGTGAGGTTTTTTTTTTTTAGACAAAGTTCCCCCTCCCTCTTTTCTTCAATGTGTGGCTTTCAAGGTCAGTATTCTTATTTTTCCAAGAATAATCCCACCTGCGTGTTTGGTGGCAGAGGGCTACATGAAAAGGAAATACTTATTTGCAGTATAATTTTGAATAGACCTTTCTGCTAAGTGTTTAGGCACCAGTACCCAAATACCTCATTGCCTGTGTCTTTGCAATTTCAGTTACCAAAACAAGGCAAGCAAGTTTGAGATGCCCTTTAAATATTGGAGGGTTTCTCATCCACAATTTCAAAGCACTAAGGGAGCAGTTGTAAAAGTCCCAGTGAATTTGCTTGCTCATTTTTACACTTCTCCAGAGACCTTCTCAAGCACTTAGTCTCAAGCCAGACCTGCAGACCATGCCCAGGAGTGCAGAGAGGATTTCAGGCAGACAGGATACTTGGCAATGACTTGGATGTGTGAGTTATAAAAGCAGGAGTGTATTTCGCTACTTTACCTAATAATAGAAAATCGGTGTATGGTATGGACCTCTTGGCTACCCCGAGGAGCAAGTGTTCCCCTGCGTGGGCTCTGAGCAAGGCAACCTGGAGATGGCACAGAAGAAAGAAATAATATCACGTTTGAAAAACAAGGAACAGAACGGTGAGCTGCTGCTGTTTAGATTAAGCCAAATTTGGTGTTTGCTTAAATGTGTCAGATCTACAGATAAAGTACTATAAAGAGCTAGAAATTATTCATGTATCTTCACTTTGCAGGAGTGCTGCATTCTTGGCAAACTACATAAAAGGTTGGTTTCAATTGAAAAGGCAAAGAGGGACTAGAGTAATTTGGCTTATTAGGAAATAAAAGGCTTTTAAATTCAACTATCAAGTACCAATAAAGGGAAAACCAGTCTTTTTTGATAGGTCCTGGTGCAGACTGGAGTGACCAACTCTACTATATTTTGGGGGCTTTGGCTACTCAACTTATTTTTAATCGAGCCCTTGTCCTTCATTACGCTTTCTCTCCTGTTAATTTATTGCTCTGCATTGGATGATCTACATGTTAACGCCAGATTCTCCTGTTGAAAGGTAGGGCTGGGAATCCCTGTCGAAGGCCGTGGGTTTGCAGGGGAGAGGCATTTGCATTTTACCTGGTCGTCAAGTGGGAGCTCGCAAAACGCCGGGATGTATTTTGCCCACTCTACCAGCACCAGAAGCTGCTGTTTCATGGATTCACACACATCGTTGATGGTTGCAACCTTCTTCATAGCGATGTCCGCGCTGTGCACTGGGCTCAGCGATGAATACTGCAAGAGAAACAACCCGGTGGCACTGGGGCCAGAGCTGTGTGTTTTGCCATCCTCGATAGCAACGGTTCATGGATAGCATGGGGAGCCTTCGCAGACGTTACCCTCGTCACTGACAAGACGTGCGCTGCTGTGGTTGCACGCTTATTTGCTCAGCGGTGTACGCCGTCCAATGTACAGCCCGTGGTGAAACCTCCACGAGGTGGTGCTCGGTCCCAACAGACACCCCTCCCTCCTCCGCCTCCTTCCCCACTCTCCAGCCTGGCTCAGCACCAAATCTGTTTAATATTCCCGTTCCTAGCAGTAGCCAGCAGCACTGGGTCTCAGCTTCCCACCGATCGCTTAAGCCAGCCAAACGAATGAAATGCATCCAGCCTTTTTCCCTCAAGTTGCTGTCTGGGGCACAAAACACCCATTTCAATCTCTAAAGAGCTGCATGGCGGGGGGAGAGGGTTAAAAAACATCTTTTAAAAGGAAGTGGACGCATTGCTGCATGTAACATGCAACATCTGGACCATATGTTTCAGTGGAGAAAGGACATTTGCATAAGAATTTAAAGGACGAACAGGGTGAAATTCGTTGCAGAGCACGAAACAAGAAAGCAATCGGCGTTGGTTGAAGCCCAGCGGTTTTATTTGATTTGTTTTTCTCCGCTAAAATTGTTGCCCTGGTAAAGAAGTTACAAGAAAAGTTATAATCAACCATGACGAGAACATTACGTTCTGAGCAGGACAGAGTGTGCAGCAAGGAGGGATAAACTTCTGCATGAAATGCAGTGAGCTTTTACGGCTGCAGCCACAATTTAGGCTGGGGGCAGAGGGGACCTGGGGTCTGCAACACCCCTCAGCCTTTGGAATTTCAGCTTTGCCTCTTGCATGCCGAAGGCTGCATCTGCTCCTTGCAGGACGTGTTGTCTTGATAATGCAGCAAGGATTTTTACTGCCTGCTTTTGGATATCTCTAATGCATTTTCTTCCCTGTGGCTTTGTGAAGGAGCCGTCCAAGGGCAGAAAAAGATCCAGCCCTGGTTGGTTTAGCAAGTTCACAACCCTGTAAGGAATTGCTGGAGACCATGTACTCCTGTGGAAGGCTGTCCCCGCATTTCATACCTGCTGTGCCATGGCCTCAGCCTGAGTGAGCACGTTGATGGAGAGAGAGCCGTTGTCCTCGTAGCTGCACCTGCGAATGCTGATCCTGTCACGCTCGTTCTGAACAGCTGGAATGAGAGCCAGCAGTGGCTGCGTTAGCACGAAACTTCCCACACAACCACACTTGTGGTGCCCAAACAGGAATGGATGGGGCTTTAGTGCCTGCAAGACCCTCCACTCTCGTTGGATGCTGGAATAAGATTAAACAGGCCCTGGGAAAAGGCCACCAGAGAGGGAGAAGACCAAGCCCAGGAGCAACAGCAGGAGATAAGGCCATTTGGGAGTCAGAGCAACCCCTGCAGGACGTTATCTGGTCCCACTGGGTTTGATGCAGCTCAGGGGGAGTTTGGGGATTTGATGTTGACTCTTTTCATTTGGCAATGCACCCGCCCTGCTGGAGTCCTGGCCTCAGATACCCTTTTTACTATGTCTGCACTGAGGACTCCTCTCCTGAGCCCCCGGTACAGCAGGATGCTTTTGAGGTTGCATCTTGTCTTACAGCAGCACTGGAAAACCCATCCTCTGATCCCACCTCAAAGCAGCCTTGAAGTGTCCCCTGCCCCTGAGGCATCGCAGGTGGTGGTCCGAAGGGGACATCACCACTCATGGGGCGCCCAAAGAGTCGCCTCATTAAGGAAGCTCCAAAGAAAAGGAGGTTAAATTCACCGATTCCCCCTTAAAACCATTCCCTCAGCCTTGCCCATCACCGCTGCTGATTTCAATGAGCCTGTAACCCTGACTGCAATGCCAGCCAAGAGCTGAGGGACCAAACCAAGCCAGGGTTTGTCTCCAGCTCTGCTGGCACACTGTGCAAATCACAGCTGCAAATCAGCTCAGAGTGTCCTGAACTGTTAATAACGGTGATACGATGCACCTTGGACACACCGTAGTGATCACAGCGGAGTGAAGATCAGCCCCAGGGTTTTTGCAAACAGAAAGGTATGGCCATGCCGTGGTGAATTAGGGAAAAAAACACAACAGGCTGATTTTTTGAGGTCCATTCTACGCTTTAAACCATCCTTTTCCCTGAAGCACAACCCACATGTAGCCCCATGCTCCATCAACCCTGCATGTTGAACATAAGGGATTTATTGCACTTCGGCAGCTTATTTTTGCGACACAGGCTCCAAGAACTGACTCGCCTCCTCTGCAGCCATCAAGTAAAACAGCAGCAGAAAAAAAAAAAAAGCAGAATTTAGACTTAGTCCAACCTTGTTCTCAGCGTTAGTTTCTCCCCCAAGCCTTATTGCTTCTGTCCAGCAGCAAACAAGCCCACATGGGGCTGGAGGAAGGAGCCTGAATGCAGACTCAGCCTTTTCCTGACAGCTCGTAAGTCTTGGCTACGCACAGCTCGGAAAGGCAACTGTCAGGTCCTTAAAGCAGAGGGAGCGGGAAGATTTAGCATGTGGTGATAATGCAACACATCCCTCCTCCTTCCTTCATGCAGCAATTCATGGTTCCTTTTGGTTTTATGTAGGGGGAATGACTCAGGTGTAGCTGTCAAAGCGCGATTTACTCTGTGCTTTAACCCCTCGGATGGGAAACCGTGTGGTTTTGTTTCAAAAGTGGTTACTGGAGAAGATTTTTCCAGCAACGATTTTTGTGCAGAGTCAGCAAAATCGTTTCACCGTCACTCTTTCAAGACTTTGCCTTGCTGCTGGGCCTTGCTTTAGAGCAAGCATCACTCTTTGCACAGGGTATGCTTCTCTGAAATCATGCGAAGGAGGAGACGTGGGCACCGTTTGGCACACAGGGTGGGAAGGTGGGGGTTTTTTTGTCAGCTCAGGTCCAACCACTGATCTGTTTTCCTAACCCGCCTCTGATGGGAGGCCAACAAAGTGCAAGGGCAGAAAACAAGCAACAGTTACAAAAATCAATATCTCCTGTTATCAGCGGGAGTGTAGTATTTATTTTCCAGGATTTGGGACTCAGCCTTGCTCTCAGTGGGGACCTGCTCGTTGCTGAGCTGGGCGTGCTTGGGGGTCTGCTGGAGCCCAGTCACCAAAGCCATTTTGCATCTTGGAGCCAACCTTGCCTGGACGGCTGCAAGGGGCTGGATGGGTACATCGATTTGTAAGAGATGCAACACACCTAGATATTGCTGGAGCCATTTCAGGCTGTGGATACTACGTCGAGGCAATTAGACATCAATTTAGAGAAAAAACAACTACGACTTGGGAGGCTCTGCTAACCCACCTTAGCCAGGCAGCATATGTTACCCTATGCGTGGCAGGGTGTGATGGAAAAGGCTGTTCAGCTGGGGATTCCCATCAGTCTGAAGGTGAAGGTGGTTGTAGGAACCATAATCTATGGTTAATCTTCAGCGCAGATTAATCCTTTACAGCTTTTTTTGGTACACCGGAAAGACGAACAGCAGCACCCAGCATTGAGTAGAAATAAACCCGCCCAAATCCATGTCATCGCTGACGTCCTGGGAAAGTCCCCACCCAACATTCTATGTCTGGATTCATATCAGATGCTCCCCCATGTAGCTCTCGGGGGGGGATGGGGCTCTCTTTGCCCACTTAAAAGAAAAAGTACAAATTTTGCCTTTCCAAATGAGTAACACATCTTATTTTCTGTAAGTCCTACAAACTCAGGTGGACCTGGTCCTGGTCCCTGATGACAGACTCCTTTAAGAAGCCTCAGCCTGTTTTTCTCCTGAGACCTTTGATGGCTCCTATTTCAGTGCTTCCCTCATGCTCTGATAAGCTCAATCTTCAAGTGTAAGTGGATGGCACGGACCGACTTTCTCAAGGTGATATAGGTGTTATCGCTGAAAGTACCCAAGATGTGATGGAATTAGGCACAAAAGGCGGTTA
Source organism: Leptosomus discolor (assembly GCF_034619465.1). Taxonomy (NCBI): domain Eukaryota; kingdom Metazoa; phylum Chordata; class Aves; order Leptosomiformes; family Leptosomidae; genus Leptosomus; species Leptosomus discolor. The sequence continues at coordinate 58,328,038 of NC_141398.1, read as the reverse complement.
ATGTTTTACCTGCCACAAAATTAATCTATTACTGTGTGGTAATTATATTGCTGTATTTATTGTGCTTGTAAAAGGGAAGGGATAGGTCACTCATGGTGAGGCATCGGGAGTGCTCGAGGGGCGTGCTGTGCTGAGGGTGCTTGGGCTCAGACATGATCTTGGCTTTGCCGTCAATAAACTCAGCGAACTTGCGGGACAGACTAACATCCCAGTGCTGGATCCCACTGTCTCCTAGGGGCTGCTCTTTCCAGTATATGCCTGGCAAAAGCTTTGGTCGCCCATTTATTTTTGTCTCTACTCCTGTCCTCTGCACAGCGCTCCGGTCCCCAAAGCCAATAAACCCTGGGAAGGGCCACTGCGTGAGCGGGTGTCAGCAGGAGTGAACCCCACGATGCTGCTGGCCAGGGACAGCGTGGCCCCGACCCGGGCTTTGCCCTGGGGAAAGGGGAAAGAGGGCGAGATGGTGCCCACACCTCCCTCCAGCGAACTGTTCACGGCCCCTGTAGAGGAGCCATCGGAGGGGTTTTGTTGTTCAAAGCAAGGCTGGGCCCTTTTGCCGTGAGCACATCAAGGATGCCGGCACCAGGGCAGGCTGCAAAGCACGCGTGGTGACTCTTGAGCAAACAGCGGTGTGTTTGTGGGATTGCAACAAACCCGTGTTTCCCAAACGTGTTGTCCTTGCTGCCTTGCCACATAGGTACAGAGCCCCTGGTGAGTGAGGAATCTCTGGGGGATCCAATAAATCTGGGCACAGGCATTGATTGGAAGGGGACAGCAACAAACCAGTAACTTTCCACAGTAACTGCAAAGATTAAAGCCCTGCCTACATGGAAGTTACCGTTTCCATTATTATTCTGTTAAAAACATCCTCATTTAACGCCGATAGAGTTGGCAATGTATTAATAAATGGCATAGAGAGAGAGCAGGAGGAGGGAGGTGTGTGTGCCCTAGCGCCGTGCTGGCATTCACCGGTGCTCACAGTGTTTGTCTCTCCGCTGATAGATTTACTCCTTCTGCTGCTTGATTAATTTATATGCACAAATCGATCTTTTCCCTCAGCTACCTCTGATTTTGTAGGTGAGGGATATTTTATTTGCTAATAAATCCCAATGGTACATGCACATTTAATCCTTTCATGGGCTTTTGGCCTGATTTATGACTATTGCAAAGTAGGGAAGATCCTTTATCTTTTCCATCCATCTTTGCAATAAACCGTAGTCCCAGCCTTCTGAAAGCTGGCAGAAGAGATGTGCAAACAAAAGGTATGAAACAAGATAGAAGTCCTGTGAAACACTAATAAAACTGTCCTATAAACCTGTCCAATTTCACAAAAATAAATAAAAAATAGCCTCAAATCCTCCCACTGTGTTGTGGCAGTAAGTGATACAATAATTCTTTTTACTTCTGTGTAAAACTCAAGGAGATCATGTACATTCATAAATTACTTTAAAGGGGATGAGAGGTTAAATATTAACCCCCCTTTTTTTCTCCAGCAAACTGAACCCTGACAGTGCAGTGCTGGCTTTTTGAAAGGCTTCCAGGCTTTCAGATACTCAACTCCATGAGAGCAGATGACCTGGCTCACTCGAAAAATCACACCCTGCTAATTTATTCAAGGTGAATCAACCAAAGATCTCAGTAAGGTGCTAAAAATAGTAGCCTGCTGTTTTCTTTGGGAGTTTAAGTATCTGGTCCACTCCTAATCCACTGATGCTGTAGTGGCCAAAAACCTGTCCAGTAGCAATGTGCAAAACAATAGAAATCGAGCATTCTCCTGTGCCAAGACAGACAATCAGAGGGAACAGCCAGAAAATCCCCGAAGCACCCAGACTGCTCTGCAGTACGGTCCCAGCCTTAACCACAAAACAAGAATAAAGGAGTGAATCTCCTGTAAAAAATCTTAAATCCTGATCATAGTGGCATTTCAGGAGACAAGAAGGGGTTTGCGTTCAAAAAAGCCTTTTCCTCTCCCCTTGTGCCAACTTTAATGATTCTTTACTTGTAGTTATTAAAGTGAATTATTAATACCAAAAATGTAATTGGGATAGGAGTGTTTCTGAATGAGCTAATTTCTAGGAAATCTGGGTACTGGACTTTCCACAAGACTCGGGCTTTGGCCCTTTCTTGCTCTCCCTGGTGCTAGTGGAACCTGGATCCCACCTCAATGCTCAGGCTTGGAGGTGTAGAGCTCATGTGTGGGACGGTCCTTGTCCTTTCCCAAAGCAGGATGAACTTCTGAGTGTACAAACAAGACAATCTAAAGGACCCTACTCATGCTTTTCTCAACAACCTCTGCCCAGCTGCCCTAAACCCACAGCGAACCTATAGCCTGACTGCACTCTGCTCCCAGGACCAGCCCATGGTGAGTCCCTCAGCTCTGAACCTGCACTGCTGCCCCTATAAACATCCAATTTAAAGCTCACTCAGGTGTTTGCATCATATGTTTTTTTTTCTCTAGGCAAAAATTTCCCTTCTACCAGGCCAAATAATATAGCCCCTCTCAGTCTTTTATGCATCAGAGTCGTTTCCAACAGGGGAACAAAGAGAGAAAGAAATATCCAAAGGTATCATGCCACATCTTACAACACAGGAAGACTGGGAAAAAAGTCACTCTGGATCCAAAATTCCAGTTTATCAGTTAGTTTACCTGGGATGAGAACATTCAGGGAACAGCAAGTTTTCCGATATTACGCAGACACCCGCGGAGCAGTGGGTCAGTGGGGCGCCGGTGGTGGGGGGCGTACGAGGGTGACACAACCCTTCTAACCCCACCCCAGGTGTATGGTCACGGACAGGCTGGGAAAAGGATCGTTTCCGCCTTCTTCCCCTCTACTGTGAATAAACAATGCTATTACCACACCCTGGAAAGTCTGATTGCTATTATGTGGGCTGGCTGAAAAGTGGTGTGCCAGGGAAAAAAGAGTGTCCAAGTCTTGCGTGCCAGTGCTGGGACAATGGGACACACTGAGTGTGGATGTCACAGCTGCGGTCTCCCAACATGAATTGATGCAAACCACCAAAAAAATATGCACAAACGTTTGTATCATCCTCACACTGCTCTATCACAAGACACGGCTTCTCTTTTTCCCTGATGCTTTGCAATACTGTTTAATATTAATCTAGAACCACCCTAAAGTAAATAACCGTGTTCTTTTTGTGCACACAATTGTGCAAGAAATTTTCTTTCACAGTCCTGCACACATGCTTTGGATATAGCTCTGGTCAGCTAAGCTAATTTCTGCAAAGCAGTTGCTCAAGGTGCTTTAAAATCTTCCTTACCCAACACATGAGCAATTTGTGAGCACACAACCTGACTGTGCACTCATAAAAAAGGTTTCAAAGAATGTGACGATGTGGAACTTGAAATGAGTCATCTTCCATCAAGCTGCAATCAATAATGAAGGCATGAGCCAAGGTTTTACAACTTTTACCATAAAGCCAATAAAAAATCATGCTTCAGCTCAAAAAATGGAGCTGATAACCAGATTTCAGCCTTTCCGAGCTGTGGAGCTGGCTGCATTGGCAATTGGCATCATCCCCATCTAGAACTGACCAGATCAGCTTCGGTTTCATCTTTATTAATTTGAGGGCTATTTTTGTTTTCCATCTGCTGTATTTACTCTGTTTCTCCTAAATTAAACCAGCAGGCATTTTTGCTACATCCATGACTTATACCAAATTTCAAGACACCCTTGTTCTCCAGGAAAACATATGGTCAGAAAGTTGGAAAGATTTTTTCATCACCAGTGAAATCTTACGAATTACCAGAAATCAGTGACAAATTTCCCCTTGGTTTCAGTGGGACCATGATTTCACCCCTTGGGTAAGGGGTGTTTGGCTCAGTGGCGTGGAAAGAAGTTCTCAAGTTCCTTCCTAGCTCCCTCACCCTTTAGCTGTTGGTGGGTTGGAAAATAGCACAAATGAAGGGTGAAGAGTGTTGAAACCATCAGCCAACGACCTGCACACCAGGGGGACGTACCATCTGTTGTGGGTTGGGCCCCCGCTTTGCTAAGCACACAGTGTACAAGCACAGTCTTTGCACAGAAAGCTTGGAGTAAGTAAAATAGCATTATCTGTGCTGTCCCACTGCTCAAACACTGAATGAGCAGAGATCAGAAATGCTGTGACAGGTCCCAAACTTTCCCAGGGCAGCCGGCCGTAGGGAGGTAAGGCATAGGTTAGCAGAAGCGTTTTTTTCTCTTGCTTAGCATTAGGCACTGTAACACTTAGTATTGCATTTAGCGCGTTGAGAGGGACTTTCCCCGTGGTCACTGGTACCCAAATGCTCTACAGCGCTCCACCTCCCACTTAATACAGCCCATGTGAAGTGCAACAAAAGGCATCAGCCAATACTGGATTGGCCCTTCAGTACTAGTGCTAGTGGTGGATCTATAGCCGTGCTGTAGCCACCACGAGGGCAACACTACCGAAGGGTTTGACTCTGACTCAGGTCCCAACTCAGGGCACGCAGGAGCCATCTGCCTCCGGGAGCACTCCCTGTGTGCCCTGTGCCACGGAGAAGCAGCTCTCGCACCGTAAGGCACCATGTTCAGGCTGTACCTTGCCTGCCCTAAGCGTTCCACCAAGCTACGTGAGCATCAGCCAAGTCAACCGCCAAACACTACTCTGCAGTAGTCAACAGTTGACATTTATGAGATTGAGGATGGCAGGTCGTCTCTGAGATTAGGAGTCATGCTAGCAGGTATGTAGCAAGGGAGTTGCTGTTGTGAAGAACTTAGAGACCAAGTAAACCCTGAGGAAGCCTATCCCTTTCCCAGTATAAAAATATCCCAGAGAGACCAGCCTCCCAGGATGGGTGAATACTACTGCAAGGCTCTCACTGAAATTCCCATCTGATAAGATGGGCAATGAGGCTTTCTGCTGCAAGAAATCTCTCGCTGTGACACTTGAACATCACCTCTCTACGCCAGGGCTGCCACTGCTCTCCATCATGCTCTGCGGTGGGAGTAGGGTCAGAGACAGCAGTAAGCAACTTTGAAATGTCTCTTTGCACCTACCTTCTTTCTTCATGCCAGCTCTGAAGCACTTCTTCAGCCTGCAGTACCTGCACTGGTTCCTCTTGTCTTTGTCTATCACACACTGTCGGCTGAACCTGGGAGGAGATGGGAAATAAAACATGGAGTAACCAGCCTGGCATCTGCACCCCACTCACCTCAAGCAGCCGCAAACACAGTCCTAGACCTCACTGAGCAATGCATTGCCTGAATCCAGAGAAGAGCCAAAGATTTGCAAGAAATGGATTGAATCAACGTTGTCTTGGCCCGGTTCCTCATCTTCCCCACCACAGCTCCTGCCAGCTGGGAGCGCAGCGATTTCAGACCACCCACCCTGCAAGCACTGTGATGGGTTTGGCTGTGAAAGCGTGACGGTGACTCAAGTTGTGCTGCTGTAGGAGCTCCATCTCCCACTTTCAGAGAGTTATTGGGCGTTCAGCATCGGGGTTCCTTTTATCCCACTTGTTAACACTGCTCTGCTTTGCATAGAATAATTACATGATGGACCACAAGCCCCTTTGTGTCTGCAGCCTAGTTTTGGGGCATGTAGCCTCCTAATTCCTATTCATTTCGATGGCAGATTTAGGAACCTATGTGCTCTTCAAGGAGTGGCCCCTGTAGACTTGGCAGCTCTTGCCATGGTGGGTAAAGCAATAGAAGAGGAACCTGCCATGCAGAGAGGAGAAGGCGTGGGTTGCTCCGGGACCATCATCAGGTTGTTAAAGCCCAGGCACTTTCCCAGACTGGTAAAAAGCCAAAGGTACAAAGGCCCGAAGACTTTCCAAGGAATTCACATCTGCGATAAACAACAGAGCTCCAAGACTGGGCTAAATACAGCACAGCTCACCAAATAAGGATGTGCAGACAAGCGAGCATTTGCCATTTGCTTGGCTTCGATGCTGTGGATCTTCCCTGAGCTGCCAAATAGCACAGAGATTCGTGGATTCCTGGGGAGGGGCAACAACTTTGCTCCCAGGAGACTGATAGCTGAAATGTCAAACAAACCAGTAGCAACTGTTGCCTCTTCCTGCAGGGATCCCACGGTTCTTGGGATGGGCACTGTGCGGGTGGACACTGCTGTCTCCCCAGGTGTCTTTCATGGCTGGTGTGTCCTGGAGTGATAAGGACCCCAGGAGCATTTCGAACAAAGAGTGTGACTCGCGTTTCAAAAGCTTAGAATGCCCTTAAAGGAGGAAGAGCTCTGGAAGAGAAAGACACTTCCAGGTTTTAATTAAAGATGAAGAGCTTGAGTGTATTCAGAGTTTTTTTCCTTCTTCCTCCTGTACTGAAATAAACAACATTTCTCTAAGGTCAACTGAGATAGCTGCTTTATAATTTATAACGTAAGCCTGGTAAAGAATTTCTCTCAAATGTATACCTGTGTGCCAAAGTAGACGTGAATTATTGCTGGTCCACACTCAGTTCTCAGAATGATTGTAAAATCATCACTGATACGTCAGCGCACATAGTTTAATGCATTTCAGAACAAAAATGGAGAAGCTGTGCGGGAGGTGGAGGCTTTGGAGGTGACAGGCTCTTGGATGCTTGTTGCTCTTTACTGGGAAAATCCAGAAAGACTGCATTTGAGATGAAATCTCTGGAGCTTTGGTCTTTTGCCACCTTGGCTTTCCCTTGCTGGGCTGTGATGATGTCATGGTGTCACTCCACACCCAGAATCTGTACTTACGTATTCTAGACACCAGTCAAATCGCAGGTTTATAAGTTTCCTTTGATTTACGCCATGGGGAAAGCAGTGACGATGAACTTGCCAAACGGATTCCTCTGTGCCACAAAAGGTGTCAGGGTCCAAGATGAGATAGGGCTTAGTTTACTCCTTGGCTCCGTGTTCTCCAGCCATAAACTAAACTGCAGTATTACTCCTGTTAGCTTTCATGGCGTGGTAATTCGGCATTTGTGATAGGGGCCCCATTGTACAACCTGATCTCCACCCCAAATTATTTACAGCATCAATAAATTGTACTTAATTATTGCAGAAAGGACAGGTACCTGCAAGAATAGACGTGGTTCTTGCGGACGCTCCTCCTGAAGAAGCCTTTGCAGCCGTCACAGCTGGATGCCCCATAGTGTTTGCCAGTTGCCCGGTCCCCGCAGATGGAGCAGAGGGAGCTGATGCCGTTGGTGAGCAGATTGGTGTTTGCTGATTCGGCTGTGATGGCCTCTGTGGGCAGAGAACAGGGGCCGTTAGACCCCTCTGTGATGGAAACTGGAATCAGCTGACATCAAGTTGCTTTTTTTTTAAGCAAAGCACACACTGACCCAACCCCCCCCCCCCCCCAACACGTGTGCACACACAGGGTGTGTTACTAGTGAAGCCTCCATGTTGATGGTCATGCTCTTCTCAACCTCAGCTTTGCTTCCAATATTGGCGTTTTCCTTTTCTTCAGGGAACAGAGAGATCTTAAGCTTCCTAACCCAACATGCTCATGAGAATTTAACAGTTCCTTACCTGGATGAGAGATATGTGCTTTAGAGGGATGGGGAGCCACCTCCCCAGTTAGACACCTGGAGAACATGGTTCAAAGCTGGTGCCCGCAGAAGAGAGTGGAAAGAACATTGTTAACTTGAATGAGTAGAAAGCAGAGAAGAGACAGCAGAGGCAGGAAGGATGAACTGCTTTGTGCACGTGACGGAGGTGTTGGAGATAAAAGGCTGCCCTTGAGAGCTCCTCTGCAGCTGGAAGAGAGAGAGAGCAGCTCCCACAGAGGTCACTGCAGTTCTCCTAAGCCTGGTTCCTGCTCTGAATTGCCCTCTGAAGAGGCCTATTGCTTTCCATTGGAAAGCACGAGAGGGGTGCAGGAACCTGCTAAATTAGGGACCTAAAATTAGGTCATATGAATGCCCTCTGTCATGTCCTCTGTTTGCACCCACTCATTTGGGGCAGGAATAGCTCTGCCCCTGCCTGGCCTGTGTATACACTGCTGAAAACTCCCCTTTAAACTTCTCCCTTGGCCTTAACCACCAGGCTCGCTGCCCTCTTAATCCTCCTAATTTGAGGCACAGCCAAGGGAAAAAAAAAAAGGAGGAAAAAAAAAAGACACTTGAGAAGATGCAGATGACGGTGTTTACATCTCGCTGAGAGGAGGAATGTTTGTGGAGACTGCCCTGACCTGGGCACTCACTGCAGGAAGGTTTTATGAATTTATTGCACCTCTGGGAGCGTGTTCTTCACTCCAGGGGAGCTGATCTTGTGCTACAGTGACCTCGGCAAAATCTCTGGGACAAGATGCATCCTGCCTCGCAGGAGAGACGGGCGGTGATAAGAAAAGGTCAGCTGCTGTTGTATTGAGCAATGACAAATCTTAGAGAGAATTACTCGAAGGGGAGGAATTGCCATCTGATCTGGACAGTCTAGAGAAAGTTTTCTAATGCATAATGCGTAAAAATAGCTTTGGGTAATCCACACACAACATGTATATATACAGAGACGGAGAGAGGTGGCTATTTTTGTACATGAATACACATCAAAAATTTACAGTGAAAATATTTGCCGTGCACTGAAAATTGTAATCAAAAGCCAGAAAAAAAAAAAAAAAAAGCCAATAAAACTTCAGTTTTTCAAAAACTGGAAAGTTTTTTAGCTAAGGCTAAAACTAAGACATTTTTAGCTAAGACTTCACAAATGCAAAGGTCAGACTTCCTTTCACCCCCTTAAAAGAACACTTTTTGATCTGTATTTCACCTTCTAATGTATGGATGAATAAATAAGTAGGTTGTAGCAAGATGGGAGCAACATGGCAAGAAAGAATGGCAACATCAAAACCATTCTTAGGTCATAATGACAGAAATTGAGTTTTACCTGTTCCTAAAATCCATGTAAGATGCTCCCAGCTCTGACATTTGTCACTACGTGACATTTGGGTCCTTTGGGAACATTGTCTGTGTCAGAGGTGCTTAATGGTAATTTAGATTGGTTTTTAGTGTTTTTTTACATTGATTCTTTGTTTTATTTTGCTTGATAACTCAGTATCAAATGAGCTGTACTGGAATATTCCTTCAAGTGTGACTGTACTGCTAAACATTTGTGCATCTGTTGCTCCATCTATTTTTCTGAAGGAAGGCATGACCATAAACAAATGCACCGAGTGTGCTGGATTCCATTTTAAAAATTGCACAACAAAAACAAAGATAAGAAGGCCAATTTTATGTTCTCTCCACTCGTGTTCTCTACTGACTTCAGAGGAATCAAGCCGAGGTCATACAGTTTGGGTCTCCAATGGACCCTTCATCCTTCAGGGGAATCCAGATTGCAAAATGCTCCTGATGCTGGAAAACATTGACTTACCAGAGAAGACTTTCTTCCCTTATGTGAGTGGGACATGTGAGGAGCTGCTTGCTGATATAAGGAAGAATCTGGCCTTAAACCAAGTATTACTGGAGGAAGGACCATCAGCACTGAGCATGTGAGGGCCCATGGAAGTTAGAAAACCCAATTTTGGGCTCACTTGTACCCATGAAAACACAGACAAGCCCATGGGCTACAGCTGAGTTGGGTGGCTCTATGTTAGGGCAGATACATAGCTAGAAGTTCAGTCACTGTTAGGCAGCCATGTGTCCTTCTCAGTTTGGTTGAACGTGAACAGAAATAAAAAAAAAAAAAAAAAAAAGAAAGAAAAGCCCTAAACCAGTGCACACATGTTAATTATGATGATAAATTTTGATTATGAAATCCTGTCAGCAACTAATGATGAGTTCCAAATGAGAATTAGCTCAGAGAAAAGCAAAGGCACAACCGGTATTGTGTGCATCAGAAGACTGTTTCAATGCAACTTCCAAACCTACTCAGTATTTGGGGAATGTCTGGGTTTTCCCTGGACTGATCACTGCTAGGAAAGGCAGAGGAAAGCCAGGATCCCTGCCAGCCCAGTTGCCTGCCTGTGAAATCAGCTGAAAACTGCAGACCATTTGCTTCAGCCCTGCCTGACACAAGGTGATAACCTGCTCGGAGCTTCATTTTTGACATGTTGTGCCTCTCTACTACAGGGGTTGCTACCTGCAGCTCAGCACCACATTGAGATGGTGCTTGAGGGCTGCTAGGATGGATCTGGTCAGAGTCCAGCTGGCTCACAACAACCAAAACAAGCTCACAACTGTCCTCACCACCCTGGACAGAGATGTTCAGTGACGTGTATTGGTTATAGATGCTCATCACTGTGGTATGACAGAACAGTCCCTAAGCTGTGCCACAGTGCCTCTGAAATCACCCCTGGAGAGACACAACTGATGACATCCTCCAAGAGGAGACCGTAACTCATCTTGACCTTGTATGAGTCCCAGGCTGAGCTGAAGACCCATGGTTGTAGCCAGACTTCTCACTAGGACTGTCCCAGACATTCACCAGCAGAAAAATCTGAATTTTCAACCGCCTTTTGTGAGTTATATATAAGCAGCGTGCAGATTGGGACTACAGCCCACCTAATGCTAATGAGACTATCCCAGCGGCTTCACCAGCTTGGCAGTCAACCATGCTCACGACTGAAATGCATAACAATTTTTGTTATCTACTGCGTCTGTGTGTAAGTTGTTACCTAACCAGGGCAGAAATGAAGATATCAAGTTTTGCAGTGATAGGAAATGACAGCGAGGATGGTATCAGTGAGGATGCTGCTGGAGAATAGTGTCTGGCTTCCATTCAGAGCTGGAGTTCTGCACGATACGTGACCGCTGCAGACCTCTTTGCTGCTTTTCCTCTCAGTTATGTCACTGGCTACAACTCTTCTAGATGCATACTGTGAGGGAGAATTACCTTGCGGTACTTTCCAGAATGGCGTTTGCTTTAATCTACCCAGAAATCCAAGCCAGTCTCGGTGCACACGATTTGCAGCTAACAAATCCCCAACTTGCATGTGCTGGGCTAGAATGCAAAGCGATCATAAACAAGGGCTTAGGGCGTGCACGTGCAGTCAAACTTGGTGGCCAAAGCTGGCATTGCAAAACCTGTGCGTACAAATGTAGGGCTGGACGGGGGCTAGCCCTGAAGCCCGGGCCCTGTGCAGGTCAGCCGCTTTCTACATCAGCTTTCAGCAAATAGAGGAGGAGTTTTAGAGATATAAAACATAGCTTTGATTTACTGTTCCCAGATCCTTCAGTAACAATGACGAAGAGGCCTGCCAGAAAGGCCAGAGCTCCTCGCAAGCACACAGGCAGCTGGAGGGATGGCCAGGCACTGTCAAAATACCCTTGATGGCTTTTTAATGGTCTGAATTGGGTCAGACCGTAGTGGGGCTAGGAATGGTGTTTCGCCAACGTTGTGCCAAAGTCCCAAGGATCAGTGTGGTGGTTGAGTGCCGAGACAGATGAACGAGCCCCACCATGGGAGACAGCGTTCACTGACGCTCGAATAAAGAATTAGTGCAATAATTCAATACTGCTTCATATTTTTTAAGCAAAATGACAACTCTGACAGGAGCGTGAGGAAATGGGTATTAACAGCACATAAAAACCAAGTGAGAATATGGCTTGTAATGCCAGCCATGGTAAAGGAAACAATTTTGTGCCGAAAGGGGAAAATTTCTGCAGTTACAACAGATATTTTCTAAAGGAAAGACGGGATTAGCATTGATTTTTGTTCATTTCCTTTTGCCATTCTTTCTATTTAAAACAGACAATTTTTTACACTCCTCCTCCACTCCCATAATGGGTTCTATTCTTTATTTTGAATTAGTCTCAAAATCTTTGACAAATTATGGGCTACTTAAAGGTGGGAAAACCAAAATACACATCTAGGCAAATCTCAAAACAATAGCAGCTTCCTGAAGCAGAAAGCTTAGCACCAGAAGTGCTCCACATCATTAATCAACCCAAAATTTTGATGAAATAATATTCCAAAGAAAGAAAGAGTTCGTTTCAACAAAGCATGACCTTATTTGAAAACATTCTAATTTTAACTTTTAAAATTGTTCATAATGTAAGAAACAGTCCTGAATCCATTAAGATAAATATTGCACCCCTTTCTGTTTGAGTTTATAGAGGGCAAAACTGCCAGTAGATTTAGGAAGGGAAATAATAGAGACAAATCTTGCATGATGGGAAAGACACAGCTTAAAACAATCCAGTATATTTTAAAAAATACCTAAAATGAGATTATTTCTTGATTCTAACGATTTAAAAAATAACTCTGGAACTACAGGGTATCTGTGTGAACTGTTATTTTGAGTTACCTATGGGAACTCAGCTGGTTAGCAATATATTTCCATGCATGGACATTTCAGTTCTTTTTTGAAGTTATTTTTACAAACTGTAGAAGAGGACACTTACCCAAGACAAACAAGCTAATTTCAAAACATCTAGTTCCTGAGAGAACTGGTTACTCATTAACAGCTAGGCAAATAACACAATACTGATCTAGATAAACTTCAGAAAAAACTCAACCTGTCAGTTCCACTGCATGAAACAGCAGAGAGCCCCAGACAGGTTTTGGTAGTTAATTTGCAAAATTGTATTGAATTTTGAGGAAATTTGTACCTCTCTAAAAAGTGAAAAATATCTTGGTGCTCAGCAGCTCACAGAAACATCTGTGTTAAATAACATTTCTGGAGTAGGAAGGCAGATGGAAACCTTTCTGCAAGAATAAGAAATAAGATCCAGTCTATTGGAGCTGGCAAAAAAAATATATTGCAAATCCTTTATTTGGGGACAGACAGAGATTTCTTCAAGTCAATTTTAAATTCAAATTTCTTTGGGCCTTTTAACTTTACTTGTCTCCTGATATCCTTCCGTGTCCCACAACAATAAGTTGAATCATCTTATACTGTAGACGATAGCCCTACTGAAACTCTGATTCCTTTTGATGAGACAATTAATGAGCGAACGTGAGACCCTGAAAATCCCATCTTAATTTCACTACGCTTCCTGACAAATTAAAAGAAATGCTGCCAAAACTCTCCAAAGGCGTTGCTAACATTGGAATCTCATTCAGTTACATGATTGGTTTCACGCTATAGGACTAAAATGTCCTTTCTTTTTTCACACAGTGAACAGTTAATTTCACAGAATAGTGTTGGCTTTATGTCAGAGTACTTTTGGCTACTCAAAACCTAAATATCGCGCAATATGCTTTATTTCTGTGAACAAAGCGGAAGTCTTTGCATGTAAACATGCCTTGCAGCCAAGTTCTTTGTGTGCTGTAAAGGCTTTCAGACCATCTCGGTAGCCAGAAAAAAATATAAAGCAAGTCATGATTTGGATATTGCTTCTCAGTCTAAGTACCTAGCAACAAGTTAAATAGGACACATGGTGTGTTGTCTGCGTAAGGGACAAATGCCATTTGAGATGGTATTTTTTTCCAAGGATTAAATGTGAACCTAAGTCATATATGGGAATGAAACACACATTTTAAGGAAGAAACATTGATAATAACCCCTCTCATAAGTCATACAGGGGGGCAAAGATACGGCATGCCATGAAGAGCTCTACCAACATTCGCAATATCTTGGGGGCTCTTCGGGACATGACACTCAGCTCACCAATGAAAAGAATAACTCAAAATAGGACTGGCAAGCGAAGGGGTCCCATTTCAGCCCAAACATAACTGCAGATGCCACACGAATTGACAGGTCAGCTGCTTAAACATTACCCCTTCCACCCTTTGCCCCACGCCTCCTACCTGCCTTTCCTAGGTGTTCAGTTTATAACAAAGGTAGTGGAGGTTATTCAAGAGGAAGCGAACAGAAATCTCACCGGTGTTACTGGGGAGCACCCGAAGGTTGTCGAATTCCAGCATGGTATAAGAAGAGTCCAAGGAGTCAACGTAATCTGGCATATCCATGTCCATGATGGACTGACAAAGCTTCATTATTACTTGTCAACAGCAAGGGAAGCGGCAAAAAACAGCCCTGCTGTCAATCACGGCCAAGGTTTCCTCCACAAAGAGAGACACCCCAGCCCTCGCAATGACAAATCATTACCCAGCTCTGCCCGCAGTCCCCTCCCCGTGCCAGGCGAGAAAGGATGGAAGCCGTTCCCTCTCGCGCACATAGTCCCCTCCCTTCCCGGGGTGCATCTGTGCTCTCTCGGTCCTGATAATATGATGTAGATAAGGCCTAGACTCAAATGACTTGGATTGCATCTTCGGGTCAATACAGCCTGTTTTATGGCTGTTCCTGAGCAAACGTTTTGAAAAGGGCTGCGGAGAGGTGTTCATGCACAGGCACCGCTCTTCCAGGGCGAAGCAGCGGTCACGTCAAACAACACCCGCGCCAAAGTCATCTTGCTCGGCTACCAGCCCACGGGAGAAGACCAAACTATGTTACTCGAAGGTGATGAAGACAATGAGTTGGTGCCACCACTGAAGACCATCAAGACAGGTCAGCATGGAGAACCCAAGGCATTGCCGTGAGACACCAACAGCGCTGCACGCTGGGTCACACCTTGAGTTACACCTGGAAGGGGAAAAAGAGGCTTCATTACAGCCATCTGCATGGTTTCACCCTGCCCCATAGGCAGAGGGGAGGTGACTTCTTCCACCCACCACCCGCTGTCCCTGTCACCTGTGTCTTTTTCCCTCCTGAACTCCAGGCAGCCCCAGTCTCCCAGAGCTCCCACTGAGAAAGAGCTCGGTTGTGGTTGCGAGTTGTCAGGGCAGAAGGTTTCAAGCGAAAGCAAATGATGAAAATGGAAAAGACTGGAAGGAACCGGGCAGACTCCCTTGCAGATGTGTGGTGTTGCATTTCACGCTGACCCATGCCTGGCTTTTCTGGGAAAGGCCCATATTATGGAAATACTGTTCCAGTTTTTCCCCACAGGACTGTGGGTTGGTTTTTTTTTTTTAATTTACCGAGTTTTGCACAGAAGTTCGGTCCTTGTTAAGACTCATGAGCTGTACTGCAAAAGACTGGAAGTAAGACACAGTCATGCAAAGCGACATAGCTTGAAGTGCTTGTTATATTCCTGGTTTTGTCTTCCAGGTACCTTCCCTGACATTACAGTACCCTCTCTGGTGACGTTGTTTTGTGTCAGAGGGCCTTTCCTTTCCATGAGCTGTTCTGTGAGATACAGTTCAACACCCTGTTGAATCTGGAGGAGAAGAAGAGTCTTGAGAAACAGGGAGATGTGTTGCCAGAAAAAGGAGCTTTGGCCAAAAGAAGAGGATAGCCAGACTGCCTGAACTCTCACTGAACCGAGGAATAGGGCGGCCCCATGTATCCCAGCCATCTCCAAATAACAAGAAATACGCCAAAACTGAGTTTTGAAATGTCTTAGATATACTCATTTTGATTTCATCCCCATTTTACTTTTTTTTTTTTTTTTTTTTAATGGATTTTTCCATATTCTGGAGACTTACAGTGGACATTGCAGTGACTTAACTCTAGATAGGCTTTTCCCCTATAAAGCCTGGGTGCAGTGACACTTAGCTTTATTTTCTTATCATTTCTGGGGCATAAAATAATTTCATGTGCCATAGATATTTTTTTTTCCTTCTTTCTTTTTTTAAGAACATGTTGCAACTAGTGGTGCACAAATGACTCCTTGGTTAGATAAGACATTATGTTTTTATCCTTGGACTATGCCCCCAGGCTTTCAGTAATGCCAGCATCAGCTAAGTTAGCATCTGATTAGTCATTCTTGCCTCTTACTCAATGTCAGTCTTGATTATGCCTATTAATCTGGCCCATTTTTTTGAACTGAGCTGTGGCCACAATCCCGCCTGACTCTCAGCACTCTGCTACTATGACAGCTAAGAGTTCTCACATTTCTACAGTTCCAGGGGGTTTTGTATGGGTTTCTCACCATTTAAATAGCCATATTGTTATTCACCATGTTTGGGGGCAGTTGTGGCCCAGAGAGAAGGAATCTGGGCTCCTGCCCTGATACTGTTGGCTTTAGAGATCCCTCGAAGTTCTCGGCCTCCCAGTCCGAAGTGAGGGTTAAGGATTATGTCCAAACAAAGCTGGGCTCGGACAATTTTCATCCTGGGAATGAGAAAAGGGTATTGGGAATGAGAAAAGGTTAAAGAGCAAATTTCATAGTTCAGGACCAGATTTCAACGTCACATCCATATTGATAATCAGGACTGACTTGTTATGGAAGGTGGTGTTGGAGTGAAACTATGTGGCCTTTCTACATTTTTGAAGCAGATGTCGGTGCCCTGTTCCCAACCACTCCGGCACAAAAGCAGCCCCGAAGAGTACTGAAACTTTGTTGAGGGTTGAACAGGTTCTTCTTTTTCCTCTCCCTGTTTTCTTACATCACTTTCTGAGTCACAGCTGCCATTCAGCTGTGATTTATTTAAGGCTGGGACTGAGTTTTATTAACATCAGGAGAAATCTAACTCACTTTGTGGTGAAGAGTTCTGAGTAGATGTTAGGTCATCATGGCCATGAAGATGATACCTGTCCCAGTGAACAGCCAGAAATCTCTAGCTGGTTTCTTCATCACCTTACAGTGTTTTAACCTGACAGAGCGTAGTTGACCACAATGTATGGCATACAGAGATAACGGCGTTTTTTGCAAAACACTTTGCTGGTTTTCCAGTGAGGGGATGGGACTGGGGGCATCTTTCCTTTCCTTGGGTGCTCACCTGCGCAAGCACCTTAGGTGTATAGAGAACCAGGGGCAACACCAGATGGTATAACACAGCCTTCCCAGTTTGCAAATTGATGTCAATCCTCCATATGGACATAAGCCTCTTTTTAATATGTTTTCCATTTGTTCCTTTTTTGACTCAGCAAGGCTGGATATAGCTGGAGGGTGCAGGGGAAAGGGGAGAAGGGAGAAAAAAACAGAACTATGTTTAATAAAAATAGTATGAATGTTCAAAGATAGTGCTCTGGGAATGAATCAATACGGTTTCTCATATGTACTGCAGAGAGGACGGAGGGCAGGCTCTGCCGAACATATGGTCCCAATAAGACAACAGGCTCATTCCTAGAAATAAAATTCAAATGCTTTTGGGAATGTTTGTTAGACAAGATGAAGTGGAGAAAAGATAAGAACTCTTTGATTAATTAAGAGAGAACACAAAGTACCCTGAGTGAGCCATCCGAAACAACATTTCTTTGGCGAGGTAAGTGGTGAGAGAAGAGGTTTGCAAGCTATGGCAGCTGCACATCGATCTCTGGAGCCTGGTTTTTCGAGGAAAGTAACTCTGTGCTGCGTATGGGGAGAGGTCTCTGAGACACTAAAACCTAACAAAAGACTTGTTGCTATGCAAAACCATGAGGCAGACTTAAGCTGCTAACTGTTTTTGGCACAGAAGTTTTCTTCTTTTATTCTTAGTGGCACGTTTTGTAGCCCTACCACTGTTTTGAAGATTTTCTCCATCTGAAATGCAGCAATAATTATACTCTTTCGTGAACTTGCAGGGATTAGTGAGCGTAAATCCACCAATGTTCAGGTGGTTCTCAGGTATCAGAGGCAATGGTAGCCATAAAATCACCTGCTTGGAGAGAGGGCATCTAGATAAAAATGATAATTGAAAGACAGAAGCCAGTAAGGCCTTTTTTCTGAGTAAAGTATAATTAAAAACAGTATGCTTCTGAGTTTATAAGCAGTGTGAAATCATATCATTAGCATATAATTACAATGGCAGACATGACAGATTTATCTAGACCAGATGCCTATTAAGTCAGTTCCCTCCTTTCATGGCTGCAGTTTCTTATGGTATATATCACTGAGTGATATTTTTGGTACAGTTAGCAGCAAAATCTCTTTTCATTTTCAGGTATTTCTTAGTACATGAACATCACATTTACACAGTGCTGTGACTTTCACTGTACAGTGAGGGGCTGCTTGTTCTTCCAGCTGTTATCTCCTAAAGTAATTTTGTCTGTGTAGTGATTATTCCTAAAATAAAAATAGTTCAAGAAATTTCTTGGGTAGCATCTTTTTTTTTTTTTTTTTTTTTTTTTTTTTTTTTTTTTTCCAAAAAGCGTCAGGCCAATTACTTTACTGTGGTTTAAACTTACTGTGTGTTTAAAAAGCAGGACAGCCACGCAGGTACCCATTAGAAGCACCACTGTCACGGCAGCCTAAGCTGAAGTTCACAGGACTGATTGTGGAGGATGCTGGTGAGGTTTAAGGCTGACAGGCAGCGTCCTGTGGTGCTGGGCACAGCCATATGGACCACCATCGGTTCCCGACTCATCCACTCTCTGAATAGGTGGAAAAAAATTACTCCATTAGTGATGTCAAAGCTGAACAATTTATTTCTTCCAGTGCTGTGGAAGAGCTCGGTGAAAAAGGAAAGGGGAAAGAGATGTAGCTCCAATCTTAACCCCTGCTTGCTTCTCTACAGTTCCCAAAAGACCCCTTCATCCCCAGCTAATTCCCATTAAAGTTAATGGCAACTGACCAAGAAACAACACGTCCTCCTCAAAAGAAAGGTTAGACAAAATCCTCAACGCATCTTGTGTTTGGCTTGGTGGCAGTTTTGCATTAACTCTTGTTTCATGCCCTGCTGGAAACCCATCTGTCAGCAGCTTTGCCTCGAAGACCTCCAGGCACGACAGAGATCCTTCAGAGTCCAAATCCAACAAATCTGGGGTTGTTTGGACATACCAAATTTCTGGAGTAGCCATGAGTCACACCCTGAGTGGTGAACTAGATCTGAATGAGGACATAGGCTTTTCTCCACAATGACTTGACAGCATCTCCAGCAGGGGTAGCATTAACTATACAGCCTTCTTCAAGTCCCCATGATGGACAATGACGTGATGGACATGGGGTGACATCACCCATCATGCAGGAGGATGGAGAGGGAAAATGCAAAAGACAGGAGAATCAGGACTTTCACCTCCTTTCTTTCCAGACAAACTTATTTTGATTTACTGCTGCCAAACGTATTTATTCAGCATTTACTCATTTTGCTTTTAGATTGATTAGATTCAATCTTCCCTAGCAACCCTTTTGGGGAAAATAGAAAGTTAAGCAAGATCCAATCCCTATGCTGAAAAAATACCTTTAGGACGATTTTAAAAACAAACAAAGAAAGAAAACCCCACACCAAAAAACTTTTTCCACCAAGTTTGAACAATGGATTCTAGTCTTTACAAATTGTCAAGCACAAATCACACCAAGGCCCTACTGCCGGCAACGACTTCAGGTTGGTTAAGTCATGAAATTCCCAGTTACTTCACTGATGTACTGACTGTTCAGCACAGACACATCCTGAATTGAATTTGGAGAATAAATCTAAGATGTTTTACATTCTTCTGATGACCAAAGGTGAACTTGATGGCTTGTTCTTTCTGAGTTCATATAACTTTCGTTCTTGGCTACGGTGCATTTGGCCAAGGCCAGAATTTCAGAAGCACTAAGTGCTCATTTAGGTTTCTAAAAACAGCCTGAATTTCAGATCTGTTGAGAAATGGGAGTTCCCACTGGGAATAACAACTGGATTTGCAAAGATATATTCATGTAGCCACAGGTCACTGGTGTTTTAGAAATAAATCCTCTTTTTTTTGGACACCTGAGTTACATCTGAGCAAAACCTCATTTCCCAGGCTACATGGGGTCTGCTGGAGTCCAATGCCCTTTGCAAACCTGTCCCTGCTGGCAAATGCTTCATAGCAAACACCTGATGCCTGCATGCACCAGTTTGAATCTCTTCTTTGTTTTCCAAAAGCAGGAGTAAGTTCTCAGAAAGAGGAAATGCCTGCAATATTTTTGAAACGGCATGTTTTTCCTCACATCAACAAATACCTCTATCAGTGGGTATTCCTTGGGGATATTTCAGAGGACTTCTTGTATCTTTTCCTTTCTTGAAAGAGATCAGCTGTTCAACACTTGAAATACTTAGGAAAAAAGGGAACAAACTTCATTGAATATTTTTTGGGGAAAAGAATATTGTTGGTTTCAAAGCAGTTTCTCATTTGTAAGTAAACTTTGAAAGTCACAGAAGAGAGGGAAATGAAAATATTTAGTAACAAAATAAAAAGTGCAGAAAGGACAGAAACAAAACATTTTGCTTCTTATTTTTGTTTGCAAACAGCAGTCATGGTACCAGCTTCTGACTTAAATTTGAGACCCTTAGCAACTTGCTTTCTGCTCAGTGCATGTAGCTGAGATTTCAAAAGTCATCATCAGCTTTATTTTACCTTGTATAACTAAGAGGAAAGTTATGTCCCAGGTAGAAAAATGGACACATTTGGGGGAACAACATGTTTTGTCTAAAAAGATAAGCGTTTCAGAACAGATCATATCTGTCACCATCAACTCATGAAAGCATTAACACGTTTGTGAAACTCCAGCTCACTCACCAACATTAACATGTAACTTACTTCAACGAACTTATTTCAGTGTCTCACAGGTGAGACTTTTCGCAATATTTCACTCTCTGGCAGGGAAATGCTCTGTTTCTCCTTGTTTCCTACAAAAATGACATCCACTTCTTTTCCATGTCTTTCCTAGGCTGGGCTTACATGGGAAAATGCAGACTCAAATAATCACAAGAGTTTGGACCAAGCTCTGCTCTGTCTTAGACCAATCCAGCCCAAACTCCTTCAAACTGTCAACATATTCAACACTAAATAGAAAGCCAAAACCACACATTGGAGCATGCTATCGGAGAACTAAAACCTATGAAGAAAAACAAAGGAGCCTTCTAGTCCTTCCCTCATTCACGTGTTTCATTGCCCTTGGGATGAGATGTTCCTCACATGCTAGTCCAGATTTATGCCAGTCAGAAAAAAAAACAGGGTGGCAGCAGACCACCTGCCCCAGATCACCATCTACCGCACCAAGCATCTCTGTTCTCCTAATTTTCACCATCCCAGATTAAGCCTTCATATCTGCATTGGAAACATCAGTATCTCTGCAGCCGCTAAAGGAAAATTTTCATGTCATAGGATCATAAATAAATAGAATTATTTAGGTTGGAAAAGACCTTTAACATCATCGAGTCCAATCATTAGCTTAGCACGGCCGAGTCCAGCACTAAACCAAGTCACTAAGCACCACATCTACATGTCTTAAATACCTTCAGGGACAGCGACTCAACCACTTCCCTGGGCAGCCTGATCCAATGCTTGATAACCCTTTCAGTGAATAAATTTTCTCCTAATATTCACTCTAAACCTCCCCTGGCACAACTTGAGGCCATTTCCTCTCATCCTTTGTCCAGAGGATAATTCATCCCATACTAAGACAGGTCTCCAAGGGACCAGGAATGAATTGCATGGCGATGCAAATCTCTCGGAACAGAGCACATGGGGACCGTAGGTGACTTACACTCAACCTGCCATTTTTTTGGAAGACAAAGTCACATCAGATGCATTCCCTCTGCTGACAGAGACAATGACACACAAAGCCATCAAGAATTAGGCTAGATTCCTTGGCTAAAGGACGTTGGCCTCTGACTAAAGCAAATACCCTAGCCTGAACCAGGGCTGGCAGCGGGAGAGGAGCGAGGAGCCAGGGAGAGGGGAGCAGCATTACCTCACACACTGCTGCTTGGAGTAGGCATGGGACTCATCTGGAGCACTCTGACTGTGGGTGAGTTTTTGGCTTTTCTTGCTGAAAACGACATGCCATTAGTCAGGAGTAACCAACCTTGAAAAGTGTATTTGCTATGACTCCCATCTCCCCGGCGAATGACATTCCTGCCGCTTCGAGCTTTTTCGGTTGCAGTGTTGACACTTCTTCAGATCTGTCATTAACTCAGCTGAAGAGAAAACAGAAACACTATTCAGGACTCAGATCCAACGTGGGAGGCTAGGAGTGCAAATTCTCACTTCACACTGAAAGCACGATGAGTGTTTTATGTTGTTGTTGTTCTTTCTATTTTAGGGGATGCCTTTATTATTCTATAAGTCCTTTTCTGTCATATAAAGCACCCTTTTTAAGGTGTTCTTCTATCAAATTCATGCTCCTATATCTTAAAATGTAATCTCCCAAATTCACAAAAATTAACCTAGGAAGTAGAGTCCGGCTTGTATCTTAAAAATTGCTAATTCTGGGTCTAAAAGCATTTACCTTGTTCCTTGGTTTTCTTTTGTATTTTAAGACTTCTGTGATGGAATCTAGATACAGCTTTGCCGCTACGAGGATTCAAATTTCACTAAAATCCACCTTTTCCGGTTGTAAGCTTTTTGTAAGCCATTCTCCTCTGTATCTTCACACTATATTTTCATTACACAAGATAAACCAACAGGTTTCGGCTCTGCTCTGGAGAAGCATCAAGAATGAGTTGACCTTTGGCTGTGATCATATGAATCGTCATCTGTGCTACAGTAAACGGAGGAACCGAAAGCCAAGTTCCTACCAGGGAAATCATGCAACGCTTTGTTGGGTAGTTTCAGTTTTTGTTCTTGTCCCCTAGATTTTCTAGCTTTGCCATTCTTCAGATAAATTAATAGTTTAGGACAAATTTGTTCAGGACAAATATGGAGTTCCTCCAAATTACTCCTTTCAGTGTCTTCTAAGTAAACTAAGTGCAAATATAAAAAGCTCAGAAAGGATAAAGACTTACTAGTTAAAAAAAAACCCAAAACAACAAGTCAAGTCCACTTCAGCTGCAATAATCTGTTACACATTTGCAAGTCTGATCTTGCAGCTCTTGTACACACACAGAGATCTTGTTGGAGCTCGGTGTTGGGGTAAGAAGGAAAGTTCTTCAGCCAACATGTTTTGAGCGCTCTGGAGAAAATCCTTCCATTTATGCCTGGGACTGGAAAGCTGAAACAGGCATAAACCTAAAGAAATATTGATTTTTTTTTTAATGGCAGATTATCTGAAATGGTTATGGTATCAAAATTAATGAGGTTTTGGGGAAAACATCTGGGAGTCTTAATGAATATCATCAAAGGCCTGTCAAAAAGAAAAATGAGAAAATCAGTAGGAAATGATAGTTTAATCTAGAGAGCTGAGGCACAGGAACAGCCCCTGTTTAATCTGGTTTTAAAATAGGAGATGAGAAAACCCAGGAGTTCCTAGGAATCACTGCCTGTCTCTGTTCTACCGCTATGTATCCAGGAGTAGTCATTCCAAAACATCGATCTCAGCTAGACGCTGAAAGATAGAAAATTAGAACCATCAGCAAATATCTAGTCCAGCACTGTCATTTCGTAGCTTATCCTGTACTTCTTTCATGAACCAAAGCTCCAGTTAACATTAATGGCACTCCAGTCTTTGTGAAGGAGGGAAACGCTGGTGTTGGTTGGGGTGCATATTTGTACCCTCACACTCTAGTGTACTCACAAGCTATCAATCTTACATCCCATGGGGACTTTTCCTTTTTTTCTTATTTCTAGCAGGCTTATCTTTTAAAAATGTCTCAGTGACCATGAAGGAATCTGATATAACGTAGTGATTCAACAATGCCCATAAACCAAGAAGTGCTTGTTCATCAAAATCAATGAATACCAGATGTATCTTACGCAGTTCCTGGAGTTTCAGGATTACTGTACTCGTCTATAGGTGGATATATTCTGCCTTCCTCATCCAAAATGAGAAGTTATGTCAAAAGTATTTGGAGCAAATTCAGACAGATTTTTCTTTCTAAAAGATTCTCCCACAAAGAAGTGGTAAGTAGACATATTGACATGTTGGAAAGATGCTTTTTATGACTTCAAAATGGAGAAATTATTGTAAATATCAAGCTATATTTTCCCCATAATATCCATTTTTGAACACTTCAGTCTCTCCTGGACTGCCTTACTCATAATTGCTGCTCTCTCAGACTAGTGGGTATAGTAAAAGAAAGCGACTGTTTACCGAGTGACAAATACACACATATACAAAACTCCTCGTTTCACAGATGTTTTCAGGAAGCTATAACCCCTGATAAATCTTTGCAGACCACTGAGATGAATAATATTTGTGCATACATTTTTGAGGCTACCAAACTGAAGAGGTATTTGTGGCTGCGGGCTTTGCCACTCACATGGAAAAGTATGTTTTCCTTATATCCATCATACCGGCTATATTTTGCACATCTGTCTTTAATTAGACCGATTTCATATCTTAAAGAGTACGTGACATCAAATGAATCATTTAGAAATTGGAGTTAACCAGCAAATGACACAGTTCTCTTTTGTTCATTCATGAGTTGCCACGGTGTCAAAATTCCCTCAAAACAGAGTTTTTAGCAAATCTGAACCCAAATGTGTAGTAAATGTCACAGTCTCAGGGACAGATCTGGCATGCATTTTTATGCCATATACCAACTTACATGACCGGTGGTTATACAGTGGTTTTATTAGGGCATAGCACTGAAATCAGGAGGGGTTTGCCAATTGTAATCTGTTCCACTTAGCTCAGTAGAACTACATGGATTCAAAAGGTATTAGGATATAGCCTAAATCTAAAGGGAGGCACTAGCTGACAAGCTGCAAAACAAAAATCTTCCTTTTATCAACATGACCTCATGGATCTGAAGCAAGTTTCTCCATCACCTGCTTCTCAGCCCGATGCCAGTCCTCTGACAAGCTAGATCCTTCCCAGCCTGGAGACCTGAGCCCATTCAGAGGTACACACTTACCATAACGTGTCTGATAGATCTGGGAGGCAGTTTGAGAAGGGTGCAACAACGGAGGAAGCTCATCTCTGTTCTTCATAGATCTGTTTGGAAAGGAATTTTTTTTATTACTGGAATGAATATGACCACAGTGATTTAGGTTGAACGAAACATGGAACATCCCGCAGCACCCTCCAGCCAGTTCTCTGGCTCCAAAGTGACCATCTGCAAGCTCCCAGATGCCGAAGTCATTCTCACCCTGCATCACTGCGTGATCATTTGCCTTTGCCTACAAGTAACAGTGGAGGAAAAAAAGATGTCTCGTGCCAAACTTGAGTTTCGGAACACCAACAATATTTTGGAAAACGTCTCTGACAACGTTGCAGTCCGTCCTGCTAAGCAGTGAATAGCAGGAAACAAAAAACACACTCCTATTTTTTCTGCTTTCCTCTTCTCCCCCTCCCCAGCTTTGGTCGTGCATTTGCCTACTTTAATAAAAATTTCCTAGAAAGCTCAGCACTTGCTTACCTTGACAGTCAGGGCAGTTATCCTTTGGTTGTTGGTAGTTCTGCTTGTGCAATGGTAAGTCTGGGGGAAAAATCCCACCAGTCACACAGAAACGGTGTCACTGATTTACCTGATTTACCTGCTGTAAATCAGAGGAAAAAAGAGAGGAGGGGGAGGAAAGGCAGTGGTATTTACAATGTCTTTTGAGAGAGAAAAGAGAGACTATATACCATGTTGCAGAATTAGGATTTTGTAATGTTTTGAGAATTAGCTACTAGTTTATATATATGTGTGTGTCTATATTGCATATTATACATAATACATACAATGTGTATATATAGTATATAATATATATGATATGTATATTATAGATGTATCTAAACACACACATGGGATATAAAAGTTGTCTTACCCATCCTTGCTTTGCCTACTACCTTATCTGGTGGCTCAGGGCAGAAGGGACAGGGGAGCCCCTCCTTGCCCTGTCCTGGGTTTACTCTGTGGCCACCAAACTCAGTGACAAGCTGGCACATCTGTCATTTTATTTTCTACCAAACCTGCATCGATCCTGCCTCCTCACGTTACGTAAAATTTTGAAAGAGTGAAGGAAACCTTTAACAGAGGAAAAAGTAATGAAAGATAAAAGGAAGGTCTTTACCAGCTCCAGTAATAATTACTTTCAGGAGCCCATGCATAAGGAGACAGAGAGGCAGCATCTGCACTAACGGGATGATCTGGGGGGGCATATTTGTTAATGCTAATTTGTTAAGCTGAAGTGCAATACCAGATAATGCACTCAAACTCCCAGCACGACAACTACTTTTCCACTGCCATGTGAAATAACCTCATCTCTGTCTTTCTGTTTGTTTGGGTATTTTTCCCCAGATATTTCAGAAGGAGAAGAGTGAAACCAGCCTTAAATCCTGGAGGAGCTCTCAAACCCAAGCTTCGTTTCTGATTTCAGTTATGTTTAGAGCATAACATGGGTTTGTTATTCTGTGGTCCCTTGCTGAAATAGGTCAGTGTGGCCTCCCCAGTTAAAAGATGCCTGCCAATTATACTTTGCTCCAGGCCAAAATTCTGCATAAAAACACCAATGAAATATTAGCACAGGGAAAAGGATTTTAATGCTCTTATTTATATTCTAGCAGCACTTAGGGGATGGATGCTTGTATACCAAGTGCTGTTCAGAAATGCAGTAAGAAACAGTCCCTGCTTATAATAAACAAAGTAGATAAGAGGTAGAAAGGAAAACTGAAGCGTGAAAACAGAGGCCAGATCTTCTCAATCCCAGATGCATGTCTCTCCCACCAGATCCTGCCACTGCATTGTGACACGCACCCAAATGCAGATCTCAATGTGGGAGAGAGTTTAATCATGCATCTAATTGTTTTAATTTAAAGAGGCACCAAGAAGCTGATCCACAGTGCTGTTTCCTTTATGCAAAACAAGAGAGACCGTGGCAATTACTG
Source organism: Leptosomus discolor (assembly GCF_034619465.1). Lineage (NCBI taxonomy): Eukaryota > Metazoa > Chordata > Aves > Leptosomiformes > Leptosomidae > Leptosomus > Leptosomus discolor. Next base: position 58,301,633 of record NC_141398.1, on the reverse strand, counting down.
GAAATTATTTATCAACATCTGACGAGCTGAGAGACTAACCATGAACTTAGAGTGAAATGCCACGACCATGGACTGAAATCAGTCTGTTTTGGCCAGAATGTCATTGGTGCTTATGCAAGGTACATATAAAAGAAGATAACTTTCACTCTAGGATTCCGTTTTCCCAATTTTATAAAACAGGTCATCTCATCTTTCTCCACGACATCTCTGGCACTGCTGCTTGCCTTCAGTTAAGACTTTCTAACTCACTTTGGCCCCCATGAATAACCAGCCTGATAACAATAAGCAATTTATACTCCATAGCTGAAATATGCTGTTTGTGCACGTAGGTTTTTGGCCCATTTTTCTCCTTAGAAGAATATGAAACACTAATTACATTCTTTTCTTTTTTTTTTTCCAGGAGAGTTGATAGAAACACATCCAAAAGGCGCGTTTCCCTAGGCAATAGCCTGCTTTGATAAATTCTTATTGCACTGGAAATATTTGCATTTTAATGTGTAAAACAGAGATTAGGCAAAAAGAGCTCTAATATTGCTTGAGCACTTCCTGCCAAGCAACAATTTCATTGTACTTTAAATTAAAGAAAGTGCAATTCGTTAGTTTTTGTCGTACTAAAGGAGGCTGGATACATTTCTTCACTAAATGAAGTTATTTCGGTTGTGTACTGGCATAACTGATAGATGAGTTTAGTTCAAGACACTAAGAAACCAACCAACGTTTGCTGTTTGCACAGTAGCTGACACTGACATGCATTGCGAAACCCCACACTTCTGCTCAAGTATATTTAGTCATGGAATCATAGAGTCATGGAATGGGTTGGGTTGGAAGGGACCGTAAAGATCACCTCATTCCAGCCCCCTGCCATGGGCAGGGACACCTCCCACCAGACCAGGTTGCTCCCAGCCCCATCCAGCCTGGCCTTGAGCACTGCCAGGGAGGGGGCAGCCACAGCTTCTCTGGGCAGCCTGTGCCAGGGCCTCACCGCCCTCACAGGGAAGAATTTCCTCCTGATATCTCATCTAAATCTCCCCCCTTTCAGTTTGAAACTGTTACCCCTTGTCCTGTCAGTGCCCTCCCTGATCCAGAGTCCCTCCCCACCTTTCCTGTAGCCCCCTTTCAGCACTGCAAGGCCGCTGTAAGGTCTCCCCGGAGCCTTCTCTTCTCCAGGCTGAACACCCCCAACTCTCCCAGCCTGTCCTCACAGGGGAGGTGCTCCAGCCCCCTGAGCATCTTCGTGGCCTCCTCTGGACCCGCTTGAGCAGGTCCGTGACTTTCCTTCACTTTTCCCCCACAGCTGGACGCAGCACTGCAGGTGGGGTCTCACCAGAACGCAGTAGAGGAGGGAGAATCACCTCCCTTGAGCTCCTGGCCACGTTGCTCTTGATGCAGCCCAGGATGCGACTGGCTTTCTTTTTACAGAAATCTAGTCTAATCCCTGCTTGAGAAACAAATCCCAGACAACAGCAATAATGATGAGGGGCTTTCAGAGAAAGAAATGCTAACTCAGCCAAGACCACAAGTTGGATAAATTAAATAGTGAATTCCACACCTTCAAAAATTATTTTTATGCCTATGCTCTGTTATCAGTTAGATCCCTGTACATTGTGATAACCTACAGACAACTAGATTCAGGCTGCTGGCTAGCTTGCCCCAGCGAGAAATCACCCTAACTAGGGGAAAACCATTCGCTTAACTACATGGATGTAAATCTACAACAGCACTACTAAAGCCAGCTCACCTAAAGCAGGGTGATTCTGGATTTATCACAGTTCCGAACAGAATCCAACCCAATTAAATCCATCCGGAGCATAAAGAAATCATGCTTGTAATCATACATGAGGCAGGCACAAAAAGGCGTGCAAAGTGCAGCAGTTACATTTCATTCGCTATTAGTTTTCACGAGCAAAAGGACACTCAGCATCAGCCACGGCTGCCCTGAAGCGCTGCTGAACATGGTAACCTTTCCTGGTGCAAACAGAGACTTTACAAAACGTTGCACACCAGATATCAGCTTGGCCTGGCTAATTTAACAAAATCCACTTTGAGCAACTTGATCAAACAGGAAAAGGTGGATCCGATGCTCAGACTTTCCTCTTACTCAAGATGGCAGCAGAGATATTATGAGTCACTTAGCAGAGCTGGCTCCTGGATTTATTTTCTGCACTTCTAACAGGACCGTAGTCGAGTCACTGGAAACAGATTAGTTTTGGATTGGAACAAGGCAGGATCTAATAGAAAATAAAACAAGAGAGTCAGGAGATGTTTCCGGATGTTACTTACTGTGTCCTGTTGCTCCTGGCCATCTCCACTTCTTTCCACAGAGGAACACATGATGTTTGCACAGCCTTATTAGAGAAATGACTTGTCTCCAGGTTGCAATATCAGAGAGACAAACCGGAGGAGTATCCTGGAAAAGAAGAAATGGATGATGTGAAACAGATGTTTTCCTTTAATTGCTTACTGCAGATGCATCCCAGTTACTAATCCACCTGCTATCTTCCCATAGGGATAATTACTCACCCTGTGATCCCGGCCAACCGCATTTATGTTTTCCAGGCCTCATTATACCCATCTCCACCTTGCCCAACAATACGCACCGAAGTGCTGCAGAAGTGTGTCGGTTTTATAAACAGCTATATCTTTCTGCACCTCTGCGTACAGTTAGGAAGCTTTTCCTAGCTTTCCTCATGTCATCTTTCAAAAGTAAAGCCTCTCATACAGCCCTTTCCCCAAGGCATTGCACCTGGTTGGACCTTTTGGGTTCACGAAGTTTTCAAAAAAACCGAAAAGGTCTCTAATCCTAAGTGAAGTGTCAGTAAATGCAGGCATTTTCAATGTGGTTTCTTGTATACATAGATTTGTGTGGCAAGTAGGGTTTTCCAGAGAACCTGCAGATGTTAATTAAAAATAATGGTGGCATCAGCATGGTATATGGGAGAGCAGAGCTTACATGTCACAGCAGTAAATAGTTCATGTCTGAAATCCCTGTTTCTTCTAAGACCACTTTTGTCACAACAACTGATCAGAAAGGCACAGTGAAGGTTTATGAATATCCAGGTTAAGTTAAGGCTGTTTTTTTTAAATTTGTTCATATGTTGCTATTCTAAAAGACATTTAGCACAACGCAATGGCCAATGTTTACCTATCATTTTCCCCAGACATTTCAAGACTTACAGTTATTCTGGTCAGTGAGGACAGAAGCACTTGGCAGTGAGTTCTGATTGTGCTTAACACATAATTAACAGTTAAAACCAGCTAATCGAGTCAAGAACAACATAAGCTTCGAGGCGTCTCTGGTTGTCACCTATACCAAGCCACCCCTGGATGCAGGAGCAGCTCATGTCTCCAATGCTCCAACTGTGGGACTGGCTGTCCTGCTCACTGCCGAGGAAATTTGGCTTTGGTGGAGTGGCTGGTGGGCAAGTGATGGGAACTGAGTAATTGTCATTGACTGAACATGATAGGACTGGAAAAAGAATGTGACCTGAGGTACAAGCTTTGTTATGGTCCTCATTAACGCAGCCTTCATCTTTTCTTTTCAAGGGAGCTACTTATTTCTGTGCCTCAAGCAAAAGCCAGAGCCAGCTGGAGATAATTTAGTCCTACTTCACTAATGTTGATGTCTCTGGATTTAATATTGGCTTTTCTGGAACCCTACTATGACTCTTTGGCTTGGCAAGGTGGCTCAGGTAGTTATCCTGAGCATAATATTTTGTTAACCAACCGGCTGCAGATCTATTTCAAATATGAAACAGGAATCTGGTCATCCAGGACTAACAAACCTCCTCAAGCTCTTCCACTGCTTGATGCTCAGCAGCCCCCAGCTCTGGGGAACGTCTTCAAAAGCCTTTCAGTGAGCAGCTTAACTAATGCCTGCTGGAGAAACGTACAAAAGCAAAACGAAGTCTTCAGAGAGAAAATCTGTTGGCTGAAGAGATGGGTGGATGCTGTGGGGAACAGTGGAGAAGGAGCTGCAGAGAGCAGGGGTGTGCGTTGAGCTCAATCAACGGAGGTCATCACGAATTTTGCTCAGCAGAAGCGACATCAGGATTCAGCCAGCCCAAAACCCACTGTTGTCCCCATGCCTTGTGTTTCCCCAGCGCCCCTGGGGGCCTGTGAATACCTGATTCAAAGGACCTAAGCAATGGCCTAAGGAGAAGCTGGGGGAAAGCCCAGATGCAGCAAGTCTTAAGAAGAACAGACAATAAAAAGCCAAGGCACACCATGACAGCCTTTGTTCACGCTGTCGTGCCTGGGGACAGGCATGAAGCCACGAGTTGACATCCCTGCCAAACCAGAAAGCCAGAGTGAGAATAAAACAACGTCCCGAGCAAGAGCGCTCAGGCAATATTTTACCTGCACTGTTGCCCATCGGCACTATCCGGGGATGGTGTCAGCCTTGTGTTGCTTGCTGTTCCTCACGTGGAGGATAAGTTGGTACAAAAGGACATCAGTGATGGAAAGGAGATACTAAGTGTGTCCTCATCAGTTTTACACAGACCATCGGTGCTATCAGAGGACCAGGACGAAGGAGGAGCATACAGACATGGTGATTCAGAGCCTGTAGAAACCAAGCCCCTGTAAGCTTACAGTAGCCTCAGCTTGACCTAACAGCAGCTAGACTGCCCTCAAATGTGTTCAGCAGAAAAGACAAATTTAGTGTATCTTTTTGTTTTCATTTCAAACAGTTCAACTCCAATTTGGTGCCTGACTTACACACAGGTCTGGTGAGAAATGCCGGTGTGATATATATCACAAATTGGGATTTTTTTTAATCAAGCTTCTCGAAATCTCACCTGTTGTATCAGTGGCTGTTATTACACCCACTTACTTACATAGGTAGCTGCAGTCCCATTACTTGCCAGTGGTGTGGAAAAGCCCTGGACATAACCCAGCAGTTTTGATGTCTGCAGTAACTGTGTCTTCATGGGGAAAAATTAGCTACAATACTTGAGAGAAAAGAAATAAAACCATTATGAAAACCTATCTAATTGAATTAAATGAAATTAGCCTTTCAAACTGCCCGTTCTGTAAATAACCTTATCTTCATGTTTACTGACTATTTGACAGAAGTCTGAATTATCCCAAATTTTATCAGAATAAATCAACTAAACAAAAAATCCCTTCTAAAAAGGACATACATACTTAATAACCATCTGGAATACATTATTCCTTTCCAAGTAGCATTGTTGATACTGAAAGTGTTGTAACAATATCCTTTTCTAATGTGGTTCTGCTGTGGCTCCATCCATAATAAAACTAGTTGATGCCAAAGAATCCACTTAGCATGACAAGATCCTCAAAACCTGGATTATTTGTGTAAGATTCTCATTTGACATTCTGAGCTTCATGGTCTGATGAAACTTTTTTATGATATTTTTAAAGGAGACCGAAGAATGAGCATCATCTAATCTGGGGAAATGCTTTTGCTGAACCATACACCCTCCAAATTCTTGTAAATCCTAAACCCCACTAAGCAGAGATGGAGATCAAAAATGAGGAAAACCTTCCCTGTTTCCTGCCTTGCAAAGCCTAAAATAACCATACCTTTTGTATTTTCTTGTGTATTCAGACAGCTCTGCAGTATGGCTGCATTCAAAGTTTACCTGGATACTACAGAAAAAGTGTAATATACACCTCTCATGGACGAATGCCACTCAAAGTACAACACATGTACACCAAGATACTCAGAAAAGTCTAATAATTTGGAGGGCTCAAACAGAGGCAGCTGAAACAAAAGTACCCAGCAGAAAGAACTGAACACTCACCATTTTTTAGCTCAAGTAAAACAAAGAGTGGCCTGCCAGGTTCCCAAATAAAGGTATTTCTACCACATTAATGGTGGTCAGAGCTGGGAAGCTATCTTTTCTCCTAAAAACCATCCCAACTTCTGTGGCCTTGCAGATTTGTAGTTATGTCTCGTTTCCCAGCACTGTTCTGTCTCAATCTTTAAAGAAGTGATCAGGGCTAGAGAGGTGGGTACTGTAAAACTAATCTCCCTAGAAAATTACACTTAAAATTGTAGAAGTTCCATGGACTTTGTGGCAGTAAGGTTTTCACTCTCCTTTTTACTCTCCTTTTGTCCACTTGCTGATGCACTAGCTGATCCTGTCCTGCTTGTATAACCTCAGTTTATCTAGCCGTACACACTCACGTTGTGCAAAAAATAGTTACTCTTTGTAAAAGCTTTTCAGAGCTTCGCGAGGAAAAACAAGAAGTGATTGCAAAAAAAGAAAAAAAAAATCATCATAACAGAGCCTGTTAAATGCTGGAGATTACCAGTTCCAGCTGTTCTATCAGCCAAACACTTCCAAGCAATTTAGCCCACAGCAGCAAATCTCCATGAAGGGCTGCTGCAGAAAGTGGATGAGAAGAGTCAGAGCCATTTCAGAACTTCTTTGAAGTCTTAGTCTTCGCCATAAGTCTCCTCTTCCCTGAGGTCCCTTTGCTGTACTTCAGCCCAAATGCCATCTCCTCGCAGCGAATTAAAGAGCCCTGGGTGCAACTTCACATTGTTGTTTGCCCTCACTGAGAAATGAAGCCTGTGATTTGCAAGAAGCCACAATACCAGCAAGAAAGTTTTGTCCGTGTGGTTGTTGGCAACCACTGGGACAAAATATGGCTTGAAGTCATAACAGGACCTGGGGTCCCCTCCCTCAACCCCTGCCACCCTCCCTGAGATCCAGCTGTGAGCCTTTCTTCTTGCTTGCTTTATTCTCTGTGTTGCCTGATAGTAGAGGTCCTGCCAATCCACAATTAGAAACAAGAGAACTGCAGCTTTTTGCTCTGACTGCCCAGAGATAGGGCAGTAATTTATCTAGCCAACATGCCAAGGACTTGCCAACAATGACAAAAGCAAGTTTGTAATAAATGATTCTTCTTGGGGCATTTCCTTCACTTGCTGATGGAGGAAAAGCAAAGAAAAATGACAAAAAGCTCCACTCCTTTTCTTCAGACAACTGTGATTTATTATAGGCGAACTGAGGAGGATTCCAAAAACATTACTCCTATAAGGGAAGGTAACTCAATCTCCAGTGAAAATAAACAGCCATGTTTAAATAAACCTTCTGAGAATTGTGACTACTCTTTCCCCCAGAAGTTGGGGGAGCATTTCTTTCCTCTGATGTCGTGCTACTGCGCAAGATACTGCTAAGTGCCTGCTCTGAAGACCAGGGGTCTCCTCTGGTTTGGGTGGCCTGGTAAGTCATCAAAGGATAAAAGGCAGAGAACAAAGGGAAAAAATAAAGTATTATGAGCTGCAGATGAAGGGCCTGACAGATGTTGGTTTGCTGCTTATGGGAACTGCCTTTCTGCATTGGAGCAGAGGTTCACCCAGCTCAGCTCCCAGGTTCCTATCCTGGCTAACAGCGGGGCAGGGAAGGGTAGATGTGCAAGGTCTTTCCCTGATATACCCTCCCAGAGGCCAGTGGTCACTGGTTTAGGGACTTTCTACAGCTCTTCCATGCGTAGTGAAGTCAATAATTCACAGTAACAATGAGGTGGGGTACCCTGCTAGCATATGAGGACTTCACAGCAGTGAGCGATGTCCCTCATGGAAGCCTTGGAAGAAAAGCTTAAGCCAGTGAAATAGAAATGGCAATGCATGTCTCTCATTTCACTGAAACCCACTTTCAAAGCGCACGTAACAGAGGTAACAGCAAGCCCTACAGAACGACCTTCCTGACTCGCTCACGGAGCTGGGCACCTTCTTTTAGCTCTCTCCACAACTGAGAGACAAGCACCTCTTACTGCCCACAGGAGCATCGTATAATTTTCAGGGCTCTGGGCAATTCTGGTTGACACCACGTAGGAAAAAAAATCAAGATTCACTAGGCCAGAAAAAGAGCATTAGCAAGAGCACGACGGCGTATTGTCAACTGAGGCGCTCACTGGGGAGATAGGTGTCCTAATTTCAGGCACCACTCCTGACACTCTGTGTTTTATATTGCTCCTTAGTCAAAATTCACAAAAAGAAAGGAAATACTCACATTTTCTTTTCTCTGTAGAAGGACAGTACTTCGAACAACGCTGCAGAGTTTGGGCCCCAGCACTCTGAATGTAAGCCCCTTCACATTACTGGGGTCCACACAGACTTTAGAGCTTTCAGCAATACTAAGAAACCTGGGGACAACAACCTTCCCATGGTTCAGAGGACAGGATCCAGCCCCTCTGCACTGAGGCCTCCAGACCTTCTCTCCCCTGTGAGAAAATGAGAGGGAGAAGGTTAAATGCCACCTTCTTTCCTCCTCTCCTGCTTTGGCACCACAGGTGCAAATTGCTCAACACGACCAATAGCAAATGGATTAATAAGAGTTTGAAAATAAATGCAGACATTCAAGAAAAGTCAGGTCATGGGCATCCAGCCCAGAGAAGCTTACAGAGAAATGCCATCTACCTGTCATTAAAGACTTCCCACTGGTATTTAGGTCATGCTTTTCCTTCTTACCATGCATACATAACGCCAGCCTCTGATCCCATGAGGCGTGGAGAGCCCCAGCAAATTGCTATGTTCCTCAATGCCCCTTGAACACCCCACTGTGATTTTTTGCCTTGACTGAGTGTGATCTGGTTTGCAAGGCACGCCTTGTGACCCCTCTCTTACTGGCTTTGCTCTTTGCTTTGCTTTCTTTTTTCTGAACCTTTTTTCATTAGCATGAGCTATTAGGAAAACACCGCAGTCAGTGATGTGAATCCCACTCTCCCCGCCGAGATAAGATGTAACTGATGACACAGAGAAAATTAGTCATAAGTTCCTTGGGATTGTCGTTTTTCTCTTAGATGCTGTGAACACATCACCTAGACCCAGGGCAGATGTTTTCTTATTAAGCTTATTGTGCTTTACTAAGTTTATTTCTTCACAGTTCATCAACAAGAGAAAGGTAATTACAGCAGCCCTTTTTACTGCACTTAAAGAACTACTGGGATAAACGAGCGGGAAGCAAAACTGCAAGTCTCCTCCTTCTGGATTTATGTGATGATGAAAAACTTGGCAAGAATAATTTACTCGTGAGTTAATAGTGAGCTGAGCTCCTCTGGTCAGCTGAGAACCAGGCTAAAGACCAGAGCTCACACATATTTCAGGCAAACCAGGCAAGGTTAAATCCTCCGATGAGACGAGGCAGCCGGGACATCCTATGGTGCAAAGCAGACTGCTGCTTCCAAGGCTCCTTTTCCAGTTTGTGGAGACAGCAAGACACCTTGGCTGGGGCTCCAGAATAGCTGGCGTGGGATGCAGGGAGCTGCTGGCAAAGGGAAAAGGCCACGGGGAGCAGTATGCCTTCAGCCACAGCCCTCGTTGGGGAATTAGGTGCTCCAGTTGCTGGCTCCCAGTCTCACTGTGACAATCTGCATGGCTGGATAAATGTCCCAAGGCAGACTCCTCAACCAAATCACAGCCCTCACCTGTGGGTTCACTGAGCTACGTTGCTTGAGGACTCACCTTTGAGCCATGAGACATCTCTCTTATTCCTTGGGCCAAGAATTACTTCAGTATCTCATGCTAACTGTGCGCTGGATCCCGGATGACAGCCCTTTTCTCCACGTTGGCTGGGCAGTGCAGTCATGCTGACGGTTGTTCTCTGGCTCAGCACACAAATTTCCACGACTGAGCATGATGACTACAAAAGCTTTGGGAACACCCTCCCCTTGGAGCCAGATTCCTCTGGAGAAGAGAGGCCAAATGGAGGAGGACCCAAATGCTTCATGGAGGAATGTCCATGTTCCAAGGATGAGAATGAGGAAAGACAGACATCTGTATTTCTGCTTCCACCTTTCTTGAAGGTGGTGATATTCAGTTTGCCCAGAGACATCAGCGGACTGGGTCCCAGAAGAGGATGTCCTAATTCTTCAGGATCCTCATTGTGGAAATGGAGGTGCCAATGGACTTTCAAGGGTCTTCAACAGGGCAGCAGCCAAGCAGGGGGAGCTTAAGGATCCATACTTTGTTTAAGTTAAGCCACAATTAAGCAACTATTTCCTTTTGTGGCTACAGCCCTAAGTGGCTAAATTGTCTGCTTCTGAGATTCAGCTCATCATCCCAAGCCCCTTCGAGGCAGGGAGGTAACACCTGAGACCCTCTGCAGTGTTCCTAAACCACACAAACTGGATGAATAACTGTGCAGGAAAGCTCCATTTCAAAATATTTTGCAGTGAAAGTAAAATACATCAGCATGAAAGTACAACGTGTTCTTTGAAGTACATTCTTGTAAGTACATGTTGTTGTGATCTTTTTGTATCATTTTCCAGATTGATTAAGAATGTACATATTTTTTTAAAAAAATAAGGTCAGCAGAGTGGTTAGAAAAGCCCCTTCTGAGTTATGTCCTCTTGCTTCTCAGTCTGGGCTCCCTTGGTGTTTTCTAAGACCAGTGTGAACTGTCTCATACTATCTAACAGAGCTTCAAAAAAACCACTTGAAAGAACTCAGAAGCCATCATCATAAACTGACTAAGGGAGTATTTTAAGAACTCAACTCAAGTATCTTTCAGGGACAGATATATCACTGAGCTACAAGGCTCTGTTGTCACAGGATAGGTAGTTTTATTCCCCCAAAAATGGAATTCTAATGCAAGAATGTTAAAGGCTCTCAGAAAACTGCAGACCTACCTGCCCTGAGGATGACTTTTCCTGTGTAATTTGACTGCCCTAGAAGCTGGAAGTATAACTGCTGTTTCAAACTGGTAATTACTTGGCAACTAAATAAACTACAGCATTGTTGGCCCCTGAAAAGCTAGACTAACATGTAAGATTTCATTATATACTTTATTCATACTTACTTTCTAGAGAAAGCCCCCAAACTTGGAATAGAAAGGAGAGTCAGCATGGGGAGAAAGTGCAAGCTAAGTGCATGCTATTTTTCACTTTTAGTTGCTGCATTATGGGCAAGAAGCCAGGAGCAAATCATTCAATAAACATTAAGCAATGGTATGCTTTTGTGTCTCACTGCAATGGTTTTCAGATGGATAGACATAAAATAATCCCATAATCAAGAAATGCTATGCGCTGGTTTTAACCGTTTTGTGACATGCCTGCTATCAGGTATGGTCCAAGCGAGGCAGATATGGAGGAAGTGGTGGAAGGCAGGGTAAGCCCTCTAGCCAAAACCCACTCCCAATTCATCCAGTTCATTCCAGTGAGCAGGGAAGATCATTGACCTCTGCACCCTGACATTCAGCAATACTTTTCGGGGTGTTCTTCAAGCAACATTCCCGAAAGGTCGCTACTGACAGAAGCATTCTGTTGTAAAGCCTACCATCAAAAAGCTGCGAAACAAACTGGTTTTCCAACAAGATCAGAAGCCTCATTGGGCAGGAAGATATCGCGGATGACACCTGCTGTGCTGAAGATAAGACCCCCAGTAGGAATTACTGTTGCTCAGAAGCACAGGGAAGTAAACTGCACTTAAATGAATCCAACGGAGCTTGACACTGCTGTTGCTTATCTTGTTGAAGGAACATCAGACAAGAGTATTCCTGCAGGTCCCATCAGGTCTTTGGCCAATCCAAAATTGAGGTAACCAGAGTTTGACAGAGTGGCAACAGGGAGAGACAACACTGTTAATTGCAAGACAAGCCTCTATTCTCTTCACTATGAAAAAGCAACAGACACTTTAAGCTCCTAGAAGGTCATGACTATCACTTTGTGAAGTTAAAATTCAGCTTTCCTGCTCCTGATTGCAAAGACTCCAGTGGTCTTCTGTTTGTACTAGCTTTTACTGTAACGATAGAAACAACAAAGACTGGCTGGAAGTGTTAGGCTCCAGAACACTATGTTTAGAAACAACAAAAAAAATGACCCACTCAAAAAACACTGCGGAGTCTTTTTTATTCTTGTTGGATTTCCAAACATATTGTGGACAATGAACATGGTTGATGGAATTGCTACATCTGCTTCTTGACCTGTTTTACTGAAAGGCTACTTTAAAAAAAAAAAAAATCTGAATCTCTTTAATCCCACTCATTCTTTCCCAATATTAACAGAGACCTATAAATTACAAATGTCCGATTTGCAGCTGAAGCACAGAATATGAAAAGAACATATTCATTCGGTGGTATGTTGCAGATCAGATCTTTAGGGCAGGCTAGATCTCCCCAAAGTCCTCCAATTCCAAAGTCAGATATCTGTATTTGCAAAGGATTTTTTTTCCTTTAGCCATGACCAGTAAAATGACCTGGACCTGGAACTCCTGACCTGGAGGTACTGATTCAGAAGGGGGTTGTGAATTCCAGCACATATCAATGGAAGAGCAAATTTCCTGTCCCTCCCAGCTGCAGGAGGCAAAAGCCAAGCTCTTTCTATTCCAGATCATCCGTTTCAACACTTCTAGGAAACAAGTTACCCATAAAGTTAGGCAGGACACTCAGACACCCACTTCCATCTTGAAAAACAAACAATAAGGAGAAGGAATTTCTTGCCTTGCCTTTCCTGAAATCTGAATCGCTGCTAACAGGCTCTGTCGAACGACAAAACCACGGTCACATCACACACAGTATCTCTGGCTTCAGCAGAAGGACAAAGGAAAACTGTGATCTCTGTCTCCAGAGAGGTGCCCACTTCTGACATTCTCTCGCCAGCCACAGGATACACCATAATTCATGTTCTCTACCACAGTCCTTTTAGGCGCAAAGGAAGATGTTTCTCCAAGACTTTTGTCTTCCAGGAATGAAAACATGAGATCGGATTTATTTGGGAGTTTCTTCCAGGCATGGCAAAAAGAAGTAGAGTTGGAAAGGAGTGAGCATTCCCAGTAGGTGAGGTCCATTCTGAAAGGTCCAGCATAACACACATCAGTATTATCCTAGTGGCAAAGCTTGCATTCAATATTTCCTTTTAGCAATGAAAGTGGAGGCTCAAATGTGAGCTCTTACATCCCTGCTAGCTTGAATGCCAGAATAAATACTCAGCTCTATACCTGCTCTTTATTTGTTCAGATATGAATATGAAATATGGAAATTTGAAATTGCAACCAAATTGTTGACCTTGCTCTTTAGCCTTTCCTCTTTCAGGTGTAGGAAAAAACCTCTCCCTGAAAACCTTCAACTGTTTTAAGCGTGCTTGAAGATTATCTAGTGGACCACTTAAACCCTTATTCTGGAATTTTGTCCTATGCAGTTGTTGAGCATGTCCTAAGGTATATCTAAGGGTTGTTCTGCTCCAGCTGACATGGAGGACAGTTGGAGCTGGTCTTGTTGCAGTTTCATGCCTTGCATGCTGCGTAGGGAACATGCCTTCCTTGTTAGGCCATGTCCTCTGGCTGGTGGGTCTCCACCACATGACAGCTTCTAGCCTGGGCATTTCTCTACCAGGTACAACCACTTAGTAGAAGTGCTCCCTTGGGTTAAGGAGCTTTTTGGAGCACGTACTGCCTCTTCTTACTGTGCTACGGATAAAATGAGTCCCAGGTATCAGTAATCTTCTGGCCACTACAGGCATGCAACACAGTACATCCTTCATGTTACTTAACCTCCTCTGTGGGATGGCAGGAGGCAGGGAACAGGAAGACCATGGTGGGTGTGCAGGAAGAACAAAGTGACCTACAGCTCTTCTAATATGGGTGTTTATTACTTTCCCAATACGATAAAGCTGAGATCAGTCCCTTTCATGCCAGCACTGCTGAACTGTTATTGTTTCCTGCATGTGGAGGTGGAAATGTCGTATTCCAACCCTGATTTGGTTTTTTCTTATTTTGTGGTTTCCATGTGCTAAAACTGACTAAGAGGAGTAATGTGTCTTCTGTAACGGTGAGAAGCAGCTGCTTTCATGTGATCTCGCAGCCCGTTAAGCAATGCCAGTCTTGAAGGTGTTATTGGAGGAAGCGTTTTTATTGCCAGGGTTTCTCGTGTCTCTGGGGTTGAGGCACCACAGCAGACTGTTACCACTGCTCAGAGCAACAGCAAAAACCGCCTCGTAGCTATTTAGGCCAAAACTGGCAGAGTTTCACGTTAAAATGGATTTGTGCACAGTTATGATCTGCATGGGATTTTGTCACAGCATGCAAGTCTTGGTTTTCTGCCCTGGTGCAGGGAATTCAAACCCAAACACACATGTCTTTCTGTCCACTTTATCTTTCTGGAGCCAACATTGGCACAAACCACTCTCTTCCAGTACTTTCCTTACCAGACCAGCAACTTACACCCTTTTTTTGAAACCAACTGGCTTTGGTTTTCATTACAGTAAGGGCTGATTAACCTGGGACACACTGCTCTTCACTTCATAAGGGCACGACACCAGGAATGACACACAGTAATAGCGAGAGTCACCAAAGAAGGTCTGTGCAGAAGATAAGATTTCAAACCTCAGTTATTCTCCTGTAACACGTGGGAGTTGTTTAATGAATCTGAGAACTACAGTGTAGAGCTGGAAGATGAAGGCCCTGCTGCAGTAGAAAAAAGTGAGCAAGTGTGACATTATAATGACATTAGTAGTTTTTATAATTACATCAGTAATTTTACTTAGGGAGATGATTTCTACTTCTTATCATGACAGATGCAAAAGGTAAGACTTTTCCTGTGTGACCTACTCTAGATGGCCCTGCTCTGGCAGGGGGGTTGGACTAGATAATCTTTCAAGGTCCCTTCCAACCCCCACCATTCCATGATCCTGTGATTCTGTGTGACTTCAATTTACCTGCTTTCAGTTACAAACATCTCTAAAACGGCAAGATCTTCCAGGATGCGACAGATATCCTATTTACACGTATAATCTGCTAGAGAATGATCCACACCTCTGCCTTTACATAAGCCATTACACAGTATCTGGCCAGCCAAATGTCAGCTAGCCTGTCACCAGCGCACCTTTACTCTTGGTGAATCCCCTATGAGCCTAATGGCGCTATGGAAAGAATGAACTGGCCCAAGTCATTTCAGTCTTTCTTAACTGAGGCCACGTTTAACAAAACAATTGTCATAAAGACTTCAGATCAGAACTGAAACAGCTCACTGAACTACTGGATTGAGAAAAGATCAGACAAAAAAGATGAGTCTGGAAGTATGATTTCTTGAAGATGCCAATTAAATTTGCAGTGGGGACGAGCCTGCACAGCAACAACAGGAAAAAAACAAAGGGCTCCACAACACAGCCACGGTTGCTCTGGTATAATGTGGAATCCTCTGATGGCACAGAAACCTTGAGCAGCTAAAGTCCTTTCCTGCAAACTCACAGCCCAATTAGAGGAACTCCAGGGAGACAAGACAGCTTTTCTTGACAGAAAACCTAGGAACTAGTAAACTCCCAGCAGAAATTACCAGACTTCCAAAGTAATATAATGTAATTTAAAACATCTGTTCGGATACTGAGTGGAGGAAAATATTCCATAAGAAATAGATCAGGAACTTCTTTTTATTCTGTGCTTTTTAGAACTCTCCAAGGAAGGAATTTTCCTATTATTCTTAATTTTTAAAGTATGATATCCTTATCAACAGCTAGAGTATGTTATCTAGAAGCTTATTTTTCTCCAAATAATTATTTAAAAAAAAATTTTAAGGGAAGAATTTAATATACCTTTTTTCTGTCTTCTTTAGTTCCTCTAGTCTTCCTGGGATGATATTGCAGAGTGGTTTACATGTCCTTTAGCATCTTCTTCTAGAAATACAAGAAAATAAATAAATAATCTGTTTTTCAGGTTTAGGTTTTTTTTGGAACAAAGTGAGAAATAACTCCACTTTGCCCCCTACTTTTGCCAAAATACTTGAGAAAAATAAGGTTTCCTACAAACCGAAATGAGGTGCTAACAGCAGAAATAAATGGAAGCGTGTTTATTACATCATAAACATAAATCAAATAACAGCTCAGTGGTTGCCAAAGTGATGGGCAAATACGACAGCAGCAGCAGCAGCAGCGGCCGCCGGCTGATGTATAGCGCTCAGCACGGCATACATGGCATGACGCGAGGATCTGAAGCGGTGACCAGCGTGGTGTTGCACGGTGTAGGCTCGAGCTGGGGCACGGGCATTCTGAAGGACACCCAGGCAGCCCTTCCAGGAGGCTCCGAAAGGTCTCAGCGCAATGGATGCATCCCCCATCACTTCTCAAACTGGACCTTCTGCCAGCACATAGCTGAAGTCTAACCGTTTAAACCACAAGGAATTTCTCTCGATCCTGTCAGGAGAACTCAAATGTTCCTTCCTTTTTTTTTTATTTTATTTTATTTTATTTTTTTTTTTTTTAATTTTTGGTCTGGAATTTCTCAAGAAAAACTTTGCAATGACAGAATGTCTATGGGGAAAAAAGTTGTGCCTGTCCCTGCCAGGCCTGAGGGAGACCTGAGCAGCAACCATGGTGGTGAGGATTTCTGCATTCCCTCACTCTCCTCTGTCTCTGCACATCCCCTTTTGGGTCCCTTCCTGTCGCAGGAGGGACACATGTAATTCCTTTCACCCCCGGGGCTGGAATTGCCTATGACATCTGTCCATCACTTTCCAGAGCCAGCAGGTTTAAGGGTGTATGGATGTCATTCTTTCAGGAGACAGAAATCAGGCATACAAAATCCAAGTTCACTTCTAATCAAAGGAGTTTTAAATGAAATTCTCATTTCTGCAACTAGATAAATTAGGATTTCTTAGGGAACAGGAGAGGGCATCACTACTGTCCCTTTTGAAAGCCAGGCTAGAGACACTATGGCTTTTTGATGAGGCACAGCCTCTTTCCATCCTCTGCAGTTTTCCTGAAATAACTCCAACCAAATAGTAATTCATGGTTCTTGACTAAGCTATAGAAAATCTCATGGGAAACTAGGAGATAAAGGGCCTTTGGTTTTCCATAAATAGAAGCGATGGAAACAAAGCGTTTATGTTGCCTTAGACACTGCCAGAAGGGTTTGCAGCTTCTCTGCGAATCTGTAGGATTATATTGCTCTGTGCCTAAAAACATATTTACTCTGGGAACAGGCTGTGTGGAAATGGCATCTTTTTATACTGACAAACCACTGGAAAATTAAGCCACAGTCCTTGATAGACTTTTGGACCACACTGAAAAACAGAATTTAGGAAAACATGAAGGAACTTGAATTGACATCACTAACGGCGAAAATCTCTGAGTTTGTTAGTAAGTGCCTTTCAAAAGCAGCTCCTAATTGTATCCACCCTCCTGCAGCCCATCACTTTGCTTTCCTCTGTTTGCCCCCCTGGAAAACTAGTGCTGAAGGGACAGATGTCAGATATGATCCACCACTTCTCTGGTCATTTTTATCTGTCTGGGTAATACTCAGATTCTTCCAGCTAGGTAGGCTGTTGAAGCAAGGTTAAGCCTGCTAAATACAACTGCCCCTGTAGTTGCTTACAAGGTGGGATTGCTATTGCATGAGCAACACTTCATCCTTGTTGCTACAGCCTTATGTTTCCTTTTAAATCCACTATTTGTATTACAGACGTAAAGAGTGATTTTCCTCGAATTGCCACATAATTTCTGTGGGCAGAGTAAGTATTGGGGTGTGATTAGTATCAGGTCTTGTGGACTGTGGGAAGGTCCATGTGTGCCACACGGAACAGTAGCAATCCTCTTGATATTTCACAGTCCAGCCACACGAGATGAGCAAATGCTGCATCAGACTGAAAACTGACTTCAGGTCACACCTGCTTTGTCTTCGGGTGGTGACATGTGAAGGAGAACCCTGTGCAGGCAGCAGAAGACCTACGGTGTCATCTCCACTGTCCTTTCTCAGCAGTTGCAGTAACGCAAAGGATACAAGAGGTAACAAACCAGGTCCTTCCAGTCCAGAAGCTAAAATAGAGAGCTCTGGGAGTAAAAAAATAAAGAGCTGCAGTTTGTTGATTCTCAGCACTGATTCATGCCTTGCAGCCTGGATGTACATCAAATCCTCAGCTGGAAAAGCTGTATTAGTCGTTGTTTCCAGAAAAATAGATCTTGCAGCAGACACCACAATGTACCTCTTCCCTTTTGCAGTTACTCATGCAATCGTTACTTAAAGTCTTCATTGGCTGATTTGAAAAATTCAAACATGAGATCAATTATGTCGGTCATTAATTACCCTGATCCTGGACAAAACTCCCATATACAAAGCAAAGGCTACAGAGTCTCGTCTGACACGGCTGAGGGGTCTATTTCTTCTTTACGGGGTTACACAGCTCTCCCCAAGGAAAGGGGTCAATCTTTCTCCAGGAGACAGACAAAAAAAAAAAAACCTAAACCCAAAAAAAACCCCAACTTGGCATGAAGGCAGGAAACACTCTGGGTTTTCTTTTTATGTCACATCCCTCTCTCTGAGAACATTTCCCCTCTTCCAAGGGCAGGTCTGACAGTGGTTTGCTTCCAGGTTTCAGCTGTAATCTCTCTTTGAACAAGCTGCCATCGCCCATCACCAGGACTATTCTTCCTGACACTGGTAACATTTATTTGTCATGGCTGAGGAAAAGAAGTGAACTGAATCACACATATATCCATTTCTAAGAAAGGGTCTTAAAACTCTCCAAGACGCTTTCCTCTTAGTGTTCCTATGTATCATCTGAACAGCTGCCAGACCACCGGCCATGAGGCACTATCAAGTGTAACAACTCTTTGTTATTTTATATATTCCTCCAGTTGGAAATAACCAAATATTGCTAGCGTTCTATGGAAAGGCAGTCTTGAAACACTAGTGATTTTTTAAGAAAGAAATAGGACTTTCATCACATAATAACAGGCAAGATCATCTTCACATCTGTCATTTCTGCCACTTTTCCTGGAACACCACAAATTGAAATTTATCTTAGCTGGACTGGATATCAACACCACCTTTGCTTCCATTACTGCTGGACTTGAGCGCTAGTTTTTCTGTAAGTATAGCTAACAGAAAAGATGAAAAATTTAAAGATTTTTCACAAATTCTAAGTGGTTTGGATCATGTGAGGTCTCGGACCTTGATAAACGTGCTTAGAGCTACTATTATCATGACAAAAGCGTGACCAAAACTCCGTCTCTGCAGGGAAGTAGACACTGCAAAGACCGTCATTTTATAAATACCTGCCTATTTCCATAACTCTTGGTTTGTTTCCACTTGTACACATTCTGCACACATATTTTACAATTTCCTCTGCATACCTCAGAGGCTGCAGTCATAACAGCTCTTTCTAGAGCATCCACTTTTGGATAACAAGCTGTGACAGACTCAGTGAAATCAGTAGGAAAAGAGGTAAGTCTGTTATGAAGACCTCATCCTTGTCCAGAGCAGGTTACT
The DNA here is from genome assembly GCF_034619465.1 of Leptosomus discolor. NCBI lineage: Eukaryota > Metazoa > Chordata > Aves > Leptosomiformes > Leptosomidae > Leptosomus > Leptosomus discolor. The sequence continues at coordinate 58,282,465 of NC_141398.1, read as the reverse complement.
GCCAAGTCAACATTGCATTTGCATTTTCAACTCACTCAGGTGCTCTGGAAACACTTCTTGGATGAGGGACAAACCACAGGAATCTTGGTACATTCAGGCATTTAGTTGGTTCTAGCTGGTTGGGGAGGGGACAACTATTGCAAAGGAATTATGCCAAGAAATCATCTGACGGTGACAGACAGCTGCACAGAATAGGGCTGAGGGATGCTGGATTCTTCTGTCCTTAAGCCATCCTCTTCTTCAAAATGCAAAATATTAAAAGTCACAATTTCTCTAAATGTGAACTTGCATTAGGTGACCAGTACTGCCTGCTGCTTTCATTCTTGGTGATCTCATCCAGATCGAGTCAATGATATCAAAGAAAGACTGCCAAAATATAGCCCTGTTCTTCACCCTGAAGAATTTACAGGTTAAACTGGATTAGGCAAAAAAAATACAAGTAAATGAAGAAGACAGATAAGATATGCAACACTTCCTGGGGAGAACATGAGAAGGAAGATTGCCAGAGATAGTATTAAGAGAGGATGTGAAGGGAAGGAGAACATAGAAGGTATAACAGCTGTTAGGGAAATGAACCGAAAACGTTTCTTCCTGCTGTGGAAAAGGTTGGACCTTTGTTGAAAAACACAGAAATTTAAACAAAGAACCTCTTGTTTTCAAGGTGTGTCAAAAGCACTTTCACTTGTTCTGACAGCCTTTTGAGAAAAAGATGTTGACAAACCCCATGCTCAGCCTTTGTGCAGAGAGATGAGAGAGCAAAGGAGAGCAGAGGTGCTGGGGTCCAGCAAGGCCAGTGCTGGGGGCAGCAGCAAAGAACCACAGAAAGACAACACCACGAGGAGTGACGTCAATGATATTTGTGACCCACAGCCTGGTTTTCACCAAGATTTTTTTCTTTGGAGTTTGTAAATCATCTTAAATCCTCTCTTTTTGTTTTGCATTTTAGTGGATGAGTGGTAGAAAGGCCCCCACAGCAAATCTTCCAGCCACACCAACAACCTACAGAGCAAATAAACCCTTTGGTGCAGCAGCTTGAACTCACACACACAAAGATGCAACGTGCCACAGGAAAACAAAAAGCAGAAAGGGAACGGCCAAATGCTTGGTTCTCTGTGACATGGAGACCTGAAGGTCTAAAACCCAGCTTTGGGGGAAGCTGATGTGGCTTGTCTTTTCCGCTGAAAATCCCAGCACCAAAGCAACATGAGGATCACAGGAGATGGTAACTGGTCCTAATCACAGTGATTCTCCTGGGTTCGATGTGAAATAGAGGATGGACAGGCAGAGTTTTGGCTGCTATAAAGAACACTTTGGAAAGGCCAGGTTTAAAGAAATAAAAACCAGAAGATAGACTGCTTCTGGGGGTGGAGCCTGGGTGCGAGGTAAATCAGTGCTGCCTGAGGAAAATTCGAAAGCTGCTCTGCGTGCTGCTTTCAGGTCATAAAAAGGAATATGCTGCACGTGAGGAATTTGTTCTCAGCTCTACTTCATGAATGGGCAGGCAAGAGCCTTAAAGAAGTGACTGCTGTTTTTATAGAAAGAAAATGTTTCAGCAAGATGCTCTGTCCTTGAACAGGGGCTATTCCCTGCATCCCTGGGTACCTGATCCCCAGAGCCAGACCGGAGCATGTGGGACTGGAAAACAAGCAGACGAACAGGCGCTGCCTCCCTGCAGCACGCCAGCTGCGAACAGGAGCTGCTGAAATGGACTTTCTTCTTGTCAAACACAGTGTAAATCTCTGCTCCTGAAACGGCTGCCTGAAAACTGGCTGTTCCTGCCCCTGCCTGCAGGGCTCTGCAGCAAGGTGGGCTGGCAAGCGGCTCCATGGGAGCGGGGAGCATCACCACCATGGAGCAGGGCTGCCAGCTTCAGGTGCGTTGGGCTCTTCATGCATCTGCCAACCCGTTTATAACGTCCCTCTGCTGCTGCTGCCTCTAAGCATGCTCTTGGCTTGGAAAACAAGAACAGCCCCCGGGATAAATTTAGGTGCTTTCCTGTGCCTGGAACATTTTATGCCTCACTGAGCACATCAGGTAAAATTCTGCTGGAGTCTAGGCAGTCTCCCTCCAGCCCCCATCTTCTGAAGGGTTGATGGACCCGTCAGAGGATTAATTACCCCAGCAGGTCACAGCAGTATGCCTGTCTCTCCCCTTTCATGAAGGACAGGAGATGGATTATTCTGCTACCAGGCTGTAACACATCCCCACGGGATGACCTGCCCTGGTGATCAAGGCATCACCCCTTCCTCCGTCTGCTCAGCCACTCATTTCCTTGTGCTGTGGGTACAGCCACCATCCTTGCAACACCCCACAGAGATACTTATTCCCCTTTAGGGATTAATAGCCTAAATTTCCCCACTCAAGGGCAGGCTGGCAAAAAAACCCACATCCTGTGTGAGTCGGGTGCAACAGTGCATGTAAAATGTAGTGGCCTTGTGGTTACATCAAGCTGTGATGTGATATCCTGGGCAGGTTCCTCCTGCTTCTGCATGTCCTGTGTTTATGAATATGCCGAAGGGTAACCCTGTACCTAGCAGCCTTAGTCAGACCTTGTAAGCTCTTGAGGGTTTGGGAAATTAATATAAATACACTTGTGTTTATTCAGAAATAAATATAAATAAACATGGTGTTTTGCTTACTGTTTCTGTTTTGGACATGTGTGAGGCTTTTGGGTGGTACAGCGTGATGCAAGGATGGGGATGGGACCACCCTATGGGACCCATCAAAGGAAAAGCATCAGCCAGAACATTTGAGCAAAATCCGTACTTGTCTCCAAGCCACAGCATTTATTCAAAGCCCAGTGTAAAGGTATTTATCTTTCCAACACTCATGATTTGTGCTAGGTTATTGTTGGCTACTCTGTATGCTGTAAAAAGTGACATTGTTCTCTCCTCTCTCTATTTCTGTAGGTGAGGTTGTTTTGGAAAGGACAGCTTGTAGGTTACATAGGCTTTTCACCTTGCCCTTTAATCATGTCAAAACTCAGGTGGCCAAGACAACATATATGTATATATATATATATATATATATAAAAGAAGGACCTAGTTTCAGTTTTGGAATTTCTAGGGACACCAGCTCTTGTTTATTGCCGTCCATCTGTAGAGTTAAAACATTCTAGACCATTTTCACCAAATTCTCTGGGATGACCAAGAGCAGTTCAAAAATGACAAGAGCAAATGCACTTTGACTGCAATATGGCTTAATTTTAACCAGCAGGAGTTTCAGGGGAAAAAAAAAAAAGAAAAAAAACTTGTTGACATGAAGCATGTGGAGTCACTCATCTAGCATTGTGTAAGGGCTATAAATCTGCCTGGAAATGAGGCATGAAATGCATCATAAAATGTGTATAATCAAAACTATAAAATCAGTTTAAAATTTATGGTAGGTAACCTATGGAGAGCATTACATGTCTGAACTTTAAATCAAATGTTCCTCGGCTGTATATTTCCAAAACTTTTCTATAAAACTCCTTTCTCTTGTTTCCCTTTACTCGAAACAAGTATAAGCATAAAAACCCCCATACTATTTTCTATAAATTCACCAGTGAAAGATATGTAATCTGAAAGAAAATACAACCCTGTCATGGAAAGTGAGTTACAGAAGAAAGCATCACTGGCTTAAACTCTGGGGGAAATTGTTCAGTAATGTAAAAGAGAATTCATCCTCTCCTACAAAGGTGTCATTGACTCAACTAATGCATTTCTCTATTTTACTTATTACTTTAAGATGTTCTTCTGACCTTAATACCCCCACTATAATTATCTTGTTGGTGTTAGTTTCTCTCTTTCCCTCTCCCAAAAGATCACTATTGTCTTGCTGGGAACAGATGAAAACCAGATGGGGAGGACAGGGCAGAGATACCAAGATCTGGGCTATCTACCTGAATTTTGCTGTGCCTGATGAGTGTGGGTAAGCATTATCAAAATAAAATCATTAAATCACTCTCTAAAACCTAACAGAAATCTTTCTTTTGGTTTTAATATTGTGCCAAGGGAGTGGGAGTTGTGAGCCTTCCAAATTCCATGAGGCCAGAGCTTTCTCTCATCAAAATTTCTCTGCACCACAACCAGCCAAGAAATTGCCCAGCACAAATATACAGAAGCTCTGTAAGTCTGCAATGATTCGTCAGGAAAAGACTACAGCAAGCAATGCAGGAAAGAGTCTCCTGCCCATAGAAGAAACACAATATAAGAGCAATTTCTAAAGCAAACCAAAGGCTCATCTTTTTCTGCTGATATCTATTGTAGCTGGACTTCTTGATATTTGTCTGGTAATTCTTGAAAGATTAAGAAGTGAACCACAGTCCTTACAGCCGGTACATGGAGGAGTTCATGGCAGGTATATATCTATATGCAGTTATGAAACTGTTTCATCTAAATGCTAGTCTTAATCTATCCGGGATGCTCTTTGCCTTTTCCCTGTGTTCGGCGCACTGGGAGACAGCGTTGTGCAATCTTTCATGCGCAGTTACAGTTCTGCCAGTTATAGTGGAAAAGTTTTAGCAAGGAAAAGTTCCTTGGCTAGACACCAAACGCACTCTTAAAAATTAATTTCAGGGTTTTGCTAAGGCTCAGCATTCGTGGCTAGAAAGAGCTGATGTGCCCTAGATTTCAGTGCACCAAAGCAGACTGCTGACACCTTCATCCACTCTTCCTGGGACTGTCTCACCATGTGTTTCTTTGTGGGGGTTACCCTCTGTTTCCCTCTGCTCCCCAGAAGACTACGAGTGAAGTTGGGGTTTGGTATTTCCTTAATTTGACAGCTAATTTGTAGCTTGCAGCCTGCTGTTATCCTAGCCATGAGTTTATGGTCTACAATCATATGGTAGCATCTTTCAAGCAAACAGAAACCCCTTCTGTCATCTAATCGTCATGCCAGAGTCAGGTTTGCAAGCCAAAGAGCAATACAGACACCACCAGACAGCATAAAAACTTTGTGAGTGAGCTAATTCTGTGGCCGAAAATAAATACCTGTGTTTGAGTTAGACAACCCCAAAGCTGCTAAAGCCGGACCTGTTATGAACATGTGACATATGAAATAAATTCTGCTGAGTATCTCCAGATTCAGCCGGACACTGCTGCTGCTGGGCAGTCCAGATGACATTTAGGATTAATGAGCAAACCAGTAAGTAGAGCAGAAATTTGGAATTTATAGATGTGTATTAAGTCCTTTGCAAGCCCCGAGTAAGCAGGTAGTGTGTAGTTGTGGCGGCTCAGGAACTGTGTGACCCCAAGACTCACAAGCTGGTGCCCAAAGTCTCTCCTGGGCAAGGGGAAGAGGACCAGATGCTGCCTTCATCCCTTGCTCAGCTGCACTGGTGGGCTTCTCAGTCTGGATACAGAGGCAAAGGTTTCCCAGCCTCCGCCCACCTCCAGATACACGTGGAGGAAAGCAAAGCAGTTTCCCAGTGACTCTTCTTCCCACCGCAGTGGAAAAACCTGGGTAGAGGAGAGACAAGTGACCCCTTGCCCGGTCCTAAAGGCTACTCTCGGCCAGGCCCCAGAAAGAAGCTGTCATGATCACCCAGGGTGATAACAAGTTTTGCTTACGAGGCCCAGGAAATGCTAGAATAAAGTGAGGGTGAAACATGGAAGAAAAGCACCGGAGCACAGACAGAAGGCAGAGTCAGGGGGGGAAAAACACCCCGCCACCAAATAGCCGAGTACACGGTCTATATATCTTCTTCTACAGACTTACTGCGTTATCCCCTGCTATCTGCACGTGGCGCCCTACCACTCACTCTCCACAGATTTACACGATGGATTTTCTCCCCCTTGGTGACACAGTGCTTTGGCATTTGGATCAGCAGGGCAACAAATATTGATCTCTCTAGAGCGACTCCTGATTCCAGCACACAATGTCCTGCGCTGCAGTCCAAGGCTTCAGCTGTCTCTTCTGCTCCACTTTATCACTGATGTCTTGGCTGCAGCTTCTGCCTTCTTTTTTTTTTTTTGTACTTTTGCCTATTTTTTTTTTTTTCCCAAGTTTTCCTCTAGAAATCTGTTGAAATGAATATCCGCTCTGCCGTAGAATCAGCCGGAATAGCGTTGAATACAGAGCTGAGGTTTATATGAGCTGAACGCTCAGACAGTTGTTTGGGATGGAAAATATTAACCTTCAGAGTCTGACAGACGATTTTAAGCAAACCTCTCTATCTAATCTATTTATATGAACCTTCCCACTGCACCACCTTTACATGTAAGTCTCGTAAATGTGTCCACCAACAGTTACAGCACTAGGAGCTGCAGAGACTAGTAGCTAGAGTAGGGCGTTTGGGCTTGAATCCTTTGCTCTGCTGGCATCACTGTCCATACCCTCCCAATGCCTCAGTTTCCCTACAAGGTCCCTGAAAGTGTTTGAGCCTGGATTTTGCTGGGTTCAGGACTGTCCACCACTTCTACAAGCATTTGATCTGCTCAGGAGGAAACCTAGCTAAAAGGTGTGAGGTGTTCCAGCACTTTACATCCATATTTTGAAATGGCTCAAGAGCCAAAATATTTTTCGGGTGCCCCAATGACAGCAAAGTCTCTTCAGCCCAGCCCAGCCCCACCCTTCACAGTCATATATGCCCTGTGGCTGCAGCACAGGGACTGTCCCCACACCCTTCATCTGCAGAGAACACAAGGGAGCAAACCCGCTGGAGAAAAACGAGAGCAAGAGGTTCCCACTGGCATCACTTCTCATGACCTTTCCAGGTACTTTGGGACCTCCTGCACATCAGTGTAGCCCGAAGTTCTGGGAACGAATCAGCTGCAACTTACTGTTTTGATTTGGTTTTGTTTTTCTTTAAAAGAAAAGCATGAAAGAAGGGAAACTAATAGTTCCTTAGGGAGAAGACACTATCTAGTGAGAACATAAAAATCATTAGATGTTAAAAATTTAATACTTTTTAAACCATTCATTTAGGGGCTGGTACTGCTCTTGTTACCCTTAAAGGTGGAAACTGTAGGCTCAGAAATTCAGAACAGAGGCAGGAGATTAATGACTTCAGCTCTCTTCTCCCAAAGGGAGAGTTTGGGTTCTTTCTCAACCCAAAGCACCTGAGGTCACTTCAGCAAACCTGAGTCAGGTCGAGCAGGAGCACATTTGCGGGGGAAGAGCCCTGCACCACTCACAGAGGAGAAAAGTTTAAGTAAACAGAAGTTATTGCTTTGCTGGCAATGAACGGGGCTGCAGCGATGTGTCCCAAGGGCTGGAGGGGCTGTCACTTGCCTGCCCCCACTCCGCAGCATGCAGGTCCTACTGCGTACTGCAGAGCACCAGGAGCAGGAGGCATCTGGATTTTGGGTGAGGAACACCTCAGGGGAGCTGGCTGCAGGGCTTTGAAGTAAAGTCTCATGTTTGTGATTCCCTTTGCATGAAATAAAAGACACCGAGACTGACTCTGGCCCAAGCTTGGCTCTTTGCCTGTGGAAAACATAACGGTATGTAATGTCCCTCATGCCAATGGACAGCCCAGTAACTATTTTAATAACTGTTTATGTTAACTGAATCGCAATAGAGAATTCAATAGCACATTTTTAGGTTCTTAACTCACAGTCAATACATTCCTCCTCCATATCCTGGGCAGGATGATGTATCTGGACTATACTGGTTCAGAGGCTCTTTCAAGAGTTATGTCTGAGGGCAGTCATGGTGCACTTGTCCAGTCCTAAGCAAATTCTACCCGAGATTCTCCCAATTTTTGTTAGTTTGAAGGGCTGGTGGGACCAGAACTACCTTGCAACTCTGAGCTTTTTCAACAAGCCAGCAAAAAACAACCACGACTTTCTAACAACCGGTTGAAGATCAGCAGAAAATTTATTTTAGAAGGGTCAGGGAAAACATGACAGCTTTACAAAACTAAGGCAATTATGTGAAGCTCTGGTGGGGCTGGTGAAAATGAGCTGTGAGGCAGAACTCCTGCACTGGCCTGCTGTGACTGACTGACAAAGCCTGCACGGACATAGCCATAATTGACAGGTTGGTGATTGACATGCAGCAAACAGAGGGCTCAGCATTAAGCTCTCCTCTTTTCCTACCACTCACCCTTCTGACTGCAGTCACACTTTCTGGTTTTAATATTGTCACCTCTCATTTTAATTAATCAGAGCCAGACATAGTGCAAACTGTCCGCCTGGTCTCCTCAAACTGCAGTGGAAGTCCATCAATCACCAAAACACAGGGCTCGTGTAAGCTTTACAGCAATGAAATGAAAGCCTAGGAAATACCTTGATACCGTTGTCCCAGGGAACACTGACTTTCGTTTCTGTTCATTTCTCTAACATCTGGTACGAGTTGCTGGGGAATGATGCTCTGTTCAGCCTTGGACTCCTTCCACCCTGTGGATTCAGTAGCAGAGTCAAGACACCTGTACCTAAAAGCAAAGCCATCCAAGTCTGATCGGATATGCTGCCTGAGAGATATTATTCTTTTCAGATGAGAGGTGACTATTAGGCCCTGGCTGTACTGGAAACATAACACTGTATTTCTTGCAAGAACTGGGATATTAATTTCTGGCACAATTCGGTGTCAGGACATTTTTGCTCTCCTAAAATTCCCCCACCCTGAGTTTACAGTTGGTGGAATTAATCTTTGTTCCCCCACCAAAAAACACAAACTCAACTTCTGTTGCCTTGCCAGTACCGTCTGGCTGTTCAGCCCCAACCCAGAGTTACAATGGTGAAGGAATGCGCTGCAATCCAAGCCCAAGGTAGGATTATTCTGGCCTCTCCAGGCCTTTAAAAACAGCCATGCTTTGCTACCTACCCCACTTTCCTGTTCTGCAGCAGGCACAAAGCCACAAGGCCCCTCAGGTGTGTTGCTGAGAAGGGGATATACGCTGTACCTCAGCTGTCGGGGTGGTAGCATGGATCTCTGGAGAAGGCTGGATGGCACTCATGGACCAGTCTGTGATTTGGCACAGCTACAACAATATGTGTATTTTTGCAGTCATCATTCTGGGAGTCATCCTGGGCCGTTTACTCGCTGTAGCCCCAACGGTGGCTGTTGTTGTAATGTAAAGACTAAAGAAAAGACACAGCAGTGACAGCTCAGGTCACGGAGCATCTGTGATGGAGGAGCTTTGGCCACAGTCCTAGACAGTGGGATCATGAGCTGGTACTGCCAAAGCAGTGTATTTTACTGATGCAATATTATCACAGCATAAATAATGGTGCAAACAGAAAACAGCCTCATTTATAACAGTCAAAAGTGACACCCTAAATCTCAATCAGTCTCCAAATAAAACCTCTCGATGCCATTGCTAAGATATGCACTCTCCACCACAGGCTTTGTCTGATGAACAAGACAGCAGACTCAAATAAATACCGCTTATGCCAGGCTCACAAAGCATGTCTTTCCAGTCCAGGGGTTGGACCACACGGGCCAAAAGGCAAAAATCTTCTCAGGTAGACCTTAATGCCTACAGACATTGAGCAAACAGTTTTGCAAGAGCCGAGTGCAGTAGATGGAGTTATTTATCATAGGCAGGGGCCAGAAACAAATGAAGCGACCTGTAAAACCAAACACTTCTGTGGCTCTGATTGAAAGCACGCAGGATATGCCTGTTCCAGGATCCGACACAATGGCTGTGTCTAGCCGGACATGCCTTTAAGCGATTGAACTCAAGCTCTGTCTGGGCAAGGCGTCAAACTCTACAAATCTCTATCCAAGCCTCACACCTGATGGCACTTTGAGCCAGTCCAGACAATAATCTGGAGTTTACGTTCCACTTCTTCAACCCCCTCCATCCCCACCGCCAGCTGCCAGCCAGCCTGCCTTTGTTCAGGGAGAGCAGGGGAGATCAAATGCAAGAGGAGCATTTCAAAAAGCAGAGAAACCCTGCAAAAAAAATGAGACTTCTGGCATCGGTAGAGATCTCAGGCTGAGGAGGTGTGAAGCCATGGAGTGGGCAAGCACCTCCAAGCACCATCTGCAAGAAACAGAACATCACAGAGCAATGTGGGCTCGAAGGAGCCTCTGGTAGGACCAACTCCCTGCTGAAAACAGGGCTAACTTCTAAATTACATTAGGTTACACACGGCCTTGTCCAGCCAAGATTTGAAAATCTGCAAAAATGGGAATTTCACAGCCTCTCTAAGGCTTTATTCCAGCATTCGAGCACATTTGTTGAATGGCCACCTCTCATTGCTGACTCTCGTACGGACACAGCATCATCAGTCCCTGCTGATTCTTATTCCCACTAGGCATTATATTACACAGCAGCATCAGCACTGGACACTATTCCTAGGGGGACAGAATTAACTAAAATTTCAAATGAGGCCTTTATTGACAGACTCAAAGTATTAAGAAGTCAAGAATATGCTAGTTTTCTCATGGTGACTCTTTTGGGTGTCCCTTCTCCAGCATTACTGGAGTGTAAGGATTGCTGTCATCCTGGCAATAATGCATAAAGTCTGTAAATCAGATGAACTGTCACTGCGTTTGACACAGACACAAGACTTCAAGATGAAAGGAGGAAAACACAATTTCCCTGTTGTGCCATTCACCTCAGAGACAGAAAAGAATAACTGAAGTCCTGACCCAGAAAAAAAAAATTTAAATAAAATCTGCACCCAAGTTACTCCTGAGCAACCTGCTTTTGTTGACCTTGCTTTGAGCAGAGATTCCCTCCAACCTCAAATGTTCGGTGTGATTTTAGTGGCACTTAAAATAATATTTCACATTTTTTTGAACTTAACTGTATTTAAACATGCATTTATGTGCATTCCTGAAATGCAGTATTAGTGGGTAACTTGCTGATAAAGCCGTGGACCAAAACCGAGACATTTTTTACAGTCAGATTTTCTGTAACTCCAAGCTTGGTCTGGAAATGAATTTAGTTGCTTTAGCACTTTTCTGCCTGAGCTCCCCACCTCCTACATTTACCAGTGTGGCTGTATGGATTTCATGGGAGCAATGGTGATTTACAATCCCTGAGGCACTGATCCCGCGTTGTTACGGCCATTCTCATGTTGTCTCCCTATCAAAGCCACACACTTTCTTTACTTAATTAATTTCACTAACCTCTGAAACCGCAAAACTGCTCTGGATTCTTTCTAAAGCCTTCAGACAGATGATGTTCAACAGGAAAACAAAAAAGCCAAAGAAAAGGGAAAACACCTTTCACATAGAGGAAGAATAGCCTGCAATCGTATATATGTGGCTTCCAATTTTTGGCGATACCAAGCCTGTAATTTGCATCTTCTAACATGCATCATTTTGATAGCAATTACACTGCCTGAGGTGCACTTTGTATGAGCCATCCTTGGTGTCTTGACACAGAGAATTTCCAGAGAAAAATATTGCATGTTGTACCCTTAGCAAAAGAAGGCCCTTAAAATGTGTAAAATGTTAAGTCTAGACATTAAGTGCTGGGAAGGGATGGAGGCTGAGAAAAGGGTAAGGTGGACATGGATATGGATTAAAAGGAGAGAGAGAACTGGAGGGTGGGAAGCTGGTGAGTCTGGGCATAAATGCACACACTGAACAGGCAGTGTTATTCACCAGGGGACATCAGCTGCTCCATCTTCTGCTCCAAATGTCCCATCAGTCCAACATTTAAGCAAATTGCAGACAGAAAATGCAATTGTTTCCAAAATACAAATCCTTTTGCAGCTCAGCTGATGCTAGAGAACAATTTGGTTAGAGATGAGGTGGGAAGGAGATGGCTCACAACTTGAAGGTCGTCTCAGTCTTCTGAAAACTGTTAGAAGGACCACAAGGCAACAGCCTGTCCGTGAAGTTAATCAAGTCCTATAACTATGACAAAAAAACTGAGAATAACACTGGCAACAGAACAGACAGTCTCTTCCTGGGGACAAAAGCCAGAACACACTGATTTATGGCAAGAGGAGGAGGGATTATTTTTTTTTAACCAAGCCAATCTGAATCATTGTAGAGGCAAGAACTTAAAAATAAAGACCAGATCCCATGTCCTTTCCCAGTTTAATTGCAGCTGCTTTAACAGAATTTTGTTTGAACAGGGATGCCTGATGTTATGTCTACTCTGAAAAGAAAAAAGTGTTTTATTTCAGGTTGGTCAACCAAACCAGCTAGCCTGGGTTAAAATAGAGGTGACAACACTACAAGAACACAAGAACGTATGGACTGGTTCAGATCAAAGGTCCTTATATGCTCAGGGAGGAACTCAGAAGCATGGGAAGCAGTGACTAATTCCCATGCTATATTCAGCCCTTAAAAACCCACAGCTTTAGAAATGGTTGATGTCAGAGGTCTGAAGCAATGGACATGTTTAAGAGCCTCTTGGGCCTATGCTTCCTATGACAGCTCAGCCTTCACCATATCCCACAGAAATGAGCTCCTCAGTCAGATAATGGATCGTGGGACAAACTACTGCTTCACGATTGATTTAAACCTGCTGTGTGGGCACCCCAGCTTCTTCAGTTCTGACTGACAGACAAGAGGTGACTTGGGTTCTACGTCGGGTTTGAATTCAAATTGCCGAATTGAGAGACAGCCTATGTTATTTTTCCTTCTTTTTCTTCATCCTCATTTTCATTAGCATTAATTAAATACTAATTTGTTAACTGGCATTTAAAATGTGTTTTTCTGTCTCTGTATGTGTATAAACATACCTTAAGTTAAAACAGAATTGGGATGTAGATATGAACCAAGCCAAGGATCTGAGCACACTTGAGGCTGAAGCAAAACCCATGCTCCAATCTAAAGTTTGTCCTTGAAAACAAGAAAAAAACCAGTTTGGATGGGTCAGAACAGCTTATTAGTCTGCAGAATGTTGGTCTATCTGGTTTTTATTTTATCTGAGCCTACCTGATTGCAACAAGGGTAAATGGCTAATTTATTTTTTTTCCTAGGCTCCAATCCCGGTAGCGTGCGTCCCTTCATTTTTCTTTCTTTTTTTTTTTTTTTTTTTCTTAAATATTTTTGGCAAATAATTTCCTTCTCTGGCTTCTGACACTGTATTTTGTATAGAAAGGCTAAGGACATGCCTGGCTGCACAAAGGGGGTCACCATCCAGGTTACAGATTAGGAAATAGTACAGTTTGTCAACATTTGGCCCTGACAAACTTTTAAAATATAAATACAGATGGTTTTATTTAAAAGAAAAAAAAGTCCAAATTCTACTAAAGGTTGAAGATTGTTTTCTTTCCAATCTCATTTTTTCCCTGAATGTTTGGTACATTGTGTTCCATTGTTATCAAGTTTAATCGCGTTTATATAATGAAATGTAATTAGGAAATGGAAATAGAAATTGAGAGTCCTTTGGTTTTGTGGTTTATTCAAGAAATTTCTAGCCCAAATTGAGTAAATTCATATATGTTAAGTATTTCTGGGAGTATATTCCCATGTTAGGAGGGAATACAGGCCCAAGCAAAGTAGAATAAAGAGGATAACTCATCTAATTGCTACCTCTGTGGACCAGACAGTTAATTCACTTTGTTCAGAGTTTGACTCCAAACTGCTGTGACTGAACCACTTTTTGTGTGAGCTCTGATCCTGTATAGGTCGCACAATACCTCGAATGCAGTTCACATTTTTGCAGTTCTTGCTCAGGTGAAGATTTCTACCCCAGAAAATATAAAATGAAGCCTTTACAGTCCAGCTGTGCAACACATCTCTCTGCATCAAAGGTCACAGGCTGACAGGGGGGTCCTGAATTATCAAAGAAAATTGCACAATAAATTTTGCATAAGAACAAACTCTCCAACAACTGACTATAATTCTGACCAACATAATTCAAGTTGATAACCTAACTTTCAATAAACCGTGTGATCCAGCACCTGAACTTCAAGAAATCAGTCTAACGTGTATCTCAGGCCTGACACTTTCAATGACCTTTGGATGCTACTACTTTAAAAATACCGTATCGTGCAAACCTCATGCCCCAGGGCTAATAATCCAATAAACCCACATCGTCTCATTGCTTCCTGTTTTGCTGAAGCTTTTCATCTCCCTTTCCCTTAACAAACGCAAAGGGATTCATCCGCTATGTGAAGCACAGAGTAGACCATAGCCCTGTGTTGAATAAAGTAAAAACAGTGCTATTGCTCAAAAAAGGGACACATTGAGAAGTGCAGAATCAATATTGAGAAGAAAAGGTCTGGGTTAAGACCGCTGTTTTTATCAAGAGAGGTGAAAAAATACGGCATTCCTTAGCTACAAGCTAGATGATGTTCATAGCGGGACACCAGCAAGTGTGGAGCAGAAACAAAGTTCTGGAGATTTATTTCCCTGGGAATCTTACTGTGACTCTGCATGACATTTGGATAAGCTAACATGGGTAAATATGGTGGAGACAAAACCCCTTTAACACGAATGTGAAACTAATTAAACCATCCTGCTCAATTTTGTCGGTTCAGAGTCAGGTCCTCGGGGTAGACCCATGAAACTGTTCTAGGTAGTGTTTGTGCTCAGGACTTGGATAAAGAAACAACGAGCAAACTTGCAAAGGCTGAGATTGTATCACAGTAGGAGAGTTTGCAAGAGATTTACCAGCCAAGATTAAATTCCAAATATTCTTGGAAAACTGGTGAAATGGGCTGAAATTAAAAGCGTCAAATTGCACAAAGAAGACCAAAGGATTGTGCTTAGAAAGGAGAAACCAAGTGTGAATGGGGAACTGGTGGCAGGGGCTGTACTTGGGTGTGAAGAACCCAGGAGCAAGATGGATTCACAGACTGAATGAGTCAGTGGGACAAAGTTGCCTGAGATAAAGCCAGCCTCGTGCAGGGCTGCGGTAAAGCGAGTACTCCAGGGTTACTCCATCCTGCTCAGTGCTGCTGGCTCTCAAACTCAACCATCGCCGTCATCCAGGAATGAGAAAGGTGGCGAGTACAAACTCAAAAGAAGACAGAAGAGAACAGCTGGGGAAAAAAAGGACTTTGGAAAACATAGTGTATGAAAAAGAACTTAAGTTTTCTAAAGCAGCAAAAGGAGATGGGAAATGTGTGTTCACAGCTAAGCACATAAAGATCCTTATCAAGGAAACAGCAACCAGCAGCTCTCCAAGACCGCTGCGAGGAGCACATGCAGCAACTGGCTGTATTTGCCACAAATACCCTGAACACGTCTTAAGCTTAAGCGCTGTGTGTAATTGTTACTTCGCTGGGATTTTTTTTCCCTCCTTTACATCAAACATCCTGAAGGCAGCAGTAAATACATATATTAACGACATGCTAGTTTAGTCGTTCGCCCCATAGAAATGTTGCAAAAGCTTCCGTTTGGCACAGATGCAAAGACACTCCAACCTCAAGAAGAACATGGTCCGTTTTGCCACGAGGACCATTTGTTTTCAATGCAATTTTTGTACTGAGCCCATAGTAACAGCAATACCTGTCCCCCAGTACCGGTAGCTGAAGGAGCAATAAGTTACATGTTAAGTTTTCTGCCATCAACATGCAAGGCTGGCTGGTGTTAAGCAGAACGCATAGTCCGAATGCATCAAGGTGCACAAAGCATGAGCGGTACTTCGTGGTCAGATTTTTACTAAAAAGGGTTTTGAGTCTCCTTAGGATTTTGAGATATTCATCTTTAAGAAAATTAAAAGAAAAGTGGATCAGAAGGAGGAGGAGGAGGCGGCACTTATTACCCTGCAACTCAGAGCTGGAATGTCAAAAGCAAAAAAACCCTTGTGTTTGTGTTTCTTGTTAATGCATGAAGAGACTTCAGGCTTTGTGATTCAGCTGTGATTGTGCTATCCAGTCTGGAAAAAGCTATTTTTAAAAAAGTATACAGAACTAGAAGCCACATTTGCTGCAACAAACACTAAAAGGCAGCATGACAGCCCTGCTGCACCTCGTGGGAAGAGTGTGAGCAGCAATGCCGGGTGGCAGAGCCAAGTCACTGTCCCAACCAACGGTGGACACTACCTTTTCCTTCATGCACGTCCTGCGAATGCCCTTGAGGAGCACAGTGACATTAGGGTGACATTTGCGCTGTTGCTAACTGAACGGAGACAAAACATCACCGAGGCAAGAGCTGAAACGCCCCTGAAGCCCCACTAGTGACCTCAACAACCTCCAAAGCATCCATTCCACAAGGTGCAAACCTCACCAAAACATGCTGATTTTTTTTTTTTTTTTTGTCCCCTGCTGTGCCTGTGCTTTGCAGAAGCAAAATTCTTGCAACACCTGCGTTCCTGCAGTGCCAGGGAAACCTCAGGGGACATACCGAGCTCCCAGCGTAGGAAAAGCTCCGCTCTCCTAAATAAGATGCAAATAATCAAGGTTTGACCGTATGACGTATAACCGCGTTGGGCAATGTTTCCTGAAGCAATCTATCCCCCGATCCAGATGGGAGGTGCTGTAAAAGCTGACAGGGGCTGCAGCTAGCAAATCATACTGGAGATTTAGGAGATTGTAGAAAACATTCCCGAAGCTTTCAACTCCATGTGCAGCTGCAGCACTGAAGGCAAACAGGATGTCAGTCGCACCGATAGAGGAATGTAATATAATGGAAAAGATTTGGTTATTTTTGTATAAGGAAATGGTAAGATCTTGTGCAGAGTATGGTTTGGTCAAGAAATTAGATGGGAAATAAATTGTATCAGTTCTTCAGGCTTCAGATAGAGAAACATCCAGGACAATGGGCTTATTCTCATTTCTAACAGCCTCTGGTAGGTGGACCAGCTATGTTCAAGAGAATGATGTTTTGTGTCTGTTTGCTTTGTCCAGTTGCCAAATGTGAAAAAAATATTCGAGCAATCTCTCAAAAAGTTTCCCCTTCTCTGTCAGCACAGCTCTGCAGCCACACATCCAGCCTCACCAGACCCCGCTCCAGCATCCAGTGCTGCAAAGCACCTCTACCCTGAGAAGACTTCTTCTCGGTGCCACCAAAAACAGTCCCAAGGAGAACCTCAGAAAAATAAATAAAAGGAAGAAGCTGCATAAGGTAACACTCAGGGTCACCTCTGGTGACGTGACCTCAGACAACTCTGGTTTTCATTTGCGGATGTCATGCAAGGGATTGTACTCCAAAGATCTCTGAAGCAGCAAACCATTGCCAGCTTGGGCTTCACCCTGAGCAACATTTCATGCTTTGCCACATGTAACGCAAATATTTTGTAAACACTGCTTCAGCAACTCACCAATGAAAGAGGGGAAAAGAACAAAACAAAACTGTTACCAAATCAAGCAAATGATGTAAGGCTGATTAATGAAAGAGATTACTATGATGCCGTTGGCCTTCTCTGAGGTCAAAACCAGAATGCGTTTGTTGATATACCTTCAAAAATAGATGTAGCAGCAAGAACAGATGTGCTCACATTCATGGAAATACAGGTTTGGACAGATGTTAGTTTTGCTGGGTCAGCCACACGCGATGATTTGTCAACCACGGCTTTGAAAAGTTTTTATAAAGACACATTCTTAAATCCATACATCTATAATAAAGGCAGGACAGCTGTTGGATCTGGTTCCTGAGAGTGAGCAGCAATGATGACACCTGGAGATATCAAATCCCACTTTTCAGGCAGGATGACAGGACCTGGAGAGGCTTGTGGTATCCCTTCAAACCCTGTATCTCCCTTGGTGCTGCTCACACAGCCAAGTCCAATAACATAACCTCACTGATGACTGCCCTTAACACCAGTTTAACCACCTTAACCTCCTTGTTCCTCCCCTAACACTGACTTGCCTTACCTCAGTTAAGAGCCAGCTTCTTTAGGACAAGTCTTCAAGTGGCTTGTTAAAAATGAGAGCTCCCATCTAAGGTAACGAGCTGTGCTCCTTCTCTGGTCTTTCAGCCATCAAGAGAAGACCCTTGGTGTCCCCAGGGGTGTCTGTCTTTCTCCAGGGATGCAGGGGCAGCCCAGATGCTCAGCATAAGCCATTTGACTCTCATCAGGTGCTAGAAGGTATGTATGAACTCATGGATCCCCATCCAGGCCACCAAGCCATAGCAAGCCCAGTTACAACACTGTCCTGGAATCTTTGGTAATAAATGCTTCTGCTGTTGAGTTAGCTTCAGGGAGGAGAGTAAGTCACCAAACTGCGCTCTTCTCACAGTTAATGGGCATGGTTTTAAAAGGTTGGGTGGTTCAGTGAATCCCCTGAACGGTTGTCTAAACCTTTGTGCCTACCAAAGCTTGAATGGGTGACAGGTGCCAGAGTTCAAATCCCTTTATTTCACCAGGGAAGCCCTGGCAATAATACATGGAAACCCGTGGAAATGATCATGGTGTTGTCTAGCACTTAGTGGTGGTGTAACCTGGTCAAGCACAAGAGCAAGCTTCATCCTTCTGCATTTGATCTAAGCACAACTACTGCTTTTTCTTTCTCCTCCGTATTTCAGTACCTGTTTAGATGATAAAAATGGGAAAAAACCCCACCAACCAAAAAAACAAGTCCAGAGTTACATGTAGAGGCATGAGGTTTCCTCAAAGCCTCAGAGGGTTTTTTTTTCCTTAATTTTACTTGTTCTGAGTTTTACATATCAGCTCTGGTTCTTCTGGAATGTACCATGGTTGCTTTATAGGTTTTCAGAGTAGCAGAGTTTTCACACAAACTGCTTGTGTTTTCTAGTATCTTTAAGAAAGGAACAAAGAGAAAAACACCTTTTTGTTTTCAAAAAAAGAATTTTTGAAAGCATCCCTTTTGCTCTAGTTTGCAGAAGACCAGGCCAGATTTCTGCCAGAGAAAAATTCAGCAAATGGGAGAGATTTGAAGGAAACTTGAAAGTGGGAGAACAGAGAAGGAAAATAAATTAAGGAGATTTATTTTAGTCTATATTTTCATCTCCTAAGTCTTATAATTGAGCATTATTTGACTATAGACACAGCTCATTTTTGTTAAAGCATTTAGCTGTTTATCTTTTCTGCTCTGTACACCATGATATTTCTGGCCAGAAAAAAGGCTATATATCAAATTCATACCTTTATACTCATTTCTTAATAAAAATCAGCTAATTGCATCATCTCTTCTCCCTGCCAAATGGAGACTGTCGTTTTATTTGGCCTACTCCAACTTGTTTTCTGTAGAAGTCATGATATTTCTGGATGTTTCTTTCTCATTTGAGAAAATAAACTTTCTAAAATGGCATAAAATTTCCACAAACACAAGCTGATTTGGACCTGAAAAACGCTGTGCTCAGACTAGGACATTTCTACTGAGGCCAGTGGAATTATTACTCAGTGTTTGCCAGTGATACATTAGGGGAAAAAAAAAAAAAAGCACATGTTTAAATTCTGTCTAAATCTCTTCAACTTGTAATGCATTGGGCTTCAATGCTTCAATGAAGAAGTTGAGTGAAGTAAATGGAAATGTTTGCTGACTCAGTAGATCTTATCTTGCAGCCCCACCAAATGAACTGGTGGAAACACAGTCATACTTTAGAACAGAACACCCAAACTTGGCTAAATTGCTTCTCAGATCATACAATTTTTCTACCTCTTCCACACAAAGAAAACATGAAATATTTTGTGTTGTCACTGTTACTTTTACCCTTCCAACTGGCAGAAAGCTATGTTCCTTGCTGCATCTCAAGGCTTTTGGGGAAACATTCATTAGAAGATAAAGTAGCCTTAAAGGACAGGTTTTTCCATGATGGACGTGGGGACTCAAGAGCCTTTGAAAATGCCCGAGGATGTAAATGAAGTCAGGTTTGTGGGGAGACATCACAGCTTCATTAGACCAAGTAATTTGGTTGGAAAAGTAAACAAGTGCTCAAAATCTATACAAATATAGTGCTTGGAATACAGCCACACAAGAATACTCTGCCTCCCTTACACCTCTTCTTCTGGCAGCTTTTTGGAGAAGGAGGAGTCCCTTGCAGTGTGCACACACGGTATCTCCAACCCCCTTTGTGATTAAAGCATTGGTGGCCTTATATGCAATGACACAGTTGATGCAATATAATTACTGCTCAACAGACTTTCAAGTGCTACTGCACATTTGTATTTGATGAGTATTTATTGTGGGCGGCCTTCTCATGACCAAAGTCTTCTGCAACATCTGTGAGAAATGACGAGACATGAAACGGTGGCCGTACCTCCCCTTCAAGGCACCGAGCTCTTTGTTCAATTACACACAACTACTTTGAATAATGTGGTCCTGCTTTTTCCTTCAGGAAAGGCTGGTCTGACCATATCCAAACAGGAACCCTT
Source organism: Leptosomus discolor (assembly GCF_034619465.1). Taxonomy (NCBI): domain Eukaryota; kingdom Metazoa; phylum Chordata; class Aves; order Leptosomiformes; family Leptosomidae; genus Leptosomus; species Leptosomus discolor. Next base: position 58,262,400 of record NC_141398.1, on the reverse strand, counting down.
TGATGCTCATGGGCTGCAATGACTCTGAGGCTGCCAAAGCCAGCTGTCGGAGTGCAAACAAGAATAGACTCATCCGTCCCGCCACAGTGCCACATCTGCAGACATTGCCCTCAAAGACACGCTTTGGGCTATGCTCTTCTGTGGGTTATGCTGCTCACACAAGGGCTGGGCAGCAGAGGAAGGCACCATCTCCCTCTCCTGCTACAGGACTGATGGCAGCCCTATACAAACCCCATGATTAAAAGCTGCTGGGATAAAGACAGCAGGCCATACATCAGTGAATTCTGCCTGATGGTTTCTCTTACCACTTACCACTGTATCAGCCAGCTCTCTGCACTTGCATCCCACTGAAGCGGGGAGGGATGAGGAAATCCTCAGGACAGGCTGCGTGGGGGTTAGGCTGTTTTTTCCTTCAGCGCTGCCCTCAGGACCTCCACACAGACACGGAGGGCTCCCACCAGGCACAGAGCTGTACTCCACACTGATTCATCCTCTCTATGTCTAATCCTTCAGTTCCCAGCCCTCTTGGCTGCATCCTTCATCCTCACAAGCAATCCAGAGGACACCTCATTAACTTCAGCAGTACAATCCAAGTGTACGAGCCCTGCTCCTGGGACAGGCTTCCTCCTGTAGAAAGATACGAAGGAACGATAACAAGAATGCAAACACCCCTTGGCACTTCTAGTGATACTGGAAGTATCTACTTTTGGGATAAAGCTTTTCCTTTCTAATTCAGACACTGAGAGGTTGAAAACAATCTGCTGCTGGGAGTTTAGCCTGGTTTTCTAAGGAAACAACAAATCGAATACTGCAAAGGCAGTGAAGGTTGGTACTGGGGTTGTGTGGGTATTTGGCTGCTTCTGTATATCTCCCTCTGCTGAACTCCAATTTCAGCTAACTCCAGCAATGCCACCCAGGCTGTCTGCCCTGGTTGCTCTTCCAAATTACATTCTGCTTGCAGATATCCTTAAATTTGACTCTTATTGATTGGTAGTGTCCAAAAGCTTATTCTGAGTTAGAGGAGCCAAACACCCTGCACCTCCACGGGCACCTCCACGGGCACCTCCACCACTTCCAGCCACTGGACAGTCACAGCACCAGCCCTCACATTGCAATCTCTTGGTGCTGCATGCTAGCGAGAGGATTTGGCCTGAAAGTTTAAAGCAAATCAAAACTCTGTGCAGATGCCTGGAGTCAGGAAAAGCACAAATCGTTTGCATTGGCCTGCTGAAATGTTGGCCATGTTGTTTAATTGTACCTTTGCACACCGGTTTCCAAGAAGAAAACAAAAAGCAACTATGTGCATTTTATTGCTGAGGTCAGGTTCTCGTCTTCCCAGTTCTGTTTCTCATTCTCTGATCAAATCACTGCTCTTAATACGACTGGTTCCTAAGAGCCTGTTTTGCCACGAAGTGCTTTAACCTTAGAATCATATTTACTATGACCTTAATTGAAGGGTTTATTCAGACTTAATCTATAAACGGTTTTGTGTAATCAGCCAACAACTCGAGATCAGGAGCAAGTTCTGGGCCCAGAAATCAGCTGTGCCAAGCCCAGCCACTCTCAAGGCGACCTTAAACTGGGTTGAAATAACACTCTCTGGAAGTGTAGAACAATATAGTAGAGCAGAGCACGTTTAGAGGACACCATCCCAGCTATAAGACCAAAAAGCCTTTCATGAGGATGTAAGGCTAACCTAGTATAAGTTAGGTCTGGGCTACCTCAGTTTGGGACCTAATATTTCAAGTTTTCTCAAGATGAAGTCAAGGAGAATCCCACCTCTCTGCCCCACTTGAGAAAAGAGACAAAGTATCAGACATGCACTAAGAAATCCTCCCAGGGAAAAGACATTAGCTGATAAATAAGAGATTTTTGTGATCGTTTCATGCTGCTGGGAGCAACATAGCAGGGACACTGAAATGTCATGGGCTGGTCATCTGTTTCCAAGAAACGGTCATTACAAGAATATCTTACTCCAGGCCACTAACGTGTGTCTCAAGGTTCCATGCTTCCCTATACATGTGAAGCTATTGGTTTGTTACATAAGATGGTTTCTTCTGAATTTAATAAGAAAGAAACCAAGCGAAGTCTCTCATGCGAGTGGTTTATAAGGTTGTTGCGTCTTTTTACAGATCACATGCTGGCTTCCATACTGAAAGACATTCTACTCAGCATGAAGCATTCAGAATCGTGAAGAGTCATGTCTTTATAGTCACAGCTTGAACTTTGCATGACTTTAAAAAAAAAGTGTGCCCAAAATGTGTTTACTGGAGACATTTTGATTTTCAAACTATTTGAGTATCCTAAAACAAGAAAATTACTTGACAAATAAAAGCTGCTTGTCGAAAGCGTTACTTGTTTCGTATTTCAAAGAGAAAATTGAAAACACTTATGAAGGGTGTAGCTATTTACCAGTCAAGACTGCTCTTATAAACAAAATAATATAAAACATATCCTCTTTGCTGTTTTGTTGTTTAATATCTTCCAGCATATCACCACGTAGAGGGCAGAACAGAAGGGAAAATACGGGGTATTTCCAAGAAGCCTTGAAGTAGATAAAAGAGTAAAGGACAACAGCAAGGCAGCAACATGTTCTAGCTTTATATGCACAGGAATCATGAGACAGGTATCAATTTTCCATCAGAAAAGCTGAAGAGAGTCTTTCATGACATCTACCTGGGATTCCAGTCGGGCACACGAGGAGAAGTGAAGAAACCTGAAGGCCAAGAGAAGGGTTGAGTTCATCCAACGGACTAATGCCCGTAGGAAATCCTTGAACCTCTTTGGCAACCTCTTTGCAGAAATTAAGCTCAAGAAAACAGATTAGCAAGAACAAAGTCAAGTTCACCATTAAACATTGTTTCCCATTTTATTTACAACCCTTATGCTCATTGCAATGGCTTTACTCCCATCATTTTACTCACCAAGAGCCCTAAGACTATGAAAAATAGATTCATGCACAGAGCCTAAAACACATCTTTTATAGACGAGTTTCCAACAGTGAAAGCATGGGGAGGATATTTGTTCTTTCTACTGGGGTGGAGAAGCTGTGACAGTGCTTAAGAGACTGCACGCTGAAGGAGCAAAGGAGCTGGTTTGTTTTAAAAAGAGACAGAACCGAATGGCTTTCTATCATTTCACATCTGTAGAACAGCTGGATTTACCCTGTGCTTCATCCAACCGTTTTATCAGGTTTCTGCTCTTTGTAAACCAAGCAAACTTCTAGAAATAACATTACAGTAAGTGAAGAGTGATGCATTTGCTGACACTGGTCTCTTGATACACCCTATACCTCAGAGGAGCAAGCAGTCAGTTAGAAGAAATGCCATGTGAAGTTTATTTCTGTTTCCAGGCCCATGTGATTCCCTGGGAGAGGGCAGCTCTGCCTGAATCCTTGCAGCCTTTCCAACCGTAACAGGAAACCACCGTCAGCAATGGCATAATTCACAGCTGAGACTTGCAAGCCCCACCAGGTCATGTTCTGAACCCTGGACAGTGATGAGATTGCTTTTAGTCTAACTGTCCCTGAGCTTGGGGCTGAGTTTAGCATGCATGACTTTATATATCTTACTCTGTTAGCAGCAACAGTGTGGGGGTTTTTTAGGCTGTAAACACCTGCAGCCAAAATGTGAAGTAAGTCCGTCAACTGCAGTGAGGTTGTGCCAATTTACGCCACCTCAGATACTGCAGATGAGGGTTTACTGTGCCTTGAAAAGCTGTTCCATTCAAACCCTGAACAAGCCATTTACAGTTTCAGTCTCATGGATAACTTACAGGCAAGAACACTGTCTGAGCCACGTATTCAGGTGCTGAGAATCCAAAGCAGAATAACAGTTTTCTTAAATCAGGAAAAAAGAGATTTTTGAGATGAAACTTTCCTTTAAGGTTCCCATTCATTTAGTTAGGACGTTGAAGTAGGATTAGAAATTGTATTTCCCAGATACCTGGGACTTGTTATATAGATTCTCTGAGACATCAAATCTGATCAATACATTTATCACAAGACAGAGAAATTGTGGCTAAAAAGCACATGCTCATATCAAAATCAGAAGTACCCCAATATAGCAATGTTCAGACCACAGTGCAAGACCTCTTTCTCCTCCGGTCCACATCCATACCATGCAATGTCAGAAGTCAGGGTGATGCACCTCCAGGACAAATTGGAGAGGTTTTGTGCAAAGCAAAAGAGCAACACATGGTAACTGCCCACCACCTTCCCGGAGCATGGAAGAAGTGTTTCAAGTAATATTTGACTTTCTTTAGTATTTAAATCGGACATGCCCTCATCTTCCCGTGAGAGAACTAAAATTTTCCAGAGAAAAAGTCAACTCCTCACTTAAAATGGCACAAAATTCAGACGTCAGAAGCTTCACTTTCCCACCAAAAAACTTCTGATCAGAAAATGGCCACGCCTGAAACCAACATTGCTAAAGCAGGCATCAAAAAGCTTTCCAAATGACTTGTGCATCTCTGGTCCATGCTATACAAAAAGCTCCTGCAAAAGTTCTGCTGTCCATTGACAAAAACCCAGTTGCTTTCGCAGGGCAAATAATTCATAAAGGAGAGCGCAGAGTTATGTTTATCTGCTCTATGAACAAAAGAATGTCCTAAGTTAAAATATTTTTTGGAGAAATACCAGGCAATCGTATCTTCATTCCAAAAATAAATCTCAGATTGATACTAATGGACATCATGTCAAAGAGGACAAGACAGAGGTAAAGGAGAGTACAAGACCGGTGGGGTGAAATGTGCAATAGGGAACTGTTTCTTGTTAGTATCCTTTGACAACTCCTGATGGGAAATTTTAGCTGGAAATCATCCACACACGGAACTTGAGATCCCAACATGGTGGTTTGAGTGTATTGCTGGCAGTTGGCTTTCTGAGCAGGCAATACCTATTTCTCTCTTTCCCGAAGCCATGAGTCAGGCTGCATAGAGGGATCCAACATGAGTAAAAGCACAATTGAAGGAAAACCTAGTAAGCTTCAAAATGTGGCTGCCTTTTCTGTCTCAGGACATGGCCCTGTTTCTTTGGCTCAAAAAGCTCATGGTTAAGATCGGTTCCTCTGGGCGAAGAAGGATGTGAGCAGCTCTTGCTTTTATTGTGATGAGACACAAACACTGGAAATCTTGAATCTGCCCTGTTTGGGCTACAAACAAAGTAATAACATCTTTGACGTTATTGGGAAGATATTTCACATCTGCCTTCCCTACTTCTGGAAGGGAATAACTGGCCTCGTTAATACAGAGACAAGCAACCTTTCTTCTTGCCAGCCCTCCTGCCCAGAACCCATATCTCACTGACCCAGAGCAATATGGACTCCTGTTGACAGGCAGTACTTGGAGGCTGATTTCACCTCCTGGACAATATCCCGCGGCACATCATGGTATCCTCTTGGTACAGTCGAGAACAGCAATAGTTATGTCACGCTCTCTTGAGACTTTCTTGCTTTTCTCATATATGTTTCACCAAAACAGAGTTTCTCTTCTTAAAAGTTCATTTTATTCCCTCCTGTTTTGTTATTATGTACCAAATACACCAAAAACTATACCCATGTCCCTAGAGCACTAACTCTAAGCCCTGCTACAATGACAAGTTTCTGGACAAATGTCTCAGCTGGTGAGAGAAGGAAGAGTGACTGAACATCTAAGAGGATGCAACCAACAATCAGACTCATCACAGTAACATCCTGTTCCCTGAAGTCAGGACAGACTGGGAAACATCCTTCTTGCTTTTGCTGTGCATCACAGGTCATGTCTCACAATGCATTGACTCTGGATTTGGAAGAGCAAACACCTTTCCCATTCCATAACTCCTGCTCCCACCATGAGACAGGCGAAGACACCAAAAGCTCACGTTGCACCGTGCGACGGGCTTGCAGCATAAGGCATGACGCCATCATCCGCTGACTCACTTGGGTGAGGGTTGGTGTCCAAGCCACTGCACTGCCAGGAGAATAATGGGGCTTAGCGAGGGGTGATTTATGCTCAGGAAGAGGTACTGCTGTGCCCGGAGGGGACCGTCTGTGCAAGACGCTCCATTCAAATACCAAATGATGCAACATCCCCCGACATTGCTCCACATCAGCCCACCAACGCTCTGCAGTTCCTTTAACAATGGGCCTGAAGTAGACCTCAGTAAAATAAATGAGGAAATGATCGTCAAGATAGTCGCAATTTAGTAAGAGGCTGTGACCAAACAGTGCGTCACGTACAAGTGAATCAGAGCCATGCAGTTTGCAGACTGGGGCTTACGCGGCTGCGGTTCAAGCCTGTGAGCTTCCTATGGCGCCTCATTGCCTCTTTTTTTTGCCATGCAATAGCCTCCAACAAATTGTGAGGACCGCTCTTTACCCTTTAATTAGAAAGTTCTGAGGCAAACTTATTAATTAGAATTAGAAAGGTGAGCCTAGGTTACAGAACCCATCCCACAGCCCTGTGGATACCCACAGGAGGTATTGCCCGTACCTTTTCCTTAATGCAAGCTATAACAGCACAGCCATCAACAACCAGAGGCGTGGTTTGATGTCATCTCCTGTCCCTCTTCTTCCATGGTGGAAAACATTTGTCCTCTAAAGATGCCCTCACCAAGACGCCAGCACTTCAGAAAATCTGCATTTTCCTGCCTGGCTGGTTTAGAGCCTCCAATTTGTACAGAACTGGGGTTCATGTGCAAACCCCGAGCATGCAAACTTGAGGCAGAAGTGTAATGACTAGCTCAGACCCTGGCTTAATGGTTCCATAAAAGAGCAGCATTTCATGAGCTTTCCTTTTAGAAAGGGGATCTGTGTCTTCGCACCCTTGGCAATATCAGGTTCCTGCCCCAGTCAAAAACAGATGTTGAAATCTACAGTAATTTTCAGTACACTCATTAAAAAACAATCAGTGGTTCTTTTTTGCTTCCTCTTCTAATAGTTTTCTTGCTGCCCTGCTCTCCCAGGAAAAATTCCCCCCTCCCTCGCTAATGTGACTGCGTACTCTGAGCACAGCCTGTGCCTCCAAATTGCTGCCACCACCACCCTCCATGCTCAGCACAGCCCTGCCTGCCCCTCTCTGCCACGGGGGAAGGGAGGGGGGGGTGTCAAGTCCCAGGGGTCTCCAGTCTGCTTTTAATTAAAGGTAGAGATCACAGAAGACTAGACTGGTCGGCAGGCGATAATAAGAAGGGACGGGAGAGCTCAGCACAAAGTGTGGCTTTGATGAGAAATTCACATCTGCCGAAATTGCTGTGCCCAGAGGGCTGGTAGGTAAAAGGTGTTGGTGGGAATAGGATCTCCCTCTGTTTTGCATGCCCCCAGCTGTGGGAATGACTCCTTTACCCATCTATCCAAACTGAGACGCTCCCATGGATGGGACGCAGCTTATCAAGACACAAAGCCTCGCTGCACCCCAGCAAGGGAGCAGACCGGCGTGCCCCAAGACGTGGGTGTTTAAACTGGGTCTACAAGTGGTGTAGTTACAAGGGACCGTCCACTTGTCAGTGATCAAGCACAAAACTAATGATAGCTGTCATTGGTGTAACAGCAGAAGTTGGGCTTTTGTCCCCAGGCTTGCAATCCTCGGCAGGGTTCCAGCTCGCGAGTGCTGGTTGACCAGCTGAGTTAGCTGTTCCACTTCGTTTTCTCTGAGGAAGGCCCGCTGGGAAGTCATCGATACAAAGAGGTAGAAACAACGTGTTGTCTGCCCACCCGTCGAGCTGGAAAGCCACCCATTAATTTCCAGAAAGCCCAAACGTTAGCTCAGGAAAAGCTAGGTTGCTGGTGGCTGTCCTTTCCTAGTGAGACATTTCCTTCACATTGCATTTAGCTGGAAGAGTACCATGATCTGGTATCTCACAGAAGATGGTTTTCCTGGAAGAAGGCAGAGCCGGTAATGGTACTTTTCCACGTGCTTTCAGGGGAAGGGTGAAACGTGTCCTCGGCATTTTTGGACAACTTCAGCAGCACGTGAGACGTTTCAGTAGAAACTGTCTGGAGCAGGTTTGCAAGACACGGACTTGTCTCCTACACCCCTGAGACCCTCAGGCTAAGAGGAAAGAGAAAACTGGCTCCATGTGTGCTTGCTGGCATCTCCGTGCCAATACAGCTCTCAGCTCAGTGAGAAGTATTTTCCCTAGGGCCACAGGGTGCCTTTTCTCTTTGCGTTGGATCAAATCCAGGGTCAAAAAGCAAAAGGGACCTCCACCTGCGCTGCCACGCAGGACCAAAAAGCTACCACTAAGAGGTGCAGACCTTCAAGCTAATGTGTGTGCTAATTAATGAATCAACTGCTCAGAGCTCTCACGGAGTCGTTGCAAGGCTGGGGTTTGGCTTAAAGTTGCTGAGAAACAAGAAGCAAGAAGTAATTCGGGACCACCTAAGTGGCAGCAGGCTCCCAGCCGCCGCGATGGACCAGCCTTGGCAGGATGGGCCAGGGCACAGCGTCGTGAAATTAGGCGCTGATGGCGAAACCGAGTCTTTCATAACTGGCAGAATAAAACTCTTTTCTTTTGGGGAGGAAGAGGAAAATGTGTTTGTGGTGGTTCAAAGCATCAGGATCACCTCACTTCCTGACTTCCACTCACCCCTCTGGTTTTTGGGGATGGGCTTTCGTTCAACGTCCAAAGCAACACTGCCCTCAGATTTTGTAAAAATAAGGTGTTAAGACTCCAGTTTGAGCCTTCATCGTAGCCTCTTGCTCTTGACTCCTCCTTTTGCTCCGTTCCTCTGAGGAAAGCCTTTCTCCTTCACAGTTCTGCCTGGGATCTTTGTTCTTTTTTTTCAGTTCACGCTGCTTTTTATGTCAACCAAAAATATTACTCCCCTCTTCACCCAGACAACACCTCAGTCTACACCATGAGCCAGCAAATGCTGTTATACACCATGGGAAACTAAAAAAAAAAAAAAATCTAATTAAAATTTTCCATTAATGCTTCTTGGTGCCAACAAACTTTGAAGAAGCCATGCTTTCAAACATGAAAAGAAATTACTGAAATAACTGCAATTTCACTTTTTAAAACTCCAATTTTTTTCTTTTCATTTTGATCAACAAAACCATTTTCCACTTAAAACTGCCTCACTAGAAAAATGAGGGGTGGCTCTTGTTCCGCTTTGCTCCTTAATGTGACAAAAGTGCTTTGGGAGATTGGGTGGTTGCATAAACTTTGCATAAATGTGGTTCGTTTGGGGTTGATTTTTTTTTTTTTTTCCCCAGGCGTCAGTCTGGCAATGAAATAAACCTCCTCATTTATCTGCAATTTGCAAATATGGAGTCAAACCCTTCATTTCCCTAGGAATGCCCCCGCTACTGACCCCCGGATGAGGAGCACTGGTCAACACTCTCCCTGACTGGGTCCCTTCCAGGCAAGCTGTTCCTCTCATGGGACTTAGAGAGCAAACAGCATCGCTGACCCAAGACCTTGGAGCAGCTCCAAGCCTGCATCTCAGACATGAAAGGCTGGCACACACAAGACAAAAAAAAAAGAAAAAGAGAAGAACACATACCCAGTTCTGTAATATTGCACGTAAAAAAGACCTGCCTTACAGATCCCGCTCATATTTCTGTTCCCAATGTATGAATTATTAATATTTAGTATCTGTGACTCACTAATATTTACTTTAGGAAGTATTTTTATAAAGTTTGACTGGTTTTCTCAATGTAGGAGCTAATGGAGGCTCCTGTTGTTAACGGCCAGGGAGCCCTCCCTGAACAAACTTTTCTGGTCACTGTTTAAACTGGGCTGCTGGGCTCTTTTATGGCCCTGAACCTCCAACGCCGAGCGCTGAGGCTGGCAGGGATCGCTGCCGATGGCTCTGCTGAGACGCAGCTAATTTTAAATCTGGATCTCAAGGCAAAGGAAAAACCTCTCTTTTACTGGCAAAACTGTCACAGTCGAACGCTGTGTTCAGATTACGGGAAGAGGCTGCGAGAGAGCACACACAATCCCTTTTTTGGGTACTTGGCATTAATTTTATCTGAAGTCATGGATTATATAAGAGAAGAGCAGAGACCTCACACAAGTTTCTCCTGCGTCAGCGTGGGACACTCAGGGGGGGAGCGGAGACCCCCTCCACACCGAGCCCTTGCCGTCATGCCATGCTGTGCACGTGGCTGAGGGGCCAGGGCTTGACCACTTTTCCAGTAACTCTCCTTAAAAGAGGATCACAAGCATTTTCTGGAACCGCATCCTGAGCTGTCCACGCTATCAACCGGAGCTGGCTCTTAAAGTCCTTTTCTTCCTCTAGACTAGAGAGTTTCGAGCTCATCAAACCTCAAGTGTTTTCATAATTTTATTGCTCTTGTTAAAATGGTTGGTGTCCAAACAAATTTGAATTTAGGGCTTTGGATTTACAAAAATCATGCTTTTCTGATAAACTGTTCCCCCCAAAAGCACTGACCAGCAGTAGGCTACTTATCTCCATGCATTTGTTTTGCTGTAAATGTTTAAGACAGCTTGACTTCAGTCATGAGTCTGGAAAGGCGAACGCAGCCTGCTGAGCTGGCCAGCTGCCCCCAGATGCCTGAGTTTGTTTCATGACTCTGCAGATGAGAAAATTTCCATGGTCTCCATCTTCCCACCAAAACCCTGTCCTCAGATGGTGTTACATGCCTGGCATGGGTACAAGATGCCTCCTCCGCATTTCAGCGGTCCGTGCTGCTCTCCAACAGCAAACACTCAGTTTGTGTTACTCTGCTCAGTGACATCCCTACAGGGATGCCCTAAGTCACCCCTTGCCAGCGTTTCAGATCAACATTTTTCTAGGGTTGTCCCCACTACTTCACCTCAGACATGGCAGGAGGTCCATGGGTCCATCTGCAAACCCACCTCAGGGTCCCATAGGACTCATTTGTCTGTCAAAAGACCTACAGGAAAAAAAAACCTGAACAACAAACAGTTAGGAGAGCAACGACCAGGTTTTCTTATCTCAATCCATACTAGCATGATGCTGTGCACCTTTACCTAGGCCACTTCTACTAGAAGGTCTTTATCTGTACCGCCTGTGGAACAATGCCAGCCCATCACTGTGCACCGTCCTGGTCCAAGCAGGTGATAACCTTTCCCGTATGTCTTCATGTTTCCTTTAGCCTTGAAAATTACAGAAATTACAGCTGGGAGGGCCATCAAGACATTTTCTAGTCCATCCTCCACTCAAAGCAGGATCTCATTTTCGGGAGATGACATCCAGCATTTTCTTAAAAACCTTGAACGATGGCCTGAAAGGATCATGCAGAGTATTTATTCCAGCCAGAGCCTTTCCTAATGACCAATCTCAATGTTTTCTGCTACAGTTTAAACCTGTTACTTCTCAGTAGGGTCCCTGTGGGCATAAAGAACAAATGCCCTCTCTCCCCTAAGGTACCGTTACACACTTCAAGAGTCCTTTCCCTCACCTTAGTTATCCTCAGTGAAGCTTCCTCCTTTCTCGGGGTTTGTTTTAGCTCTCAGGTCATTCTCTTTGTTTCTTCTTGGACTTCCCACAGTCGGTCGCATACTTTCTGGGCAGTACTGTACAAACCCAGACATCATACTGCGCTAGAGACCTTAACAGCACGAAGCAAAGCTGAAAGGTTTCTCATGTGTCTTGCAGACTGTATCTGTCTGCACATATGACATTTATCTCCTTGGAAATAATGCAAAGTTTGTCTCAGTTGGGCCGAGCTACTGCCTTACTAGTTGGTCTCCACCTTTTATTATTGCTCATATTCCTCCCTTCCAAGTGCTGGCTCGTTTTCGCAGCCTCTTTCTCCAGCTTTTAGAGTGATTTTTGTTTTCCAGCCTTACCTTTCAGCCCACTCTCAGTCCTTCTCAGCTCTGTGCCATCCATCCCTGTGCAGATTTGATAAGCGTATTCTCTGTTCCAGCACACAGATTATTAATGAAATTACTGGTCAGAATCAGGCTGAAATTTTGCCTGTAGAAGACAGTTCTCCACAGATTTAACCAGATGAAACAAAACAGGTATCAGCTGTGAACCATTGAGAATTACTCTCCAAACACAGTTACTGATGCCGTTCTAGACCCCCCCTTATATTCATCTAAACTGTATTTTGTTTACATCAAGTGAGAGAGTATCAAAAACCCTCCTACAATCAGTCTACATCAGGTTTTATTGTTTGGGTTTTTTTTTCCCCTGCTCACATGGCCTGTTAAGCTGGGAGAGAAGGAAATCAGGCTGCTTTTAAGATTTGTTTCTGACAGACTTGTCCTCTGGCCCCTTGGTATAGTTCACAGATGGTATTTTCTTAGCTTCCACAAGCGCAAAAGATGGGTGTGCAGAAATAAGCCTTGAGGCAGCTACTGAAATCAAAACCTGAGGATCAGTGTCAAGCACTTCTTAGGACAGCGTGTGTGTTGGCAGGTCCTCTCCTGGGGTCACGGTCACCCACAGCCCCTAAACAAGAGGAGCCCTAAGCCTGTAAGAAGCCACTCTTACTTGTAAGGCATTCTTAATCACTGAATTTATTTTACAAGCCTGTGCTCCCATCTCCTTCATCTTTCAGCTATAATATTCCACTTGAGCCTCCTGACTTTTAGCCTGCTATAAATAGCCTTGTATTCAATTTGACACTTAAGAGCACTACGATGGGCTCAGCTATGCAGTGGATGATGAGGGAAACTGCGTATAGCCTTGCCTGCTCCCGTGGTACGAAGGGCGAGGAGCAAACACTGCAGAGAGGAGTGCTGCATAAGGGGCACCTTGTCTGTTGATTTAACTCCATAACCCTATTTTAACCACTGTCAACAAGATATAAGGGTGGTTTCTGTTTACACTGAGGCTTCTTTACACTGCTCTGTCCACACCCTAAAGTGGCATAAATGTCTTCTAAGTGCCTTAAAGTAGGTCCTTAGTATAAATGAGAACCAACCCCATCGTTTGCAAAATGGCTTTGAAAACATCACCCGGGTGCATCCTATAAATGAATGTGGGTTTTTGGAAGAACACCCATCCCAAGGTATGCCCGTGCTATACATAGCCTCTGATGAGCTCAGCACGGGATGAGGAGCAGGCAGCAGAAGGCAGAGCAACGGGCAACAAGACATTTCCCCTGAAAGGGCAAGCAGTGGGAGCCCAGCATCCTGCTGATCCTGGAAGATTACCAGCAAAGTGGGAAAACAGGGTTATGAGGTCCAATCCTTTTGTAGACTGCTACCCTCACTCAGATCCACATGGGTTTCTCTTTCCTTTCCGCTCTCTTACATTCAGCTTTCCAGTTATACATCCTCTTCACTAAAGCATGAATCTAAGTCCCACCCCCAGATAGGAAAAAAAAATAAAAATAAATGTTGCTCCTACCTTTTTTGTGTGTTGCTCTAAGTCTTCACCTATTCACCAATTTGCACAGCTGCTGTACAGAAGGAAGACACAGCTTCGTCCGTAGCATCGCTCACCACAGCACTCCCGATAACACCATCTTTGTTGCTGACAAGCATAGGGTAAAGGACATGCTTTGAGCAGGAGGAGGCAACAGGAGCAGGAGTCAGCAAAACCAGACCCAGCGCCAAAGGGATGGAGGCTAACACAAAGGACGGGAATATCAGCCTAAAGTTTGGATGTTATGTTGTTTTCCTCCCCACGCCAACTCCGACCTAAATTTTGCGGTGGTATTTTGGGTCATTTTGTAGTACTAGCAAATAGGAAATCAAGTAAGTGTTGCAATCAATAGGATGGTCCAAGCAGCCTCAGCATGGCCATGAGCATTAGCCTGGATACCCTTCTGTACTTACCCTTAAGCTCATGAAAATCTTCTCCAATATTTTCAGCAAGGGAGACGTTTCTGCAGCACTGAGAATGGGGGACAGCAAGCACAAATTGGGCATGAGCAAGTTCAAATGGGCAGTTTGTAACTGGACAGCGTGCACGAAACTTTCCTTCTGCAGAAACCGGCGGCAGCTCGATGACTGTGTTGCCATGTCAGTCCTTGGTTTGGGTTTTACACGTAGATACTGTTCACCATAAACGTTATCAGGACAGCCTTGGAGTAATGCAAACTTCTCTGTATTTTATGTTGATCTTCTTGTACAGGTAATGGAAAAGATAAAATTTCATGACCTTCTTGTCACTCGAGACTCCCTCTCATGGCTCAGTCCAGATTTTTGGTCAAAACCCCCCTTGTCTGGAGGCCAAGTTGTAAACCTCCGTGTCACATTGCTCTTTTAACCAAGATGGTGTTGAATTACCATGAAACAGCTTGGTTTGATTTGTGGTGCTGTTGGCAAGTATGAGCTTGGAGAAAATTTCAAGGGGAGTTAAAAAAAATAATCTGTATACTTTTCTCTTCAAAAAAATAAAGGTACATTTAACAACAGTCTGATCAGGTGAGGGGGAGTTCATCTCGGTCGTATTTTGCAGCACTAATTCATGAAACACTTTTCCCAACTCACTAATCTACTTCAGCCCTTATATTGCAGGGACTTCGAAGACAGACACTGATTTTCCCTTACTCTCAGGATGTATCAGGAAAGGCGACATCTTATTCTTGATGGGGTGAAGGTTCACTTTTAATGCCTGGGTACTGGGCAGTTTTATTTATTTGTTTGTGGAACAGACTCTGCACATCCCGATCTTGCTTGGGCTCTCCAGGGGATACTCTAGTCCCCAGGAGTAACCCCAAATAGCTCTTCTAAATACTACCCCAGCTCTGGCTAAGCATTAAAGACAAGGGAAGCATTCATTCTGGGAAGGTTTTATTTCACAAATAATTCAGAAATCAAAAGAAAATGGAGGGGGGGGGGGGGGGGAGATATTTTACAATTCCGTATTTAGAAAAAAATTATAGTTTATAAACAAACACACGGCCCCTTGAAAAACATGCAAAGGCACAAAAAATTTACAAGAATCTTTTATACATAGGAAGTAAAATACATCATTTTTCATAGAAAAAAAAAAAAAAGCAACTCTATGAACTGGCCCTAAATATTTAGACTGCACAACTGACCAACAGGAGACCTTTCAATCAGCTGTTGGCTGAACGTCTTAAAATGAAGCAGCTAATGGAGCCAATGGACCCGACAGCACACCGGCAGCTGGGGAAGCGCCGCACTCCGGCTCTCACGCTGGTTGTGCTTTCTGGAGACCTGGCTATGCCGAGCCAGATGCTCTGCAATGGCAGTGTCTGCACCGGCAGTCTCGGTTTCAGAAATAAATTTATTGGAAAATAACAACCAGGCAGCACGGGCTTTGCCAGGGGTTTAACGGGACGCTTCAGTAAGGCTACACCCGGGTGCTGCAAGTTGGCATGGGTTTACTAATCTGCTGAGCTGGGGTCTAAGGAGGAACGAACCTGGTGATATAAAGGCATGCTGCATCTTTAGCTGCGTTGAAATATATTAGGCTGAAAAATATTTTGGTATCAGAAATAAAATCGGTAAATATTTGGCTAAAAACTGGTGCTGTCCCACCTGTATATGAATAGCTAACACACATGATTGCAAGTAATTGATATACCATGACTGCCTTGGAGGACCTGATCGCCCCTAATTCTGGTGGAGGTATGTTTAAATTAATAGCACCCAGGACCTCGAATAATATTTGTGTAGCAAAGTCACAATTTCTCTTTTGTACAACAAATACAAAAATAAACAGATACAGACTTAAATTAACATCGGTTTCTAAAAATCCAAACCAGTTGGCTGAAGATAAAAATATGCAATTGTAACTTGAATTAAGCATTTTAGGATATTTCTGTTGGAAAAAATAATTCTTCCCTCACCCCCTTCTCGTCAGGTAGATCCATCCCAAGCTGTTTGGATTTTTATGTGCTCACAATAATCCCCTGGGCATTTCTCCAAGAGCCCTCATATTTCTTTCCATCATTTTACAGCATAAGTAATTTTCACGGACCGCGTATTAGAGGGGGGATCCTATGTTAGCGTCAAGGGGTTTTATATGCTCTTGCAGTCCCCGTGAAGAATACCTGACTGCATCTCTTACACTTTCAGACTCAGTAAATAGCACTGTGGCTACCGTTTGGCCCATGATGGTCATAGATTCATGCTGCAGTGTTTAATGGGCTCGAACCAGACCACGTATAGCGTAATTATTCACAGTGGGCAGAAACAGGGAAGCCTTATCTCACTGCCAAGATCTCAAATGCTTCCAACCAGCAGCTTTTCTAAGACATGTTCCAGCTGGTTTTAACATCAATTTACCTAGTACGAAAAAAAGTAATTGTTTTCCTATCTAAAGCAAATACTGTACACCTTGGAGGACGATACTCTATAAACAAAGACGACACATAGAGGCATTGCCCTCTCTCCCCCACCCCAAAGGTAGGTTTGCTGTGCAGCGCTTTTGGAGACGATGCAAAGCAGCTCCAATTTCATATTTTACAAAAGGTCTCTTTCCAAGTTCAGATTTCACAGAGAAAGAAAACCCAACGGTGAAACAAACCGAGAGATAAAGGTAATTTCCTTGTTGATTTCATGGTGTTTACAGAATTAAAGAAGTGCTTAATCATAGAAATATTTTTGACCTGTGTTTTGAAACAGCTCGAAGAGATGGCTTTTATACCTGCCTAGATTAACCCAAACACAGCCTGAGCGTAAGAGCAGCTATGAGACATCTGCCAAGTAGAGGGAAATACTTTCCCATTTGTTATACAATACGACAACCAAGTTACTGAGCAGAAGGACTATGCATTTACAAGGACTGAAGGACTAAAGTTTACGTTGCCATCTTATGACTAATGGCGTTACTGGATGTGTGTGCATCAAAAGACAACCCTATTTGTGTTTAGACCAATTCTAAAAATTCATTTCCAATATAAAGCAGAGAATACTCTCCTGCCTTAAAAGAGCAGGTCACGCCAGGCTTTTCTCTTGGCTTTGAAATGCATTTGGGTGCGCCTTGAGACATAAATAACAAAACACAAAATAACATCATTACAACACCTATGGGTTTTGCAGAATATACCGTCCTGGATATCACAAGCTCGTGAGTACAGCATTTACACTGCAAGTGGGGATCTGTTGGTTTCACAAATTGAAGAGGAAAAATTCATCTACCCCGATTTATGCCGTATCTTTAAAGTCTCAGAACTGCACACAACACAAAGAGCTTCACGAAGGTGAACATGCTTCCTACGGATGCAACCATTCCTAGCAGAAATAAGATTAACTTTATCACTACTTAACTACTACAGATAAAACAACCAGCACTGCTGTATAAAACAATACACTGCATTTAACTGAAATTTTATTTGAAATGGCGTGTAGTATAGGATGAAATGTGCCAGCACAGGAGCCCCGATTCACTGACTTCTCATAGGTTGCCAGACTTGCAAAATCCCTGTGAATGTTTGACCAGCAAACACTAAACCTGCTGTTTTGATTGTCTGGTGGCCTCATTTTCTGCAGCAAGGATCTCTGCCACTGTTTCATGCCCTACTCCAGTCCCCAAAAAACTTTGATATCCGTCCAACCAGAGCGTCCTCTCCCCAAACAGGACACCATCGTACAACGTAGCCTAGCGTGATGAACCAGCAGCCTTACACAGCAGGGCTGCTGCACGCCACCTCATTGGGAAAAAGACCAAATTTTCTCTTCTTTTGCACAGAACGCATCAAACATACACAAAACCACTCTATCAAAGCCCAGCCTCTCCCCAAAAGTTTCAACTTTTTCGAACAGTTTCTCATTTCAAAGGGTCCAGCACCTGGACAGTCACTCGCTTCTGAGTCTGCTCGGCAGTGCAGGTCCTCAAGCCCATCACGGTAGATGCTTCACACCCTAAAAATGCCACCCAGGGCCAGGTGGAGATCCCTACTTCTGCTGTACGTTGAGCCACCGCCGTTCTGTGTAGCACACCTCTCGTAAATTGAAAGTTAGAACAGTTTATCATTGCTGAATGCCCCTAGAGAAACAAAAAAACACGAAACGAAAAGATACGACGCTGAACGGGTGCGATGAGATGCGAACAGCTGAGTCAGAACCCGGTGTCTTTTTTTTTTTTTTTTTTTTTTTTTTTCCTTTTCTTTTTTAATTCCCTGAAAGAGATCGGCAAGGAGGGTACGGTCAGAGCTGATGCCATCAGAGGAGCCTTCCTGTCTCTGGAGATCAACAGAGCGCTCTCCCAAAGAAACCTGCACCTTCCCTGGGAATTTACTGCTTCACAGCAAAAATTCGGAAAGCGTTTCCATCTGAAGGATTCTTCAAGCTGGAGAGAAAACAAAAACAAAACCAAACAACACGTAATGAACCAAATGCAGCACTGCAGGACCCAAAGTCCCATAGGCCTACAGGCAACTCTGAATTTTTTTGGGGTGCACTGCTTCAGCACACCGGCTCTGTGCTGATATGGCCACATCAGGAGAAGGAGAATGATAAAGGATGAAAAAGAAGAGGCACAAATCCCTGAGTTCACCTTTGTTTTATGTTTTCAATCCGAATTTAATGCCAACAAAGGAGCTGGGAAACAACAGCCTTTCTTACAGTGCTAGCTCTTATCCAAGGAACACTGTGCTCCCTTATGCAGAGATTCAGGCATAAAGAAGAACATGTTTTCCTAAAAACCAGTTGTCAAATAGGCTGGCAGGTTCCCAGGGCCTGCCTGGCCCGTCTCCTGGTGCTGGCAATAGGAGCAGCCAGACCAGCTCACGTTAAATCACAATAAATACAGATTCACAATAAATACAGATATTCATTTTCCATCTGCGGAGGTGTCCCCAACAGCTCCAGCTCTGAGGTGCTGGGGTGGCTGTGTGCATGGGGGCAAGGGGTTGTTTCTGTGCCCAACCCTTATTTCTTCAGCACTGCTGGACTGCAAAACCCCAGGAAAAAGGCAAAATTTCATATTCCCACAAAATAAACATTCCAACAAGGGTAAAGTCTCAGTAAATCTGAAAAGCAACCTTTCCCCATACCTCTTTGGGTATTTATCTTTACCAAAGGCTATTTCCAGTGTCCTAAAGAGTAAAATTTTCACCTTGATCTTTGAAAAGCTGTTTCACTGTCTGGTGGATCTCGCAGCACGAAGGTGCTCCTTATTGCTGAGTGTAAATAACACTTCCTAAATCTTCATGCTCATCCCTGCTTCGAGAAAGTCTTTGGTTTCCCTCACCTCCTAGGTCAGCACCGGCTGCTCATATTGCGTGTTGCTGCTAGCGGTACAGTTTATTCTTAGCCAGGGCAGAGTTTGCCATCCAAGTACAAAGTTGTTAGTATAAAAGATAAGTGAAAGCAAGACAGAGACAGGAGAAAACTCATACGAACAGGAGGCTTGTCACCTAAATCCAATCTACCAAACTGCAAATCACAGAACTGCAAAATGCTGACCCTGATAGATCTGTGCTAGAGAAGCCTATATTTAATGCCTATAGCTTTCCTGTCTTAGTCTATTTTTATTCTCTGAGATGCTCTACAGCATTCTGGGATATCCATTATTGGAATAAAAACAGCAAACTTGTTTGGATTTCTTATGGTAATTATAAAAGAGGAGCTACATAGAGCGGACAGAGCCACATTAGTAGTGACCGAAAACCCCCATAATAGTGGGAGATTCTATGTTTGCAAAGATAGCTCTGAGAACTCAGCACCACCACACCAATATCTGAAAAAATACATCACAGACTGAAACAGAAGTTTTAAATTAGAACGGGCTGAATGAGCTGCGACTTGATCATTGGCACCATCTGAAGATGAAGGGTTTTGGAAGCATTGATTTGCAACTGTTCACTGAAACCAGCAAGATTGGCCCCCAAAAATCACAAGGGTGGCAAATCCATCTTCAAAAAGCTCTTTGGTCACCTCTCAAGAGGTTAATTTACTCATGCATCTTTCAAAGAGAACAGAGGAAATTTGTTAACAAATACAAATGCCTCCCACACCCCAGAACTGAATGGAAATCCCAGTTACAAGCCTCAAAGCGCGGCCCAGGCTGAAAGCTGCAGAAATACCCGTGCTTATCTTTCAGTGTGTAAAACACACACAACAAAACGTGTTAATACGGACTTGTCCTGTAACAAGATAAAACAAGGCTTAACAATATTTCATACCTTTCACACCAATCTGAAAGCAGCTCCTCACTTGTGGGAGGTAAGAGCAGGACAACACGCTCTATTTGTTTGGGTCTTAAAATTCACAGTGACACTGTTAAGTCACATATTTCCAATCCACCAGCCTTTCTAGCTGATATCTGCTGACTTTGACACACAACCGAACACACAGTCGAGAATAAGAGGAAAGTACAAGGAAAAAAAAAAAAAACCCACCTCTCAGACTGGACTCCGTTCTTTAAGGAGCCGACATAACTTTTCTTCTTTTCTACAGGCATCACGTCCACAAAACCACCTCTTTCGTCTGGAATGACTCCTGCATGCACTGCAGCTTTGCAGATACTGGAGCTCTGAAAAATATTTAATTATTTTGACTTACATGCTGTCTGTATTTTATATCCAGAGATTTACCATCTCCATAAGCATCAAGACAACCAGGGAATAAAAAATAAAATAAAATTTTAAAAAAAATTTAAAAGCTATGAAACAATTCTGTCCCTCTTATGGACAGACAAGGGATATCATGGACCAGATCTTGCAGGTATGCCGTCAGCCCCGGCTGTAAGAAGATCCACCACCACCGCAACCTTTCCCATCCGTGGTGGAGCTGCGCCTGGGAGATTATCCAGGGCCAAAACGGAATCAAGGACAACTTTCCAGGCGGTTCCTCTTGGGTCTGCACCAGAGAAAGTGCTGCGGGGAAATTTTTTGCTAGTGACCAGCCACCTCAGCAAAGTTCATTCACCCAGTTGCTTGAAAAGCAGACGCTTTTCCAGAATTAAGGCAAATGAGCACCTGTTGCCCAGGACAGTCCATAGCCTTCTTTCTAGGAAAAACAGAAGGACTGCACCCATTGAGTCATGTAGGTTTTGGACAGGCATTACCCCATAAGACAACACCAAGTGCAGAGGAGGATTCTGAAAAGATTAAAGCTTCTCCGTTGCACATCGTGCCGTTACCCTGCTCTCCAAGATGTGCAGCGTCAGAAGAGCTGGAGGAACACAAAACACTGACAAGTGATGACTGAGCTCCCAAAGCATCCAGAAAAGAGAGCGAAAGCAGAGGAGGCTTAGGCATATTATAAACTTGGCCATCAGCTCTCTAGGGGATTTACATTCAGCAAGCTGGGACAGCAAAAAGCAAAAACTAGCTTTGCACGGGGAACTGGAGCAGGTGAAAATCCGAACCCCATGAACTCCCTGATCGCTAAAAATCAAAGTGCCACAAAATCAGTGCCAAGGGCAAAGGTTCCTCTCATGTACGTACAATACGGATCGTGCTGTTTCATTCTTGCAGCCATATATGGCAAGTTTGCCTTGTCCCCTATATATTTATCGCTTTGGATGGCCTATCTCTTGGCAGCTCTCTGAGTTTTGAGTGCCAATTTGGTATTTCGCTTCTATATATGGTCAAGGGAGCAAGGGAGCGCTGTGTTTGGAAGATATTCTGTGAATTCTCCCTAGTATGCGGTGGGAAATCTGTAAATCTAAAATTGGCTCATAAAATTTAACTGTCCTGAATCAATTTGTAACCCTCTCCACTGGGAGACATCCTAAACAATGTTCTTTTCGAGGCATTCCTGGTTGGTTTTTTTTTTTCCAGGACTTGCTATTCTGCCGCTTACCCAAAGCTTTGACCAACAGCCTTTTTATTGCCTTACTCCAAACTTCCTCTTATCACTCTGTTGGGTTACAGCCCTCTTCTATCCGAGGCTGGGCTTCGCTTTGAGCTTTTGGAAGCTGAGAGATTGCAAGAATAAGGCCTCCCCCTCAAATTCAGAGGCACGACAGCTGTATGGACGAGGCAATGGCTTTCCATGGTGCAGCCCCTTGGGATGCTCTGAGAGCGCTTCCTGACGAAGTGGATGCTGAGGCACACACCGTAAAATGACAAAACTTTTTATAGTGGGCCATTAGCAATAGTCTGTGACTATGAGTTTAATCACCCATGATTTCCTCATTAGTGCGACTGGTTTAATCATTAAGTTTGTATCTCCGGAGAGCGGAGCCACCCAGCTTGGTTTGCTCTGGTGATAAAGGCCTGCCTCGTTCTGTAGGTGATCTATCCTCCTCTTCCTCCTCCTAGCTGCAGCACAGCTGTGGATAAAAGACCTTATCTCAAGAGCAGAGAGCCATTTTTTCTCCTAGCTCGATGGGGCTCCTGAGCAGGGACAGGTTTCCCTTGCAGTCTTATGTCACACTGGGAGCCAGGCAGAGTGACAAACGACAGTGTCTCATGAAACCAAAAAGCTTTTTCACAGCCTTGATAAAGACCCCGGCTGTTCACACAGCTTCAGCATCACCCCAGAGCTGATCCTGTCCACATTAGCAAGAGCTGAGGTTTCTTTCCTAGGCACAATCATGTGTTCAACAATTTTATTTTTTTTTTATTTTTCCCCTATTTACACAGGAGCATAAAGAACTTTGCTACCAGAGTAAATGTGCTACCAGAGAAAAAAAAGGCAACAAATTTTCTGTTCCCCAGCCAGCTGATTCTTGCTGCTAATTTCAGCACTGGGAGGATGCTGGATATGTTCCCCCCATGCCCCCACGTGCTGCTTCAATCTGCAAACCCTGCATGAAGGCAGCAAGCCTGTTCTCACCACAAAGTAATGCCATTCAGTGGAATGGCCTGGAATTTGGGCATCAACTTTTCTCATGGCATATTTTCTTCCATTTTGTTCATTTACCCCCAAATTTAAGGCTCCTTTATGTCCCTGTTCCACAGCCTTACTAATTTCACCATGAACGATTTCACATGCTTCTTTTGAAAGAAAAGGCTGCCAATATCTCTTTGCACCTTAAGCCTCCAGGAGTACCCAGGAGATAATCTTATAAACACATAATCCAAGATAATTTTATATTTATGAGTGAAAAAATCAAACAACCCACAATCAGGATACATTTAAAGTGGGTAAAAATCCCTTAACACAAACCAAGAGAGTGGCTTCTATGCTTCCTGAATAAAAATCAGAATTATCCCACAAAAACTGCCAATTCTTCATGTCACAGCTTTGTTTTTCATGGCAAAATGAACTTTCACATGCCTTCCTGGGATCAGGGAAGTGTGAATGCTCTCTCAGGCCAAAAGCCCAGTGAATCAGGTCGTTACACAGACTAGCCAAGCGTTTTAGTCATCACAGCTTGGACCATCAACTCCTTACCCACCAGAGCATTTAGCAAATCCATGTTTTGGAGAAAGTGCTAAAGGGCCAGAGGGCACCTTGCAGGGAGTGCAGACTGGAAATGGGGCAAAATGCTTCATTTTCTTTTAGATAACTTATTTAATAAGACACAGTTGGAGCACAAGTCTCCCCAGGGCCACTCTAGACATGGAGAGCTGCTCTAGACATGAAGCCAAAGAGCCCTCCCAGAAGACTAGCACTTGTCTCATGCAGCTTATTGCCTGCTTTAATTACTCCTTAGCTGCAGGCTTGGGTTAATTCACAGCATCCCCCCTTGGAGAGCATCCTGCCCGGCCTGTGCTCCCTGGGAAAAGCCTTTGCCCATATTCTCCCTGCACGGCACGCGTGTTTCTCTCGTCAGCTTTCCTGCCTGAGCATTTCTCAGCACCAATACCTCTCCCTTTGCAGCATGTTTCACAGCAGCCTCAAACTTTTTTCCCAGCAAGGTTTCACCTGCTTTGCTATCGGCCTTGCACTCTTATAAAAACCTAAAAGCTTTCCTTACCACACCCTATTAGTACAGCAGTCCAGAACAAGGTTAACCAAACCCTCTAGAAAGTGGCCAAATACTGTTGGGTTTTTTTTTCCTATTTTATTTTTCTCCCAAATCACAGTCCATGCCCCCGTTTATGAAACAATACCCAGGGGGTACGGTAGGAAATGGAGCTTGCGATTCATTAAAGGACACTAATCCTTTTGCGTCAGTACAAATCAGGAAGCAATGCCAGCTTGGGATGCTGGTCCTCGCCTAATACCCTTGAAATCACAGGCCCCGTTCGGGGGTAATCTGAGGTAGTTTTGTCCTCAGTAAAAGAGAGAAAACTATTTCCCATTTCCTGCAGGTCAGAGCACGCACAGAGGCAGGTACCGCAGGGTGGCAGCTGCTCGGTGAATTTGCATGTGAGCTAGTCCAGGCTAACCTGTTTGTGCAGCTCTACCTTTGAAAAAATCGGTTTCAAGTAAAATAAAAAATAGGGTGGGTTTTTTTTTTTTTTTAATTGCTTTAAAAATTTCTTGCCCCGAATTATTGTATGATTTCTGCAGGGTGGTTTTTCTCAGGAGTCTACAAAGCTCCACGGTGAGCCCAAGCTGGGGGTCCACAACCTGCTGACTGCTTCCCCCAGGCCTCCAAGAATCACGTTCCTACAGGCTACACACCAGCCAGGGAGCTGGTATTTCTAAACACAATCCCTGATGGGAAAAAAAAAAAAAAAAGAAAAGGGGAAAAAAAAAAAGCATCCACAAACGGAAAAACGCTGAAATCCAGTTTTGAGAGGCCTAATGTTGAGATTACAAAAAAAATGACACTCCGCCTAGTTTTAGCATCAAGCCTCTGCTCATCCTCATGAGCAGAGTTTAGAAAAACAAACCCATAAAAAACAACTCACATGCTTTCGTTCCACTGCTCTGTGCTGTGTCCTGGCTGCTCAAAAATGCTGCTCAGCTCCCAGAAAGAGGAGGACAGGGGAGGAGGGAAGAAGGCCTTTTTTTCCCAACTAGATAGTGTGATGGAATATAATAAAAGCCTTTTGGTGCTCATCTGTAGATCCCAAAACACTTTGCAAAGGCAGATAAGCTCTACCATCATTTCACAGCCACAGCCCCTAAGACACAGGGCAATTAAGTGACCTGCCCAAGTCCACGAGAATAAGCCAGTGCCGGAGAGTGGCAAGGCACCCCCCTCAAGCCCATTGACCCCAACCTGGTGTCGCAGCTGTTGGTGCTACTTCTTCCTCCACCCGCGTTTACCCCATCCCCCCATTTGCAACGGTCATGGAGAGCTGGACTGCCTTCCCTAAATCGCAGAGTATGACCCCGGCTCTGCGACACAGCACTGTGATACTGGGGGTCACTGGGGAAAGGCGCATACTCACATCTGCATAAACGTTTGTGCCAAACACCGGTGCCCAGTACGATGGCTCATCTTTACAGTGGGCTGGACAATAAATCCTAGAAAACAATTTATTCATATTTATTCTCTATATCAAGGCTCAACAGGAAAGCAAGCTGCATTCTTGGGAGATTTCAAGTGCCTGCATCTGGTCTGCAGGTGGCAACAGTGAATTTAATTATTTGTTCCCCTCAGATGACATTTGGTAGTTACTGCAGAATGCAAATAGAGGGGGTTTAGACCAGTGAAAGAGGGATTGGTCTTTCATGACGTTGTCAAAGGGGAGTACCTGTACTTTTGCACAAGGCTGCGCACGGGGTCATTGGCACTGTCTGTGCCCCCCTTGCCCTGCCACGACGTACACCTACACAAAGCAGCTGTCTAGAACAAACTCTTCCATGTTTTAAGGTGGAAAGGAAAACCACGTCCAAAAAACAGCAAGTGCAGGAGAATAAAGACAGAGTGCGAGGCTGCTCGCTCACGCATCGGCGTGTGCCGAAACGGGATCGTGCAGCCTGACTTACAGGTCGCTGAACGAATTCTCTATCGCAATGCCAAGAAAAGCACGAAGGCAGGAGGAAACACGCCATTCCCAACCCCCTCCTCCAGTTCATCTGGTAAAATCAGCTCCGTTCCCGCTAGCCCTCAGATTTTGGGACCTCAGCACCCTCCGTTAAGCTGTCCCTCCTCGGAGCAGAGCAGGTTTAAGCTGAAGGTAAGTGGGCTTGTGTTACCTCGGACAATGGGTCGCCGGCTTTTTGAACTGGCACAGCTCAGCTACTGTAGTGTAGCAATCCAGGGTCTGTGCTGCAGAGGTACATACGGAAAGGCAAGTTACTACATCTAATAGCTCGGGCAGCGGCAGAAAACACACAGTCACAGCTACACAGTGCATCTGGTGAGACCCACATCCAGCTGAGGGCACCAGGAGGAGGAGAGCGGCTCGCTGCTTTACCGGCCACACGCACCCAGGAGAGAGCTGACCGTCTCTCCAGCAGAAACCCTGCTACCATACTACGGTGTGGCCTTCAAAAGGTCAGAGCTTTCAAAAAAAAAAAGAAAAGCAGCTGATCTACAGGATGGTGTGGTTTTGCTACAGCTCCAGACATGGAGTCCAAAGAACCTGACAGCTATAGTTTCCCCTGAAAGGGGCTCAAGTAGATCTAATCAAAATTATGATTATATGTAGGAGAAGGAGGAATTATTCAAAGATATTCAGAAAGTGAGAGTTGTTTTAAAAGTAGAACTCCACAGTACTGATTTATGTGCTTATCATAACTAGGACTCACTGTTATAAACCGATTTCGTATGTATCATGTGTTTCATTACACTATTGCACTGTTAGGTACTATATTTATTTAAATCAGTGTTCCCGTTAGACTGAGGCTTTCCTACAAGCATGGCTCATCTTCCATCACTTTATTATCAGACACTGCAGCTGATGTTTGGACCCAACCGTGATCCATCACCAGGAGATGCTGCTGGAAATGGCCAGTTATCACCTTTTTTCTGTACCTTCCTCTTAGAGCCCCACAGAAAAATGAGGTGGTTGATGGGGGAGTTGCCCATAGCGAGTGATGGATCACCACTCTAGGGTTTAGTTGTGGTACTGAGCCATTTGACATGACCACTCCAAGTGAAAAAGAGCACTGTAAGGAGTGATGTTTTCAAGGTTCCCATTAAACTCTAGCAACAATAGTTTCTTCTCAACTTTTAAAACTTACTTGTGACTTTGGAAACCATGAATGCATTTGAAGGCTTACTTTTCCTGCAAAACAAGCAAACAAAAGCATTTATTTAAAAAAAATCATACCAGAATTCCTTGAATCACTGTGTCTACATATGAGTGACAAAGACAACTGAACATCTGCTTACAGTTAAAGCAAACACAAAAGCTTTTTGATGAAGGTTGTACCTGAAAGACTCCACACCGTTCCTGGTAGACTTCACAAAAGCTGGTGTCCTCCCCTTCCTCGTGATATCAACCAGTCCTCCTTTGTTGTCCAGGATGCCGTAATGAATTGCAGCTCGACATATGCTTGATGACTGACAGGAGTACAAACACAAATAGTATGTGAAATAAATCTCGTTCACAGAGCAACGCTGACCAACCGCTGTGCAAAAAAATGAAGAAGAAATTAAACCACCACCAAAGCACCAAATGGAAAACAAGCTGAGTACACTCCTTTGGAATCTGGTTGTTAAACTTTACTCTCCCAACACAGCCTTATTCTTTTATTATCATTATTATTATTTTAAGCACTGCCTGGTTGAATGGCAAGCGTTTTTAAAATAACGAAACCATACATTTAGATACAATTTAGCAGAAATGCAGCATTGGAAATTAATGACCAGCATGAAATATTTCCAGTTCTCAACAAAATATTCAAACCCAAAATATTTCTGCTGAAACCACTTGGAGGAGGCGGCTGTCTGCAGTCACAGAAGTTTCAGGGCAAAGATGTATCATGGGCAATGCAGTCACGCCCCAACAGCGAGGGTGAGGAAAGCAAACTTGCTTTTACACAAAACCTCTTTTATCTTCAACATTTCTTCACCCCAAAAGTAGTTTTGATGGAAAAACAGTGCCATGCTTTATTTATAAATTATCTTGCTAATTCAATATCCAGGAAATCAGCCCAAACCATTATTTAGTTACAACATTTAACAGTGTTTTTCATCTAATGTTTCGGTTTGGCATGACAGCTGCCCACACTAAAGAAGAGATCTTTGTAAGAGCTGTCCATTGAGCCCCATCCCTCACTTTCCATGGGTTTCATTGCACATTAAGGGCATTCATGATAAAATCATGTCTGGAATCACTTTGCCTTTCCAGACTGCTTCATCTTTTCATCACTAAGATGAGGAAAATACAGATAATCTTGATTAGTAACATTTTACAGCACCACAACCGGAGTATACGAAGAGCTGAATTACACTAGAATGGTTGGCATTTCCCATTTCTGTTATTACCCCTAACTCCCCGCAAATTACATCTATGAGCTATTAAAAGGTACTTACACTCTCATAATAAAATGTTCCAAAGATCTTTCCCTTACTGTACAAGCAGCCAGCTGGGCACAAATACCTAGTAAAGATACGTATCTTTGAGGGTGGCAAAAAAACAATTCAAGAAAAACAGACTTTGACTTTATTTCATTTAATAGTCATTCCATTCATCTCACGTAACTCTTCCATTTAAAAACAAGATTGCAACATAGCTACTTTTTAAAACAGTTTCTCCACCCTCCTTAAAAGCCCAACCAATATTTAGATTCTGTGGATTTGGGTTTTCTCCAAGTGATAAACTGTCCCGTTCTTTGCAGAAACCTTAACCAGAAGTTCTTGACTGGCTGGGAGGGGACGAGTCATGAATTATTGGTCTGGCTTGGACAGCGGTGGAATGCATGAAAAAGGCTCAAAAATGACTCTGCCAAAGTTTATTAAACGATTTTGGACACCTGAAACTGTGGGTCATCATGGCTGAATAAAATAAACTGAGTCACCTTATTGCTCGGCTTGGCTGAAGGCTTTGTATTAAGAGAAATTAAGGTTGGGGTTTTGTGGTGGTTTTTTTTGTTTGGGTATTTTTGTTGGTTTTTTTTTTTTAAGAGATCTATCTAGACAGTCACAAAAAATACACAGTATAGCCTATCCTATGTTTGCAAGAACTAGACAATTTTTAGGCCACTTTTTCCCACGGTACTCCCAGAGGCATCAATAAAACACTACCTGTTGCATGTTGAGCCTCTGCATTTGTCTCTCATCTTGGTTTCACAGGTAATGACTTGTGCTGGGGAGAAAAAAATAAAATAAATATATATTTTGAAAAGGAAAAAGACTGCCACAGCCTGCTCTCGAGCTACAGAGATGAGCAACCACTGTGCATCTTTCCTGGAGGCCTTTGGTGCGGCAAGATAAAAATCTTATCGCAGACCAACCCAGCCTGGAGCAGTTCGTGGCTCTTTAGCCCTTCACCTGAGACAGGTGTCTTTGGAAATATTAGCAAGGAAGAAACACCTGACAGCTGAAGGCTTTGATTTACAGCCCGAGGTCTGCAGCCAGAGCCCTCATTCTTCATTTAATTACAGACTCTCGAGATGCTGGTAGATAAACTTGAAAAGGATGCGTTGGCTTGCCTCACCTTGTTTTCACAGTAAGTCTATTTTAATTAACAGCGATTGGAAAACAACCGAGGAAGTATTATCAGCTCCACAAATAACTTCAGGAATCTTCCCAAGCAAGAAATAAAAAGGGAACAAACTAAAAAACCCAGAAAAGCTGCAAAGAAACCAGAAATAAAACCAGTATTTCCTAAATCGATAACTAATCAGGAGACCTTCAGTTCACCAATACTTCCTTGACATGGCTTAAAAGAACAAATAACTATTGCAGACTGATGTGCAGAAGGCATGAGTGGCTTTGGAAAGCTTTGCTCCCCGCTTCTGGCAGGCTTCTGCTATAATTAACAGCGAATTTTTGCAAAATTACCTCCCCTTCCACTCGAACATCCTCCCAGTTGTTTTTTCCCCTGAGCCTCCTCATCGCTTTCCCACCTTTTCCCGTGAAGATACTTTAAATCTCATAGGAGCTGAAAAAGAAAGTGGCTGTCTTACTCATGTAGGATTCTGGGATGATCTTCTTGGGCTTGATGGGTTTGCTGGGTTTGCTCTCTGGAGGGTAGAACCGCACTGGATTTTGCTCCACAGCCTGTGAAATCTCCACTTCATTAGTCTCATCCGTCTCAGTGATGACAGGATCTTCATAGCGGTAATCTTGTTAGAAAAGGGGATTAAAAATCATTACAATGTGCTTACATTGATGGGAAAGTCAGACAGGTTCATGTTCTGAGAGAGGTGATTCTGTTTGACAGGGATCAGCTTTTAAATAGCTGGAAACTCAAAAATGCCAGTTAAAGGCAGAGCAGGGCTGCTGCCAGGGAAGGTGCAGCACTGGGAGATTGCTCCTTTCCCGCTTCCCTGCCCACAAACTGGCATTTATAGCATCTTACAATAAAGGTTTGACACCTTCCCCACTAATGAGCGGAAAACAAGTGCTGATATTTCTTCTTCTGTTTCGCATACAGCTCTTTTTCTCTGGAGGAAAACACAAATTTGTTGAAAGGAGCGTGCAAAAAGAGGGCCCAAGTATTTGGGAAGGTGGCTGAAACCTTTTCTCTTCCCACGGGGGTTTTATTTCTCCAGACCACCTCACTAGCACGGCTCCAGCCCGCCCTCCGGTAAGGCACAGGTCCCGCTACAGCGTGATCCCGGCTTTAGCGCCTGTGGCAGCTTTATCCCTCGCTTTACCTCCCGCCGGAGAACAAGCCGCCTGTTGTTGCAGCCGGGCAAAGGGATGTGGGCAATGGTGCCAGCAAAATCCATTCCGCTTGGCCAGCCCTACCCGAAACCCTGCACCTCTCTCATCCTCAGCAATGAGGAGAGGAGCGATGCAAACGAAGGGATGATGGGTGGTGGCTCCGGGAGGGCTTTCTCTCTCTTGCTCTACCACCAGGGCATCCCCTCCCCTCTCCCCGCTGCAGCCCACCCGCACCCTGGGGTCCTCCCCGCAAACCCCGCAGGCTGAAAACGATAAATGCAAAGTTGCAGCAGCAGAAGCTGCTGCTTCAGGCAAATCTCCAGGGAATCCGCCTGCTTCTAAGAGCCCAATTCTCTGTGAAGCAAAACACATGGGAGAGGAGAAATGCTCTCAACGCGCGACTCCAGAAAATCCTGCGTGCTGGGGGGATAGCACTGCTTCACCGGAGGTTTCAGCGTTAATAGTATTTTTCACTCCATTGACCTCTATTCCGAGAAAAATCCACAGGTCAGGAAAAACCGTCCACAATCCCCTCCTCTCCCTCCAAGAGACACGAATCGCTGTATTCATTTTGCAGCCGTGAAAACCAAGGTGGGGGGAGAGGGAAGCGCTCCATCCCCGGCCCCCGAAGGAGCGGGGCAGGCGGCCAAGCTCTGCCCACCCACATTGCCTCTGGTAAGCGCCGGAGAACATTCCCTTCCCAAACAAACCCCACGAGGACGGGATTGCTCCTGCCCGCAGCTTGCGCTCAAAATCCTGCCGGAGCTCCCAAGCCAAACCCATGTAAGCTCAGAGCAGCTTCCCCCCATCCGAGCGCTCACTCTCATTTTCACCAGAGAAAACACATTGGATCCGAGCTCCGGATTTTAAGCAGCTTCAGGGCTTTTCGATTTCAGCAGTGGCCACGGATTTACCACGTGTCATGATGTCGAAATACTAAGGATGGTTAATTAAAAGGTGCATAAAGCTGCAGTTGCTTCTAATTAAAAGTTTCCAGGCGTAAGTTTGCTCCAGCCTTTTCCCAGGGGGGTGCCCCAAGCCCCTCCAACACGTACCTTTGTAGCAGAGGTTGTTCTGGCAGCCTCCTCCATAGCTCGGCGGGCACTCGGAGCAGGGGCGGCCGGTCTTGTATGGGGCTTCTCCGATCCAGTTGCCCCTGCAAGCACAGGAGCAATGCGCACCCGTCAGACGCCCGAATACCCATCCAAGCCCCCGAGACCACCTGGCACTAAGGGAGTGGGGAAAATGGGTGTTTCTGCTGTGCTCATCCTTGGTTAGGGGGCTGCAAATGGGGAAGGGGCCTGTCCCCAGTCTTTCCATCCCTGTTCTGCCCATCGTTCTCCAGCGATAGCCCAGCAGCTGCCTTCCTGCTGCCTCCGTTGGCCTGACGCTTGCCTTCACCTCTCTCATTCGTCAGAGCCACAAGTCTCGCATCGTTGCCTGCCATACCCCCAGGGAGATACATGGGACAGGCTGGAGCCATTTAAAAGCTGCTCCATTTTCCACCTGAAGCCATTTCCAAGGAGAAAAACACCAGAAATACATGGTCCATCTACGCCAGATCATCTGGGAACCAGTGCAGCACTTTGCACTCTTTCTTCACCCAACCTGGCCATCATCAAGTCCCCAGTTTTGCAGCAACATCGTCCTGGCCCAGGGCAACTAATCAAAGACTAAACAACCGGCCCAGGAAAGCCTTCTGAGAAAAACGTGCCTCCTCATTTCACCTCCAAGATGACATTTTTAGGGTTTTACTTAAATAAATTGCGTGCAATATCGCTTTTACATTCAACTCCAATATAAATACTGCAATCTTATGTATACAGGAGTAAATCAATGGATTACTGCATCTTCCTCAAGGAACTACCCAGAAACAAAAGCCCTTCTTGGCACTCTGTACTGCAGACTTTAGGGGCTGAGAAGGTTGAACCAACCGGAGTTCAGCCCGTGGCTACGAACCCTGGGGTTATTGCTCTTTCAGCTGTCTCCACCTGTAAGGCTAGATGAGGACAACGCGCACTGATGCCAGAGAGAAAAGATTTAAGCAGAAACTGCAGAAATAGAGTGTTTTTCCATCCAGCAGCCCTGAATGGATGACGTGCAAATAGCCCAGCCTACTGCGGGAGCTCCATGGGAGAGGGTAGAAGCCTTTATGAAGAGCAGGTGATTAAATCCCACCAAACCACAAGCATAACATGCTCGGTATCTAACAGGGGGAGAGGGGCTTAGACAACCCACCCATAGGGCTCTTCCTGGATCGTGCTACGAGCTGCCAGCTCTATACCCACACATCTTACTTCTCTGCATTATTCTTCCCTATGATCTCCAGAAGTCAGATGCCCTGCAAGCCACTCCATTTGTATATAGTGATTTCCCTATTCCATTTGGTTGCTCAGTTTTAAATCGTCAAGGGCTTAGAGTGGGAATGTTCCTCCTATTAGCCATTAAAGAAGAAAATATTAATTGCCATTGCCAAAGAAGAAACTTCTCCTGGATGTAGAAGTCAAGGAGTATCATTTTCATTTTGAAATCTAATCAAAACAAGGCGTTAACTGCGTCAGTCAAGATTTAACTATTTCACTTTTATTTTTTTTTAAGCCACAGGGAGCTCCTTGGGTCTGGGATTTATCTCTTCACAGCTTCTAGCAGCGGGGCCCAGCTCGCTTTTCTTCCACCAGCGACCGCTGCGGGGCTGGCGTTGCACGAAGCAGCGGTGCGTTTAAACCAGCAGATTTTGCAGGGGGAGAGCGAAAACGTGTCGTGATCCCACAGCCTACCTGGCTGGGTACAGAGGCTGCTGCTGGAGCAGCCCTGAGCGGCGTTAATCACCACCCCATCCCCTCCCACCCTCAGAGCAGAGAGAGAGCAAGCCTCGCACGCCAGCTCCATCCTGGCCATCTCCTGCTCCTCCTTCCCATGGCAGGAACATCAAAGCTCCAGCCTGGCCCTGGCCCCTCATTCAGTTTTCCAGGCAATGCTCAGAAGTCTTGAACCAGCTCTGTGCTGCCGTCTAAAGAGAAAATTTAAAGCCACAACCACCAGTCTAGACTGCCTGAAATCTCTTCCCCAGATCCCGGGCTAGTTAAACAACCTGCCAGTTTTAGGGAAGCTGGAGAGAGCCCAGCTCATCTGCCTTACTTCGGCGAGTAGTTGCAGACCAGGTAGACGGCATTCTCCCAGATTTCTCCCCAGACGTTCATCTGCTTGCAGACGTTCACGGCACAGCCGATCTTGTTTGTCGTGGCCCAAACGATCTGCAAGTGCAACGCAGGTATTGAAAACGAGCAAACCACCCCAACATGGGCACAGTGACAACTGGGACACGGTGGGGTGCAGAGGGTATAGGTGCAAAAGCCCTTCAACATCTTTACCTGGGTGTAATGTGTGCACATAGAGCCAGTGCATTTGTCTGGGCACCACGGGTTGCACTCATGGGGATACGGGTATGTGTAATCCTTAACTTCATCATACCAAGACTGGACATGGAAAGCTGGAGACCGATACCTGAAGGAGCAAAGACAGTTTAAAGCGTGAATTTCTGGTAGAAGCTTTCAAACAATACCTGCAGCCTCCTGCCGTATTGTAAGCTCAGATTTTTTTAAAACAAGTTTTGCTAATTTTTATATAAGTGTTTCTTAAGACAAGTTCCATTCATTGAGAAGGTGCTGCTTAAAGAACCCAGCGACACAGTCAAATGAACAGGAAAATAAAAAAAATCTCATTCAGAATGTTAAGGATGATTTTTTTCCCTAAGATTCACAGCCCGCTCTGACTTTCTGTATTATTTATAGGTTTGACATGCCCTTCAAGTGCCGCTGACCTGAAATGTCCTCCTGACTTTTCCACACAACTACAAAAAACTTCTAGTTTGGCGGAAAGTTGTATTTTGAAAGCAAACAGAAGTTAAGATTTGCCAAACACCTTAAACCGAAAGCCATCGTGTACCTATTTTACCACCAGGCAATGTGCTAAATCTGGAAGTACGCTAGCAGTCAATACTGTAAGACCTTTGAAAGTGAGTGAGCTTTTTCACGCTCAAATCACACCAGAAGTTGGTGCACTCCGTACATACCCCACCTCTTATTGCTGCCATTTCCCTCTGCACTGAGCCCCCGCACGCGCTGCGTGTAATTTGTGCAAACCCGATATTGCAGCCTGTGGCAGCGCTGATGCTCCTTGTGCTGTTTGGGGGAACACAAACGGTGCTAAAACCGCCTACAGAAACTCCTGTGCATTTTGCGTACGTGCACAGCGAGCAAAGAGAGAGATCTGCAAACTCTGTATCAAAGCAGAGCAGCCCTTCCAGCCCGCTACTTTTTATTGCTTTCAATAGCTCGCACGAAGCAAGCGGCCAGAAATACAAATGATATCATTACCAACTGGAGTTTGTTCTTTCAGCCAACTCTTCATTAAAAATCATTCATTAGAAGTGCTTTAAAAACATTAAACTCATGATGTCATGAAGTGAATACTTTCCGAATCCTATTTTACAGGAGAGGAAATTGAGGCAATCAAGTTATGGCCCGTTCCTGAAAAATTGAGATAAATCTGATTTCTTTTTCCTCTCAGTGGCTGCAAAAGGGAGCAAGATTTGATCTGCCTCCATCAGTAACCCATGGCCGTCTTGAGCGCTTGTAGGAGAGCCAAGAACAGCACGATCTTTTGACTTTGTTTCCAATGGATTAACCACTCTACTTTCCAATCATTATTTAATTCTGCCAACAAAAACAGGCCCGATTTTTATATCAGGTTATTTCACACCAGCAAATTTCCATTGCTTTCAACCAAGTTCCACCTGATTGACAACAAACACAACTGCATTTCCACCCATTAGGGCTCCTGAGTACACACAAGATGTTTGCTGTACAAAGCAGGCTTAACCCATAAAAGGCTTAATGATAGGGGCCATGATATGGAGAGGAAAATCCATTCAGAAGCCTTAGCATCAGCTTAGGGTTAACAACTCTAGGTTAAAAACCTCCCCCAGGAAGCTGAAAAAAAATCTGCAAAGTGTTTTCAGTAAAGAGAAGTGAGGATCTGGATGAACATTTATGGGAAATGCGGCAAGTTCTGAACTAGCACCTGAGTCCAGACATTGTTCCTGGGAAACTTTGGCTTCCAGCCAGTTCTCAGCATGGTGCCAGAAATGTCCCCCCGAAATAGAAGATTAAGCAACAAGGGTTATGACTCCTGTAGCTGTCCTCCTTAAGGAGTGAGAGTGATCTTAAGCACGTTACAGCTGCATTACCCAGAGAGACAGATAAATGGAGTAACCCACATCATGTTGGCTTGCTGGGAACAGTCAGGTGAAGGTGGCTGCAGATATTACTGCTATAAATATTTCACTAAAGCGACAGCAATTAATGATGTTCTACTAAGCATCAACACGGCAAACCTTTCCCACTGGCTCTAAAGAAGGATCCATAAATTGCTCTTTGCAATGAACTTGTAGCACCCCAACTCTTACCTGCCCCAGTGAACCGCCAAGTTCTGTCCAATTGACCTGATGAGGGCACTAGGCCCATGGTCCCAGATGCACTGCTGAGCCCAAGCATGGGCTGACCTTTCCAGCTCATCATCCCAGGTCTTCAGGGCGTGGGGAGAAAGAAGAGCAGGTCAATTCGTCATCTCAAGCTTATTAGATCAAGAGACTCAACCAACAACAGTGGAGAAAGACCAAACTAGAGCTCAGCCCTGGTGTCTGGCCTGTCCCTGTAAAGAATATATTAGTGATGTGCCCTAACCTAAAAGTAAGTTTCTCAAGATGTCCCCCTGCCACGGACATGCAGGGCACTAAAGGGCCTATTATTTTTCTTGCTTGATGCCATGCTTCTTAAGGCATGCTTTGCACAGGTCAGCAGAAAACACACCTGGGAAAACCTCAAGAACCCACCTAGACTATCTGCTCTAAACCAGAAGATATTCTGGACAGGCGTTTTTCTGATTTGTTAAAAAAAAAAAAAAAAAAAAATGAATCAAGGATGGAGATCCCAGCACTTCCTCATAACACCTATTTCTGAGATCTGCAAGAAGTCTGACATGCAGTCAGTGCTCTGATGTAGTTCAGCATGATTTTCCATCCATTGTCCTATCAGGACATTTCCCATCAAGGGGAACTCCAACAGTGGATGTGCTCCTGCCCTCCACTACTGACACAGCTGGAGATTTTTGGCTCAATCTCTCAATCGAGGGGTGTGGGACTGATTCTCCCGGTCCCATCTCCGCTTCTTCCAGAATAACTGCTGAGACCACCAAGGGATGCAGTCAAATTTAACAAAGCTGGCAAAGTCCCCGAGCTGTTGAGCTAACATCACTCTCACTGAAACAGGCAACAGGGTTAGAAGTGACAAATCCTGTTTATATTCCCACTGAGGGAAGGACATTTGTGTGAGGTCAGTCCTCACTGAATATCACCCATCTGTAAGCAAAAAGAGAGCTCAAACATGACACAAAGGCAAATAGGAAAGCAGGCTTCATCGGCTCCGCTGCCCAGGAGTGTATTTGTTGTAAAGGCCAGACTTGCTGGACCCAGTAGACAGTGCCCTGAATTCATTGTGTAATTACTGACAGCTGGTCTATTCAGAACAGTCCTTAGGGGATAATTCGTTGGGATTAAAATATTACCGCACATTCCTACAAATAAAACCAAAGGGAAGAGAGGTCTTGCAGTACGTGTCCAGCCCATTCACGTGCCAGCATGAGATTGTGTCCTCTTTGGAGATCTACCATCACAAGCAGCTGGTCTTTCCAAGTCCCGCCTTCTCCAGAAGAAAAGCAACTTCTGATCCCAAACATATCAAAGGGCCTGTCAGAGCCCGTTTGGAGCACTGGAGGGTGTTCAGGCCCTCAAACACATTTAAAAAACATCAAGTGCTCATTCCGAGTGAGTATCCGAACACGGTCTCGGGCAGTTATAACTGGGAAAGGGAGGGACCGCCTGTCCCTGGCTAAGACGACAGGAAAATGCAGCGTCTCCTGGAACCTGGTGCGTCTACAGTATCTTTGTAAGGCAAACATGAGCTCATCTAACTGAGCTAACAGCCCAGGCCTCTGAGAACAGCTTATCATTAAGCATGCTCAGCAACCCGAATTCCAACAACATCCCAGAGCTGCTCTGAGCTCATCAGCTTGGCTTTGAACTGCCCAGTGGCCAAGAAAATTCACGTCAGTCTGCAAAACCCCATGCGGACGCAGCTCTGACAGAGGGAATAAAACCATTTTCCGTCTCAGCCCTCCAGCTCCTTGAAGGTGGATGGGATCTGACCCGCCACACACACACTTCCAAACCTCTGTTCAAGCAGACTATCGCAATTGTGCCTAGACACACAGCTTTTTGTGGTCTCCCACGTTCCGCACTAGGCAATGTCCAGCCACAATCCGCCTTCCCATCCAACACATCAGCCACAGAAACTTTCCCAAGAGGTTACGCGCTGTTAGTACTTCAGATTTTCTAGCGGAGCGTTATTCCCTGCAGCCTCAAAGGCGGAGATGTTCCAAATCTCCTAATTTAATGCAGAGAAGTTATGAGCAATAGGCCATTAAATGGAAATTGATGTGAACATACGCGTTACATCTTCCTTTGATGCCTAGGGATAAAATAAATGAACTCGGACAAAAGATACTCAACAGGCAATTGGGAATGAGCTACGTCTTTGCATGGCTTTGCTCTTGATGAGTAGAGAAGCTCATTTCTGCAGGCATCAGCTTACAAAGCCATCCCATTTAAATTAAAGCAGTTATTTGCCTCTTGCTTCTCAGACGTGAATGCGGTCAGGAGGCTGGAATTATTTCAGAGCAATAAACATATTTTTTAAAAAAAAAAGAGATTTCAGACTTTCCCAGCCACACTTGCAAGAATTCTTTATGGCAATATTCAAAGCAGTATCTAGGAGACTACTGAAGCCAGAGGGGCAGTGTGCGCCTATGCTCATTTCCCTTCTCAAGCAGAGATTGAGAAGCCTTTGGGCAAGTGTGATTCTGAGTGATTTAGCGCCTGGACTCTCTCTCTTTTTCACTTCTGCAAATCTGTAATGGCCTTTCAAAGTACGATACACACTGTATATGTAAAACACACACACACATCGCATGCACACTGTACTACAATTTGTATGTTCAGATTTAATAAGAATGTATCCCACCAGGAGTCTACTTACTCAGCCTAACTGATACGTAAAGCTAACTCCAGACACCCAAACTGTGGTAATCAAGTTATTTGCTCATTTTTCTCTCGAGCTAAGACTTTTTGCAATACTGGCAATTTACTTTTAAAAGTGGCATGAGAGTCCAGGATTGACATGTACTGGCAGAAGCTTGGATATGCTTTGCTAACCCACACAGAAATACTATCTCATCCTGACAAGGAAAGCCACCACCCTACAGTTTAGAGGAAGGATGCATACCTTATACGTTAAAACAAACTATTTTCCTTCCAGCCATCTGTACTGAGACAATTTTGTTTTATCCAGCTGTCTTTGAGGCCTCCGCAAGAGGAAAGGCTCCTGCCTTTCATCACTGCTGAAAGCCATCTGACTAAGCCTTCTTAAAAGGTCAACATGTCTTAGGAACTCTTATGTCCTTTTTACTCTGGGCTCATTAACAAGGAGTTTGCTTTGGACTTGGCACCCGTCCACTGCCATGACTGCTGTTACAAAGTCCAAACACACATTGGAAGTGTCAATCATAAAGCTGTTAGAGGGGTTAAGGTAATTCTGTATTTGACCAGCTTTGTCAGGAAGATGTACACTGCTCACTCACTGCCCGTTAACACCAAATACCTGTGCTAGCTTTCAATTAATTACACAAACCCAGCAGCAAAATGGTTTCTTTCTTAATTTCTCCACTCCGCTTTACCTTTATCCCATATGTATAGAATTCTTTTGATCTCCAGATCAGTCGTGGGATTCGCTGTGTTATTGCTTTCTTATAAACAGCCTCCACCAACTAAAGTTCATCCCGTGGTAGACAAATATGTCCCTTTCCTGGAATAGAGTACCTGCCCATGCCAGTTCAGATCACTTAAATACGTCAGATACGGAGCTGGGAGAAAGGACTTTCAGAAGGCACTGTTTGGAGGTTGATGGGCAAGAACAAGTTCTACCTACTGATCCACACATCAGCACCGCGCGTCGCCTGTGACGCTCCACACTGGCACCGAAGGAAAAGAGAAAAGTCTGTTTCTGGTACTAAAGACAGACCATCCTCTTAAATGAGTCCAAATGAGAAATGTCCTATGCAGAACAAAGGATTAAAGTGAAATCCACGTTCAGAATACACACGGCGTTTCCAAGTAATATTGGGTAAACACAAATACATGAAAGCCTGATTATAGCCTTTCCAAGTAGCACCATCTTAGACTCGGCTTCTTTCCTCACAGCATATAAGGCCCTTTCATTTACCCTCAATCGCCCATAAGAACCACTAGAAAAGCACCCTGAGCAAAGGCAAATATAAACGTGCAACCACGCTGCAAGCGTAAACAGCAGTCGGCCAGCGGACAGTCCGCAACGGCAGCCCTCTCAGATCCTCAGAGCCAACCCAAATACATTCGGCTTTCTCATGCTTTGTGTTTACTTTCTGGAAATTAATCAAGTCACCTCTTCTCTGGCAGTACCTTGTCTGCAGGGTAACGTGGAAGCCCGCTGAGAAAGAGGGATACAAAGCAGCGGTTCTTAGAAAGGCAGGTCATTTCTGACAAAAGTGGGATGAAAGACCAGCGGTGTGAATGCTCATGGGGACCAACTGACGGACAGCTGTCCTTCCTTACTGTCCCCTGCCCTCCCTTCTCGTTTCCTTTTCCCTACAGTCACAAAAGGCAGGATTTTCCGTTTGCAGCACTCATTTCAGCACAGCTGGCAAACCATTTCATATTATATTTAGTGTACTTTTCTTTTACCCTTTTAAACACCTTCTTAACAAATCATCAATCATTTAATCTGTCAGCAGGAGCACACAGTTGAAGTCAGACTAGTTTCGGTCAGAACTATATTTGCACATAGGGGAAAGGCACACACACAAAAAGTTATTTGCCTACATCGTTTTCTGGCCCCACAATATTTTGATGGCATGTCAAAAATAGCTCAAATTAGGGTCTCTGGCATCAGGTGAAAAAAACCTATTCATCTGAATTGTTGATGGTAAAGGTATATTTCGTACTCACACTTTTAAGTTCTCCCTCTGAAGTGGGAGAATACATTGACCAAACTTTTATTTTATTTTCTTGAACTATGAAAAGCCAATAGCGCTGACCCATCCACCCATGAGCTCCCAAAGTCTTTCCAGCTATTTCCAGTGACCGAAATGCTTTGCAAGTGGAGCCACATTCCTCAAGCCCCGTTTCTCTAAGGCCCTGAGTAGATTCCCAGCAGCATCACAGATGCTTGGGTCATATTGATAATCTCTGGTGGTGAGTGTATACAATAAGGGCAGGTGCTACCTCCAGCGTTGGGTGGCAGCGGATGGCGACCTAAAGACCATCCAAAGTTTCTCTAAGCAGGCTATGGTGTCCCAAAACACCAGTCACAACAGCCTGAAAGCTTTCACAGGGAGAATGTGGGTTAAACACTAGGGAAAATTTGATGCTTTTATGACATTAAGGTAATGGAAGAACCTGCTGAGGCAGGCTGTGGGATTGCCATCACTGGAGATGCATCCAGGGCTGGGCCAGACGCTAGTTTATGAATAATGGAACCAGTCCTGAAACTATGCAGCGGATGGACTCGATGACCCATTAGTGGCTCTTTCCAACCAAAACAGTCCAATGATGTAAAGCACCGTTCACTCTGGAATGAAACTGCTCCAGGAAACCTCTTGAGAGAAACTTACCGTAGAGGAAATTTGCTACACCTCTTGCACCATAAGGAAAATTAAAATAAAGGGGTTTTTTTTAAAAAAAAAAAACAAGTAAGAATAAAGTTAGGTATCAGGAGCTAGACTCACCATGTATTCCATATTAGAGGCCACTGGGTACACCTGACCTCTCAGTTTATTGTGGAGCATCAGTATCTCCTGTCTGTCTGAGAATAAAATGGCTCTCTTCGATCTGGAGTGAGTTTCCCCATCCTGATATTTACTCAGAATGCTCTCCAGGTGACTCGAGTTGGGCAAGATGAAGCATTCGGCCGCCTTTGTCAGGAGCAGTACACATCCAAGAGGAAGGATCCAAGGCAGGGCGGGATTCATGCCTCCTCCTCTACAGCCAGCAGAAGTGGAGATGAAGACGACAGTAAGTTTTCTTGCAGGGACTCCTGTGGCTCAGCACGGGTCTGCATTTTGAGGAGAAACCGGCAGTCAGAGAAACTCTCAGCACATGTGTCCCCCAACGATGAGGTCACACATCCCAGATTTTTGCCTGGAAAAGAGCAGTGCCTACGGTCTAAGCAATCACCGTTCACCCCAACGAGGTTTCCAACCTGAACACCACCATAAGTGATGGGAACTCAGTTTATTACACCAGGGAATTCCACTGACGTTGCGTTGGGGGTGAGCATGACCCGGGCACAGCGACGGATGCCTTCTCCACCAAAGATGCCAGGGGTGCAGGTGTTACCCGGCAATGCCCAGCAGCTCTGGATAATCCCAGCTCCATCCCTTCACCGGTGGGAAGGGGAGACACTTGAAGCTATTTGCCCAAAGAGCAGCTGTTAAAGTGGAGAACGGATATGAATAAAAGGGAAAGTAAAATTCCCAGCAAGCCAGATCGCAGAGGTCAGACATCAGCAAGAGCTATTTCGGAGGCCCCGCTCTGCCAATAGGCTCCAGCAGAGCAGCTGCCAGACTCCGTGAAAGCGGCTGTTTATGTGAAATGTCACCGTAACATCGAACAACCAAAATTCCTGCCGGTGAATGACGCACCGGGGTGTTCTCGGTGACGCATCGCTTCATGGCAGGCGGGAGCGTGGCCAGCGTTATGAGTTATGGCCGAGCACCCCTCCTCCCCTGGCCAGAAGATTAGGTGTTCCCACACACGGTTGGTAGCCGTCAGCACCGAGGGTTCAGAGACGTGGTCTCTTTGGCCATTGCTGGGTTTGAATGGCTTCGTTTAATCCCCATCCCCTCCCTGCCCCGTGGTGCTCCCGCTCCACCTGCCATTTCCAAACTCCTCCTCCCTTCCTCTCCCCCCTGGCCCGACTTCTCCGTCTAATCTTGCATGTCTTGGCTGGTTTTAGTTAGATCACAAGCTATTCAGGGAAGGAAATCTGTGCTGCTGCACAGCTCTGCAGCACCCCGTGCTCCTTAGGTGGGATCTAAGAGTCACTAGAGCAGAGCCAATCCATCGGGGCAAGAAGCACCCATACAGATGGTGCAAGCACAGCA
This sequence comes from Leptosomus discolor, assembly GCF_034619465.1. NCBI lineage: Eukaryota > Metazoa > Chordata > Aves > Leptosomiformes > Leptosomidae > Leptosomus > Leptosomus discolor. Next base: position 58,219,723 of record NC_141398.1, on the reverse strand, counting down.
CCCTCTCTCCTAAGGGCTAAATTTTGGAAGAAAGCTTCACCGACACTAGGTGAGGATCTGTTAGAAGATATGTTGAAAGCATTCCTATGCAGCGTCAGGAAACAAACCCCAGCTTAGCAGGAATGATTCGAGAAGTTTCAGCTCAGTGACACAGGATTTGGACACACTCAGACCGGAGGAGCTGGAAACCACCCAAGGCAGGGAAGGGCCTTCCAGCTCCCAGCTGGAAACGCTACGCTCAAGCACCAAGTCCCAAACCCCTGCTCCCCAGACCCAGCACCGCAGCATCTGCGGAAGACGGTGGCAAGCACAAGGTGCTTTGCACAGGTGAGGACCCCCAAAGAGCTCCAAGTCCGTTAAGAAGCCGTGAAAACTTGTCGGCCGTCTACCCAAAAGAGGCAAAGTCCCTGTTTGAGGCTTCTTGCTTGTACTGTATTAAGGCAGATGAAAACCAGCTGCCCTCCACCTCTCTCCAGGCAGAGCATTAAGCCTTTGCCTCGGCAGAATAATGCAGGAACGTAATTTGCTCAGTTTAGGTAACGGCTTCTCATTATTTCCTGCTCTGCAGAGCAAGTCGAACACACACACCTTGTCCCCAGCTCCAGGCACACCTGAAAGACAGGACATTCGGGGGCGTCGGGACAAATATTGCTTTCACCTCATCCTCTCCTCAGCCCTGTTTGTTGGCATTTGCTGCCCCCCGCCCCCCCGCCTCAAGCAGGAGCCCAGCTTTCTAACCCGGCTACGGAGGGGTAGGGGAGGCAAAACGCGCTGTTGCTTTTGTAGACAGTCTGACCCAAATTCAAGGCACAATTCCTACTTTGAGGCACTTCCCTAAGAGTTTAAAAATAGATGCTCTGCCACAGCCGTTTACAATGTGGCCATTTAGCACAAGCCATTTTAACTGCAGCCTGCCCTGTAGGTAGAGCCGGCAGGAACAGACAGCTAATAGACGCTGCAGTTGTACCCCCTCATTTGGCCGGGCGCCCTTTGCTAAATAGGAGCCGGTATCCACCACCCATTTAAGGCAAACACTGAACTTACAGAAAGGGCAGCTTGAAAAAAAATCAGCTGTAACATCTGAAAGCCCAGAGGAGCTGCCCCACGCATGGCTACGCAGCGAAGCCAACACGTCTGGTTTCGTGATCCAGCCAAAACCCTGCAACAGATGGTGCATTATTCCTCGGGATGTTCTTCCCTGTATCCCATTTGCGAGCAAGGGGATACCAGCGCCGCTCTAAAATTAGGTCGCTTTGGCACTGTCGTCTTTGTCACTTGGGGTGTGCAGGTCCCTTCCTCTGCTTTGGCTTGAGGTGGGGAGCGCTGGGCATCCAAAGGGAGGATGAAGTGGTCAGAGAGAGGGACAGGGAGCAAAGGGCTCCTTGGCCAGTTTAATTGAAAGCAGCAGACGGATGCTCACATTTCGGAGCGTTCTCACCGATTTCAGCCAGCCATCCGTCTGCCTCTCTTAATATCCTGATGCCCAGGTGCAATGAAACACTCCGACACGTGCTAAAGCTCAGCCAGCCCAAGCGCCCTGCAGAGCTGGGGCGATGCCTCCGGGCTGCACCAGGAACTCCTCATCGGGGAAGATTGAAATCATATTGCCTTCGAGTTGGGATTTGACATTATTCAGAAAAAATTACCGCCTGACAGTCAGCTGAGGAAGTCTCTGCTGTTGTTTTCAAGGGTTCAAGAGGACCACTAGCACAGCCTCCCTTCAAACACATCAGGCCCTTCATACTGGTGCCAGGTAAACATCTGGGAGCGATCAGAAACGAGTGAGTCAGCAGAAACCGACTCCTTAATACTCTGTAAAGCCTGTCCAAACCGGGGACAAAGGGGAGGCCGCCTTCTGGGGTCTGAGGGAGTTAAAAAGCAGCACTGGACTTTGGAAAGGAGTATTTTTAGAAAGCTATTTCCCCAGCTAATGGACGGTGTCTGCGTTTCGCAGAAAGCAGAAGAGTTGGTAGCATTTGAAGCCTGGCGTGCAGCGCTGCCTGGTAAAGCCACATGCAGGCAGACTTCTGCACTTCATGATGTCCTCGTTTCACCTTATTGCTTACGGCTATTGATCTTTGACTGCCTCCCTGGTAAGGTGCACGAGTGGGTGTCTGCTCCTTGGTTATGGCTGATATTTGCAGCTAAAGCACCCCAGGACCTGCAGAGTTACACATGGAACAAGCTGACAAGGCAGGAAAATGCAGAAGTTAGATCAGGGTACCAGCAAAGCATCTAAACCAGCAAAGCAGAAGGGAGTTAACCTGGGATCAGCTTCTAACCTGTGCAAAGAAACCCAGTGATAAAGCCACAACATACTTAAGTCATTAAACCTCATTTAACTGAGGCGCACACGTTTCAAGCTTTGAAGAACTGTGTTGGCTTCCAAAGAAACGCAGGATGACAAGTTCCTCGACATGGGACGTAACGTTGTCTGCACAGAACACTCTATGCATTCAGCATCTTCAAGGCCACGGGCCAAAACATCTGGATCTTCCATTACAATCCACTCCCACAGAACTGAAGTGGGAGAGTTTCTACGCAAAACCACATGGAAAACCCACTGGTACCAGACGCAGCATGTGGCGACACTGAAATTCCTTTGAGGCAGGGCTTTAGAGCAGACTTGCACAAACACAGGCTAGCTGAGCCCGTGGGTAGTCAGCTATTAAGAGACTGCTACAGCATCCCTTGGATATTTTCTGTTTGTGTAGAAATGCACTCCTGTACTTGCAAACTCCTCCCATTCATTCAAGATTAATGTTTATGAATCTTGCATTAACCTCTGCAAAGTATATATAAGGGAGGCTCAGACAGTGGTGTGCTATTTTATACCATGCAGGCAACTTTTTGGAGAAGTTACTAAAATTGTACCTTCTTAATAGAGACATTTCTTGCACACACACAGACACACACACCCCCCCAAACCACATTTCAGAAGCAGGGACGAATGCGTACACTTACCTCGCCGAGTACTTCCAAGTCCCCAGGAAATTGTAGCTGCTCCAAGCCTGCTTGTGGAAAATAAATTATATATCTGAAATACTTTAACTAGGAGGAAGGGGAAAAGGATGAAATAAGCCTTAGGAGGTGCGAGGAATGCAAGGTCTCAGAGCTCAGCAGCTCGTACCAACTGCAGTCTCACAGAGCTCCCCAGTGGTATTTATGCTCTCCAGGCAAAGAGGACAACCCTGGATCATCCTGTTTGGCAGCGGGCCTGTAGTAATAAAAAAAAGAAGGAAAAGAAAAAAAAAAAAAAGGGGGGTGTGTGTGAAACCACAGGAAAAGGGGGCAGGAGCAAGGAGTGGAGGGCTGTCGCTTGGGGTCTGAGCAGTTTGAAGAGAGTCATTGGGGCTCAGCAAATTAGGATCATTGCCCCAAAGGCTGAAACACAACACCCGGGGAGGGGGGGGGGGAGGAGGAGGAGGAGGAGGAGGGGGAGGAGGAGTGCAGCCGGCTGAGCCTATAAAGGGGTTTGCTGTGCTTTCCCCAGCAGGCAGAGCCCGGCAGGTTCCCGGGGTGCGGGAGCATCTTCCCCGCAGCCAAGGGGGGGGGGGACACACACCGCGAAGTCTCGGTGAGGGGCTCCGGTGATGAGGGAGGGGGAATTCAAGAAAGGGGTTTTTCTGCGAGGGACTAAAGCCAGCTGGCTCCTCTCGGCTGCCAGGTCAGCCGCTTCCCGCTCCCCACGGGAAAATCCCCCAGCGAGTCCCGCTGCTCCAGGGCTGAGACAGCCCCGCTGGACCCCAGGGCAGAGCGGGGTCCCCCGGCCCGGCAGCGGGGCTGAGCTGGGCTCCAGCCCCCAGCAAACCCCCATAGCATCTTTTTCTTTTTTTCCCAGAGCTGGGTGTTTGCTGGGAAACAGGAGGTTTCTCACTCTCTGCGGTTCGCTCCCAAAGCTCTCCCAGCGCTGATGTTCCCCCCCCCCCCCGGTTCAGCCCCGCTGCTCCAGCACCAGGGCGGGAGTTACAGAGAATAAGGAAAATAACAAGTTAGTGAGACATCCAGGCAAGGCTCACCTCTTCCTCGGCGGGGCTGATGCTCAAAAAGCCCCGGCTTTCACATCGAGCTCCGTGCTGCATCCACTGTTGAAACAGTTTTAGTCACTGGGAAAGGAAATGATCGAGCAAAAAACAAGCTGAAAGTTCCTTCTTTCTATTTTCTTTTTTTTTTTTTTTTTTTTTTAAGTACCAAGAACAACTCAACCAGTATCATGAGTGACAGCAGTATCTTACAGCATCGCTGCTGCAGCAGCCACTGGCCCCCAGCAGGATGCCGGGCGCCCGGAGTGAGCAGGTCCAGGCATCACCACCCACGGGAGTTCCTCCGGGTCCTCATCCAGCAGCACCGTGGGGTCGGCACATCTGCTGGCACGTACCTGGGGTGACCCAGCGCCAGCCTGGGGTGTCCCCCTGCGGAGGGGGCACCAGCGATGGCCCAGCACAGGGGCAGGGGAACACCCCCCTCCTGGCTTTGGCGTAGCCACGCAAAGCGGCTATGATTTTTCCAAATCCACTAGTCCTCTCCCCAAAGTTCTCAGGAAAAAACTTCTTCCCTTCTTCTAAAGAGTCAATATTTATTTCTTTGTGCAAAACACCAACCACTTCTATTTACTGTTTACAAGAAGGGAGCTCACGAGATATCCTGCAGCTTGTTTAAACCCCAGCAGTGCTCAAAAAGCAGAATGACATTTATCAAATTTGTTCAACAGCGCGTGAGCAAAGCAGCAAATATTGGCAGCTGAGAGAGCAGCTCCGCTGAGCAAAGAAAACCACCCCTCCGAAGGCAGCTCGAAGACGGATCTGCTGATTTAATCTCTTATACCATTTTCCTCAGGATTTTTCGAGAAGTAGCAGATTGTCATCACTTGGGGTGTATCTTCATAGAATTGTAGAATACCAGGTTGGAAGGGACCTCAAGGATCATCTAGCCCTACTGTTTCTGGTCTGTGTCTTTTAAACAGAGTCAGAGCTGACATGGGGGGAGCCAGTCCTCACCAGTCAGTCCCAGTCCGGCAGCCTGGTACAGCCACAACACCCCTTCTGGCTGCTCTTCCCCCCTGGCCCCATTCTCCCAGCTGTATTTACAAAGAGTTTCTATTGACTTCAAAACAGGCTGTGCATGCGAACTGACAGCATGTGGTCCTTCATTCGGACCTGGCACTTCCACCCTGCTAAGAGTGACCCAGTGCAGTTTGGGCAGCTCGCTCCCCAAAAGGCTCCAGTGCTGCCACCAATGCTGGAGATTCAGAGACCACACAGAACTGGGTCGACAGGAGGCTCTGCCCCGCTTCACTTTAAAATCACTATGTCCTCCTTTTTTTTTTCTCTCTCCCCCCTCTGATTCACTCTGGATCAATGAGTTTGCTGTATTAGCAGAAGGCTTATTTCCTCAGCTGAAAGATGCCACAACCCCCGGTTTCCTAATTTCCCTGACCACCGAGGGCCCACAGTGGTGAACCACCGTGCCCCTGCACAGGCCGCCACCCCGACACCACGCAGCTCCACAGCCCTGAGTCACGTCCTCAGTAGGTGCTGTTCATTCCAATTACCAGAAACTTGAATTAACTCATTTTAAATCTCACATACCGAGGTACAAATGACTTCCAGATCTCAGAGAAATTCACTATTTTGTCATCTCCCCAAATGTTCCTATGGGAAATGAATCCCTGTAGGATGGTTTGGGCTGTCTGACTTCCCCATCAATCCTGCTGCTTTACAAAGATTTGATTTTTTTGATTTTTTTTTTTAATTTTTTTAAATACACCAGTATGGTTGTACTGTACAAGTCGTACACGGAGCACGGTTGCGCTTAGGGATGAGCACAGCCCGGAACGAAACATTTTATCCAGCTCCTTTTGTCTCGAGTCAGCAGTTTCAGGTCATACATCTCACCAAAGCCAAAACAATCAGAAGTTACTTTTAATCATTCCGCGTTATTACCGCCTTGATTATAACGTCTCCATTTCATATGTGGTAAAAGCCACATAAAGCAGGCTGCATATGTAAGTACATATTAGGAGAGAAGGCTTTTAATGTAATAGCCAACAAATAGGAAGAAACACAGATTTCACTATGCCCTCCTAATTGAACATGCAGACAGCATGTCTTGATTTTCAACTTCAGCTAAATTCCCTTTTATTCCCTGTTCAAAGAGCAGCTCAGTAAGAACAGCACCGAGCACGAGCAGGGGCAGAGCAGGGCGAGAGGCTCAACGCCGTCGTGCCGACCCCTGTCACAACCTGGTTTTGACTCCTGCTCCGGTACGAGGGGAATAATGGGGATGAAGCAAACCCGGTGGCAACGAGAAACGTGCAGAAACTTGGCTGTAATCATGGATGATGAGAGCGTAATGGAGAAGACCAGCAGCCCGTGAGCTACCCCTGACGGGCACCGGGCAAGCAGCAGCACAGCCATGCTCGTGTTCAGGGGAACCACCTCCTCGGCTTCGCTCTCTGCTCCCATTTCCCCTCCTGTCTGGGCTTTGTCTCTCCTGGAGGAGGACGCAGCGGGGTAGAGGTGGCCAACAAACCCCCGCTGTACCCTTCTGCGGGGACGAGATGAAGGTGCCCCAGTCACTTGGCCCTACGGCAGGATCCTGCCTTGGCATCACACGGGGGCTCCTCCAGCAGATGAATTAACAGCGTGGGGATCCTGAATCGCTGGAGCAAAAGCCAGGCATTTATAGATTTACTCCCAAACACAGCTAATGTTTGGCACTGGGAACCGCACTTATTCCTTCTTGCTACTCTCCTGTTTCGGGGCAGCCTGGACTGCGACCGCCTGGCTTCATCTGCAGCTTCTTTTCCTCCTCCTCATGATAAAGAACATTTCCCCACACATTAAATCTGCTGATGATATGCAAGAAAACAACTCCCCACCAAATTTCCCAAAGCCTGTGCTGTTTCATGAGTACCCAGGTAAAAATCGAGGCAAGACAAGGCAATAAGCGCACAAGCAGCAGCAATTTTAGAAAACTTTGGGGGCACCGCTGACCGCAGTAAGAGTAAGTGAAACTAAACACTACAAAACCCCTCACCTTGTTATTGCAGCTCACCACATTTCCTGGTTATATGGGCAGCAAGAGATGTAGAAACACAGTTTTCTAACACTAAAGTAACCAGTACAGAACTGCAGACTGAAACGGGTCAGAAATATGAACCCAAGACTCATTTTTAGAGACTTCTTCACTCTCAAGACGGAGCAGGTGAATTGCAAACACAAGCTCCGCAGCCATTACACCTGATTATTTGCCAACAGAAATTCTTTTCAAAACCCTTCGGGTCGTTAGAAATAGCCCGGAATAAACCCCCCAGTTGCGTGAATCTCCAAACATCTTGGGAACATCCGCTGCCTGTCCAAGGCGCTTTTCATTCCTGTCCGAAACAGGAGAGATTTATAGCAGATATATGACGATAAACCCCTTGCCAACAGCCCGGGAGCTCCCCGAAGTCCGGGTAGCAATTTTGGCAGCAGCTTTAGAGCTGTAACACCACGGAGCTGGCGTGTGCCGCCACTGCCCTCTGCCGCAGCACGTCCCCGGGCCCGTCCTGCCTCGGGAGTGACACCAGTTCGGGGGGGGGGGGGGGGGGGATATTGTGGAAAACAGGAGAGATTCATTAAAAACCACATGTCCTCCCCCTACCCCCAAATACCTCGTGCTTTTGATAATCTTTCTCCCCCACCGAAGCATCCCCCACGCAGACCTGGCTGACGGCGTAAGGTTTTTGTAAGGGTCTGCTGGCCTCGCACATCCCAAGTTTCTGGTTTTGAAAACTTTGGGTCTTAACGTGCGTATTTTTAAAAACCACTTCTTAAAACCTGGTTTAAACGTCAGTAAACAACCACCAGATTCACGGTGTATTGGAGAGGGGGCTGTCTTGGGAGGTTATTTTTTTTTTTCCCCTTCTTTTACATAATCACTCACAGACAAAGGAAACCATCAAAAGGCTGCAAACCCCTTGTTTTCCAACAACGGGACGAGTTTAACACAGAAAATAAAAATTGTGGTTATGTGCTCACATCAGACTGTTGCCACATACTTTTTACTCTTTTTTTTTTTTCCTTTGAGCAACACACTGCAGAAGACAGATTTTAGCAACAAGTGCATTTGTAATATCCTTAGTAAAAAAAAAAAAAATAATAAAATTAATACCATCTGAATAACCTCCACTTCATACTAAGGGATGATTTCAACACTTGTTTTTTAAACTGGCAATTACTCATTGGTGTTTCTGTAAAACAATTACTAACATCTGTAACCTGGTGACGTCAAGTGAAACATAGAACTGAATATACAGACACAGAGCGAATTGATTTTTGCAGCAGGAGCTCCTCTCAACATCTTCTCTGACAACTTTTATAAGATGCCTGTACAGGTCCTTTATGAACAGGAAAGGTCTAGGTTGCAAACCAGAACTTGAGTTGTGATGGAAATTCCTTTTCTGTTCTTTTACCCCAGGGGATAACGCACAGGACATGGGAAAAACCCTTGGAGCTCCCACAGCTGCAAAGGAATGCAGAACCGTGTGTCTCAACACCAAAAACCTCCTGACAGCAAAAAATATCAGATAGGATATCCTTAGGGCCAAATCTGTATTAGGTAAAACTATATTGGGTGATTAAACTGTAATTTAAATACTGTATTAAGCCATCACATACGCAGCGACTCCAAGCAAACCTCAGAAGAGCGAGCACAGGTAAATGAAATAATACTCAAATCCCATTAATCATACATCAGTTTTCTTTCTCATCCTGCTCTTCATCTCTTCCTCTCCTCCTCTCCTCTTCACTTTGCCCTTTTTAAGCGGTTTCTGCTGTGCTGGACTCCACTTGAAACTGCGCATCACAAGGAGGGACCCGCTCCAGGTCCAACAGTTATTCCTGAAGCAGATGAGTCCCCTATAACCGAGAAGACTCGTCTCGTTATCCACAGGAAGGTCTGAGACTAAGGCAGTGGTTCTTTTCCAAAAGATAACAAAATGCCAGACTTTGGATAGCACATCATTCCAGTGCCTGCTCCCAAGCCCTGGGAAAGCCTTGCAGGGCTGCTTGCAAGCAGCAACCATCCCCCCAAATAAAAAGACTAAGTATTTAGTTACACCTATATTTTTAACACACCTGTATTACAAAGCCATCCGCAACGGGTTAAGGCATCTGGAAACAGTAAAAGCTTTTTGCCAGAAAAACCCCTCGCCGTGAGGTGTCCTGTTGGTGCAAAAGCAGACCGACCACGTGGGGTCCAACTTGTCTCCACTAAATATACCTGGCAAGTGTCCTACCCGCACACTCGGACTCGTAATTTTTGAGTAACGTGAGTCAAAACTCACCAGCCAACCCTCTTGTCCAGTCAAAACCAAAGATAATTGCAAGGGCCTGACACCAATTCCTGATCACCTGCCATGTGACCTGGACTATTCTGGTACGCCTGCGCGATCACAAACGTACCTTGTCACAATCCACTGGAGATACAGGTAAATCCTCAACACAGCCTCAAAAAACCTGACCAACCAACCAAAAAAAACCCCAACAACACGCACGAAAAAAAAGGATTTCTGCAGTACCTGAACTCCTTCAGCCGGGGTGCAGCAACAGGACGTGAATAATAACCAGTACGGAACAGGAATTTCAAAATCTGGTTTCTTTCCTATTTGGAACAATCCCCCCGGATTTCCAACTCAAAGCAGAACCAACGCCTCACCAGCACTGACTCTGGGGTAATTCCCACCATGGGCGGCCCTGCATTGGGAAACCCTGGAAGCACCAGCAGCACCCTGGCATGCTGCCTCGGTAGCCCCAGCTTCGGGGCACCGTGCCCAGGGAGCAGCCAGGAGCGGAGGTTTTCCCTGCAACTGGCCAAACCCAAAACAAGCTCTGGACAAAAAATTGTTCCAGAGTTGGCGGAATGTCACCAAAACGAAGAACAGTGTCTCAGTCACAACTGTCAGATCAGGAAAGTCTAATAAAATTTGCTGATGGACAAAACCAAGTAACTGTACATTTGGATGTGCAGAACGACTGACAAAATACCACAGAGCTTCCTCAGCAGCAGGATTGGGGTGGTGCTATAAAGTCAACATTCCCTATTATTGAAGAAACAGAAGACCAGCCATCTGAAGATGTCCCAACCTTGAGCAAGGAGAACAGGCCCAGCCCAAACAGCCTCACCCCAGCCGTGGGGCTGGACTCACTCCTCTCCCTGCCGGAGCCCCGGGCAGCCCCCTCATCCCTGACGCAGCAGCAGCATCCCCAGGAGTGATTCACAGGCAGGCATGTCCTCCACCGCCCGGGGAGAGGGTAGGAAAGTCAGAGGGCAAACCAGGAGGGCTTTTTCTTCAGCAGCTCTTACGGCTCGGCCACGGAATTTTGCCGCACACCCGCGACCGCCCGGCACAGGGAACTCCTGCAAATCACAGCCAGGGGTTTAACATCTCGAGGAAGCAGCCGTGAAGGACCTTCCCCTCGTCTGCAAAGCGACCGATCGCCGCTCGGCTTGGGTAGGACGTGCCGGAGGGAAGCCCGTGGCGATGGGGAGGTGCTGAAACCGAAGGCGCTTGCAGGGCCGTTCCCTCCTCTGGAAGAAGCCAACAGCGCTTTTCACCCAAGACCTGCACCTCTCTCCTGGGCAGACAAGCCACTCGAAGGAGACCAGCAGTTTAAAGAAACGCTGAAGGAATTAACTGGAACGCAGTACCTGTAACATCAGAGCAGCTCATTTTATTCCCACAGGAAATAAACTTCTACTTTGCGGAAAGTAACCTTTTTTTTCCCCCCCCCTAAATGTCATCTTACAAAAGTGAAGCGTGCTTGGTCAGAGGAGATGCAGAGTAACCTTTTATTGACAATCCGTGCTCCAGTGAGCCCTGGCAACAATCCTCCAGTGATGCAGTAAGGCCGTAACGCCACTATCATCAAATTAAGGACCAAACAAAAGGGGTTTGTATCACCTTCAGCAGCAGGAAGCTTGAGGAAATATTTTTGCTTTTCAATGAAAATGGCAACTGGCTAAAGAAGGGAATATTTTAGTCAAAGGCAAACAAAACACCCACCTCAAAAACAACCACGCAGGACACAGAAGGGATTCAGTGCCCTTTGCTGGCCGAGGGGGGTTCAGCCGCGGGACTGCCACGTCCTGCGCTGGACGGGAGGCTGATCTCCTCTCCCCTTCCCTCTGCCCTCCAAGTTCAGTTCCATCTCAGGGCCGAATGGGAACATTTCTGAAGTTTCAAGAAGTTGTAAAAGATAAAAAAAAAACCCAAACCAAAAAAAGCCATCCGCCCATCACATGGGGAACGCTGTCCACACCTCCTCCAAGGGCCACACAGCAATTTTTCGAGTTGCCGAGGGTCGAACTTACACTGGAGGGAAAACAAAACCCACACACACACCTTAAACCAACTTTGTGACTTTTATTGATGGGCGACAACTTTATACTTCTAGATATCACTAAACTGTGTACAATTAGGAACTCAACATTATAGGAGAGCAGACAGCAAAATTAAACAAAGCAGACTTAAAGAAATATCAACCTTAATTATTTTTGCCCATTTTTTTTTTAATTTCATGTACACAGAAGCATAAATGCAGTTTGAAATTTCTTAATAGCAATAAAGTTACAATCACCCATCTATATAGACTAACATCTTAACTCCAAATATTTGATCTGCAATGTGTACTTAAGCAGTTTCTCATCGCACAATTATTAAAATGTGTCTTCCTATCAGGAACCAGCAACTCTGCATGTCGTACGTTTGTACATTTTTTGAAGCACATAGGACCATTTCCATCTCATACACGTCGGCTCATATTTTACCACTTATCAAAAACTATTGGGGAAGCAGAGAGCGCTTTTTGGGGTTTTTTTTATATATTTTTTTAAATTTTTTTTTACTTAAGTAAAGATAAAACATTTTCACAGAAATCTACAAGTTCTGTTGCTGGTGCAGGGTTTTCTTCTACTACGCAATTACAAAGTGGGAATTAAATGCAAATCCCCTTTTATTATCTTAGGATTCAGCATTAACTCTGATTACTTTTTTTTTTTTTTTTTAATTATTATTTTTTGTGATTCACAAGAGTGAGTCTTTCAACCGAGTGACTTCATTCTGCCAAGTCAAAAGTCAACACAAACTATGTTGTGCACAAACCCAAGGTATTTCCTTTACCACTCTATCCCATAGTTGCAAGGGAAATAAAAAGGAAAAAAAAAAAAAAAGGAAAAAAAAAGGAAAAAAAAAAAAGGAAAAAAGATTCACTCAAAAGAGCATTTACAGGAGAAAAAAAGTTAGTGATAGTTGGCGTTCTACAAAGCAGGTATCTTGCACACACAGCGTAAGAGGGAGCGGTTTCACAGCAGGTCGACCCGGCGGTAGTACAGGAGGTAGGCTGTGCGCTCTGCCGACGGCTTCACCACCTGGTACTGGTTGATCACCTTGACCGCCTGGTCATCGATGCGTAACCAGCCGTTGAGGCCGATTTGGAAGACGTCCGTAGTGTAATGGCCGCCAGTCGCGCTGTTTCCGTGGTGATAGACAACTGCAGAGAGAAATCCCGTCAGGCACGCGCGCGCACGCGCGCACACACACGCGCTACCCCCAGAGCAACAGCCGCTGAAGGGGTGACGGCAGCAGCAGCGCCACGTCCTGCTTGCTCCACAGCCCGCTGGCGGCTCGGCCAGAGGACACCGTCTGGCTTGAGCACGGATCAAGCTTGCCCTTGATGCTATGTGGTGCTAACAATGTTCCTCCAGCACATCAAGTCTCACGATTCTAAAAGGAGGTGTAGGTAAATTAAGAACTGGAAGCGCCAAACGGCTTTTTCTAACTTCCCAGAGGGTTTTCTGGGAAAGGATTTGCCTCACAAAGGCCGTCTGCAACAGCGCAGCACGCACTTCGGAGCTGCCGACGGGTACTGCCACGCTCAGCCAGACGCTCTGAGCTACCCAGTCGCTCTGCCTGCTGATGACAGCAGTATTTTATTGAAACTATTTGTAAAAAAAAAACCAAATCAGGTATAACTATGTACTAGTCTATAAAAATCAGGCAAAACTATGGAATATTCTGTAGGGCAAAACCTCATAGAACTTTCCTTTATAAGCAAAAATACTAATATTTTGCAGACGAAAATGAGATGACATGAAGCAGCCCAGCACAACAGAACACCTCCCAAACTGCACCGATGACAAATGTAAAAGCCAAAGTTATTCCCCCTCTGGTCACTTTTTTTTTCCATTTTGTCCTAACTGTAGCTGTGTTCTGAAACAAGGCTCTACGAGTTTCACATTCAGTCGTTCTCCTCAGTAAGGTCCTTAGCAACCTGGGAACGGAGCACCTCTGATTAACTGCTAACACTGCTGCTTCCAAGGGAATCAAACTGGTTCCTTCCCTCAATTCTCTCCGAGGCCAGAAGCGTCCGGCAGCACAGACCTCTCAGCTCGCCTGGTGGAAACGGGACTCGAAGCTTCACGCTGAGCTCGCGGTGCCAGGCGTGGCAACCGCCCCCAAACAGAAGAGATCTTTTATGTACGTAATTCTGAGGACGCACTCAAGAAATGGCTTTTAACTGCCTCTAGGAACACGTGAGCCCTAACCATGTACTTAACAAGAACAAACAAAAACCAGAAGGAACTGCCGTATTCGACACACGAGCAGAAATATAAATTATGACATTGTTTACACTCTTTCAGACTAGAGTCACACTTCAAGCTTACTGAGACTTTCTTCACACTTCTATGAAAATAAACACTTTTGGAATAACGTGACTTAAGCAAAGCAAAAAGGCAGACTATAGCACATCTATCTATCTATGGGAATTTAGGAAATAATTTTTTTTTTTTTACAGTAGCTTAAACTTGAATTATTGGTTTTCTAAAATTTATTGTTAGATAATTAGGCAAATCCTGGATGATATCTGAAACTTTAAATTCTTGAAAAGCTTATTTTAGTCATTTAAAATTCATCTAACAAGCTCAGTTTCTGTGGATGAGAAGTCCTAGACTGACAGGAGTGAAATATTGTACTTTTCCACAGAAGGAGTCTGAAAAAATTACAGCTGTTTTTACGCATTTTCTTCAAGCCACCCTAACTACGCTGTCTAAAGTTGTCCCGTGAGAACCACTATCAATAAAAAAGGTTACACTGCCAGAACCAGTCTGGAATTTCCACAAGAGACAGGTATGTTAATCCCTTCTGTAACCTCAGCGGTCACAAAACTGGAGCCAAACCACCAAGTCACATCAGGCCACCAGTACTGGCACGGATTTGGTGATGTCGAGGTCGAGACCTCCGGTTCTCCTGTTTGTTACGTTCACCCGCTGCCAACGCAAACAAGCAGGTGCAAATCCTCAGCTGTGCAGGAGTTTTAAACTGCAGGAAATTCATTGCTGCCCAGAGACTGTCTTGTTCAACGCTAAGATGCTGCTTCTGCATTCCTCTTACGTGAGCTTCCAATCTTAACTACCAATTTCGGTATTTCACATCCACCGCAGACACTCTTACAAACCCCGCTTCTCCACGGAAAAATCATCATCTCCTCCGAATTAAACTTCTCCACCTACGATAAGCTATTCACACCCTGCCAGCAACACCCCTCCTGAGGGTTCAAAGGGATGCAAAGCCAGCGTTCAAACAGCCATTTCAAAAGACATTTGAAACATTATTCCAAGGTATAATGGAATATACAGCTCTATTTCAGCTTCTACTGATATTTTTCAGGGTGGCTCTATTACAGAACTCTCGTTTTGCACAAAGCTGGATCTATGAGATACGTAAATACAGCTAGAACAATATATATGTATATGCATATATGCAAAAAACCCCCCTAAACACAAAAAACTGACACCCACAAGCCACCGCAGTGTAATTTAAAAGAAAATATTTTATACAATCCAGGAAACTGCAGTGGTTCTAGAATCCTGCATGTAAAAATTGCATTTGCAATACAGGGACTAGAGGCAAATAGAGATAAAATACCTGCAAAGAGCCGGTAGGTTCTTTGGCCTTTAAAAATTTTACTTTTCACACCAGGAGAGAGTAGCTCTGGAGGAGGGAAAAAAAAGTCACAAAGGCAATAGTTAGCAAGTTCAGAAATTCAATTTCAAAGGGATCAATTATTTCTCAGAGAAACCAACCCTACCATAAAGGAGAAAGTTTAATTAAAACATCTGCCGCCGCCTTTAAAGAATAGTCAGGTTCTGACACCTGGTAACCAAGGGAATGAATTTTGAGGTCTGCTGAACACTTAACACTTACGGGAAGTTGAATAATACCACCAAAAAAACCTGAAGAGGGCGAGGGGGAAAGAATAAAGAGGGCAAAAGATCAGACTACTCATTTTTTTCCTTTCATTCCGGCTGTCAGACAATGACAAAATCAATTCCAGATTCCAAGTCACACAACAATCACTTTTGTCAGTCAAGGCAAATTGAACTAGTTCTACAAATTTACATTCTTTAGGGAAATTTTTTAGATAAAACATGAAGTAAAACTAAAGGGTACTGTGTGACAAAGTACGTATCTCACTTGAGATATGAGTAATCATTAATTTTATTTATTTTTTCCTATTTGAGCTACTGGCTGGCTAACAGTTTGGAAGATCCAAACAAAACGCAAGCTTCAGATCCTGGATAACGTGCGAGCTCTTCACGCTTTTTAAAATCATTACCTCTTAGGATTATTTGTTAAGTGCAAGAACTCTGTTGCTTAAGCTCTGAACCACGCCTTGCCTACCCGCAGGCTGCATTTCCTACAAAACGCCAGTTTCCTTTCCTCAGCCACTGTTTATTACAGCAACTTGCCACTTCTCTGAATGAAATCTGAGGTAAAAATACCTATTATTACTTGGCAACAGCCTTGTACAGGGACATACCCCTCATTCCACAGGATCACTTCCAAGATTTGTCCTCAGCAGTCTATAACCTTACTCCTGAAATCTGCGGGAAGCTCTTATTTGGCTAACCCAATGCCTACGATGTGCCAAAGGTTTCAAGGTCTTTTGCTGTAATGTCCTTTACAAAATGGATACACAAAATCATACCCAGGCTATGTCAAGCTTGGCAAGACTGAACTCAGAAACCCAAATATACCTTTCTAATGAAAGAGAAAAAAAAAAAAAAAAAGCAGCATACAAGGTATTAATCCAAATTACCAAAAAGTTTCCAGACAACAACTTGTTGAAGAGAGAAGAAATCTTGTGCAGAAGAAGAAAACTGAAACACAGATACCGCAAGGAAACACGACGTGATCTTTTCTCTGAAGAGGGGAAAATTCTGCTCAAAAATTGAAATCTTTACCTTTACTAATTTCCAGATCAACAGGATACTCAATGTTCTTGATTAGCTTCTGACATCCACCAGTTTTCTCATACACAAACCGCTTGAGGTGTAAAACAAGAACAGGGGGGAGTTCTTCTAGCGTCACTCTTCGACTGATCTCCACCTAACACAGAACAAAGATGAAGAAAACCTGTAATTTTTTGTTAACTGCTCAAAATTACTCCTTTAATCGAGGAACAAGTAATTTTAAACACCTTAGCAGAAAAAGCACAGATCTGTGGTTGTTATTATAATATTAACTTACGATAAGCACTGCAGTTTATGCCTAAAAGCACACTGGATCTTCAACCAAAGTGCTCTCTTAAAAAACTACGTACTTTTAGTAGAACATAATGTGTTAGAATGAGATGTATTTAGATAGTACAGTATTAAAAGCACCTTGCTCAAGATCCTTCCTCCTGACAGTTTAGTGATTCATAATTCTTAGCAAGCTGTGCTACTCTAATCCAAGGTCAATGACTTGTAACACATGCTGATTTCAGAGAGATCTGAGCTGCAGAAGACAACAGCACCACACCTCAGCACCTGATGCGAAAGGTTGTGAAAAGCTGTTTTCATCTCTAGAAGCTGACACCTTTTCAGAAAAAGATGACCAGAGGAAAAATAGGAACTAAACCGAATCTCTCCTCAATTTTCAATAGGTAAATTAACCATAATCAAAACAGAACCTCTATAAAAAAAAAAAAACCTAAAATGAAGGTTTTGGTGTAAACACCTAACTTTACATTCATCTTGAGAAATTTCACAGAATGCTCCAGGAATACTGACTGAAAGGCAACAGCAGTATTGCAACTCCTTTGCTAAAAAGTTCGAATGCTGTGTCACTTTCGAAGAGTGCCCTGAGCATACCTTGCAACCCCCCACTGAAATACTGGTTTCTGCACTGGACTTCTCCATTTTTAACTGGTGCTATCTTTATTGACCCCTTCTCACCGAAACAACCCTAAATCACTGTTGAAAACCACCTTCTCACAGCATCATCATTAAAATAAAGTCCTATTCACAAAGGGAATTAAGAGACCAGCACGCAACAGTTCAAAAATTATTTTGCATTAACCAGGAGATATTTGTCATTCAAGCGCCTTGAAAAAGAAAGCGAGCAGTTATGTAGGCTACCTAAAAATGAGGAAGCCATCAGCTGTTATGGAAGAGATCAGCAATTAAAGTTTTTTCCTATCCAAAAAAGGTCCTTTGAAAGGTTCTGAAGAAAATCCAAAGAGAAAAATGTCATAAAAAAAGTTATAACCTCATTTTTTCTACTAAATATCATATTTTTGTATGACTGTAACCAAACAATACCCAACCTTACTGTCTAAAAACCTGAAACTGAACTCGGAATTGCAGGAAAAAAATATTTTGCCTTCCTAGAAATTACAACATAAAAACATTTCTCAAAATAACGGCTTTAGGTTTTTCTCATTTTTTTTTATTGAGAAAAGTCTCCTTACTGTACATCATCAGCATGTTGTTTTTCAATACAGGGCCTGATTCTGCTAGAACCTACTAAGTGTGGAATAGAAACTCATGGGAAAAAAACTATTGTCTCTTTCCAAGCTTGAGAAGTGAAACCTCTTAGGACACTGAAGGAAGCAGATTTTGTAGGGTACTTGATTTCCTCATGGATCTGAGCTGGCCCAATTTACAAGAAGTAATTCTACACTTGAAGCAGAAACAGTCTCTACGAACTGTGTAAAATTTCACCTGCATCTTAAGGGTTCAACAGATGCCTTTCTGCATCCAAAACCCACCAAACGCCCGGCAAGAGCAGCAGCTTCACTGAGCGCCGAGAAGTTTTTTGTTTTGTTTTCAAGCCAGCAAGCCAAACAGGACCCTGCTCTTTTCCGTTCAACACGGACGTCCTGCTGGTGCCCACCTCCTCGATTTGCAGGAAACAACATGCAGAGTAAGAAGTGAGAAGGCAAACTGTGAAAGTGAAGGTGACGACATGAGGTTCACACAATTCTGCCATGAACTCACAACAGCGTGCATCCTCCATGCACCTTCGCATGGAACAGCTTTAGCTTCTTGGAGTAAATCCAGAGAGGTTTTATATGGAGGGAAAAAAAAATATGCACTTGATTCACCCCATTATTACTACCTCAAGATTTCCCTATATTCCGTTTTCTAAATCTCAAATCTGAAGTCTCTGAATTCAAGAGTTTTGTGCAAAAAGAACCTAACAGCTCCCAGCCCAGCCGGGGAACAGAGGATGCTGAGGAACATCCCTGTGGTTTAAGCAGTGGCTGTTCCCCCCCCGCAGTAAGCAAGCTGGCGGAGGGGAACAGATGCCTCCACCTCAGCTGCGCGGCTCCGTGTGAGCTTAAACTGCCGACCAAAGCGCTGCTGTGTTACGGTGCCAGACGGAGGAGCAGCGGCTGAGGGATCAGCACATTCTGCTGTCCCGACTGCCTGAAGGGGCCCCGGCTTCTGGCAGCAACATTACCAGCTGAAGGGGCCGACAAATGTTTCTGTAGTGAAAGTGAGTCAGAGTCCCAAGAAAATATTTGTAAGATCCTCAAGGAGCAGTTTGAGAAACTCCAGGGGATGGGAAGGCTCCTTCTAAGGAGCACGTGGAAGGTAACCTGGAAAAGTAAATGAGGTAAGGCCAGCGTTACTCAAAAGTCTTCACTTTTGTGAGAAAACATGGACAGGTCTGCAAACAGGAATAAGACACTGAAAAGAAAATCACTTCAGTGAGGGATAAATATTAAGGCCTTTAAAAAAAACTGATGAAATATTCAAGATTTAACAAACTGATCTGCAAGACCAGGAGGAACCAAAAGAACTTTCTTCAAATGCTAGTGAGCAAGTAAAATAGAGTCAGAAACAGCAAGAGAACGCCACTCCACTTTAAACACCTATTTTCATTTCAAACACCTAATTATTTGAAAAACGGCATGAAAATCTGACAGATTTCCTTTTTATATTAATACACACATAAAATCAGCTCAAAGTGATTAAAAAACACACTTTAAGAGAAATCATTCACATATATTTGGAAGATTATTCTTTTCATAGCTATCGTTTATGCCCACGACTTGTAAAGAATACAATCCAGATTAAAACAATCAGAAGACAGTAATAATTTTTAATAACATAATTATGATTTTTAGCTTTACCAGTAGTCCTGAGTTCCGCTTCTGTAAAACGGAGATCAAATACTTCTTCACAATACATCCTGAAAATTACTATCTGCAGTCCTACGCTTGTTCTACAGTCAACGTGTTCAATGTTTTCACTACAATTTTAATAGAAGAACAGCTATTTCAACTTGAATTTCTTTTGAAAAAAGATCTAAAAGATATTGCGAATGCTTGCATTTCCATTCAGATGCTAAAATTTAAGCCAGACCAAACCTCCAGCACCTACTTGGAACACCCATTTCTTCCAAACCCCATAATTGAACGCTGGGTTGTCAGTAAAGAAGTTAAAACCATCTGCAGTGAAAACCAAAAAATGAATGACTGGCAAAACAAAATCTATGTGGTAAATCATGATGAGCTTGCACTGCAAATGTTTTTCACATGGAAGACAACTGGAGAAATAAATGTTCCCTAACACTCCTACTGAGCATAGCAGGCAGACAAATCTCAGCTGTCCATCATTTCGCTGGCTGACCGTATTCTCATCTGGAGTGGATGATCACAGCGAATGGAGGTGTTACCGGCTACTGAAACATTTCAGATTATTATTCCAGAGAGAAAGATAGCTATCATCAGACGACTTAGTGAGGGTTCTAGATGGACTTCTGCCAGGCCTACCACCAATGAGTATTTTCATTTTTGATCTGTGTCAATCAAACCTCACCGAGGACAGCCACACAATCATGCAAGTGTTCTGCTACAAGAGTTTTCTTCTTAAAGCTAGAGCTGCTCCTTTAGTAAGAACATCTGGCAGTCCCCAGGAGCCAGTAGGTTAGGATCAGCTAAAAGCCGTTTTCCTCATAACAGTATGGATTCCTACCACAGGTCACCCTGTTCATTTAATATACACTCCAGTTAAATCTCCAACCAACTACTAGACCAACTCAGAAAACGCACCTATTTACAGGCATGGTTTTGAGTTTGTTCTCCTCCTTTCAGTGTTTGTGGTCAAGGGCAACACATTTTACTGCTGCAGGACACTTTGAAAAGGTTAGAGCCTCTTTTGTTAACCTAAGTAATAGTCTTCAAGCAACTACTTGCAAAGCAAGAGCTGTATAAAAAAGCCCAAACCCTTTGAAAAAGTTTAGTATTTGACTATAAAAAGAGGTCAACAGAACACACCTCTTGCTTGGTTTTTGTGGTATAGCCCTGGACAGACTCTCTTGCCACCAAACTTTCCAACGCATCCTGAACTGTGCGTATCTTGTCTGACTGGATATCCAGTTGCAGGGTGAAGAAAGGTTGCAGCGTAGCAGACTCCTTAGAACTCTGCTGGTAAACAACAGATCTGTGGAAACAAAAAAGTTAAAATGTAATAAAGCAGGGCAATTTTCAACACTACGCAGCCTTCAAGTAAGAACAGGACTGAAGTCTACTTTAGCAACTCGATTCATAGTTAATCCAAAACAACGCACACAAAAAGGTTAAGTGTAATTTTCAACAACCTGAATCCACTTTACTGCAATTTAAATGATTCTCACATCCACTTACGAGCATAATGAACGGGATTATATTTGAACCGGTTTATTTATGCAAGGATTAAAATGGTTATTGAATAAGCATCAAAAGTTTAAAGAAAATAATGAAATTTTTGATACTGCATTTAAAAACATTCACCTCCAGACTCTTTTTGTGTTGGTTTTGAAATTATGTTTTCCAGCAGATTTTCAGAAGTGCAAAACACTAGTGCTGATCTAACTGTATGTTCTACTGCAAAAATTACAACTGATTCCAGATTCTCCAATAAAAGTACACTAATTTTTCAGTCACTTCACTAAGACCAATTTCACAGTGACTTTAAATTGTTTGCTTAAATCTTGCCATAGGAAATATAAACTACGCTCCATCAAGGACTGGCATTTCCTTTTCCTCACGTAATTTTCTGTGTTCAGACTTTGTCCTTGTACTCTTTGTCCATAAATTGGAGTCCTTCGGAAAACTGGCAGGAGTGACAATCTAGGGCATGAGAACGTGTTTCCTGGGGGTTTTTTGGGTGTTTTTTTTGTTTTGGTTTGTTTTTTTGTTTGAAGTGGATTCAGTTGCAGCCCCTACATAGCCTGGCTTGGTGATCACTGTTTTGTGCAATGAGACAGCACACCCTTCACACACGACCTCGCTGCACTAAGCGGACTCTTCCCGACTTTCATTTTTCTTAAACTCTGCTGAAAATTTAAAACCATCAAATGTTGCTCAAGATTATTGCTTTTTTTTATTTATTTTAAAAGCAGTACTTACATTAAAGACGCCCCAGCTGCTAAACCACTAAAACCGTGGGTTTTTACAGCCAAAGACATCACTCACGTATGAGATTGTTACACTCGCTACAGTGCCTTACAAAGCTTGAAAGCAGCAGATAGCTGGCACAGCTCTAACCCACGTGGCCATGCCGAAACGTCTCCAGGTCAGGTACAAACTGTTAACAGGCAGGTTCGACGCCTGTACTGCAAACTGCCGGCAAAAGAGCCCCTTTGACTCGGGCAAAGCCTGAAGCACCAGCAGAAAGCCAATGCATCTTTATACTGGCAAATATATATCCTTGAGAGGAAAGGGAGCGTATGAAGAACAGTAGCATCTTTATTTCAGTTTAGCACTTCCTCCTCGGCTGTGTTTAAGGACAAAACCTTCAGCACATGGCAAGCAGCGTTTCAACAAACCAACCCTTCACTGTGGAAGTCTTGCTGCTTTTGGATTAGCTTTTTAAGCTAACCATTATTTAGTGCAATGATCAACAGAAAAATCCTAACAACTCCCAACTGTTTTCAAGTCCATGTGTTAAAGATTTAATTAATAATATGGATAATATTGTGAAAAGATAATGTTAAGGAATTTTTTTTTTTTTTAATTATTAGAAATTAAATTGTAACATTTCTTCAAAAAGATATGCAGAAATGGAGTTGATAACAAAAACCTCTGCTGGACTATGATTTTGTATGGCAACTTCACTTATTAGAATAATTATAAATTTCAATTGGTCAAGGGAAAACGTGTCATTTTCAAGGAATAACTACTCTCGGGTACTGTACGAACCCTACAGTAAGAGCTTTTCAGGAAAAGAGGCATTGCCCACTGCTACCCTGCTTAAACTACAACAACATAACTGATGTGTTTCCTTTTCAAATAACGGTGCATTGAAGTGAAAAGCTGGTACTACTTGGGAAAATATTTAGCCAACTCCTAACTGGCTTGCGAGCTAGCTCCCGTAACAAATATTTGAAATTCACACAAGCTGAAAGGCAAAAGGGACGCCTGCACGTGAACAAACCAGATCCTGACAGAACTGTGTATCTTCATACTGACACGTGTAACTCCCACACTGCTCAAGGAAGACTTTTTGTTTTGTTTTTTTTTTTAAGCAATTATGCCTAAATACGCATTCAGTAGACAATTAAAGCCTCGAGAGGACAGCCTAAAGTTTCCCAGGCCCAAAGATGCCAATTCAAACCACGTTTTCCTAGCTGCTTTCTCCATTTGATTTGTTCCCGTTTCTGATGCTTTCATTTAGCGGAATTCCACTGGCAATTCTGTATTCAATCCTTCCTATCTCCACCCTCAGCCTCAGAGGATGAAGCTTTCCAACATCACAACATGTGACACTGTTTCTGCGGTGAATTGTGTGACCTGGTTTGGAGGCTAAATAAAGTGGGTGTGGTAAGGGCAGGCAGCAGATGTCAGATTGGACCCTGTGGTTCTGTCACTGAGTGCAAGTTTTTGCCTTTCTTCAGTATCACCTTTGCTTTACGTCCTTTTCTGTGGACTTCTACGGAAGCTAGAGTTCTCTGCGTTAATTTAAAAACTAGTGGAATCACATAGAGATCTCAACAATTCTGACCACGATAAATACACTGAGGGTATTAAACAACACCTTGGGTACATGAACAAACAAACTGCAAACATCTGTCTGCTGATTTCTACGGAAAATATAATTTTATTTGCCAGCTGACTCAAATCCCAGACGAATAACTTCAGCGCATTTCACAGGCAGAAGGCACTAGCCCACATGATTCACACCTCTAGACCGAATACCTGGCAACACAGGGAGGCAAACACTAGCAATTACGTGTCTGTCTCCAATTTAAAAATAATTCTTCGAGTCTAGCATTTTTGTTTTGGAATATATTTTTAGCAAGCCTTTACCTTGCTTTCATTTTAAATGACACATTTCTTCAAACAAGTCACAAGGCTTCCTTTCCAAAAAACATTCTTTCAGTATCTACTTTCTGTCTTCATCTGGTATCAGTGAATATAAGTAATGTACCACGTTCTTTTAATTCCTGTAACATCTTGCAGTAACCTACATCTTTCCAGACTTCTTATGTCTTTAACCTTTATTAGCTATTACAGGTAACTTTCCTGCCTCTGGGAAGCCTCAATGTTTAAACAACCAAAAGTTTACAATTTTTTATTTCATTCTTCCACTGACCAAATTTTAACTCTTTGCAAATGTCACTATTCCTCAGTCTCCTTATTCACCACATGAGTCAAGACTCCTCAGAGCTGACAAAAATGAGGTAGCTCTAAAGTTCTTTGAATTCTTAAGACAGTAATATCTAAAGCCTGTATTTTTCAAACTCCTTCTCTATAGGCAATTCAGGGCTTTTGTTCTCTAAACAGACCCTACAATAAGCCACAGAATCATTTGATCATTGATCAGTCCTTTGATCATTCCCACTCATCTTCTGAACTCTCTGTTGTGTAACAAACGCTTCATGGTAGAATGTTCAGCTCTTCTGGCCTGAACAAAACGTATCCATCCAACTACCCAATAACGGTGAAAAATACAGAAAGCAAAGCAGAGGGAAAAGCTGTCTGTAAAGGCAGAGCAGCCTACAGTGTCAGTACCTTATATGTCCACCAAAAATATCCGTAATTGGAGTCTGCACAAAGTCAGCCTGTCGAGTGACTGACGATTTGTTGCGAGGTCCCACTTGCTCCCATTCATCCTCGCTGCCTTCCCCTTGTTCGTCTTGCTCCTCTTCCTCATGAACAGTCTGAGCCTCAGGGCCATTGGAAACTGAGAGTTCTTAAAATGAAGAGGAAAAAGCATTTTTGTTTTGTTTTGTTTTGTTTTTTTTTTACAAATAAAACATGTATACAGAGGAAGAATTTGAAAGGCAAAAAACCCAATACGAATAATTTTCAGCCGATAAAATGCTTTCACAGATCACAGATTTGAGAAAGTAAATGAGAACAAGTATATTCCAGGCTCACTCATAGCTGGACATATCCAAGTATTAACAGAACGCAGCTCAGTGATGACTGTATGTAAACAGATGTAGTTTTCTAGTAAAGTTCGATATATTTTTAGTAGTAAATTTATGGGGCAGAAAATTAGAAAGTCAAGTGTTATCCTGGAAACATAATTATGCCATTATTAAATACAACTCCTTTTCTGCACAGAGGTTTTACAGGGAACCCAAGGCTTAGCAAATATTTTCTTTGCAAGTGGCCAGAGTCAGGAGGCTATAAACCGCACACAGCTAACAACAAAATACGGAACGATCATTTCGTATCATAAAAAAATTACTGTACTAAGGAGAAACTGGGTAACTGGCGATCTAATTCTATACTTGGCTAAGACTAACAGTGTTTTGTTTCATTTTTAATAGGGGACTCAAACATAAAGAAAATGGCATTTTACTCTGCATACAAATTCTCCCAAAGACAATTTTTCTCCAACCTTGTAGTAAGACTTTTAAAATAATATGTTCTGGTTTCTATTAGATATAAATCAGCCATTAGTCTAGAAGTTTCCACTTCAAAAAGGGATCTTAAAAGTGGTTTAAAGATCAGTGAAAAAACCACACTGATACATTTTTGAACTACCATGGAGAGAGCCGAAACCCCAGTAAAGAACCGACACTGCAGGTACTACGGACGGCAGGCAGACACAGCTATGCTTAAGACCAGACCAGTCAACTTGAGTTACCCTCAAACAATGCTGAGTGGAGCTCAGTAAAAATCTGTAATACAGAAATTTCTTGTTTAGGAGGACCAGGCATATGACATCATTATTGTCATTCAGAGTATTTACAGAACGATAACGCTTTTTTCAAATACCCAGTAACACTTCAGATCATTTGTAAATTGGACAGAACGGACTCAATTTTATCCTTTGGACAGATTTTAACGAAAGGTTAGCTGTTAACACCTTTGAGTCCCCTAAAACATGGCATTCTATCCCTATCTCAACATCTACTCCAAACATTACTCTCTATTACAGATTCGCCACAGAAAAAAAATATTTGAAAGAAATTAAGTTAGCTAAAAAAAAATATCCACTAACTTTCATTATGTGGAGAGAGAAGTTTCTTTAGGGTCAGCATTTCTTCATGCAGTCCATTGAGGATAAATCCCAAGTATTCTTCAGCATCCTCTTGCCTGCCCTGAATAAAATGGGGTTTTTCAATTATTATGAAATAGTAATTAACATGACATTTTAACAGAAGGTTCATGAAATTGAACATCTAGCTTGCTCCTATTAATTTAGCAACTTCTCAGCCTAAGCTTAAAGTTAAATAGTTTAATTTTTACTATAACACCACCTCATTTTTAACCAGTCCAAACAGAACCAACACGTTACTTGGGAACCTGCCATAAGCAGTAAGTACGGACATAAGCTTGACCTGGATACAAGCATTTCTGCATTCCTCTCAGTACAGATCTGATTCAACATGTGAGTTGGCTTTGGGTTTCGTTTTTGTTTGGTTGGTTGGTTTGGGTTGGGGTTGGTTTTTGCTATTTCTTTTAAAAGTAATATTAAAAGTTGCTGTCAAACCATGGCCAAAGAAAAAGATGGTTTGAACTATTATCTTTTCTTTGAATTGAAACTCAACCTGAAAAAGTATTTTGAAGCCTCTGTGGACCTTCAACCATTCCAAGCCGAACCCCATGCAGAAACCAACAGCTGCTCATTTCTTAAATAGAAATCAACAGATTATCTTCTTTATAAAAAGAGACGTTCCATTCCAACAGTATTTTTTTCATTATTCTGACATACCAAATTGTTAAACTTGTAATTAACATCTTCCCATAATTTAAGTCCCAAGACAGTCTAGCTTCATTATAACGAACTATCAACCAGTCGATTTTAGTGGTATCGAGGTGCAGAACCTGATGCATGGCTTTACATTGTTTTACCAACAGTGACTGCCTTGCAACGCAATTACAAAAGTCCAAGATTTTTAAGTCACACCTTTTCTGACAGACTTGACTTTATAACCGTCAAAAGTCTATAAATGTATGTAGGTTCAAAGGCAGCTCCTGGTCGGATGTCTCTCACAATTTTATCACCTAAAGCTGCAAGGTAAAAGAGAAGTACATATAAATAACAAGATACAGAAGTTTTTTCTGCATTATACCTTAACATTCTCTTCACACATCACTAGATTTTGGAATCCAAAATTATTTTTTTCTAATAGTTTTATTACAGTTTTAGTGACTCAATCTCAGAATTTGTAAGATACAACTCTTCTACCTGTAAACTTTCTTTAAATACATCTCACATCACTTACAGATGGTCTGGAAAAGTTAGTACTCTTTTTATGGTCAACACTCTGGAGATCAACAAGAATATCCACAACCATCATAAAAGAACAAACAAGTCTGTCTAAATTTTTGTACTGCTTTTGTATTCAAACAACACTTCCTTAAATCTTTCATATATTTGTAATTCATAACAGATAACTCTTTCTCGCTGCAGAACAAAACAAAAAAAACAAACAAGAAACGATCTGACAGAACGTTCAACCTCACGGCAATACACGGCCTCAGAAACGGTATTTGAAAACTACACAATACAATAAAATGATCTAGAAGTATCATAAGTTGCATAAGACAGTAATATTTGTTTCACAGAAACAAAACTTCAGCAGCAAACCACAGAAATGTCTCAACTGTTTGGAAATCACTGGAACAACCAGCTCCTCACGCTATTTTCTTATAATGTTACATAAACACATTCCTGAAACCACTTCTATAAGTTCGTAATACAAATTCAGATTTGGTTTAGAGATTAAAAAACGAAACCTGTGAGATAATTTATTTGTATCAAAAAATGTTTTACTCCTCACTACATAACCATGACTGACCCACAACACGTGTTAGCAAGAATCATACACTTCTGAAGGTTTCACACTGGAATTCTGCATAGGATGGGGAGGAGTTAAAAGCCACGGTAACAGGCCTGCGGGCAATCCCTAACTGCTAAAAGAGACCTATTATGGCCTAGCCTGGTTTTGGCTGGGATAGAGTTAATTTTCTTCCTAGTAGCTGGTACAGGGCTGTGTTTCGGATTTAGTGTGCGAATAACGTTGATAACACACGGATGTTTTAGCTGTTCCTACACAGCACTCATCCTCAGCGAAGGATCCTTCAGCATCCCAGGAAGCAGCTGCGCCAGAAGCTGGGAGGGAGCAGGGCCGGGACAGCCGAGCCAACCCCGCCGAAGGGATATTCCGTACCATGGAGGGTCAGGCTCAGCACAGAAACCGGGGGGAGCTGGCCGGGAGCGGCGGGTCGCTGCGCGGCACCAGTCAGCGGGTGGGGAGCAGCTGCACCTTGCATCGCTCGTCTTGTCTGGGGGTTTATTCCTCTCTCTTTTTGTTATAGTCCTTTTCATTACTACCGTTATATTTTTATTATTATTGTCATTGTTCTATTTTATTTTAGTTATTAAACTGCTCTTATCTCAAGCCACGAGATTTACTTTTTTTCCGATTCTCCTCCCCGTCCCACTGCGGGGGGGGGGGGGGGGGGGAGTGAACGAGCAGCTGCCTGGTGTTTAGTTGCTGTCTGGGGTTAAACCATGACACGGCCCGTTTTGTTCTGAATGCAGAGGAGTGGTTAGTAGTTAAGGAAGAATGATAGGACTGAGCAAGCTGACGAACCAAACAGCTGCAAATACGTACGGAAGGAAGCGGAGTAAAACACAGCAAGTATCAAATGATTTTGTTAGAAATGCCTAGACAACATTTTAACAATGAAGCTAACCTTCAACAAGAACTAGTCTTACTGCACTTGTACATTTGGTCTACCAAACAGAAGAAAAAATGTATGGTGCAACACCTATGACTACTTGACATGAGTCTCCAGTAAGAAAAAGCAAACGCTGACAGAAAAGCAACAGCAAACTCTTTAAGGCATCAAGAAACCCCAAAAGTCCAAAGAGTGATGAAGGGGATCAAGCACCAGTATTTAAAGGTCTTAAGAACATCACACAATGCAGATCCTTACCCCAATGCCTTCTTAGCATGATTTTAAGACTCTTCTCCCCCTATTCCCACTCACCTTGTTTTGCTTTAGGAGGTACAGGCATATTAGTGAACTCATTCATTAAACGAACACTGAAACAGAATGGAAGGAACAGCTAGACATGAGCAGCAAGTTAAGACTTGGAAGGACAAATAATAAAATTAGATCATTGTCATTACTGACTGCCAAAAAAAAAAACCCCACATTGAAGAATATCATACTGCAATCTGAGTGAAGTTCAGACATAAAAATTAACCTGGCCATTGCTAACGAAACCAAGGCGTTAGGTTAGTTTTTGCAGCTCTCACGATTCACTTTTGTGAATTAATCAGTATTTAAAACTGATACTCCTCAGGCAACAGGACGTATATTCCTTGACCAGTCAAGCAATTCTAAAATAACAAGTTCATTGTAAAAGCCATGTATCACCAAAAAAAAACCGTACAAAAGAGACTCCTGGATACACATCAACTTTCAACAACTGCAGTAAACTATACTTTGTTACATATTTCTCAATAAACTGAGTCAGATCACAGATTTTTTTACTTTTTTTTTAACAAGCTACTTACAAACTGTCTATCATTGGTGTTGAGGTACACGGCCGCTGCGATTTTGAATACATTGGAATGGACTTCATTAAATGATACATTGGAGGGCAAGCAACCAAGGCTTGCAGGGTCTATGCAGTGGCATTAAGGAAACATTCAGAAAATGTAATCTACATATCAACCAAACACTCAATTATATTTACAACTCTATGCAAAATAAAGCTAACTCTTTATTATGTTGACCAA
This sequence comes from Leptosomus discolor, assembly GCF_034619465.1. Classification (NCBI taxonomy): domain Eukaryota; kingdom Metazoa; phylum Chordata; class Aves; order Leptosomiformes; family Leptosomidae; genus Leptosomus; species Leptosomus discolor. The sequence goes on along the minus strand of NC_141398.1, from coordinate 58,190,208 downwards.
TCCAATAACTAAATTGGAGCAGATGCATGGACTTTTATCACAACATTAACTAATAAAGTACAGAAGTCATACTAAAAAACCCCAGCATCTTGTAACACGCAGTGATTTCAGTGACATTTTAATAATGCCAAAAACTTTCATAAAAGGGGAAGGAAACATTTAGTCTAGGAGCAGGAGAGGAAAGGAACTTTCATAGGAAAGACTTTATAAAAGTAACAGTTTGAAAACTGGCAAGTGATCACTTGTAACACGTGTTCTGAAAAGAACGGAAGAAGCCAGCAGACAGACTTCAAGTTAAAGAAGTTGATGATTCACCCTCACAACCAACCCAACCCAACCAAACCTGCTGTGCTGTGAAACATTCTGCTGTGTAAAAAAAAAGGGTTTGAAGCAACCAGCAAAACTACAGTGTACGTTGGGAGAAAGTAATTTAAAAACATCAAAATCCGTGTTACTTGGCAAGAACAGTGAACGGAGGAAACGCATCAGATGACTGGAGCGGCAGGGAAAGGACAAAACGGGCAGCGATCTCATCAGCTGGAGAGACTTATTAACTTGATCCCTACAGCGGGCAAAAATTGAGTAACAAATTCCCAAGTAACACTTTAAGAGTGAAAACATGGGAGCTAATACATACAATCAGATGAGTGCAGAACCCGTTCTGTTAGACAAAAGCTGAAGTTTAAAGCGCAACTGCTGGTCTCGAAATAGCTTATTAGGTTCTGCAATGATCAGTCCTGAAATTAGTCTTAATATTTTTCACTTGCAGTACCAGCAGTTAAAGTACCCTAATTGTCAACTGCAGTGAGCCATTGCTAACATAGGAGATACAGATACCTTTATTAAAAAAAATTAATAGATCTATCATAATACAGCACTGAAGAAGGAAGATTTCTGTTACCCAAGGTAAAACTCAGGTTTGCAGGGGAACACAATTCTAATACATGAAGAGCAAGCTAACCTTCCACCGTGTTGTAACAGGATTATTTTAAACACTGCATTTACACAGATGGTATGATAGCAACAGCCTGCTCAACAGAAACCCAAACGATCCACTTACCAAATTGCCAAAATAAACCCTAAGAGTAAGAATAGAATAATCACTTCGAGTACAAAAGAGTAATAACCACTTGAACTGATGCACAAAGAGTCATGAGTAACCATAACTAGAAATTACAGGAAGGTTTTCAGTCACAAGAAAGGTAGTACAGTTCTGAAATATTTTGACAGAGGTAACAGAGACAAATTGCAAACAGGATTGTGCAAACAACTGCATGGGAACCCTGGACACAAGGTTCAGTGACCCAAAATACCCCAGGATTTCTAGATGCTACCCTTAAACATTTTAACCACAGTAGCAGGATATGGGAAGACAAAGACTTTTATAAAATACTCACCAGAATATTCCAGAAAAACTCTGATAGATATAATATATAAATTTTAACTTAAGTGTATTATTTTTTCCCAAGATAAGGATACAGCATTGATGTAGCACCAGTTTCCTTTGTTGATCAGCCCTCGCGGTTGCAAAGACACTGGTTTATGTATTAGTCTTACATTTTCCAGTATTTCTGCAGAACGAGAAACAGTAAATTAAGCATCAACAAAATGCACATACTGGCCAGCAAAACAAGTATCTGCTGATGCACTACAAAACAATTCAAATCAATTAACAAGATTCCCAGAAATTTTAGCAGGTAATTTTCACTCCGTTTAAACACTGCTCATCTTTCAAATCAGACATACCATTCAACCAAAGACATCCTGGAATCTGGGTCAGGAGGATTCTGGTACGAAAACTAATCATTGTAATTTCAAAACTGAGAAGACCTACTGATTTCTGTTTTCCTAAAGTCAGATACTTTTATTTATATAGATACCTATATAGCTATGAAATCCCATTAGCTGTAATCCCTTGCCACCGGTTCCATGAAGTACTTCCCACATTCTTCTGCTTTGAAGAGAGATGAAACTGAGACAGCAGTCTAAGTTTACAAGTTTCAACATCCTCGATCTTACAACAACAATAGCTTAGTGCAAGCAGGACAGAGAGATGTTAACGTGGTCTTCTGAACAGTATGTTTTATTTACTGGTTTAAGACTTCCAAAGCCTACAAGATAACAGGCTTACTACATAATACAATGCCTCCTGTTTTCCTGCTCCCAAAAACTTCAGCAATGGCCCAAGTTTAAAAACTAGAAACCATGGCACATAAGTAAGTCTGTCCCAGTTATGAAACTGAGAGCAACAGGGAAAGTTTTTCCAGGAAGTCTGACCTGTTATTTAGGTACCTAAATAAACACTGTTTAAGGAAAATAGTGGATCTGGTATATTTTAAATTGCAAAATAAGGAAGAGAGGTATACAACACAGAATAAAAAATGCAAATAAACACAGAAATTGTCTACCAAGGGGGTTACTCATTTATGTAATAAATGTGAAGGCCTCTAAAGCCCTTACATTCTACACTGCATAAATGTAAAGAGTTTGAGCTGTTCACTAGGACTATCGAAACAGACAAGGCAACACCCATCGGTGGAAAAGCAGAGGCACAGAGCCGTAACTAAGCAGAGGAGGTGGCAGATTTGCGAACAAAATCCATGTCCTTCTAGTTCCAAACTATCTCTTTACCTATAAGATCATACTTCCTTCTGACACCACCAGTTCTAACCAAATGAAAACATGCCAAAAAAATAGAAAATATATAAATCAGACTTCTATTACATAAAGAACCTGACACCCAAAAGGGCAGATAGCAAAAAGATGTGAAAGGGAAGATATCAGCACCTAGCACAGATGCAGATGAAAATTCTTCTGTGAGTGTTAAAATGTATTTGTTATTAAATTATTAATGTGCAACTATTTCAGAATATACTGTTAAAGCAGCAAAGTTTGAAATGTGCACACGTACAACTTTTCTGTTAATATAACTAAGCACTATGGAAATTAGGATAAGAATAATAAACCTATTTATTTTTAATAGCTATCCGTAACTTTCTACGTTAACTGTATTTTTCCCCATTTTTGTATCATACTAAATACAAATATTATGAGGACCTTTAGCATCCTCTTGTGGTCATAGAACTGCTTTGTAAACAACGTCTAGAGCAATTACAATGAGTTTTGTTTCTTTTAACATAAAGAGTTATTTTTCTGTACAGCAATTACATTCAATACCATATTTTCACCTCACATCTCACATTTACACAGTAACTAAAAGAACTTCTACAAGAGTATCAGAAGAAAAATACACTTACAACCATGAGAAAACCTTAAGTTTTCAAAACCTGTTATAAAGCCCACATGAGTAACCAGAAACAATTCACATTCCCTTTGGTGACTTTGGACCTGTAAAACGTGGCCTTCATTCAAAAACATATCTAGAACAATATTACCATGTTCAGAAGTTTCTGTCAGTAAACAGAAAACATTTTGCTACAGTTCATTCACCAGGTGTGAGTTATAACAAATACCTGTCACATTACCAAAAAAAATGGTAATTCCCTAATCAACACAAATCCCAAGTTTACTGAAAGAAAAACCATAAGGATACAGTCTCCACACTGAAGAGAGACGGGCCGCAAGCCACAAGTTAGCACTTTAACACTGAGCTCGAGACCATTATTTGGCAAATACTATGTATGTCACTCAGCTCTTTCTTCAAATCTGTACATTAATAAAGAATGCTGGGACAATTCTGCTGGACAACCCTACAGAAAACCAGTTTCTCCAAGAATGCAGTTTGGTAGCACAACCAGCTAAATTTCTGAAGTTATTCATAAACCCCAAACCTTGTACGTCTCCATTCCACAACTACTTGCTCTTGTGCTTACCAAGCTTTATCAGCAAGTGAAACACCTTTCCTACAAATTAAACTAAGTAATTTCTTGTCTGGTTCACTACAGTCTTGGGAGAGCAGTGAACCACCGTCATCTTTATGGAATTGTTTTACATATTTGACGTTACATCCACGATCACTCCAACAATCTCATTGGAGACAAAGTAAATCCAAATTTTCCAGGCTTGCCAAAAGAGTACGGTTTTCAAATCTTACTTCTGTTTTCGCTGCTGCACTATTGCATCTTCCTTGAAAAGTAATGCCCAAAGATGGGCACTTTCATCAAGTCCTCAACAGCAACAAAAGAATTATAATTATCTTCCAGCTTTTCCACGTAAAATGGAATTAACACACACTGGAAAAAAACCTTTGTCTTCTTCTGTTTCACAAAGGACTCTTATCAACTGCCTAGAACTTACAGATCCTTTTAGCATCCAACACAGCTACCAGCCATTTATGCTACGTACTGCACATGCTTGTATTTGATTTCTGTTCTGGTATGTCCTTCCATACTTGCATTTATCAGATTCCCCTCCTTCTAACTTGAAATCACTCCAGATTTAGTCAGATCTTAAATGTTTGTGTTCTTCAACTCATTTGAAATTCTGCCTGCTGTAAACAAATTTTACATGCACTGTGAATTCCATCATCCACAACGAAAACACTGCAAGAAGATGATTCAGAAAATCTTTTTAGATTCTCCCACTGAAATTTTTCCTGAAGCTACCAAGAACAGCTAAAAGACTACTCAGAATAGTTTTCCAATCACTTATCTCCTTAACTTACACAGAACATTGTATAAGGCATTATAAAGTACCACTGGGTTATGCATCAGAGGGTAATGACTGTGAAATTTGACAGAACTCCGAAGCCTGACACTCTTATTTTTTACAAACATGGACAACTTATAACCTTATTAACCATTAGGACAAATTATTAAAATGTTTGTCCTAGCATCTAAATTAGGCCAAGGTGTATAATTAGTACAGTTGTCCCTTTCTAAATATGCAAGTGCTGTACCTGTACTTCTCTACAGCTCTGCTGTCACCTGCCTTGACTTTCGCCAAATAAACATCACCGGTTCATAGTTTGCTTCTGAAGTTCCTTTAAGTTGTTCACTAGTGTTGCCAGTAAAGCTTCTCACCACATGCCTTAGCCAGTTGCTTCAAGTGGTCCCAACTGGTGCTCCCCAGGGCTCAGTATCAGGGCCAGTTCTGGTTACTATCTTTATCAATGATGTGGACAAGGTGATCAAGTGCACCCTCAGTGAGTCTGCAGACACCAAGCTGGGTGGGAGTGTTGATCTGCTTGTGGGTAGACAGGCTGTTCAGGTCTGGACAGGTTGGATCAATGGGCCAAGGCCATGAGGTTCAACAAGGCCAAGTGCCAGCTCCTGCACTCGGGTCACACCAACCCCAGCAGCGCCACAGGCTTGGGGGTGAGCGGCTGGAAAGGTGCCCAGCGCAGAAGGACCTGGGGGTGTTGGCTGTCAGGTGGCTGAACGTGAGCCAGCAGTGTGCCCAGGTGGCCAAGGCGGCCAACACCATCCTGGCCTGTATCAGCCATGGTGTGGCCAGCAGGAGCAGGGAGGTGATCGTGTCCCTGTACTGGGCACTGGTGAGGCCGCCCCTCGAATGCTGGGTGCAGTTTTGGGCCCCTCACTGCCAGAAGGACATTGAGGTGCTGGAGCGTGTCCAGAGAAGGGCAACAAAGCTGGTGAAGGGTCTGGGGAACAGGTCTGATGAGGAGCAGCTGAGGGACCTGGGGGTGTTTTGTCTGGAGAAGAGGAGGCTGAGGGGAGACCTTATGGCTCTCTGCAACTGCTTGAGAGGAGGTTGTAGTGAGGTGGGGTCGGTCTCTTCTCCCAAGTAACAAGTGATAGGACAAGAGGAAATAGCCTTGAGTTGCACCAGGGGAGGTTTAGATTGGGCATTAGGAAAAATTTCTTCATCTGGAACAGGTTGCCCAGGGAAGTAGTTAAGTCACAGTTCCTGGAGGTACTTCTTAGACATGCATATGTGGTGCTTAGGGACATGGTTAACTGCTGGACTCATGATCTTAAAGGTCTTTTCTAACCTAAACGATCCTGTAATTCTAATTAACTCTTCAGTATTTTTTTTCTCATCAAGATTAAGATGAAATTTGTTTGGCTGTTTTGTTTATTTTCTAATCCTGGACTTCATCTCCTTATCTTGTGTAGCTTTTATTTAAATTTGAGGACTATGAAACCACAGACCTTGCAGGTTGACTGAAGTAGCATTAAACTATTTTCAAGGTGCTTGCGAATCATTAACCTCCCTTGTAATAACTGGATTTTGTCCTTGGAAAAGTAACCTATCCAAGTAACCTATCCTCTTGTGTCCTGAGCGCCTGTCCTAAATAAAAACCATACAGAAGGACCTCAGAGCTCCAGCGTTAAGTCAGAAGATTCGCAAATTGTGACTGCTAAACTCAAGATACTCTAAGACTAGGTTTTATCTCTGTTTAGCAACCTACGGCACTTGTGGTCAAAAATTCATTCCCATTGGCGTGAGCAGAAACTGGTGAATTCCCAGCAAATCCAACACCAGGATCTCAACTCAGAAAACAAGGAACACAATCAGCAGCTACCTCTGAAAACCATACAGGATTGCTATACACCCTTATACAATGATCTTAACCCAGGCGGAAGATTTGAAACTGAGTATGTACAGAACAAAGCAAACGATGTGTCTGGAAATCACAAACTGAAACTCATGTCACACATTTTTGAGTGTGGGTGTATGAACAAAGCACTAATGTACCTATTTTCCAAACAGGACAGAGAACATTAAAAAAAGAACAGACAAATGAAGAAAGTCACCTTTTTCCACAGAGCAAAGCACTGATTACATGGCATTTAGATGTTCAAGTAAATGTTTTATACAGAAATCAGTACCATCTGAATTACAGGAAATGTAACTCCCACCTAAACCAGCTACAATGAGAAGACAAATTCCTTTTCACTGAAAAGGATCTGTACTCAGATTATTCCTCTGCAAGGACAGTGAAGATAATGGTGAAGGTGCAGAAGAAAACTGTATAAAAATTACATCGATATTTTAATACATGAAAGACAAACCAAAAAGCTCTGCTCCCACCTGGTGGCAAAAAATAGTACAGAACCAGCAAAAGTCTAGAAAGTTAACTTAAAGCTGAAGCAACTTGGACAAGACACAAAAAAAGCTTTTTCACCTATGGCAAGCAGTTCTAGCTTCACAGTTGTCACAAAACAGCTTTAAGATAAAATTCATTACCAAGTGATAGCTTAAGATTTTAAGAGTACAACATACTCCACACATATGGGTTCATATAAACCATAATCACACATTTTTTTAATACAGTCAACTGCATTTATGACCCCTAAGTGAAAAATACACAGAAATATAAATTATTCTGACAGCTTCCCCTCAGCTCCAATTTTAAGTAATGAAAGGATTACTGAGTAAGGAGGGGACGAGATGCAGACATATACTTCTGGGTATTCTGAATAGAAATCTCCAGGTCAGCTTCTGGTTGGAGTAGAAAACTTTGACTTGAAGCTGTCACACACGAAGCGCCATTGTACTTGCCAACTGGCTTGCAGCACAAATAGCAGGATTTTGCACAAGCCTTTTCACATACAGAGTATTTCACAAATTTAAAATCATTATTTTTGTTCCAAGACTCACGACTGAGTGACAAAATGCAATTAGCTGGATATTTTTCTTCATGTTTTCTGACTGAATCTGCAAAAACGACCTCATGCACATTCTAGCATTTCTCATTAGAGCCATGAATACGACAGGACCAACGGTCAGAGCCTCTGTTATCACACACTGCCTTTCCTGATGTGCCCTCTGGACAGTTTCTTATGGTTATTCTTGAATAGGCAATAGCTAACGTTGTTTAATATTGTTTATAATGGCTAAAGGTAATTCTTCAAAACGTGAAAGACAGGGCTCTCAAACAGCAAAGCAATAACTATAAAAACTATTTCCTGAATTACAATTTCTGAATCAAGACCTATTTAGATACTACACTGAAGCTACTCTTGAGTGTCCAGGAGTTTCAGCTACTTCAGCATAAATACATTAACACTCTTCCCTTCTTGTAATGGGAACGGATTACAAGGTTGTAAATACTGGATAATATAATCACCATTTCCAGAACAAACTTTTCTAATGTAGTCTCCTTATTACAATAGCACACAGCAGAATGCAGCCAGCCTATTTAAAAATCACAGGTCACAAACATACAGTTTGACACGTAGCAATAGTTTTACCACATCTGGGGTAATGACACAGTAACATCTCATTGGAATGTCTACTCAGGGGGATACAAAACTAGCTTATTTAAATTACATCTGCCACAGCAGTGTGGGAACAGTCATCTTATTAAGAACATTAACATAGGAATCTTCTCTATCGATACTGCATGTTCCTGTTTACAAGCGGAGTTAATACCCTTCCAGTGTAACATCCACTCGTGTGCATTAACTATACCTGCAATCTTTATGGCTACAGGATCCTCTGAAACTGGAACAGGTCCCTCTTTGACTTCAACCTGTTTTTCAGGGACCAGAGTAGATGTGGCAGGAGGGGTATACTTAGTCTCAACATAGACCACAGATGTGGAAGCAGAGGGCTTGGAATTGTGAAAAAGACTAGCCCACGATTTTGCAGGCTGATTAACAGGGACTGATCCTGCAACCGGGACTGTTGCCTCAGTAGTAGGTGAAGCTTCCTCAGGCTTAGCTTGGTCTGAGTCAGTGCTTTCCACAGTGTGCGATTCTACCCCATTGGCAGCTGTGTCCTCACCAGAGGATTCAAGTGTTTGTCCATTAGTAACGCCCAGATTTTCAGTAGTATCAGTACCAGCATAAGACTGTACAACAGCTGTCCTTAAAGGGCTATCTCTGCCGGTCTCTGAGGGGATGCAAAACTGTTCAGAATTAGTAACACGGCATACCTCAGGCTGCCCTGCAGTCCTGGCATTGTCTAGTGCGCTAGAAACAGAATCATCAGAGACAGCTTCATTAATGAAGTCCACAGAGTTGTCCGGGCTGTTGCAAGTCCTTGGTGTGGCCAGGGAGGGCATGTCTCCTGTCAGTTCCGTATCCTCCGTGCTTATACTGTTTAGTCCCGAGGAATTTGCGTGGCCATTTACAAGAGCTTCTGGGGGAGCGATGCCATCACTGACATCTTCCAAGTAACTGTAGTATCCAGGGGGTCTTTTTTTCTTCTTTTTGCGCTCCCTTTGTCCAAGGCCTCCAGCCAAGCCATCGTTTTCAGCGTTAGAACCGCTGTCCAAAGCGAGGGTTGGATCACTGAACTGGCAGTCAATGGAGTTGTAGTTTGTTTCACTGAGAGTATCATCAGGGGTTTTCTGAGCGGGTGCACAACTGAGAATGAATTCTGGAGCCTGAGGATTCAGAGTACTTGAAATACTGTAGTCGGTGTTATTTAGTACAGACGTCTGCGTCTCGATAACTTCATTAACACCAAACTCAATTCTCTGATACTCTTCCCCTGGACAAGAGAAAGCAAACCTGAGTTAGTGAACGACATCTAACTAAAAGGCTACAAGATCAAGGAAAAAAACCCCATCTTTTCCTGCAACTCAGAAAACAAACCACATTCCCTCAACGGAAAATTCTTTTTCTCTATCTCAATCCTGAAGACTATTTCAAACCATCATTTTCTTAAAGATAACAGAGTGTGATTCAGGTTTTCTTAAACAGAGTATGTAATTTTCCAAATCACTGCACAGTTCCTGCAAAAAACACCTATTAAATTCACCTACTAAGAAAAACTATTAAAGCCCAATGACTTTAGCAATATTCTGCATCAAGTTAATTACTGGATAACTGTGTATAAAATATGGTGCAATATTTTAACTCCACATTTCTTCTAAAGCCAGTCTTTTCCACTGACAATTAGAAAATCCAAGCCTTTATCTGTTTAACTTTTTCAGATCATCTCTACATGTGGAGTTTGATTTTTGGGAGGGTTGATTTTTCTGGTGTGAAAAAATTTAACATAATCCTTAATAATTGAAAAATATTTGTATGGAAACACTGCAATTACAGCTTTTGAATCTAGGCTCAGCAATAGCTTATTTAACTTTATCACAGTTGAATTTATTAGTATGGGAGAATATGATATACATGACTGTGGTTTTACGACAAGATATGCCACAACATAATCAGTGTCCGACTTGTACAAACAAACAGTACTGAGAAATTTACGATTTGGCTTTGGGTTGTGGGTGTTGGTTTGGGTTTTTTTTAAGTGTATTTATGTGCCTTGGAACTTTGACATGCTCTTTAAAGAAACTTTAAGAAATATTCTCATGGCAGGCTGCAGTATCATAAAATATTGTCAGTCACAAAGTACTGCAACTTCATGAAACTTAAGTTTTATAATGCATGCGTGCTAACTAGTAATACTGAATACGTCAGTTACAACTATTTCCACAACTATCAAATAAAGAGATAAAATTAATGAATCAGTCTCAGGAATGTTAAAGGTAAGCTCACGTTTTAGTACTTAATTTTTGTTTTGTAGGTCCTTCTATTCTATGTATGTTACTGGTTCAAAGACATTAATTTTAATACTTTCCGTTTCCTCAATGATGGAGGGCAAAAAAAAACCCACACATTTCAAATTTTTACAACTTACTAGAGAACCAAACACCTGCTACTATTCCCAAAAGGATACAAGTGGACACACCACTAAACTTTAAAGATTTTGTGCAACTTACATTACATTCGACATGTCAACAAACACACACTTTCAAGAACACCACAGACACTCACTAAAAATGAGGTGTGGGGTTTTTTTGAGTTTTTTGTTTGTCTTTAAAAATTTTAGCTTTAAAAAAAATGTGAAAGAAACAAGAATCTACAGGGTACATGTTTTTTAATATCAAACGAGTAAAAAACATTCAATGTGTGTTGAGGTCTGACTTACACATGCAATACCAACATATTACGAATTAATGAAAAAGATATATATAATAGAGACGTTAATTGCTTTTCTGCTTTGATCTATTAACCTGAGAAGTAAACACATTTCGCCTATCAATTTCAATCTTACTGCCAGCCAGACTAAAGGAAACCTTAAAAAAAAAAAAAAAAAGAGAGAGAGAAACTCTCCACACACATCTGATTTCTCTAAATCGTGTTAACAAGAGCCGGAATTTCAAATGTTCTTCACCTCTCCCCTACACCCATGGGAAAGCGTTTGATAACACCATGCCTGTCAATCCACCATTCACCAACTACTTCTGCAATCACTGACTAGCTAGGACCAAGCAGAAAAGAGGGCTTAAGTTTGCTGATTTTTTTAACAGGAATCTAGAGGCAGGGAGGTGGAAAGCTGCTGCCTGACACCCGTTTAAGAGGGAAGCGCTGGGAGATCTCAGGCATCACCTAACTGTTCAGCAGCACCACGGACTGGCTGCCAGCGCTACACGCTGGCTGTCGGGACACACACAGCTCGAAACCAGCCACAGCTTTGTTTGCTCGCAAATGCAGGGCATGGGGTTTTAAGGGATACAGGACAAATCCATAACAAAACTCATCCTTGTTAGTTCATCTGCTTACGGAGCAACTTGTTAGTTCAAGCACGAACCAAAAGCTAGTCCTTTACAACAGTGAAAAGCACAAGCAACAACTGGTAACACCCAATATTCCTCCAACCACAGTAACAATGAATTCTTGGGCACATTTGAAATCTGTGTCATTTCAAAATAATGTGGGACTTCTACTTCTTTTCCAAAATCCCAGTTAAAGATAGCAATTGCTTCAAAACAAAGAACGTGGTTTCCCTTCATAGGTGAGTTAAGCCTACCGCAGCCAAAAGTGAGAGTTCTCACTTCTGCACTCCTCTCCTACTCCTCTACTCTGCAGCAAGCTTCCAGCACTAGTGTTACCAAAAGCGAAGCTAGCAAAAAAATACAGATCCAAGCAAGGATTTTTTTTTTTTCTGGTTTTGGCAAACTGCTGTACACTAGACAATCACAAGAGCCAACTCAGGGCAAGTGCGGAACAGAAAACAAAACACATCCCTTACAGTTATGGCACAACGGTAATTTAGCTGAAGGTGCGACATGAACCTCACAGGCTGAAATCCTGCTGAGAACCTAACTGATACTCCAGCATTTACCACACAAATTGCGAAGTTACAGCTGAGGAATTAAACTTTACACCTCACAGCAGGATTAGAATAATAAATACTAGTAGCTACCGCATAGTCAGTCTCTGGAATGACTGGCAGAAGCTCGTTTGCCGTAAGATTGTGTCAAGTTTGTTTGGGAAAAAAAAAAAGAGAGGTAATTTTTTCTATTTGTTATGACTTTGCACTTTGCTTCCAGGCATCTTCATTGCAATCTAGATCACAGCGCTATTTCTGAATGGACTGAAACAGACTTATCTGTCAAGAAGAATATGACATGCATATTGAAACAAGTATCAACAGATGTTCCAAGGACAAAGTCTATGTACAATAGCAAAAGCTGTGAATACACAGTAGTAATTACTCTGAACAGAGTTCTGCATATTAGAGCTTCAGCCATGATCTGATTATTCCTATTAACAGCTCTTCTAATTCCGTAATGAAGTTAAATACTGAAGATAAGTATACAAAAAATTAGACCACGAGGAGTGACAATATGGTCAGTGTATGCCATCTTATTATAATTATAAATATTCTGCATAAGCACAGCATTCCATTTTAGTTTCCACAGCTTCTTACGTAGCCATCACAGTGATAATACGCATGCACAGTACAGTGCAAGCTTGTTAAAGACATTTTTCAGGCAAAACCTAATTTGCTGTCATTACCTAATCTCAGGGCTGGGAGGGGTTCTCTCAGGGTCTAGGAATGATCTGAAAAACATTTGTACAAACCAACTTTCTGTATGGCTTGTGAAAATTAAAATCTCAGCCTTAAAGAAGAGAACTTAAATTCATAGTTAGACAAAGCAATACATGACTGGACACCCCTGTCATCCACAGCAGACAATTCACACCATACGGTCCTTTTCACGAACTTTTCAAACTCCTACTTAAAACTACTCAGGGTTCTAAAACTAATCTTGTACTAAATAAAGCTCCTGAATTTTCAGAAAAGTTGCATATCTGCTTTCAAATGGGACCTGCTGTCCTTCTTTACGACTGGCCATCTTATTTACCTCTAAATGCAAGGCCAAAGTTGCTAAGCACAATGATCAGTTGTTCTTAAACATTAATATGTGTATTTTGGTCCTCTTAAGTACTTTGAGAAATGTCCAGTCAGACACTTGCATTATTTTGAAGGAGATCTGGATGTCATTTGTAACATTCTCATACGCATCTGGGTAAGTCTCAGCTTCCTTGCTCTCCCCTGGTTCGGGGAAAAGGCCCAAACACTAATTTACCTGCCGCTTAAAATACTGTAAAAGGTTGCTTTAAACTATACGGAGTGATGATCAAATGGCAATCCCTACTTAAGTGTCAACTTCATAGAACTATGAAGTAAGGGCAGGCTGTAAGGTGCATGGGTTGAGACAGAGTCGACATGTGACTGTTACAGCTTTAAAACAGGAACTCTGTAATGCTTTTTCACATCGAGTGTCATATTTTCACCAAAAGAAGGTGGGGGGGGAGTATTTTCCAGAAAAACAGCCGAGGCAGACAGGAACAAGAGTCAAAGGGAACACTGAACAGAGCAGTGCTTGCAGAGCTGTCTTCAGGTTGCAACTGCCAGAAAAAAAAACCTCATGCTGTGATTCTTACAGGAGGGCCAGCTGAAAGCCACACCAGTTCCTTGTTTCTCCAGTATAAGCTCTCCAGCAAACTTCAGTGTCCGTCCCGTGTCCTTCCCCCCCCCCCCCCCCCCATTTTTACAGCTCCATCCTGCAACATCTCAGCAACACATGAAGATGATGTGGTAGCACAATCAAGGAGGAGTAAGCACGTCCACCTTAATTAGTTCAATGAAGTATTTTCAAATACTCTCAAGGATCTCATTCAAAGCAGCTGTTGAAAAAATCAACGTGCCAAATACATGCATATATACCTGCTGAACAAGTTGTAAAGACTGTGTTTTAAGAGAGGCTGTAGTAAATCTACAGAAAGCATCACAACCTTTAAGTTTAAAAAAAAAAAAAAACAGATGTTGATTTCTTACCATCACAAAACTCACCTGTGGACTTAATACCACATGAAACTGTTTCATTGTATGGGGGGAGCTGTACAAAAAAGAAATAAAACTTATTTAAAGACAAAGCAACTCTATTAACATTTGATATCAATTTCATTTGAAGCGTCTGAACCCTTTTAAAAAATAACATCATTATTAAGGTCTGACTTTCTCAGAGTATGTCTTGAACTCAGGCTTCTATATTTATCAAATCCCACACTGTAGCTTCAAGTGTCCTTGCAGATTACCACAATTACTGAAAGATAAAGATTATCTTGGTTACACAGCATAGGCTCATCAACTTCTCAAGCAATTCACCTCACAGCATCAGGGTCTTCCTTCATCGACAGTAGCTCACCAAGATTTTAAAATGAGAAACATATCCTCTTTTTAGACAAAAACTGTAGACCCAATTACCTGTGAAAGGATGAAACAAAGTTTTGCAGAGATAATATTCACGCCTAAACCTTTTGACCCTCAACCTGGTTCAGCTACAGTGTTGCCCTTGAAATGTTTCAGCTAAGGTGTAGTCTTGATTCTATTTCATAAAACCAAGAATTTTTGATCATCAGCCTGAGCCTAACGTAACCACAGCATGTAGTTTCTGTCTGGATCGTAAATACGTCTGGTATAGAACACTGGCATCATTTTATGGACTCGGTGGTTGACAGAACCTCTGCTATTGTGTAACCACAGGTGGGCAATTTCTAATCCCTCTTGCCTGCCCCCAAACTCCACCAGCAGCCAAAAGCCTTCTCCTTTGCCTACCTGAACTGGTAGCCCTTGCTACCTCGCAGTCCAGCAGCTGCCTGGAGAAAAGCTGAACTGCTTCTGCGGTCAGAGAGCAAACATTTGGAGCACAGTGCAGTTTTATAATGCTATTCTAAATCTTAATTATAACGGGGTAACAAATACCAAAGACTTCTCCACTGAAGCCTTCAGTTCTCTAAAGTTACAGATACTTACATACTGCCTTCTTAAAGCACTGTAGACAAGAGTGCATCAGAAGTGGCAAGAAAAATATTCCTAAAATTCCATTATAAAAAAGTGCATAAAAACACATACTGTAAATTCATTTATAAACCTCACTACATCTTAATACATCAACTTTCCAGGTCAAAATTGAGAAGCAACGGGTCAGAAAGAGGTGCCAAGTTGTTAAGAACCTATTATCCATACTAATATTGAACATATCAGTATCATTTTATAGTTAGAACTGAAAAAAGTTACTCTAGAAATCTACAGTCAACAGTTTACAATAAAACTTGTAATTCTTGTTTTTCTCCAGCACAAAAGGCTTAAGAAAATACAAAGGAATAAATAACTAAGTAGTTCACCTGTTGGTCCCCTACATATCTGGTTAACCAACAGCACCTCTGTGAAGCAGAGACTTACATGAGTTCACCTGCTTTGTACAACTGGGTCATATGAATCATCTCAGTTCACAGGTATCTGATAGAACATGTATTAAAAATGCCATGTATAAAGAGACATTCTAGACAACTTTTAGCTTCAACTAGTCCCTTGCCGCAGTCCACCCTTCAGTCTACAAACAGGGGACTTCAGAAGGACACCAGCATCAACAGATGCTGGGACTCCCAGAACTGGCTCTGCCTCCACCAAAAATGTATGTCAAACGCCACTGCAGTATTACAGTCTCAGTCTTGCCCTTCTTGAATTTCACCTTATTTTTTTCAGACCACTCTTCTCTGAAATATCTGCACAGTGTAAAACTAATAAGCATAATTTTTATTTCATCATCCAGATAATTAAAACATTGAACTGAACCAGATCAAGGACAAACTTACGGAACATTGTTCAACACAGTTTTTTATGTTGATAGCTAACCAGTAAGTGGTACACTTGAGAGAGTTACACAATGAAGTAAGACTGGTTCTAAAGCCGTAGGTTCGGGTTTCCTCAACACATTTTATGAGAATAGCCTTACTGAAGAGAAGACATTTTCATCTTCCACAACGTAAGCTCCAGAATAGCTGATGTAGGACACTGAAGGTGACACTACACAGGATGCAAACGTCACGCTGCTGCTACTGTATGTAATGGTGGGAAAACAGCAATAAAATCAGAAGACACATGTGTTACCTGAAGACCTATTCTGCATTACTTCCCACCTACCAGAGAAGATACAAAGCTATCCCTCAAGGCAAGCAGAAGCTTCCCCTGCCCCACCCCATTCCCTTCACGCACTTTGATGGTTTAGCAGTGTACTGTACTAATTATACTTGGAAAATTAAGTTACAGGAAACTAAGTCTCATTAACAATGGTCGTCAGATTTGCAAAATGTGCCAAAAGGATTTCCCCATCTACAGTTGAACTGTTCATTTCCTTCATGTCAAGAGGGGAGGACGGAAACATGACTGAAGTGTTTGAATGGAAATGTTTGGAGGAAAAACATGGAAATTGAGTAGAGGGAAATTATTTCTCAAGTCTGAAGATTAGGACAATGGCATAATGCTCTTCCCTACAAAGGAATATGGTTTCTTTGTTCTCTACCGAGAACTACAGAGAACAAGGGTGTACAATACTATCTGCAGCATGTTATGAACTCAAACACACAGACAACTGTTGCCATTCTGTGGTTCTCACTGCCACGGTAATTAGTTCATTATTGATCCCTTTCTCATTTCTCAGCCCTCACACACAGTCTTCCTTGCAAAGCATAGCTTTGATGGTTAGCAGGGCTCCACCTGGCAAAAAATATTAAGAATCCCTGTGTTTCCAAAGGCTCACAAGACTTGGAATCCCACCTTACTTACAACAAGAACACTGCTGACAAAGCTTTCTCTAAATCCACCTCTGGGGAAAAAAAAAAAAAAAAAAAAAAGCAAAGCTGAGGTAATAGGGCCGGGCACCTCACTTTCAACACCCTTCCACTACAATGTCAGCTCTTCCAGCTCTGAAAGAGGACAAGCAGAAGGTGGAATAATTAATTTCTTATTCCTAAAAATTGACTTAACACCCACATAGATGGAAAGAAGACTCCTGTTCAGTATCTTCAGTTTGGAAATTAGCAAGCTAAGAGAATGATAAAAAAAAAATGTATTGTTATATTTCAAATACACACAAAGATATGTAGCTTTAAAATTTTATTTATAAAAGAATTTGAAAGTAGATCTTACCTCAACAGAGCATCGTGGAGTCACAAAGAACTGATTAAATTCATCAGGGCTGAACTCCCCAAAAATATACTAAAAGTAAGAGAAAAGAATCTTTGTTAAAGAAGGATTTATATTCAATACAATTAATAGATTAATGACAAAAATCTATTAAGATACTAGTGTTCAAAAAGACCTGTGTGTTGGGAGTGACAAACTCACCTGTTTGCATCCCAACTCTCATCTTAATTCCTTCCCAAGTCTTTAGCAAAGTACTTTGAGTTCCACCACTATACAATGCATTTCCCTTCAGATTCCCACTAGAGGCAATCACAGCACAAACGGCAGCTCATCCTGTGACCAGTTTTAAAGCAACACGCAGCATGAGAAGTTGCATCTGTTCACATAAGCCCTAGACACAAACTGGTTTACCTTCTAAAACAACACAGACACCGACCCTTCGAACAGAAAAACCAAGAATTACTTTTCCAGAGTTCTGCTAAACTACTGAGTTACGCCAGACTGACGGTACCACTAGCTGAGTGCACAAGCACAGAACCGAAAATGCCTAGGTTTAGAAAGCTACACAAGAATCTTACATCACCAATCTGGGTACAGTTGCTCTTATGAATTTTGTTATCCCTATGCTTGAAACTCTGCCTAACAAATCTAAGATGAAATGTCTTTTCCTAACGTTATTCTATGGAAAAAAATACCTAAGTACCTAAGAAGACCACAAAAAATCCCCACACTTAAATGAGAGCTTATATTTAGTTTAAAGAAAACAAAACATTCCCAGTAAAAAGGCCTGACATGTTGGCATTTCATAGCAGCCAGAAGTTTCTATAAACTTCCACTCCCAGCTGCAATTAGCAGAATAGCACCTGAACATTTAGGACAGCAGAGAGACACTGGGACAGAAAGCAGCTGAACAAGGAGTTGAATAAACTGACAAAACAGACAAGAGGACTGGAAAATACCACTAATAACTCATTCCTGGCGTGTGGAAGGATATTCACATTAAGAGTCACCAGGCACAAACGTTATGGCTATGGATACAAGCAGGTCGGTTTGGTCAGGACCTCACAGCTCACCACTCTCATTCACCTTCAGAGCAGCCTGACAGCCATTTCAGACCGTTCCTCGCTATCCTCCACCCTTCCACCACAAAACGTTTTTCAGCACTGTCAAGCCTTGCTCACAGTAAATCCTCAGCTTGGCTGTATCAAGACACAGCTAACTAGTCCGGGAGTTGAACCACAGAAAAAAGTTAACAGTTTGAAAAGTCATCTCTAATTAAGTGCAGGCTCTTGCCACAAACTGTAGATACAGTAATTCACAGTATTTTTTTCAGACTTCAGGTGGTTTATTCCAATAAAACTCATGTACTTGCTGTTTGCATGACTCACAGCCATCTACATTCATAAATTTCAAAGTGTAAGTTTAAGCTAAATTCCACAGCAATTACAAAATGTAGTTTTCTTACATATAAAGTGATTTATACCTATATGATCTATGTGTAGAAAGAGTTTAACCAGTTCAATGCCCTTCAGTGTTTTTAAACAAATATTAACATAATCTGGTTCAGTCGACAAACAATTCTAACAGTCAAAATAAACTGGAACATCTGTGATACAAACGTTTGAAGCAACTGAAACAGTTTACGCTTTAAAAAACCTTCACATAACCACCACTAACTGCCAAGTGAGACAGCACAACCCCTAAACAGAACAGGATCCTGAAATTGTACTGGAGTGAATGGCTTCACAGCTCTTGGCACAGGACTCAAACTTGGCTTATGTTCTCAACATAACAAGTCGTTTTTATTCAGTTACATACCAGCTAGAATTTACCACATTCCAAAAACATGCCCAAGAAAAACACTTGCTGAATCATAACAACATTATGCTATTCAGAGATATTTTTTATGCAGTCATGCAACAAAACAAAATGATAATCTCAACTACAGACTATCAAAAGTTACCGAAATCCAGCCCTAATTCCTCCATATAATAATACAGCCTTTTCATTTACCAACGGTTTTAACCGAAGCATCACAGGCCTGGTACTACTTTCTGACCAAAAGAAAGCGCTTCTCTTAATTAGGAAACACAAGATTAAAGTTAAACAAAGTGATCTTTAATACTACCTTAACGGAACTGTTTTACCAGATAATGAAGTATTCACAGAGGGAAATGCGTCTATACAACTGTTTCTTCATAATTTAAGACAGAATCCTAGTCAGACTATAGTGCAGAAAAACCCATCCCAATTGGACCTGAAGAAAACAGAATTTGATCTCATTTTATAAGGCTTTATTTAAGAATGCTTATACCTGCAAATACAAAAACACTGAGTAAAATAATATTTCAAAATGAACTTATTAGGCCATAGCGCTGATGACATTAAACGTACCCAACTTAACTGACCTTCCTGTCCTCTGCCTCTCAGGTCAGCCTCGTCTCTCAAGAAACAGATTTCTGAAGCACAACAGAATTTTCTACCCTTTTTAAAGCACAATTACATGCTGAAGTGAAAAAGAACAGAGATATTGCATCACTGGGTGAGTATAATAATCTCTACCAAAAAACAGATGCGGGGGGCGGGGGGGGCGGGCGGAACCATCTCATTTTAAGCAACCTGAAATAAAGCACCAGCTCCCTGCCTGCTGTCCGCCCATCCTACATCCCAATGGATCCATGTGCCTGGTGTTACACAACTGATCCCTGTGTAAGAAATACTTGTTTTAGCCGTGAAACAGCTTCAGAATGACATCACTGTAGTACTTACTCTGAACCATTAATTCAAATTTAAAAGGGTTTTCTGCAAGTGAAATGCCCAAGTAGTAAGTGTTTTTAAGCAAGAGTGCTGAGATTTTATAAAAGCAATACAGCCTTGCAAGGAATAATCTCGTTATCAGTATAAGCTCTGGGGGTCCCAGCTTGTACACTCGCGTAATTTCAAAGGTCTCAAAGTTCTCTTTATTCAAACTAACAAATAAAATCTAATACTTGGAATAATCAAGCAACAGTTTAATTAAATTACTTACACAATTCCTACACAAGCTACTCACAATCAGCATCAGTATACCCCACACCCTGTAAATAATATTTAAAACACACACCAGAGATACACCAGCACGTGTTAAAACTCTGCCAAAGCTGTTTCAGACTGTGTCACTTCCAATTTTAATATTTTCGGGTACGCATTTGTGCAAGAAAAACATACCCATCAGGACTACAACAAATTGATTCCTTTAAATGCCAAACTCTGATCTACCCTACACTGCATCAATCTTTAAACCTGTGTGTACACCACAGTACTTCAAGGCATCAATCATAGATAAGAGACTGGCACTTCACCACCCAAGCTCCGAGGAAAAAGTGGGTTTCAGACCCGGACTGCTCACGGTCAGCCCTAACGCAGGCAAGACTGAGCTCTGCTCGGAGGTAAGCTGCTTGCCGTGCCGACCGTTACCGACGTGTCACTGCATCAGCCACCTCCTACTTTACGGTAACTACAACTGTACAGTTACCTGAGCAAAGGACGAGCACGATTGCCATGACCATGCACGTGAACGCAGCTGAATTGGCCCAGTTAGCAAAACCCATGCCTACTGCCATCGATGATACATAAACGAAACTACATACAGCAACATACAACCCCCAAATGCTAAAAAATGTTGCCAGTGAAAAGCTGAAGCTTAATTACTCGGAGCTCTACACAGATTTCATTCTAGGGCAACAAAAATCAAGCAAAAATACTGGTTAGCATTCAGTTACACATTTCAAAAATTAATTTTGATTTATACCCTCAGGCAAAAAAGCATCTGCTGGAAAAGCATGCTAAGTAGTAGTCGACGGTTTAAGCTGTAACTCATAAGGTAGAGTAGGAATGATGCTTAGAAGAGAGAGTCCAGTCTTACACCAACACTGGATTTGGAAAAAAAACCCTAAAAGAATATTAGGGGGGGGGGGGGGGGGGAGTTTTTTAAATTTCCAATTATAATGTTACCCTCCCCAGACTTACTTTTAAAGATACATAATCCCTAAGAAGCTTAATTCAGAGTCAAATCTGATCTCCCTTCTCAAATCATCTCTGCAACCTACATAGAAGCTTCCTGTGCTGGCTCCTGGGAAGGAATCCTCTCGCACTTTTCCAGGAGCACGTATTTCACATTGCGTTTCTCCCACTGCTCCCAGATTGCTTCACTCTGGAGAGCAGTCATTAACCTTGTATTAAGTGTGTACGAGGATCCCTTAAAGACACCTCAGTCTGGTAAGCTTGATTTCCGCCACAGATTAAGAGCAATGTCAAAACAGTATCGTATGAATTTCAACACTTGCAGCTGTAGAGGGAAAAAAAGATAGAAAATAATGGTCTCCTCTGGGGGGAGGCAGGGGTGGGGGACATGGAAAGGACAAGGCTTTGTGGAATTCTTGGCGCTGTTGGGGGGGTGGGAATCTACCTCTACTACCTTTCCACTTTCTCCAGAGTGTTTCCAAACCTCTCCTTTGGAAGGGAAAAACAAAACAGTAAACCTAAAACATACTGATGGATCTATTCCAATTTGCAATTCACAACTAAACCCAATTTGACCACTGACCAGATACACAAGTTCTGAACTTGGAGTTTTCCAATGGGAATGCCTTCTTGCAAACGCTCACATCTATGAGACCAAGGATGAAAATAAAAGTAAACGATACCTCAATAAATGTTAAAAACGAGATGACATAGGCAGGATGGTACACGACATACACAAGATGCCTCCTTTCAGATGCTGACACTAACAACTAGCACGTAAATTAAAAAAAAAAATCAATGCAAAACTAAATATACTTTGTGCAATTCTAAAATGGTACCTTTTTTCACATGAAGCTGCGGCTGGCACAGGTGCTCCAGTTTAATTAAAAATTTTCTTAGGTTAGCAGTTCTTCTGGTTTATTTGCCTTATTTTCACCTATCAAGATTTTACAATTAAAGTTCAGGGACTGAACTCAAAACGTTCTCATACAGCTTTGGAGAGGAACAAAAAAAGATACAACTAAATTCCTGAAAACGTTTGACAGAGCCAGACACAAGTGTAGTTCTGAACTCCTCCTTACGTGACTGAAGAGAGGACATCAAAAGATCTGTATCTTTGCCGCCTTCTTGGAGAACTTAAAATTGTGAGATTATTTTTTTTTAAGTATATCATATTTGCAATGTATTTTTTCTGTAATACAAGTTCAGAATATTGAATGAATGAGACTACTGAAGCTGGTACAGGGGAAAAGACTTTCAGCCTGCATTTCCAAAACTCACTAGTGAGCTGGTGTCACCAATTTTGGCATTCAAGCTGACAGGCTGTAAGGGATCAAATTTCCCTGCGTTGGGTACCTGCCTCCCAACATAGTTCTCTTTAAAAAAAAAATACGTTAAATACCTCTTTCAGAGCAACATCCCACACCCTCCTGATTATCAGTCACTGGTGTTCCCAGTCACAACAAAACTGGCATCAGTTTCTAAGTTAATCTCAGTAATACGATTACACAGTGTAACATCTCCAATCCAGCAGATTCTACGCTACTTTGAACAAAACATTTCACCAATGACATCACCTTTACGTCTTTGAGATAATAAAACTGCATCCAGATAATAACACCAATTACAGAAAACCAACGAACCAAATAAATCTACACAAGAAAATTTGTTCCTACCACACCAGAACGAAAGTAAGAACACTTTATATTTGCACAAGAACTCTGACTACCATAACTGACCAAGTGGCATCCGAACCACACAGACGAGAGCAGCAGCAACAGAACTAATTCCAAGAAGGGGGAAAACCAGTTCTCTGAAGACCCCAAAGGACTAAAATGCCTGACCTGCGCACTCTCCCCCACGTCGACTGTTTTTTGCAGTGCTCTCCTTAACCACTTAAAAAACCGAATGCTAATGTTACCCCATTGCCTGTAATGAAATCTCCACTGGTATTCCAGTCTAGCAGCACGAACGTCCTCCTGGAGGAATACAAGGAGGAGGAGTACGTGTTACACAGCTGCTTGTCCTAGAAAAATGGGTAGAAATAGCACTGCTGATGCATCATCAGCTTGGCATCACCTGTGCGACAAGAAAGCTAAGAAAATGAAGTGTCAACTTCTGCTTTCAAAAAGCATTAACGTGGCTTTCATCTAATAACCAACAGCTTCAGATATTCCAGTCAAATTAGTTTATAAACTGCAAAAACTCCCACTTCAACTGCTTTTCCACAAATGAGTTAAAAAACACAGCTTTTACTTAATGGTGGCAAGGAATAATTCAACTGTACCCAAGCAGAAGGCCTAACAAATTAAAACTAGTTCACATAAACTATTTCATCATTTCAATTGATATGTATACCGTAAGCTGCACAATCTGCTCCCCAAGTTACTTCCACAAAGTGTACTTATTCTTAAAGCCATCAGGATAGGCTGGAGTAGAGGAAGATGATGACCCATTCAGACAGAAGTCTGTTTTCTGGCAAGGAAAAAGGGGCACACATGTATGACTGCACTTGGGTTTTATTAGCAGAGAAAACGCTCTCACATTAATCATCCCAGCAGCAAATAAGGTAGCTGTCCCTCACCCTTCATTTCTCTTTCGTTTTGCCAAGGTTTGTCAATTTTTCTTCTGGGATATGTAGGGAAAGGCAGCATTCCCTCAGGTTCTCCCTCCTTTTGAGCAGAAATCCATCAGGTCTTTAGTACACAGATGATTATCTCATTTGATACAACAGGTTTTCTGAACTTCCAAATCCCAAGAAACCTATTGCCAAAAGGCTTGTAAAAACACAGATAAAATTGTGAGACTGAAAAAACAGGTTCTTTTGGTTTGGGTTTTTTTTTTGTGTGTGTTTTGTTCTTTAAGATTCTGAATTTGCAAGCAACAACCTGTAACCAGGTGCTATGAAGACCACTGGCCACATATTTACACCTGCAGCACAGCCTAAATAATAGTGCTTTAGGCAAACCAGTTTCTGAAAAAAAAATCCTATGCTAATATATCCTCTTTACGGAAAAATAAAGTCCATTTTTACCAATACAAATGTATGGAAATGAAGTTGTACTTTAAAGGCAGAGCGTTGCATATTAAAGCTTTTAACAGTCAAAACTGCAACGACTCATGAGCAAACCCTTAGTACAACTTACAGCCCTTTATCACTAGCCTGCAGCTTAAAACTAGAACATTAACAAATCTACATAGTGCCTGGAGAAAGATCAGAGCTAGGTAAATGTAGGTTAACTAAGCCCATGAGTCAGTGCAACTCTGCCTACCGACCATTTAAGCAATCAAAGGCTCAAAAATATAGTGCATGACTGTACCTCCCCTCACCCCTTCTTTTTCCCAACTCAGGGTTTCTTGGATGCTATTACAGAATTCGTACAGCTGAAGAAAGTTAGACATTTTCCACACATTTTACATTAATTAATCTGAGGGGAATCATTCTCAAAAGCTCATTTTCTGAGCAGAGGAAAAACCAGATCACTGGCTAGTATGAAAGCACGCGTTGGTGGAATTTCGGTTGTGGCCGTAGCACTGCTGGAAGGGCAGGTCTAACGAATAAACGGCCCCCACAGCCTGACACGACCATGGGGGCATAACGTGGATCAGAACAGTTAATCCTAAAGATTGCAATTCAACTATTCACAAAGCAGAGCACGTTGTGCTCTTTCATTATTATTCCTTTTCATCAATTCCACAACATATTTCAAATAAGGGCAACACACCAAGCGATAACCATACAAAAAACTGCCAAAACACCAGACCATTTCTTACACACAAATTCTGTTTACATACTCTC
Source organism: Leptosomus discolor (assembly GCF_034619465.1). Taxonomy (NCBI): domain Eukaryota; kingdom Metazoa; phylum Chordata; class Aves; order Leptosomiformes; family Leptosomidae; genus Leptosomus; species Leptosomus discolor. Next base: position 58,165,247 of record NC_141398.1, on the reverse strand, counting down.
TTCCTCTCTTATCAAAAATGAGGTGCTTGTTGGCATTCTTTTATTTCAAACAAAGAGCAGCTGCCACTAAGTGCAACCAGCCCAAGGAATCCATCAATAAAGTGCTCATTATCTATGGTAGTGGGGGGAAAGGGAGTGGAAGAATAAAACCCATCCCATTATGTTCCACAGACACCACTGCATTTATGAGTGCGGCATACCTTCCCCAGCTAGAGACAGCCTCTCACACCTTCTGATCTCCAAAGCAGGACTGCCCCAGCAAAACACCTCTGCTGTTTCACATTTAACTTTCCCCAATTGATATTTTTTCTTCTGTTCCACAAAACAAGGAAAAAAAGCGCACACCCAAAACCAGCCACAATTTTCTTTTGTAAATAATAATAGTATAAAGAAGCCAATGCAGCTGTATCACTTACATGTGATCATAAAGCAGTGGCCCAGTGACAGGAGGATTGTATCTACATTTCGTACACCTTTTAATTTGCATCCTATGAGAAAGCATCAGGAAATCTTGCTAAGAAAAAACCTTCCTTGTACCTTTGACTGGAACCCAAGGTAATAACACACATGCATGTGTTACACAAACCAAAGCCACAGTGAAAAGCAGTGGGACTACAGCAGGAATACCTGGAAAGTGCACTCCAGACAGCCAGCAAGAGGGAAGATAACAACTGAATTGTGAGCGCCGATTACATCAAATTGCTGCTCTTTGGAGAGTAAAAGATGGAATTTCCGACACCTTTCCACCAGCAGCTCCACCACTACAAGCCCACAGAACATCTGCCAGTAATTCAGAGACGTAACATTTTCCAATCTATTTTCTTGCAGTGTTAAATCAAAATAAAAGCCAAACAAAAATACTTTCCTATTAAATTCTCCAAGCAGGCAGTCCTTGCAAAGATCAAAAGAAACATAAATACTTCCAAAATGGGCAGCTACGTCCTTCCTCAGTCATGAATTCAAGAACAGCGGTCGGTAAAACACCTATTGCTAAGCCTCTATCTTCACACCCTTGAAGAGTTTGAAAATACCAGCTTCAAGCTGGTTGCTTATAATTGAGCAAACACACTTCGTTCAAGCTCTGCAAGCTCTGTTTGCACTGAACTAGCTACGGAGTCTAATGTGCAAATTGTAAACTCTTCCTATAATGAAGAACAAAAATAATTATGACCTGAATTATTCTGATTCACTACAGCATGATAAGGACTGAGGAGAGAGAGGTTGGAACATGAAGTTACTCAAGAATCCAGCCAGTTTAACTACTATTTTATGATAGGTGGGGCAGGCAAAACAATCTCTTACTAATTTTATCTAATACTTCCCAGCAGAAAAACCTTGGTGTTCGTCATTTTTTTCTCTGCCAGACTAAAATCATTAGGGCTGCAACCTTTTGTGCCAGATACCTACAGCAGAACAAACTTCTAGGAACATGGTAGGAAAATCAGTTTTGCATCTAAAGAACGCTGCTTTGGCCACAAAATGTCTTTGAACACCTCACAGCAGTGCACCCAAATTCCAGACATGCTGTATAAATCAGCATTTTTCTGAGACATACAAAATCTTTATTTAGCAGGTATTTTAGCAACTAAGATTTTGAAGGATTATTTTCAACGAGCTTCTCTTGATTCCTCCAGGTGGAAGAACAGCACATGCACTATCTTTTCTACCATCCACACAGTTCCTAGTATCAAGGAGCCAGTACATTCCTATCCCAGCAAGGCAGGATGCTCTGGGCTACCAGAACAAAGACAGGCTTTCCCTGCAACGGCTTCCAGCTAGCTAGCTTCAGAGATAGCTTGGCAGTGCCCGGGCAGAGCAAAGCCTTCCTCCTTCTGTGCTTACTATACCTGCATTTCCGTCACAGACTACTTTTATCCACCAAACCCACGATTTAAAAAAGTAAAACTAATACATCTAGACCTGGATGAGGTTATCAAAAAGAAAAAAAAAAAGAGAAGTAGAGCTCTGGGAAGAAAAAGTGCCACAAGACCCTGAGTTTCAAGAAATTAAACAAGTTTGACCATAAGCACGTGAGGAGACTGCAACTGGCTCGATGAGGCCAAAGATGGGGAGCAAGAGTTAGACGAAGAGATGATGCAAGAGCTGAAGTTACTTATAGAGACAGCACAGAGGAAAAAAAAAAATGTAAATGGACAGAACTGGTCTGTGCCTGCCAGACCACACTCCTCTCCAAAAGCTGAATTATCACCCAAAATTCTGGAATCACATCATCCTTCTACTGCTAGTCAGAAGGCCCGTTAATTCCGTTACAGCAGTATGTACCTCAGCTCCTTTAATAATGCTTCCTCCTGCGAACTGCTCCACGTGCTTGAATAGCAGGTGCCCTTTCCATGCACATAAAGGTGCTAACCTTGCAGTTACTGCATGCGAGATTCAGGACGACACCCTACTATTTAAGACAAGGAAATTACACTAAAAATTATGCTTCTAAAATCAAGTAATCAAAAGCAAAGCTGCACAAAAATTAAGACTGCTTGTATCTTCATTTGATTCCCAGTAGTTTGCATACATTTGATATTTTCTTTGCTTATTTCCACTACTCACATCATCACAGAGGACTAACACCTCACGGGATCAATACGGACCCACCCCAGCGGACAACTCCACCCTGGGCAGGAAGGAGATCACTGTTCCAGTTTGTCAAGCAAGCTGAAAAATACGCTAAAAGATAAAGAAAAGTAGGAGAAGAATGGATAGTGTCTGAATAACTGCAGCTAAATGTTGTGGAAGACTAAAACCTGTCCCCAACAGCACCACAGCCAGACAAGTCACCCACACAATGCTTTTCACAAGCAATTACTCAGGGCAGGATTTAACATGGCTAAGATTAGGGGAGGTAAAAATTAGCTACCTGGACTCCATCCTGACAAGGAATACAGATTAGCACCTTCAGAAGACAGTCAAGCCCACCTACCTGGGACTGGTGCCTCTATTCTGAAGGCCTAACTTCACATCTCAACGCTAAATTTCAGAAGTGCTGAATACTTAGAACTACAGCTGAGTGAGATTTAACCCAGAAAGTTTAGTATTAATCCACATGTGGTGCAAAGTCCTATCAAAACGACATTGGCCACCAATAATAAAAAAAAAAGACAATGTAAAAGCTAATGATACCCAGAGCTTGTACAGGAGTAACCACCCCAGCAAGGCACTACACATTTAACGGTGACAGTAAGAGAAAACATTGGCCAATGGTTAAAACCAAGCACCAATTGTGCCATTCAGCAAGGCCACACAGGTTTTATTCGCCTTTTTGTTTTGCTGGATTCACAATCCCACCTCTTCTGTGCCAGTTCTGGCATACACTGAACAATCACCAAGATGATGATACTCAAACCAAAAGAAAATGATCTAGATTATTTTTTTATTCTTTTTTTTTTTTTTTTTCTTTTTTGCACTAGGGGAAGGAGGGTAAAGAGAAGATGAGGAACCAGCGTAAAGCAAAAGATGCAAACGGCCAGGAGCAAGAAAGAATGAGACTTTCCCCTTTGCGAGCTGTGCCCTGCCAAAAATGGGTTATAACCTCATACAGAAACAGCCAAAAATAAACCAGATAACTTGTGAGAAACGCAATGATTGGTCAATGGCTCAAGGGGATCACAGAAACAAAACATAACTACCACCATGTAGTAACAGTCTCCTACATTCCAAGCTGTGTAACTGCTGAAGGTTGACAGTCATGCCAGAGAGGTTCTTACTCTTATTTTCTCTCTGCAGGAACTGAAGCCCCTTCCACTACTCCACCATGTGAGACATGTAGGCTGTACGTCCCCCTGGCAGACAGCAACTGAGGACACCATCGACTGTTTTGATTCTCAGTATATACACAGCCATCCATCTCCTCCACCAGCCTGACGTGTGGTAAGTGGTAGGTGGAAACCTGAGAGGATCTGGCACTGCCCATGTCAGCAACTTTGTATTTTGAAATGGTGTGCGAGTCAAAATGAAAATTGGGACAGCCACACATATGCCACCTCCTCCTGAGGAAGTTTTAGAGCTTAAGTATCTGCAATACAATTTTATGTACATGCAAGATAGCTGTTAAAATGAATGCATAGATTAATACACTGCTGCAACTAAATAATAAGCATATTAAACACACATTTTTAAATGGCAGCATTAAAAACTGGGTATAAATATGGGAGTAGGTCTAATGTATGATATCAACATAGTCAATTTTAAGATTTTTTTTTTTTTTAGGTAGCTCATTTCAAAAGAACACACTGATAGCAACGCTACCTCACGTCTTTCCTCATACATGATGTTCTGTCAGCATTCAGATTCCTTTCACACATATGAATGAGGAGAAAAACACAGCACTCACGATATTTCCCAACACCTTTACAATATTAAAGACGCTGAAATTCTCTTGCTTTTCGAGGGTGGAAAAAAGGACTAAACCCAAGTATACTCTGACATACTATTACTGACAAAGCCCACAACGCTCCGAGATCAGAGTACACAACTCCCTCCATCCAGACAGGAGTTGGAGTCACCACCTCCTTGGCCTGCACATCCAGCCATCTACAAATGGGACTAGGGACACATGGCAGGGGAGGCAAACCCAACGCAGCACTGGCCTTCAGCTTAATCACTGCAAGGACAGAGCAGAAGCAGCTGCTGTCTGCAGTGTCCCGGCCCACAGCCCTCACCTCCACCAGCACGTCTGCAACTCCAGTACCTTCTATCCTCTCCCTCATCCACCTACGGTATAAAGGAGCAAGAGGATTTTAGGGGACCCCATGTAAACACTAGGAAATTGCCATCTAATCCGCAATGCTGACAAGGTTGAGCAACAACGATGAAACCACACCCTTGTATTTGAGCCTGCATATTGGGAATTTATAATACTTTCCACTTTCAAACAACACCATTTTAGGCAGCTTTTGAAAGAACATGCTGCTTGTGTGGCTGTACGTTGCCTCCTTTGGTCCCAAACCCAACAAAAAAAAGCTTGCAAATCATAAAACCATCTGGTAAACATGATCACTCACTCATACTATTGTTCAAAATGGCTGTTTTCGCAAATAAGACTGAAAACACAAACCGAACTAAGTCTCAAATTAGTGATGTCTGCCATTATCAAATATTGCAACCTCTGGCTACTCAGCAAAGACATGGGATGTGTGCTTGAAGCTGACCTTCAAAGATAATACAATAAGCAGTTGTTCAGTAATTACAAGCACTTTTTATTTTTTTAAGCTGTCAGAAAATAAATTGAAGCACAAACACTTATACAAAATTTGGTCTGCAAACCAAACTACTATAAAATACCTCAGCTCTTAGCTAAGCCCGAAGATTTTTGGCTAGAAAAAAATGTGAAAAATTTAGACTAACTATAAAGTCACGCTACCATGAAAGTACTGCACATGCTGTGTAGCTCAGCACACAATCAAGCACTGCTGCTGAGCATCGAGCACTCCAACCTCTGACGGTGGTCCCCACCATTACTAGCAGCAGCACAAAGCAAAGGAAAAAAAACGTGCACAACCACCCTAACACATCATTCCAGCGGTGAACACTGACGAGAACTCAAGGAAATCTTTATTTTAAGGATGTAGCACCAAAGCAGAAAACCGTAACAGCCTTTACGTGCCAATCATTAGTACTAAGTGTAACACATGCCCATTGCCTTTATCCTCCCTAATTAAGGAAACTGAGTCTTTGGCAACGTCTGAAACGCCACACGCCGGCATCTGGTATTTACAGTCATTTTGACTCACACCAACACAAAGTGACCACCACAATTCAGTGTTGTGTTTGAACACAGGTAAAGTTCAAAAGACCAAGAACGCAAACCCGTTGACATGAGCAAATTCATCGGCTTTATTTCTTCTGCTCTGAAAGCTGACTACTCCTCTTTCACACTTTTATGATTCTGCTGCACTTACATTTTCTGTCGCTTGCAATGCCAGGATGACAATTGTATGTATCTCACTCTTGCTTGCTATGAAAGCACATCGACTGCACAAACCCTTTTTTTGTTGTCTTAAGTTATGGAGCTTTTACAATCTGTGATTTGTGGAAGCTAAAACTTCCTGTAAAGGAGCAACAGCCTATGGTCACAGCCTTTAGCTGAGAAGAAGAAAGTAAGAATTGGGAACTGCCTAAGTAAGTTCTCTTTGACTTCTTTCCAACTTGGTATCAATTAACTACAATGCTCTCTAGAAATTTCCAACAGTGGCAGCTTTGGGTTTGTACCCCAAAGGCAGCAGAGGAACAGAAGGTGAGGTTTTCCATGCTTTAAGGACATTACAGCGCTATTTCTCACTTTCTTTGCTAACAGCTAGCTAGTATTAGAGACCATATGATTTAATGTATAGACTGAAGTAGACTGAAACTCAGAGAAATTTCTTCTTGCAATTCAGCTGGAACTTGTGCTGACAATGACTCTTTTTCCTCTCTGCTTTATTTCCCTCTCCTTTTATCATACGTACTCATATTTAAAATGACAAGGCCATCCCATATTATGTACCGGTATAGCATCATTTTTAACCAAATACCCATTTAAGTAGCATGGTCCAAAACCACTATTTAAATACAATTAATCCCATTGCCACCATTAAACTAAACAACTGAACTTTTCCCACTTCCCTCTCCATCCATCCTAACGCTTGCAGCAAGAATCAAAGGGACTATCGATATCTTGCCTCTGGCTCCCCTTTCTTCCTGTCAGTCATTTCTTTAACTCCCACCTTGTAAAGAAGCTTAGCTTTGAATTCATTTCCCCTCTTATAAAACTTACACTCAGCCTGTTCAAACACGAGCCACATGCAACAGGAACTGTGCTTCACCACACGACCAGGACAGAGAACACCTGTGGTTTGATACCACGTACAGCATCTGGTCCTGATCCGTTCACACAGCGAGTCAGCGCATCTGAAGTCACTCCTGTCATCCGATACTGGTCACGTCACCTGCATTCTAGGAGTTTTCAATGGTAGTAGCAGGTGATCTTCAGCCAACCTAAAACACGTGCCTGTCTTTTTGCAACACAGGCTAAAGAGCATATTCTATACATGTTCCTGCTGAGACAGATGCGTGCGCATGGCAGAGCTGTTACGTACTCGTGAAAATAAGAACATCACCTTGGCACGGTAAGAATCACTACTGGTACACGTTGCTACACTACGAAGGAATCCCATTCCAAGACGACAAAACATTTTCACCACAAAAGCCATTCTTTGCATGAATGCTACACAACCCCTGTATTTTTAAGTTACACTGGTAAATCCATTGCCAGCCTGCAACAGTCATGGCGAAAAACGAGGCAGGAAACCTGGGAATCACTACAGCAGGCTCTAAACGTTGTAAGAAAAAACATGCCCGCTGCACTGAGGGAATCCAGCACTGTTATTTCTGCTAGCACGTTCAGGCTGGTTTAAACAAATCTGAAGTATTTCACACAAGGAATTCTCTGAAGAAAACCTGCTTTCTTGTATGTTTTTTTAAATGCATCTTTTGACTCAACCTTTAGAGATATGTTCTTTACGGGTAGGGCATTTTTCTCTTCCACCTCAAAGCTGAGCCCCAATTGAGGGGTTTACTTTTTTAACAAAGTAAAAAAAGTTACAGAATCCTTAAGTGATTTTCCAGTTTGTGTTAACATTACATTCAATGGAAGCTGATCCATACCCTTTCCTTTCCTTCTGTAACTCCAATGCAAAAAAACATACAATGCTTCTTTTAAAACTTCCATACGTGATACAAATTCACATTCAATCCTACAAGCAGCAGAATTCCTAAAAGCACTCCTGCATATTTCTTTCAGTTTGTACAGCACTAACACTTGTGACTGTCATAGGATCTCAAGAAGGCCTCTCTTAATTTTATGTTAACACGTGTTTTTTCATAAGGTGTATGATTTAAATAAGGCTCACACAAACTTTGTTAGGGCTACTGTGATTTAAGCTACCTGCTACCTAACCACAGGTGAAGAAAAACAGACCTTGTAGCACACACCAAAGATCAATAAATTTTACGCTGTCAAACAAGGAGGAAAAGTTCCTACACGTATTTAAAATACCAAGAACATCTGCAATTAAATTAGGTATTAGAAAGTCAAATACAAAATGAAAAAGACTAACGTACTTCAAAGTTTTACTCTATGAGAGTGTTGATGAATATATTAACATGAGCACTAATCTAACAAAACCCTTTAAAGTGTTTTAAAAATAATCAACATGGCACCATTACTGGGAATACTTAAAAACACCTAGTCTTAAACTTATACATTATGATTTCATAAAATAAAAATAGGGTTTAGAACCCCGATTTTAAAATATCAAGACTATTCCACTATAAAGTGTTCATGTATATATATACACACACATGTACACACACACACTTTTTTCACTATGAAGCATAACCCTTTGTTCCATAATCCCCAGTTGTATGTTTAATGATCACACATAAAACACTTCCATCAAAAAGAAAAACCGCAGTTCTAGCATGTTTAATTCTTTGGAAATGAACATCTACATTGCTGAAATGGCAGTAGAGTGACAAATGACTATAATCCAATGGCCCAAGGCCAGCAACTTCTATCACAACAGATCTGGCTGTTTCGTACGACACAGCATGTTGCACATATATCACCAAACAGAAACGAGCCTGCTTAGTTTACCTATAAACAAAACCCCACTTAACTTTACAAGTATTTTAGCAGCTATATGAATGGAAAAAGCAGTGTGTCTAAGCAACTGCCTACAAAAAACTGGATTTATTAATAGGTAAATGGCTGGATCCATTCTAAAAAGTCTTTGAATCAGTGCTGTAGTCTAGAACACACAGAATAAATAGCAGTGATTCACAAAACCTGTGGGTTTCATTCTATTATTTGCATGCTGCCATATAGTTCCAAATTTAAAGTTCTATGTCAGTTTTCCCAGACTTTTTTTTTTTTTTTTTTTTTAAAGTTAGCCAACCCACACTCACCTACTCTATCTGTGTGGATTTTAGAAAGGCAAATGCTACCTTCTGGCTACCTAAACTCACAGCTTCAGCTGCAGCCCAAATTCCCGAGACCATGGAAGCCCAGAACAACGACTCTCTGCACAGGCAAAAGCTCCAGCAAAAGGATGACCCCCAGCCCCTTCTGAGCAATGAAGGCGAGACTTGCACAAAAAAAAAAAAAAAAAAAAAAAAAAAAAAGAGGATGAGAGTAAGGATGACGGGACAACACAAACCCAGCTTCTTCACCCCGTTAAAACACAGAACTGAGCAACTGAGCAGGACAGGGGACAACCGGCAGCTACAGTAACACTCAAACACCTCTCTCCAAACCCACCCACCGGCAGCCCTCGCCCAGAGCCACCTCTCATTTTGTGGTCAGGGCGTCCCCCATAGTTTTCAGCGTATTTCAGGAACCCGACAGACAGAATGCACGTTCCCCTCTCTCCAAACGTTTCCTCCTGCCTGTAAAGACACTGTAACATTCGACACATCTGCACGGATGCAAGCAAGCTAGCACGACAAACTCATCCAGCTGCATAACAACCTTTTTTTTTTTTTAAGATTATTCTTGAGACAGATTGATTTCCCACCCAAGGTCACCCACAAACGTCAGGCAATACACTGCAAAGACAGCACAGAACAAATGCCTACAGACTGCTGCTTTTTTTTTTTTCCCTTCCAGAAACGGCAGTGGCTTAAGGGAACATCAAACTACACCCTGCCAGGGAGCAAGACTCCAAGCCAGCCATAAAAGAGGTAGTTTGCAGTGCAGTATTTCAGGGAGTCAGATTGCACGCCATGTTCAGAGTTCCAGTTATTCTGGTTGCCAGGCCAGACACAGGCTTGGGTGAGGATGAGCAGCTTATGAGCTTGTTCAGCTTTTTCTGCACACAAACTCTACTGGTTTTTACTTCAGCCGGGTTTTGGGGCAATATGGTACGTTTAAAATGGCACTGAGTTCATTTGACACCACAGTAATGGTGAAAGAACAAAACAAGCATAAATGATTCATTCTGCTATGGTATCCTTTCTTCTGCTTAACTTGTTTTCACAAGATTTATAAATGATGCATTTGTATTAATTCTTTCTATGAAAAACAATAGGAAAAGTGGCTAAAACAACTGTTTATACAGTTCCTACAGAGTATTACTCTTTCCAAACAGGGAAATAGTTTTTCAAATCTTTTTTTTTTGTTTATAAAGCAGACTTTTAGATGACCTTGATGAAAAATGGTTTCAACTATATCCAGTGCTAGATCAGCTCAACATCTGTAGTGTCATACAAAACCTGTAGTGATACAACAGATTTACTTCTAGCTCACCTTAATAATAATAAAAAATTTTATAGATTTTGAATATACTCAGAACACACCCAGAAAACTGACAGCAACACTTAAATATCTCATTAAATGATTATGAAATAATGATATGGAGCACAGAAGTACAAACGACCAGCAATACCTAAACTGTGTTACCATACACGCCTGCTCGCTGACTAGCCGGCCTTCCAAAATCAACACCCCTTTGAAAACGCAAGATACGGTCACGTTTCATGATTCATTTGTTACCATGTGCAGACTGACTGATGAAATATTTCTGCCCACTATTACATGAATCCATTAATTGGCAGAAATCTGACTACACTTTTTAGCTATTAGAACAGCATGATTTTCTTCAAGACTTTTTTTTTTCCCTGTCTTATAAAAAAATGTCTCAATTATGCTACACTCAAATTACAGTCACACATTAAAACTAAGGACTTTTGCCCAGGACTCTGCATTATGACATGAACATAATGACTAAATAATGTTATTTAGTCTTGTGCTCAGAGCAGACAATTTTTATCAAAACTCTCCAATTTTTCTACCGATCTGCAACAGTACCATCCTAAAATCAAAAAAGGAAACACCTCCACGTAAAACCGCATCCCTGAACTTATCTTCAGGCTGTCCATCCAGAAAAGTCCAAACCATTGTTACCTTACCTCAGCATTACAGCACTGTATTGCTCTAGAATATGTATTCACATGAAGCCCAGACAGCATTTAAATAAACGGTTTACATTACAGGGGGGGAAAAACCCCTAACACACAAAAATAAGCTGTGTTCAGCGACACGAACAAAGCATTAACTGAAAGATATCTTACAGATTGGCTTCCAAATTATATATAAATTTAAGCAGCAATCCTCATGAGACCTAAATATCTACCTTTACCTATAAAAGGGGTTGATTTAAAATAATCTATGTAGTACAAGTTACTACAAAGATGAATTCACAGCCTAGTTTTAGTTACAGTTACGCAGTGCTCGCCATAAACTAAATCATCAGCTAAACTTTTTGTTTGTTTGTTTCAAGGTACACCAACTTAATCAAGTATGGACATAAAAATGTCCTTAATTCTTCCAAATCGAGAAAAAACCTGCAATCTAAAACCCAGTCTTATCAACCGACCCCACGCACTGCTGTCTAGCACTGAGGGGAGGGGAAAGCCATGAGTAAAACAGCTTCCTAGTTGGACACCGAATCCTTTTGATATATGTGCACTCTAACTATTATTCATTAGATCAGTAAAAAAAAAAAAAAATGTTCAAACTTAAGTGAGTTTCCTCCACTTTGAAAGAAAAGTTGAAAGATACAAAAGTTTTAAACTATTTAAATTCTAAACGAACTCCAGAAACTGCAGCCGCCCTCAGAACTCACGTTAACAAAATCACGTCCCTCTTTCTCTCAAACATAAATAAATCAAGCTGAACAAGAAGTGTCACGACAGCTTTGACCAATTACAAACTTTTCTTTACAGAAAAATCATTGTCAGTGCCACTAGTGCACAACTTTATTACATATGTACCTTAACCATCCTTCAGAAAAAAACAGAGTTCAGAATAAAGTATCACCTTGTTTAAAGCATTTAAATTTTATAAAAGATATTTTGCATCACGAAAGACAAGATTTCTTAACACAATTATCTTTAACACTATTAAACTTTATTCTTGCTAAGGACAAAGTAGTATGAAGTCTTGCAAATAAACATCTCAATGCACCACACACATTGCCTGACCATTTTGCTTTAAAGCTTTTTGGGAGAAAAGCCTTACAGGAAAGAAATAGTGACCTTAACCCATTCAATCATTTGCTCGAAGCACACACTAGATGAGACCAGGAGTCGAGTTTTTAACTTCCAGCGAAAAACTACCACGACTGCAGGGTTTTTTTGTTTTTTTTTTTTACTCCGTGCACAAATCTTCTGGCTGGTTTAGTTAGTGGGAGACAGGGAATTTGCACACGCATCCCCATGCACAGCAATCTTGCAACACCCAGCCCTTTGCACCCCAATGCACCGAGGTTTATGGAGTGTTTGGGCGGGGGGTGGAGGGGGCAGGATTAGTTTACAAATCTCCTTATTCCCTTCTCATTATAGAATCGCTTGGCTCCCCCCCCAAAAAAAAAAAAAAATCCCAAGCTACCGACTGCCTTCCAACCATCCTCCCTTCGCAATGGCTCAGACAGGGGTACCGCACCGACTTCCCCCCGCAAAGGACTCCCGCAGGCCTCCTCCTCCCCCCCGCTCCTTCCCCCTCGCCAAGGCGCGGTGTCACCGGCGCGGCGAGGGGACGAGCCCCAGCACGCTGGGTCCCTCCGCGGGGCAGGGCCGCCGCCGGGAGCGCGGGAGGCTGCCGTCCCGCCCGGCAGCGAGGCCCCTCCACCGCCCTGAGGAGATTCAATGAAGCTGCAGAATCACCCTGGGCCTAGTCCCGGCCACCACGCTCCCCCCCTCGGCGAGCCGCGCCGCGGGGCCCAGCCGCCCCTCGGAGCCCCTCAGGGGCCCCCGTAGTGCCCCGGGCCGGCAGCTCGGAGCCGGCCAGTACCTGGGCGCTGTTCACAGCCATGGCGCCCCGCGTCCGTGGGGAGCTCGGCGTCTCTCGGCCACCTCACGCTGCTGCCCCCGCCGCCGCCATCTTCTCTCTCGCACGCACCAGCCGGGCGGGCAAGCGGCACGCACTGCGCCTGCGCACAGCGCCGCCGGGGAGGGGCGGGGAGGGGCGGGCGCGCCTCTGCGCTTGCGCGCGAGCCAGGCGGCCGTGGCGGGCGGTGGTGGCGCAGGCGCAGTGGAGGCCGAGCAGGGGGCGGGGCGGCCCTGAGGAAGGGGCCCGGCGGCGGGGAGCGGCGGGCGCTGAGGAGGGGGGGGGACACCCGGCGGCAGCCGCGGGGCCACCCCCCCCCCCCGAGGGGAGAGCTGGGCAGCCCGAGGAGGGCAGGAGGGCGAGGTTGTCCAAAAACTTCGCCTTCAGCCCGCAGGCATCGCCTGGGGCGGGGGAGCTGCCGTGAGGCGGGCGGCCATGAGGCCGCCGTGAGGCGGGGCCCAGGCTGAGGCGAGCCTGCCGCCTCTAGAGTCGGTGGCGGGAGAGTGGTCCCACACGGCTGGAGCTGCAGCCACGGGGGGCGTCGGCCCGGCGGAATAGCCTGGGCCAGGTAGCACGGGCGGGCCTGTGCTGCTGAGGGGAGGCAGTGCTGTGGGGGAGAAACGCAGCTGAAAAAACACAAGTAATGGGGCTGGCCCGGGGGAATTACTCGTGGGTTTGCCTCAAAAGTGTGTAAAAGGCCGGGTGCCAAGGGTTGCTCTGGCAGGTGAGAGGTAGGCTATGTGCCAGTGTGCTGGCAGAGCGACGCTGGCCCGCGTCTGACCCAAATAACGGGAGTGGGAATGGGTTCTGTGTTTGTATCTGGAAAAAAAAAAAAATTTAAGTGACTAAGCCAATCTCATGATTTTGAGGACTGAGTCATAACTGAATACCAAAACCCCCAGGCAAGAATCCACTACATTAATCGCTAATTTACTCCATATTTTTTTCCTTAAACTACCAAATCCTGCAAAAGTCTACTTCAGTTGGGAAGCAAGTGTCAGAGAAAGCTTAAAGTTACTGTGCAAGCTGAAGAGAAGAAAAGGGAATAAAGAATGTTGTCTCTTCGGCTGCTCAAAGAGGAGGTTCACTGAAAGTGGAAGGAAGATTGATCCACCTCTCTACGATAACGATGCTTCCCTCTCGTTTTATGAAGTGCAGCACCCCATGTGCGCTCATGACAGTAAATGATTTTCTGTATCAGCTTCTGTCCTTCCACTGGACACACCCTGCTGCCGCTCCCTTTCTTTTGTTTCTAGCAAGTGTTGCTTTTCTGTCCTAAGGCAGAGAACTAGCAGTGAAAAATGCTGTTTAATATTAAAAGAGAGAAACAAAAAAGGGAGACAAATGTATAGGCTGTTTGCATACAGCATTTCAAACAGCTGAAACCCCCTCTCCCCTCCGGAGTCTAATTTACAAGGTAAATAATGGAGTGAAAACCCTTATGTAGCTCATCTGGTTGAAGGCAAAAGTCTCTCTGCCCACAACATTGCCTGAGTAAACTGGCTGTTTTTGCCGGAAAGGCTGCCGCTTCAAATGGCCGAAAACACAAACGAGCACACTGCCTCCCGCCTGAAAACCAGTTTGTTCGAATACCAGCGCTGTTAACAGCCGTAGCTGATGGTGAAAACGGACGTGGGCAGAAAGGACGTCACCGTCTCATAGTTCAGCAACATTTAAAACACCTTTAATTTCATTTTGTTTCATTGTAAAGTCTGTTAACATTTTACCGCAGTATTTTGTAATAATGTAAGTTTTGCAAGTTTCGCTGTAATAGCGTGCTTTGAAGAAACTTACCTGCTGGAAAGTTTCCAACTCAGTTCTGTTTTATCCATTTTTGCCATGTTTAGTGGTCTGTTATTGCATCGCTGCTTACGGCGTTGCACAAATCAGTTTTATTTTCTTCTCTCCTTCGTGCCAGTGGCCACGAATTACAGCTCCCAACCAACATGTTGCTTTTCTGACTTCAAAAAAATCATTCTGTATTTTCCTTCCATGTTTTTAAGATTCGCAGAGTAAAGTTCCCAGGAACATGGTACTGACTTAATTACTTTGTGAACTGATCAACAACAAATGAGGTCCGTGGCTATGGAAATAAAGGGTCGTCTGACGTGAGCTAGAGAGCTGAATTAACTACTCCCCAGTTTGCTGCCTCCCAGGAACTACTGTACTTGTTCTTATCCTGCTGCAAATGCAAAGTGCTCGGGAACGGCTCATCCTCCCATGCTGTACTCCCTATGATTTTCCTAGATCATAAGACCTGTGCTCATGACAGCGCCCAGGAGGTGAAGGATTTATACACAGGACTTTTCTGAAGCAACCGGGACCCACGCATCCACTCTCTCTGGGGCAGAAGGGAACACCTTCCTGTGGTGTTGCAAGCACGGGTTGATCACTGCAGGAGGTTTACTGCTGGCCGTGTAAAGCCTCCTCCTAGCGCTAAGAGCTTGAGGAGCTCTGAAGACTTCTTATGCAGAGATGCTGAACGTTTATCCCAATAGTTTCTAGGTACAATAAGGGCTTTGTTACTTCTCCAGTCACTCTGGTAATGAGATTCAACTGGGAACTAAAAAACCAGTCAGCACTATGCTGTGTTTTGGGAGGACCAACACACAGAAAGCCAAGGTGGCTGCTGTTAGAGAAAGCCAAGAAACGTTCTTTAAAGCACCAGGAGTCTGAGAGACCGCAGTGGGACCAGCCTCGCGCACATAATGGCACCAGAACAGCCCTGGGGAGGGAGCTCTTCTCACTCCATCTGCACCGTTGCCTACTATGAAGGATTTATGAGCAGAAGTTGTCTTCCCTGGTTGGATCGCTGGGAGCGGTTTCTGCTCCTGGGTCAGTTGGCTTCTTGTATTTTAAGTTTTGAGCAGAAAACCAGCCTGCTCTAGGTTGACGTCCACAGCGGTGTCACGGGCACGGCGACAGTGCTCCCCCAGCGTGGGGGCCGCAGAGACGCCATGAACTTCGCCAGAGCTGCATCGAGTTGTTTTCACAGCGGTCGTGGGGGCACAAAAGCTGTTCCATGATGTGGTGCCTATGAAGAAGGAACAAAAGTCACCGCTGAAGGAGGTCCCTTTGGCTGCTCATGGTTATAAGAAGACATTTTTACAACCCAGATCTTCTTCTTTTGTAGAAATTGCTTAGGACTTTCCTGTCGAACCTTTTCTTTGGACAGCTGCTCGTGCTGGATAGTCACTCCCGAGGTTTGCCCAAAGCCTTATCCCACTGAGTACCCAGAGTGCTGAAACAAGCTCGCAGAGTAAGTTTTGAACTTTCTGTGGCCTAAATTGCAGAGGCCAGGAACCGGCATCCCTTACGACAAAGGGCGGTTGAGCCAGCAGCACCGCCGGGATGGTTGTGTGGGTAGAAGCAACGAGCAGAGTAGCGCAGGACACCAATAGCAGGAGTTTTGTTCCAAAAAACGCATTAATGCAAACCTGACTTCAAACTCCCTATTCCTAAATTTGCTGAAAATTTGTAACAAATCCATTTAATTTGTCGACATAAGGGACTTAAGCATGGGCTAGTTCAAGTGAATCTGAAACCAGTCTGAAGCCTGGACAAGCCTTCAGCAGATCATGTGGACGCTTGACTCGGTACGTTCTGTGTTTCAGTTATCTACGCAGACCTTTTGGCTGAATTATTTGTGACTTATTCATCCTGATCTGAAATACAGCCTTCTTTCTTCTGTTGCAGTCGCCTCTCTTAGGGCTGCAGTTTGAAAAGAACCTGCAAGTCTCTCTCTCACCTTCCTTTCACGTCCTGTCAGCGAACCCATCGTGCTAAAAACAAAGGTACCTTTTTTTCCCCAAAGCTACTCTGAGTTCCAGAAAGAGCCTGTGTGATGGTAAAAGATGCGTGCGGTGTCCCCAAATGAGCTGCTGGGCTGCGTGTCTGTCCCTTTGCGGCGGAGTTATCAGAAGGGAGAAGGAAACTGCAAGTAGCTGGAGCCCACCTGTGCTCTGGCTCGTGCGGCGCAGTCACGGAACACCTCCGCCTGGACTGGGGAGGCAGCTGCCCTGACCCGGTCTGTAAAACAACTCAAAGCCGTAAGTTCAGGAAGGTGTAATTAGTTTCTCGCTAATTATTACATTCATGAGAACTGAAATATGACAAGAAACTGAAAGAAAATAATATATAAACCTTGTCACACCACTGTTTTTTTTCTTCATAGAAACTTCTTACTGGTCAGAGCTTCATTGAGACGCATCAGCAAGGCAAGAATCACAGTTAGAATCAGGACTTTTTTCTGCAACTTAAATTGCTTCTCAGAAAGAGTACTAAAGGTTAAATTATTTCTTTAAATTCCCTAGACATCAGACACGTTTTTGCCGTTGCTTAAGAATACCGAGTCCTAAACAGCGCACAGAAAATCGCCAGTACTTGGGAGAAAGCAGCCTGAACTCTTCCGGAGACAGACACACGCTCAGGCGCATTGGTCTCAATTTAAGATTTCAACTTGTGAAGAAAAATATTTCCAGCTTCTTTCTCAAGCCTCCAAAACAACTGCATTTCACACCACAGTGTAATGTTTCCTCGGGGTATCTCGAGGGATTTACGTGATCGAATGTCAGTGTTCCAGGCGGCAGCCCCTTGACGTGCCGATGCCAAGATACAGGCATGGAAGTGCGGGAAGAGAAAACCGGAGGGTTTTGGTAGCTGTTTCGTGTCAGGTAAAATGAGCTTTCCTCAGAATTTGGCAATAGGAGGCTTTCTAAAAACGAGGTAGAGCAGTAGTTCTATTTCCCCAGGGCAGGAAGAGCGAGCTGTGCTTCCTGACAAGAAGCAGGATGTCCTGTGAAGCTTGGACACGTGCAGGTGCAGGAGCTGGGCTGACGCCCTGGAGCACGGCGCGGGAGGATACGCCTTTTCTCTACTGATCTTCACTACTCGCCCCGAGGGCCGTTCAGACCTCAAGAATCAGAGTAGAAATCCACGTATTCCCCCTTCCCTTTCTGCAGAACTCCAGCACATCGGTTTTCCAAAGCAGTTGAGCACTCGGGAGCTGAAGTTCCTTTCAAGCACTGCGCTACCTGCTGACACCGATGACGAGCCACCTCTGGGTACCCAGCAGCCAAGATACAACGGGGCACTCTGCCAGGCTGCTTTAGCAACGCGTCTCACCGTGGGTCTCGGAGGTGCACATGGTAATCACTTGTTCCGTTAATAATGGAAAAATGCTGATGGCAGCCACAGGTACGATACCCCAGTGAGCTCTGATAACCCACAGCCGCTGCTTTTGAGGGGACGATGAATGGACTGGGAAAATAAAGCTTACCTTGATGAGTGCTGAGGTTACATTTTGTCTACACAATTAAGTTTATAACATTATGAAGCCATAACTGTGTTTATCTACTCCCCGTTAAATGCCATCTTTGAAACCACTAGATAAACCGGACTGGTCTTGTGTCACAGCGGCAAAAAGCGTGAAAATCAGACTGTCTGGTTTGGGGCACAATGCAGAAAAGGTGGATGAGCCAAATAAGTTACATTTCTGCTTCATATCGTTACATTTGGCTTCTGCCTATTAAAATGTTTCCACCGTTATCAATGCCACCTAAAAATAATTACAAAATTACTTCTTTCCAATTAATCAAAAAGGAAAACCTCAGTTAAATCAATACACAAGTCAGGCAGTTCTGAATACAATATTCTAAACTGGATTTATTGTTTCCAGACATGAATGTCATACATACATTAAAGGGGGGGGATATAGTAACAAGCAACCCATGAACAGAAACAAAGCAAGGCTTTGAAATTTTTGTTCTATACTTACAGATGAAAATGTCCCGAAAAGTTAAGTGGTTGTCAGTCAACATAGCAAGGATTTCAGATATAAAAAAACCCAAACAACTCATTAATGAGTTTGTCATAACCAAAGTGTTTGGTGTTTTTTTGTAGGTTTTTTTTTTTTTAATTTGTTTTTCAGGATAAAAAAGAATAACCATTACCTCATGCAGTGTACAAAGGCTTTAAAAGAAATCCATTAATGCAAACCAAAGACTAACTCCTGAGGCTTTTCTTTTTTTTTTTTTTTTTTAAACACCAAAAAAACCTCAAGGAGTTTCACAAAATTAATTTCAACTGGTCTTCTTAAATCCTTTCTTAGTACTGAAGAAGAAACCTGGAACTTCCTTACACTCCAGAAATTTTCTCAGAGGCACCTCTTCCAATACAAATGCTTTCTTGTAATATACCTAAGCGTTCTTTAACTCACAAGAGCTTCAAATGAAATTAAGTGCAAAAATGTTTTCTTAGTGTTTTCCAATTATTGAGGTAAATAGTTGAAAAAAATAATTAAAAAAAAAAGGCGGGTAGTTGGATATCAACTGTATGTACACCAGATGGAGTAAAAAAAAAAAAGGCAAATCTGAAATACATGGCTATGGTGCACAAGGGAGATGTGCAAGAAGGACTGAGGAAGAAATAACAGCACCAATCACCAGTTCCCCAGCGGAACTTTAAACCAAAGCCCCTGAAATCCACTCAGCAGATCACCAGTAGCTGAAAATAAAGCGCGGTTATCAGCATGTCTGGGGAGCCGGACCAGCGGGGACGAGGCCGTACGACAGGCACCGTTAGAGCCGACTGCCTGACAACACGGAGAACGGACACGCCGCCCTGGCAGCCGCGTCGCATCCCGACCACCTACACAAACACCGAAAGATCCACCGAAGGATGAGTTCCTGACGGCAACAACAGGGTCACAATTACAAACCGGTAGCTTCTATAGTAAATAATACATTAGATGGCAAATAAGAGACTGAGTTAGCAAAATGCGTTATAAAAAAGTATAAAAGTTGCTTTTAAAAACTTCCTAAAAATTTCTTTTGGGAAGGAGGACTACGAATCTGTGGCCTGGCATTATTACAATAACTGGCTGTATCAGATTGCTGGTAATCGACTTCTTGCAGTTCAGAGGTGCATTTGTAAAATGCCCCAGGGTGAATGCCTGAAAGCTGGCCAGACAGTCGGGGAATTTTAATATCTGCAGCAGAATCAGCTGTGTTTGTAGAGGGCGGACTAACCCTTGGGTCGGAAATCTCTTTACTTGGTATGCGGACAATAGTGTGACACAGGGGATCTACCAGGCGATTTTCAGTTCGCTCCCACTGTCTGGATCCCAAACACAATCCTGAGCCTATTTTGGGTTTCTTCCTTTTGAACCTGTCTCGCTGGGGATGGTGTTTGGTTGCCTGGTGAGCCGTCCCTGCCAAATCCATCAGAAAAGGCAACTCTCATGGAAAGATGTTTTGAACTTGGAAAAAAAAGGAGGGAGGAAAGTGTGAGCTATTAGCTCAGGTAAAAAAACAAGTTGCTGTTCTTCAGGATTACTGAACTCCAATTAATCATCCTGGGTTAATAAGCTTTTTGACGGCAGACAAGTCCAGTGTGGCCCCTGCTCACAGTGGCTACTAGCCGTGACCACTGTGAGGCTGGAGTTAATGAAACGGATCCCAGCTTCTACAGCCTGGTGGGGCTGGGCAGGGACATCTTCTTGCTTCAAGTTCACCTGAAGGATCCTCCTGCCATTTCTCCCCATCGTCACCCTATTCAGCAAACCCCAAACTGGCAGTGGGCTTTATCAGTCCCATCTGCTTTGAAGCCCACTGAAGCAAACTGTACAGTTTTCATCCAAATCCTCATATCTTCTTTCAAGTTCTTCAGTATATTTTTTTTTCCCCCTCATTCTGGCACTGTTTTAAAGCCCAAGAACAACTTGCTGTTGTGTTTAGGTATGAGAAGTGCCACAAGAAGGGATGCAGAAGTCACCTCACCTTTACCAGACTTCAAAGCCCACAATGCTATCAGTCCAAGCCGAAGCCAATCCCGTCTATTCTTTAGCCACACAGCAAGGTCTCCTTAATCTTAAGAGTACAGCGGAGTTATTTGCTTTTCAAGCTGATCTGACCCGCATTCACCAAAACCAATATTCTCTTTGAACATATGTCCCAGAAATCTGATACTAACAATTCAAGAATGTATTGTAAATGAAATTTAACTTTACCAAAATTCAAGATTTATGACATCGAAGATCCGTTTCATTTTTTCTTAGCAGTTGCTTCTGAACTGCTCTGTAACTTCAAACCAGACACTTACTACTCTGCCTCCTCCCCCTTGAATTATTGTCTCAGCCACAGATTCAACCTTATTTTTAAAGAGTCAGTATCATATGATGTACGTGGAAATGCCATGAACCACAAAAGTAAAAGATTAAGCCTTAACATCCAGGAGAGCAGCTTAACCTGCCATATCACCCCTTATATAGTAGGAGGGGGTTGGGGTTTTTCTTTTGTTGTTTTTACCTTAAACATGAGCTTAATCCCAAACCCACATTCAACTGCACATTTTCTGAGGCTTCAGAAGATGCCCCCTGCACCCCCCACCCTCCACCCCCCATTTAAAAAGAAACAGAAAGAATCAAGGTTAGATAGAAATGGTTAAATACAAGGTCCTTTTGGAGTCCACCCTCAAAGGGTGGTTATCCAGAAGTAGTCATCTTCCTCGATCTTGATGTTTTTTTGTTTTCGCCTTTTTCTTTTTGTCCTCTGTCTTGGGTTTCAACGCACAGACACACGCAGAGACACCAGCGATCGCTTTGGGCAAGTCCGTTCCCTTGTACCACTTATTTTTCTCCTTATCATAAACCTGGACTGTTTTGGAGAAGACTGTTTCCTCCCAGCTGTAGCCTCCGAGGATATAAATCTTGCCTTCCCAAACTGCCACCCCTGACTCGCTGTTTGCTTGCAACAGAGGAGCAACTCTGGTCCACTGGTTACACTGAGGGCTGTACGACTCCACACTCAGAATGTCAAAACGAGCCATGGTTTCTATGTTGTCATCGCTGCCACCGATGGAGTAGATACTGTCCTGTAAGGTGCACATGCTGTGCCACCCTCGGGCAGTGATCATCGGCCTCTTCTCCTCCCAAACATCCGTGCGGTAATCGTAACACAGCAGGTTTTTTCTATAGGGGCCGATTTGGTAATCGTGGCCTCCTGAAATGTACACAAATTCCTTGTAGACCGTTCCAGCGTGGCCATAGGTAAACCTAGGACAGGCAAACGAAAATGATCCAGCTTAGCACTTACGGGTTTTATCGGGATACATAAGCACTCACCAAGGACTAGTACTAAAGAAGAAGATAAACACTAACTCAAGCCAGAAGAATCCCTAATCCTGTCGCTAACTATTCTTATTCACACTGCTTCACCCTGCGCCGCCGGTCGCTAAGGTACGACAATCACTTTTTAAGGCACCCTTTTCGTACCTGGTGGCTACAGAGTGCTAAGGTATGACAATCACTTTTTAAGGCATCCTCTACAGGGTGTCATACAACAGAAGTAACCCATCCTGCTCTAGTTGCCATGGCCTTCACTCCCATTTTCCTGCTCCAGTGCTTGGGTTGGATCAGTCTGAGAGGGCCAGAGAGGAAAAAAATCCACAGCTCAGCAAGGGTTTCTATGACAGAAAGAGGAAATAATCATGACACCTCTCGGACTTACCAGTAGCGATTAACCAAGAAAAATCAACAGGAAAACTACCGCTGCCTTCCCCTTCCACAGCTTTAGGATCATGAATCGCATTTCTTACCCACTAGCGTTCACAGCCCAGTTTATTTGCAGTCCTGATACATGTAGTGTCCTTTCCACAAGCTATCCATCTGCTCTACCACTTCTGCTATAGAGGGGGTAACTTCTTCGGGCACCCCAAGACAAGGCAACAGACCTCAGTCCCTCACAGATCAGAGTCCATGTTTGAAACAAGACAAAATGCGACGGTGGAACCACCACTACGCACACTGTTTCCACAGGGCAGAGAGAAAAGTCCCTTTGATCAGCTACTCTAAATCCACTACAAACCTAATTCTTGAGGCTGCTCTTAACTTCACACCAGGATATTTCTAACAGAACCCCTTTGAGCTCTTAGAAGCGCAATGCTAAGGTGAGGGACAGCTTCAGCTTCTTTGAACATACCCTTCCTTTCTTTTTTGGGGGGGGGGTGTCTCTCAAAAGATGTAGCTGCAGCCCAAGCCCCAGCAAACTGGCTCACACACAGGTACAAAGAGCCCAAACAATTGACTACCCATAGGGCTGCAGAGCAATATACTCATCATGCTGCACTTGCAAGCTTCTACTACCGTCCTTTGTACTCAAGGGCTCAAGACAACTCAACCCCTATGGCAGACAAACCTACCTTAGCATTACCGGAGCCTGGAATGCTTTTGAACCATGCCTGAACACGCTGGAAACTCAATGTGGATAGAACCTTGAGCTGTTTTTATTTCTCATGGTAATAGTTTCTCTCAGCTGTACAAACGGTATCATAAGTTCTTCCACACAACGAAGTGCCAAGCACTTTTGTGCCAAGGGAAAAAGGTGGAATAGAAAAGAAACCCCACATTTACTCTGAAAGCACAACACTTCTGAGAAAAGCTAAAAGATGTTTATTGTTCTAGATGCCTACCAAAGCTTCTGATCCCTGACCAGTGTCTGAATCAGATATTATAACAGGCTCCTGCTACAAGAAACAGAAAAATCCTCGACACACTTGGCCTAAGAATGCTGAGTGACCAGGACAGGCCTTTCAACTACAGGGGCTGGAACACCATCCCTGGAGACCTTGCAGAGATGACTTCAGAACTGTACAGCTTCTTAGCCACTCAGGAAAAAGAAAGAAAGAAAGAAAGAAAAAAAGAGAGGACTAAGGCATAGTTATGAGACTTTATCCAAAAAGGCAACTCAAAAATGCCACAGCTCGCAATCTGCCTAACCATGGAAGCCCAGAACTCATGCTCGGTGCTTCTGTTGGACATGAAATACCCTGAGCACACGCACTCCGTCTTTTGCACCTGCCAGAAACGCTATGGCAGGTGTAGTGTACACAGATGCTGCTCTGCCTTGTCCGTGGTCGCTTACGGACAAGAACTGTGTGTCTCCAGTGGTGCCCAGTCTGGTTGCTAGAGTCTTTGCTTCTCTAGGGACACAGGAGTGGGTCTTGAAAAAGTAGACTACCTATCTGGGAAGTGGGAAGGACAACTTGAATTCATTTCTTTTCTCAACCTGCACTAGATCTTAAACCCACACCTAACCAGCAAGCTACTCGGAGGACACACAGGGCACTGCAGTGTGGAGGCAGTGTCAGACAAGAGATTGTTTTGAGGAGTCAGGAGAAGAACGGTACAATGACACGGAATCCAACACAAAGCCCAGGGTTATTGTACTGCTGATAGCAATCGCACTGCATTCAGCATTGGAAAAAAAATATGACCATAAGTTAAGAAAAAACTAGAGTGACCTTTGAGGCAGCGGATTAAAATGTGTTCCTACACTAATTGGAAAGTGAAATTCTGTACAGGTAAGCAAGCAATAGACATTTTCTCTCACGCACACGCACACAGTCTAACGTAGACAGCTACTGAAAAAGCACTGTTGCTTTTCTTTTTGCCTCAATGGCTATGTCTAGTGAACAGCAATAGCTACGAGAGCAATTTGAAACAGGCAATCATATCTGAAGCATCACATCGACCACCAATTTGTTCTTTTTCAGCATAGGGAGATTACCCGTTGAAATACACCAGAGGTGTTTCGCTTTGCCCGGCTTCTGAAAAGCTCATCCAAAACTGCACATACCCGGCTTCGCGTTAATAGAAAACCATATGAAATATAATGCACAAATTGAAAACAATCAATAAAAATCCTTTCTGTGAGCCCCGTGGTTTAAACCGAGGCATTTCTAAACATGCAACAGAACGGGACACTTCAATACAGTGGGTCCAGACATCCTCCAACAGAAAGCACGGAGCGTTTTGGCAGTGTAATCTGTCAGAGCGGCCAGAAAAAAAAAGACAGCGGCATGAAGGAGAAAGAAGTCTCTCTTCAGAACATCTGCTAGAGCCAACTGCTGGTTTTGAATAACTTACCTAGATACCGTGCTGCAAAAACGACAGTTTCTGACACAGTAACGCCATTCAGCCAATGCTAGAAAATCTACCATTTATTTCCCTAAACAGAAGAACGCTCGGACTAACTCGGTAAAGCTTTGGGAATCCCCTGCTCCAACCAAAGTCCAGGCGAGCTGTGGTTGCTCTGAACCTCGGTGTCCACCTGTTGCAACCCTGCGAGATTATTCATGACACAGCGAGCAGAGCAGATACCATCATTCGTTAACCTGTTCCAACACATTTCCTCATCAACTGCTTTCAGTTGTTCTGCCAAACTTTAACCTAGGGCCACTCCACTAATTTCACTGATGTCTGCAGCAGACTCTTTCATGGTCTATTCACGATGAGAACACATTGCACCAACTTCTGCTCTGCCAAGCTTGTCAGCCGCCGCTGCTCCCTTCCAGGCTAGAAACTATGGCAGCAGCTGCTCCCAAAGATCCTGGGAAAACGGTGGGGAAAAAAAAACCAAAAAACTACAAGACCTCTCTGAAGAATGGGAAAGTTATCCCACAACCAAGGACCCGAATGAGAGTCAGGCAAAATTCACTCGTACCAAACTTGGACCGGGTCCACCCTTTCGATAGCTTGGCTGAAATTTTCCACGTTAAGCATCTGCCTCAAGAGGCTGTGTTTTCTTCTTCAGTAAGACAGCGTTATTTCAGTCAAAACAGCTCAGCTCCTTCCAAGAAAGTGGTTAGGGAAAACAACCTCTTGTTTTGACCATGTTGGGGTGGGAAGGGCGCAGGGGGAGGAGGAGATAAAAGAGCTTGCAAAGCTCTTCCTTAGAGGAGCACGGCTGTGGACAGGATTTGGCAGTGGACAGGAGGCATGTGTATTCAAGGACACAACCATTGCCTTTCCCCCGAAAATCTCCACACATGGGGCAAGCTATAACCCTTGGGAAGAAAAAAAAAAATAAAACCATTTTCAGAGTAGAAGCTTTAACAAATATAACCTCAGAGTCCAACCCCACGCAGCTCAAATCGAACTACGCAAGCCTACACCCCAGAATGTCCTCAACGTGTGCCTCTCACTCCAGGGAACCGTCTGCCAGGCAACTGCTGGCTCAGAGCAGTCAGAAGCAACAGCCGAGCTGCGGGCAGGGAGCCTGCTGCTGGTGGCCACGCACCCAAGAGGACAAAAAACCCTGCACGTTTTCTGTTCAGAGGGAAGGAGGCAGAAAAACGCAGGAACGAGGCAGCTACGTTGGGGCATGTTGCCTGATCAGGCAATCAGGAAGCAGAGGACTGGAGCTTCTGGTGTCCTCTACATGAGGAGAAAAAACTTGCTGCTAGAATAGGGCTGGGGAAGAGGTTACCTGGGTAAAAACGGTAACTAAAATCAGTTTGAGGAATAGAAAAAGCACGTGGTGGGGAAGACAACAGAGATCAGATCCAGAACACATTGAAGGGAAGATAGGAGTACACTTCTAGAGAGGAGTGCTTCCTTCTAGCCTTGAACAGACCACAAAGTTCTCTCTCATCCTTCCTCCACCTGAAGTACATCAGGAGAGGGCTGCCCAGATCCCTTCCAGCAGCCCCCCACCCCTACCAGAGCCACATCTCTCTGCTCCAGCAGCATTCCCTTGCCCCTGCCTTCGGAAGCTTTCTCGCTGTGGTCCACCTCCCCGCTGTTTTTTCGCCTTTTGCGACCTGCATAAAGTTCTTTTAACTTTGGTCCTTCTGTGCAGAAAAATGGTTGTTGCAAACAACGTACTGCCCAAGGCAGGAGTTCTCTGAAAGGAGAAACGGGGCTGAAAAGACAGAAAATCTGAAGGTACAAAGTGAGCATTAAGCTCTAACTAAAGACACATTAACATGCAAGAGAGCAGCTACATGGGAAAGTGGGAAACTACCTAGTTCACTGCGCAGCTGCACAAACCCCTGAGCTGGCAGAAGGGACAGTTAGCAGGGGACAAGGACAGAGCGGGCAGGAAGAGAGGATGCAGAGCTGGTTTTTGGGGATGCAGCAGTAACTGAAAGTAGTCACTGCACTACAGCCTACTGCAGTTTAGCAACCAGCTAAGTCAGAGTAAGCGGGGTCTGTCCCATAAGGGGGGCTTCTGCCTCGTCCAAGCAGAGCAGCGGGGCAATCTAACAAAAAAAATTAACACCCCCCCCACGTCAAAGTTCACTTTTAAACGCTGCAGCTGCAACATTCCCAAAGCCAACAGACAGGCAGCAGTAGGAACATGCAGACAAACTGCCCTTTTTCGGACAGCTTACTGTCTGGTTGGCTTCAGCCACCCATGCAGGCTTCCCCGGGATCATCTCTGAGTCAAACCATCCCTACCTGTTCTCAGGTGTTTTTCTAACATGCTACAAGGCAGTCGGGTCACATCGACATTTCTTGGGAAAATGTTTTAAAAACAAGGCAAGCTGTGCTACAATTTCTACGAGATGTTGCTGGGATGTCACAGGTCACCCCAGTTAGCAGAAGGGGTTAGGAACTGAAGACACTCTCATACCCAGCCTCCCAGGAAAGACTGTGGTGGTCAGCCTCGACTGCTAGATCTGCCTGTGCGAGCAGAAATAAACGGGAAAGAAGCATCCTGCCTCTGAAGAGCACTCGAGCCCAGCTGTTAGCCTGGATCAGACTCGCATTGCAGCACCTGCCCAAAATAGAATTGGGCAACAGGCTTCTGTGCCTTCACTGGCTGCCTATGGCTCCGCAGCGCTGCAGCTAAGGGAATACGGGGAAAAACCTGAACTCTACAACCCAACTGCACGTATCTTGTTCGTGATGTCACTGAGAACCCGAGCACTGCTGCTGGAGTTGCAGGTTTCAGACATCATGAAAATACCATCCATGCAGCCAATACTCCTGAAATTTCCATGGATGTGAGGTATCACTAACTCTGAAGAGCTGTTTGCAAACGAAATGCTGTCATACCATTCTCACAAAGTCACTACTCAAACGTTGATTCAAAATACTACCCATGTCCTGTGCTGCTGTTACAAGAGCTGCAGTACTACAGAAGTAGAGCAGCTAAGTTTTAGCTCAGACTGAGGGAAAGAGAGACCACATTTGCCGGGGTTATCTACTTGCAATACAAGTAAACGTGGTTTATCTGCAACAGCCACTTGAGCAGCCAACAAACACCTTACAAGGAAAACGATCACACCAAGGAGACAAAGTAAGGCCAAATAAATTACAAAAGCCTTTGATCAAGATCTAAACAGTGCCTCTGAAAAGACTCAACTCCAAGCGACCTCAGGAAAATTTTTTTAAGACTAGTAGAGCGAATTTACAAGAGCTCTCCCTCTCATCCTTCAGACGTACCTCAGGACAAAACTTAAAAGCAATCGAGCTGACACGAGGCACATTGCCTGGAAGAGATGGTTGCTCAAATACCCAATGCTGATATGGTTTGTCACTTGCTGATACCATGTGGGCTATATCCCCCCTTGCCTCCCTTCTAGGGATACCCATGCATCAGCTGAAGTCACACAAGCTCTCTTTAGTACCGCTCTCCAAGCACAGGATGATTTTCCAAACCTCTCTATTACCTGGGCAAGCCTGCTATGTAGGTCCACGAATCCTTCTGAGGACTGTAGGTCTCAACTGAAGAAAGTGCCCCATTTTCATTCCTGCCACCAACAGCCACCAGCATGTCAGTAATAGCTCCCAGGTAGAAGTCTACACGGCGCTGTCTCATGGAGGCAACCTGTCAAAAAACCAGAACACGCTGACATCTCCAAACATCGGGCAAGCAAGCTGACTTAGGGTACGTTCGTGTCTGAGGATAGGAGAGTTGCTTCTTCCCATTTATTTGGAAAGGAGAGCTACTGGTTTTGACCATTATATTCATAAAATACTTTGGTTCTTCTGCAGTAGCAGAGTACATAGCGTTCATCTTCAAAAAAGGGGACAACAGGAAGCATCTAAGAGACTACAGTTACTCTATAACCCTTTGTGTTACATGGCCCTCCTTCCAAAACTCTGCAAGAAACATATATTGGAAACACTCAAAACCACAAGTGACCCACACAGGATGATTGGTTCATACAGGAACCTGCACTGGCCGCGGGGTTTTGCAGCAGGACTGGAAGGGAATAGCTTGTTCTGAGAGATGTTTAGCACAGAGACATTTGACAAGTGTCAGAGACATTTTCTTTTTACATCAGACCCATTTTTGATTTAGTTATATGTGCTACTGCTTGAGAAAAATGAACTAAGCAATCGCCTCTGTCAGTCCAGTCTAGTACTATTCCCAAAAGCAATCTGAAGAGTTGCAGGTGGATGCGGACCAGGAATTTCACAGATGAGATGCTCAAATCCCAAGTGAAGTCGAAAATCTGCCCCAAACTCTTCTGCTGTGCGTGTAACCTAAGCATTCCCACAACGGATTCAAGCAGCTGCTTTTTCAACTTAAATAACTCGAATTTCCATTTGCAAGTGTGGCTATGTTGGCTGTTCTAATGAGCCCTGTCCTTCCACCAAAAAGAAGCAAACAGTCTAAACATTAAGGACTTTAAACAGAGAAATAATACGGCTTAAGTCTCACCTTTATCCACTGGTTACAGCGG
Organism: Leptosomus discolor; assembly: GCF_034619465.1. NCBI lineage: Eukaryota > Metazoa > Chordata > Aves > Leptosomiformes > Leptosomidae > Leptosomus > Leptosomus discolor. The sequence goes on along the minus strand of NC_141398.1, from coordinate 58,135,894 downwards.
GGATCATACCTATATAGGAGATTTGAAGCTGCATCCCCTCCATTGTCTCTCGAAAAGCTGCCTCCAGCTATGAAGATGAAGCCTCCCAAGACAGCAACACAGTGGTGACTTCGTCTGGCTGGGAGAGGGGTTTCTGCCACCCACTGCCCCTTTCTGATGTCCAAGAAGCAGGTATCATCACTCAGTTCCAGGCACCGTTCGGAAACCTCCCCACCCACGAAGAGGAGCCTCTCCTCGCAGGTCCGCAGGGCTGTCCGTTTGTTCTGCAGCACCGGCTGAGCCGTGACGTTATTGTGATAGTTCACCGCCTCCTCGATAAACCCCTCACAGTTCGCTTCTTTGGGCAGAAGAGAGCAGACAGCAGGCTTGACTCGATGGAGGAGATCACTCTTGGGTATCAAGGGAAAATGAATGTTATCCAGAACCTGGTAAGCCTCGTTCTCCCTCTCCGGGTACTGGGTCAGCCACTGCAAGGCAGCCTGCAGCAAGTCGTGCTCACACTCCTGCTGCACGTTGCTGCTGTCCAGGTATTGGCACAGCTTCTGCAGGGAGATGTTCTGCAGGAAGTCCGGGGTGAAAGACAGCGTGCCGAAGTTCTGCAAGATGAAGGAATCAATGTAGGAGTCAAGGCGCTTCAGGTTGTAAATAGAGGCCAGCTCTTGCAGGTACAAGTAGTTCTCCTCGCTGACTTCATTCTCCAGATACTCACAACAGAAGTCGACCACCTTCCAGATCTGCAGCAGGTGAGCTGTTTCGAGCACGTAGTCGATATTGCCTCCATCTAAAGACAGCTCGCTGCCGTAAAGGAAATCCACCACAGCCTTGAGACCGATGTAAGAGGCTCCAAAAAGTTCAACCTCTTTTTGGTGGGCTTCTCGCATCCCAATGGTGAACATAGAGTTGAAGTAGTCGCTGCAAACAGCGAGGAGGTTCCGATGGGCAGGGACTCTCTGTTCATCCACCACGAGGACGATGTCACAGAAGAGCCCTCGGTGCCTCTGCTCATTCAGGCTCTGAAGAACGAGACTAGAGTGGTCATCCCACCTGTACACCTGGGATAAACAAACAGCATCAGGCAGATGGTATCTTCACCAAGATAAATGTCAGTGTGCACAGTGTTCTCTCGTTAGATGTAGCCATGCACGAGACAGAGGGAAAGCTTACTTGCGGTGCACATCTGTAATAAATTCTGACTTGAAACAGTTGGCAAGCACCATAGCACGAGCCCAAGCTCCTCACCTTCACTTTGCAAGGCCCGTGCAGACTTTTGCTGCTTCCTACTCTTCCTACTCTCCCCCCCGCTTTTTTTTTTTTAACAATTGACTCCTACCTCCTCCGCAATGCTGCATCCAAACCTCCTCCCTGATGATTTACACAGGCACAGTTTTCTGAAACTCTTCCACTCATTGTCTTCAAGACATCTTGCTGACATTTCCTTTCTTACTTGTCCCCCAAACGACTCCTTACGGAGTTCTTCTCAACTGAGCTACTCGCTAAATATTTGGAGTGGGAGACACACAGGCAGCAGTATGCCAAATTTTCATTCAGCCCATGTATTGTTTGGGTTAGTACTCACTTGACAGCTACCCCCCTCTTAAATCTTTTCAGAGCTCTGCATTTCTAAGCTCGTTAGGGTGAAATCCCTCTCTTTCTTTCCGTATTATTCCAGGCACACACACTGCATTCAAAATAATAGCTGTTTATTTATGTGCAAAGCCACACATGAGGATAACTTATTCCCATAAGACTTCTACTTGCTTCCAGAAACTGAGGTAGTTTTTGTTTTAACAAATACGACTAAATATTCTTCTTTTAAAGAAAGGGGAAAATGCCCTCAGAACATGTCCGTTAAGTGCCCTTCTGGGATCCCTCTGGTCCAGACATTCTTCCCACCAGCTCTGTACGTGCCACAGAGCTTTTGAGGCAACCAGCGTTCGCCTCTTTCTCGCAGACTCACGTTCCCCGTCTTAAGGAGAACCAAAATGGAAACCTTTTGTTACCCCTGGAACGTCCTGCAGAACACAGACTGAAGGGGCTGGTCACCCCAGTATGTCAAGTGATGCAGCTTTTAGGACCATCCTGCCGGAGGAACAGAACGCTTGATGGTACCGTCAGTTACCCTGTGATCTCTCTTAATAAAAGCCAGTTAAGTTAAATGCAAATACGTAACTTTAATTACCAAATCCAAAACAGGCAGAAGTTGCAGAGCCTGTAAGAACATGTAAGAGAAAGGAAAGGAAGCACATCTTTCTGTCGTACCTAAGTTACCTCTGAACAGTTCTGGCTGTAGGACCCTGGGTCTTGCCCAGTTCTACACCCTCAGACGGCATTCCCAGAAGTGACACCCTGAAAAGGTGGCTCTGTCCGTACCTACATCGAAAACAGCCACACAGACGACCTGAGGTCTCTTCCAGCCTCTCAGGCATTCAACCTTTCCTTCACCAAACTGTTGCTTCTCCTAGAAATCGTTAACTCTCCACAGCTTTCCTGGTTTCCCAAGCAGAAAGCACACGATTACTGCTGTCTGGCTAAGCCATTAACGGCGAGACAACCTCTCTACCCACCTGGATGGCAACGGTTCAAGTGCTGCAGCCAAGTTTCCTCCCCTGCACACACCCCTCCCTCTAGAGATGCGCTCTGGGTACAGAATTTGGTGACTGCACTTCCATACGAGGAGATAACCAGGGTTAACGCACGCGGCTCACCGCGGTCCAGACGTGACGGCAGCCAACCACCCCGAGCTCGTACCAACTGCGGGAGCCTGACCTCCCACGTCGGCCTTTCAGCGGCCGGTGGTGCAGCGACAGGCAGCCCGCCAAAGGTGAGACCCAAATTAATAACCAAATGGGCTGCTCTTAGCGCCATATCCCAGTGGTTTCTCTTTAGTTCTGCTTACGCTCTTTTCTAAACAATGGAGCCTAAGCTGCCAAAAAGCCTGCTGTTGGAGTAACTCTGTACATGCAAGAGTACAGAGTTAAACCAATCTAAGTGAAGAGGCTTCAATAATTTCAAGTTTTCTGGGCCAAAACTCTTTACTTTGCCTTATTGCCTCACTGCATCTCTGAACTTAAAAAGAGATCTATGGCACAGACAGCAAAGTAACTTTCACTGAGGAGTAAAGTGCCAGAGATCTGTAACAGAACGAAGTAAGGGGTGTAAGGACTGTAAAGCTTTTTATCTTCATTTTCCTGAGGTTGAGAAATGCTGAGATCACACAGGAGCCCAAGCAGAGACCAGGGGATGAGGAGGTGTGAAGGAGAAGAAATACAGCAACCGACAAACCATGCATTTGTGGCAACTATGATAAAGCATAGTGGATGAGCAGACAATAGCTAACACCTTGCAGCACCCCCTTCTGAATCTGACTCATGGGGGACAGTTACTGGATTAAACCAAAACCATATGCCCTCTCGTCTCTGTAAACCGGCTGATCATTTCTCTCTAATATTCTCTAATACCACCATCGTGCATAACAAGATTACACCAGAATATAAGACTTGCCAGAGATCCCTATGTACTTAGCTGGCTGTCGAGTCAGCAGCATAATCCTGACCACAAACACGCCCGACAACTTGTACTCTTAAAATCCTTGTTGCCATGTAGAACTGCTGCTCCTTCAGAAATCGAGCATGAAATCATTACGTAAGGCATTGGACGGACTCAGAATATATTAACATATTTCAGCCACTTAGCAAGTTCATTCGCTCAGGGAGCAAATAACAGAAGCCGAGGGCTGCACATTTCAAAACCAAGACTAATTTTACACTAAACACGAACATCTTTCTCAAGCTATTTATATTCTGCAGAACAGCTTTAGCATTATCAGTAATTCTAAGTTTAACAGATAGTGACAGCTGCTGTCTAAGCAAGAAAAGAAAACAATGCTGTCAAGTTAATTAATTTTTAATGTGATGAATTATGATTACATTCAGACTAAACCATTTAAATGGCAGACAGGATCAGCACTCAGGGAAAGATCACATTGGTAGGGATGCATTTAAAAATTAGTCCTATTTATCTTTTATCAATGGCATTAGAGAAGTATTTTAACTTCTTCTGGATTCAAAGATCTAATTTCTTTTGAATGCTTAACGCACTACCACTGCTCATCAGCGACGCAGACGAAAATGCGATCTGTCTCACTCAACTCTGAGAAGACAGCTACAGGCACCGAAAAGTTTTTCTCTCCCAGCTGTTGTTGGTAGTACGAGGTACTTGCTCTGCAGCGTCTGTAACCCCGTGCTCACACCAGAGCAGAAAAGCAGTTTGCAGGAGAACGACACCAAGTGAACATAACAATTACAGCTGATATTAGCATCTTATAAATCTGCATAAAGAGCTACCTATAGATGGACTTCTATGGATTCCCAACTAGAACCAATGTATTTCTGCAGACACTCTATTCAAAGAAAATTAACCTCGCAAACCTAAGAGAACATCTCAAGTTCACTGCCATCACCACTGTTCGCAGGACCAAGACTCCCGCCTTCTACAAAACAAAGGCTAAATCCAAAAAGTAATCCCAGCTCTGCTTCTGTAACTAGCTTGGATTTTATGAGATGGATCGGAAAGAAAAATTCCCGAAAGAAACACATCGCAGTTAATGACCGAATTTTTGGTGTAGAGAAAATACTGCGCTGCGATGATGAGCGTTTCTTTTTTAAGTTATGAGTCATGACGAGCAGATGCCCATTTGCTGCTGCTGCTGCTTTTTTTTTTTAAAAATCACTAGGTAGCAACTTCTTCTATCAAAAATACTTGAGCAGGTAGACCACCGTTTTCACACGTCTGTTTAAAAGCTCGGAATATCCACATCCCTCCAAAACAGCCCGTCCAAAAGAGAGCTTTCACCCACACCCACACCCCCCCCCCCTTCTTGTTATTTCTGCAACTCGCTTTTTTTCGGTAGGCCACACAAAACGTACTCACCTTTGAGGATTCACTTATCTTGTGCGGGCGGCAGATCCTGCTCTGCCGGGTCCCTTCCATGGCAGCGGCACTCCTGGAACAAAAGCAAAGGAAGATGTCAGCGGCACACCGACCCTTGCAGGCTGCTAAAAACCACACCGTGCTGAGTAAATAACGCAAGATTAGCGCAGGCTAATCTGCCGTTTGCAAGCGTTCGCGGTAATTTGATTTTTTTTTCCCCTTGCTCCCCGAGGGTTTCTGGGCTGGGAACCCGCCGGGGTGCAGCCACAGCCCAGCGCGGGGCTCGCTGGCGGTACCGGGATTCACTTACTGCTGCTCTCCGAGGCAGGACCATCTCCTTCCCGCTGCCGCGGAACCGCGCTCGGGGCCCCGAACCCTTCACGGGGCCGCTGGGACCCGGGCGGCGGCACCGCGCAACTCCCGCGCCCGCGGGGCCCCGCCGCCGCCGCCGCCGCCGCGCATCGTCCTCCCGCCCGCAGCGGGCCCGTCCGCCGGCAGCGACATCGGCCGCGCTTTTCCACGGCGTTTATTTAAATAAATAAATAGATAAAACAAAGCAACAAATACCAGGAGCCGGGGAGGCGGCGGCGGCGCCCGGGGGAAGGGGCCTCGCAGCCGCCACGTCCCCCGCGGCGGGAGCGGGGAGTCACCACAGCGCCGCGTCCCTGCGGGCGGCGGGCGGCCTCCCCCGGGGCCCCGCCGCGGCCATGGCCGGCCCAGGAAATGCCGGCTGGAGGGAGCGGGGAGGGACCGGGGCGGGGCGGGAACGGGCGCCGGGCGGGCAGGCCGCGGGGCAGGGCGGCCGCCGGAGGAGGCGCCGCGGGGCAGGGCCACGGCGCCTCCGGTGACCCCCGCCGAGAGGAAATGGCGGCCGGGCCCGGGCTGGCGGCTCGCGGGCCCGGCGGCGGGATCCTCCTCCTCCTCCCGCCCCCCCTCCGGAGGACTCGGGGCCTGTCCGGGAGGCGGCCCGGGGGCGGTGCTGGCGGGGTGCGGGGCGCAGGGCCTGCGGGCAGAGCCCGGCTGGCATCCACGGCCGTCGCTGCCCCTGTGTCGGGGGCGTTTGTTACGGCGAACACCGGGTACTTGGCGGGGTTGTTCTGCGGACCGGTGGTAAGGTGTACGGAGTGGGGGTGTGCGTGTGCCTTAAAGCACCCTGAGAAGGCCGGTCGCCACCGCATCCTCCTTGCCCGGGCGTGAATCTATCAGACTTGAGAAATGCCTGGCCCGCAACCAGCACCTCTTCAGCCACGCACGCTGCTGTAAGGCCTTCTCCCATTGACTGGGGCCCAAGAGGCTTAAAAGTTGGTAAAAAACACCTTGGTGAACAGCAGGGCTGACAGTGCACCTCCTTCAGGGGTGAAGCAAGCAGCAAAGACCTTGTACGCAGACCCACCCAGTCCTGTTTCGGTGCAATGGTCTTCACTACAACGCTACCCGTAAAAACCAGCCCTTTGTTAACCCGGACCTCCTGGGTATCTTCCAGAGGTCACGGTCAGGACAGCAGAAGCTGGCAAGATCGTGCGTGCGTCCAAGCTCCATCTGCTGTCACCGAGGGCAGCCCAGCTTGGACGCGTGTCCCACGTGGCGATGGGGCAGTTGATGTGGATGGACAGCGTGGAGCGGTGGCGTTTTAAACAAGGGGAGCGTGCCAGGGCTGCCTGGGGTCTTAGCACCTTCACCGACCCCTGCCGTCATCCAGCCCTCCGCTGCAGGCAACTGCTCCGGCGCTGGGGCAGTAGAATCCGTCCGGCTGTGTCCGTTCTTCACAGAATCATAGAATAGTTTGGGGTGGAAGGGACCTTTAAAGGCCATCTAGTCCAAGCCCCCTGCAGTGAGCAGGGACATCTTCCACTAGATCAGGCTGCTCAGAGCCCCGTCCAACCTGGCCTTGAACGTTTTCAGGGATGGGATGTCCACCACCTCTCTGGGCAGCCTGTGCCAGTGTTTCACCGCCCTCATTGTAAAAAATCTCTTCCTTAATCGAGTCTAAATCTGCCCTCTTTTAGTTTAAAACCATTAGCCCTTGTCCTATTGCAACAGGCTCTGCTAAAAAGATTGCCCCATCTTTCTTATAGGCCCCCTTTAAGTATTGAAAGGCTGCAATAAGGTCTCCCCTGAGCCTTCTCCAGGCTGAACAACCCCAAATGCCTCAGCCTGTCCTTATAGGGGCAGCCCCCTGATAACCTTCATGGCCCTCCTCTGGACCTGCTCAAGCAGGTCCATGTCTGTCTGGACCCAGCACTGCAGGTGGGGTCCCAGGAGGGTGGAGTAGAGAGGGAGAATCCCCTCCCTCGACCTGCTGGCCACACTTCTTTTGATGCAGCCCAGGATGCACTTGGCTTTCTGGGCTGCGAGCGCACACTGCTGGCTCATACTCAGTTTTTCATCCACCACAATCCCCAAGTCCTTCTCCACATCGCTGCTCTTCCTCAGCCACCCCAGAGAAACTGGAGATGACGATGGGTCTCTATAAATCCAATTGATCATTGAGTCCGAAGACGAGAAGCATTTTTTGCTAGCTCTGGTCTCTTCTGCAGCCCTTGTGACCACAGAGACCCAGGATGAAGCCACACAATTCCTGGACTGTCTGCCTAAAAAAAAGGTACTTTGGTGACAACCCTAATGCTGACTGTGATCCACAAACTCACAGCAGCCTCCTCCTGAATGAGGGTGTTGTTCTCTCCACTATTTTCTCTGCTCTACACAGAAAAGACAGAGATGGAGAAGCAGGATTGGGGACAGCCACATAGAAAGATCAGAAGAGAAGCAAAGAGGTGTGATGGCAAAGAGCCACAGGAGCAAGGCACAAGCAACGTCCTTCAGGAGAACAGCTAAGCCTCCTGAGGGACCATAGCTCTGCAGAGCTGTCCTGTGCGCTCAGCTCCCTCTACCCATCCTGAGGCCCTTCTGGAACTTCGTTAGTACAGTCTAGAGAGCTGAAGGTCACTCCAGACATCCAAGATGTCACGCTTCCTGCAGACATTTTTCTGAGGAAGTCCTAAGTCCTCTTTCAAGTCCTTTCACTTTCTCTGTTGTCCGTGTTTCCTCTCTGAGGACTCCTGGGAGATGGACGGATGCTTCTGCCAGGCCAGTGATGTCTTCCTGCACGGGGTGAAAAGGCCCACGTGCGGAAGACGGGAGGTCTCAAAACTCGCATACGAAAAGCAAATCGGAGCTCACTGAAGCCGGACAAGTAGGTGTTTTCCCCTCTCCAAGCACAGCCTGGTGAGACCGAGCACAATATTTATTCCTCCGTGTGTTAAAAGAAAAAAAAAAAAAATCCAAGAAAATACATCAAAGACAAGGAAGAGAAGCAAAGAGAAGAGGTTTGATCCCACAAAGAAGGCACGCATTTCTGAGGTTTTGTCCTGGGTTACAGTGTAAAATGTGCCAAAAGGAAAAAAACTATTCTATGACCATCTTCAGGAGCTGTTGAGACCAGGTGGGGCGGTGCTCCCTGCCTCCCCCCCGCCTCTGGACTATCTCCTGTTACTGGGCACAACAATGCCTTATCGCCTGACCCATCGGTAACTCGCTCCTGGGCTATCTCCTGTTCATGGCCCATCAAGGAACTGCCTCACGACTCCCCATCCCATTGTGAGATGCTCCGCCCGGGGAGGGGGGGGAAGGAGCCAAGCAGTCCATGCCAAATAAAAACGGAGATTTTGAACACCCTAGCAGCCTTTCTTCCACTGGATTCCCAGAGGAGTTTTTCCCCCCACTGGAGTTCCAGAGGACAAGAGCTACCTACCTACCACTGGACCTTCGGAGGAAGACCAGACTCTTTTACCTGATCGCTGCTTCCACAGAACTACACCCATCACTTCAGGAGGACTGCAGCCAGCATCTTATCGGACTGCTACTGCCACCCTAACAGGGTGTCAGGTTGTTTTCCTGACTCTGTCAGTGTAAACCAGTGGGTTGTTTGTTTTTTCCCTGCCTTGTGTTATATATATATATATATATTAGTAAAGAACTGTTATTCCTATTCCCCATATCTTTGCCTGAAGTCCCATTAATTTCAAAATGATAATAATTTGGAGGGAAGGGGGTTGCACTTTCCATTTCAAGGGAGGCTCCTGCCTTCCTCCGCAGACACCTGTCTTTCAAACCAAGACAGGTTTGGATCTGGCACTTGAATGTGTGAGGCATGAAGTTCCTAATGCACAGAATTCAAACTCTCCAGCCACTGGGTCTCAGAGACCGACAGGAGGTTGAGGTTTTCTCCTTCTACGGGAAATGACTTTTCAGTCACCCACCTCTGCCCTAGGACACATCAGGAGCTGAGGAACAAACTCAAGGAGACAAGGACAACCGGCAGTTCTTACAGGTATCAGCAGCAGCAAGGTACTGCCAAGGGATGATAAATGCAGACTGTGAAAAAAAATATGTTTATGAGCAGATAATGGTCAGCAGGAAGGGTTTTAAAAAAGGGAAAGTGCTCCTAAGGACGGTTCCAAAAGGAAATCAATAGAAATTCAGAACGATTAATGCGTGATTATATTACCATCTAGAGCCTGCGCTCTACAGATACCGAGCAGGATTCACCCAGATGCCGTGTCCTACACTTGCACTGACTTCAGAAAGATTTCTCCCTTCCCTATGACCTCATCTCCATCGGAAAGGCACTGCAGCAATCCGCTCATGGTTGGGGCCCGGGTGCTACGGGGAGCCTCACGTCACTCAGGTCTCTCTCTGAAGAAGCTGTGTGCAGGATTCGGGCCTCACACTCTACAGCAGTCAATGATGGGTCTAAAATTAGCACATGCCCTGGCGACTGAGATGTTTGGAAACTGTGAACAACAACGGTGTGTGGTGCTGAGGCTTCCTACCGTTCAGACTTCCCATTTACAACGAGTTGATGTGAAATAAATACTTAACATCCCGCCGCGAACTTTAAAGGAAACAAAATGTGATACTTTCTGTCACGGAATGTAGTTTTTATTAAAATTCCAATATCCAGCCAGCCGGGTTTAGGGTAGAAACCCACCGACACGTACAAGGACTGGGGTTTAAAACTCCGGTCCTTGGGCACAACATCTGGTGACATTTATTTCAAGCCGGGTCCTGCGGAGCCCAGGACCCGTCTCTGTTTCTGTGGACGTGGGACTGCGGCGCAGTCTTACAGCCAGCCCTCACCCTTCCGCCCAAAGCCCAGCACCTCTCATTAGCGTCTTGATTGGGTTCGGTTCGCTATTTTTAATTGGCAGTGCTGAAGAGCAGCCCGGTAGGGGGAGACGGCTCCATCCGAAACGGGGGGAACCACACGCACACTCATACTCGGGCACCCTCCCCCCCCCCCCCCCCCCCTCAGGCACCCAGCGCCTGCCCACGACTGTCGCGACTCCCAGTCACCCTCGCAGACCCTCCCTCAGGGGCCTGGGCCAGCTCGCACGGGTGATGGCGACGAGCCCCCCCCCGCCCCGGCTCCCACCCGCGGCTCCGCGGGGCGACGCTCCTCACCCCGCTCCCACCCCTGCCCCCCCCCGCGGGGCGCCCGGCCCGGCCCTCCCGCCGCCCTCCCGCCGCCCTCCCGCCGCCCTCTCCCCTCACCCTTCCCCGCTCCTACCTGCGCCCGGGCCTCCGGCTCCGCTACCTCCCGTGCGCCCGGCCCGGCTCCCGGCCCCGCCGCGCAGGCAGCGGCTGCTCCATCTTGCGCGTCGCTTCTCTTTCCTTCCTTCCTCCTCCTCCCGCCTGGCGGGGCTTGGAAAAACATCGGGGGGCGGGGGGGGGGGGGGGGGGGGGGGGGAGAGCTGGGAATAAAAAAAATTAACAAATTAGCGGCGGAAAAAAACGCCTCGCTGCGGCGGACCCTGCGCGCCGGGACCGGCCCCGCGCCCCCCTGCAGCGCCCCGGTTTGGCATCCTCAGGACAGGTCGTGTGTGTGTGTCCCCCATGTCACACCCCCCGCCCCCGCCCCCCCCCCCCCCCCCCCCCCCTCCCTTTTCGCCCCGTCCCCGGGTTATTGCATCACCCCAAACCCCCCGCGCCGGGGCCGGGCGGGGCGGGCGGGGGGCAGGCTCAGCGCACGGCGCGGAGCCATTGGCAGCCGGCGGCGGGGCGGGGGCGGGCGGCGGGCTCGGCACTGCGCGGCGCGGCGCGGCGCGGTGCGGTGCGGTGCGGTGCGGCAGCGGCAGCAGCCTCGGCAGCGGCGGCGGTAGCTCACCCCCCCCCCCCCCCCCTTTTCCCCGGCTCCGCGCCGCTCCGCGCTGCCACCCCTACCCCCCACCCCCCCCCCCCCAACCCCCCCCCACCCCGTACCCCGGCGCGGCCCCCATGGCCACCAAAATCGACAAGGAGGCGTGCAGGGAGGCGTACAACCTCGTCAGGGACGATGCCACCGAGGTGAACTGGTAGGTGGCCACCGGCATCTCCCGGACCGGTGCTCGGGGATTCCCCATCCTCTCCCCGCCGCGCCCCCCCACCCCCCCCCCCGACTTTTGTAGACCTTGTTCCCCTTCTTCTCTTCCCCCCCTTCCTAAAGGATGGGGTTTTACAATATATTCTTCCCCATCTCCTCTTTTCCCTTCCCAAAGGCTGACTCTTAGATATATTATTCCCCTTCCCTCTCCTCCATCCCAAAGGGTGCCTTTTAAATGTATTATTCCCCTTCTCTCTCCCCCATCCCAAAGGCTGACTCTTACATAGGTTATTCCCCTTCCCTCTCCCCCCATCCCAAAGGGTGCCTTTTAAATGTATTATTCCCCTTCCCTCTCCCCCATCCCAAAGGCTGACTCTTACATAGGTTATTCCCCTTCCCTCTCCCCCCATCCCAAAGGGTGCCTTTTAAATGTATTATTCCCCTTCTCTCTCCCCCATCCCAAAGGCTGACTCTTACATAGGTTATTCCCCTTCCCTCTCCCCCCATCCCAAAGGGTGCCTTTTAAATGTATTGTTCCCCTTCCCTCTCCCCCATCCCAAAGGGTGCCTTTTAAATGTATTATTCCCCTTCTCTCTTCCCCCTTCCCAAAGGGTGACTTTTAAATACAATGGCTCTACAATCGTCCCTGGAGACCAAGGGGTAGACTATGAAACCTTTAAAAGGAAGTGCACAGGTAAGCTCCGTCTTGATTGCTTTGGCACCTCGCCGTGTTCCTTGCTGCCCGGTGCAAGGGTAAGGGGGGAAAGGATGGGAGAAAACTTGGGTAAACTGGGATTAGTGCTGCCCCGTCCTGCATGATCGGGTTTCCAGCCGCCACAGCGCAACTCACTGAAGTCCATAGTCCAGCCCGTCCTTTGTCTCACCCTTAGACTTCAGGTCCTTTGGGCTTTTTTCCCCTCTTGGCATAATTTTTCATTGTGTCTCGGTTATAAACAAGATAAACCTCTTGGTTAGCGATGGTCTCCTTGTTCAGCACTGCAGTTTCAAAGCAAAAAGGACTCGATTCTTGTGGCAAAAAAAAAGATGCAGCCATGCAGATCGTTTTTCAATAAAATTCTTCTGTAAATTGTATTCGTAGCACTAAAGTAACTGCAGTGAGAAGGCTTGCTCGGATTTTTTTAAGAACGTGAAACCCGAGAAGAGCGCGGTTATGCCAAGGATCGGCTGGAACAATACAGCACTGAAAACAATCGCGTATGTGGCGTTGCACAACCGCGACAGTTGCAGCTCTCGGTTTAAACGTGGCAGTTGATTGTTTAGCTGTCGGTTGTAGAACATTAACAGGAGGAACAAAGCCTGGGGAAAATGAAAAAAAAAAATAAATTGAGGAATATTTAACTTCATTGGTTCTTAACTTTTACAGAAGCGGGCTTTGATTTTTCTCAAAATAACTTCAGGGGGGGAATTGTACAGCTTTTCCTCCTGTCTTGGCTGCTATTTAACAATGTCACCAGGTGACACGAGATACGAAGCATTTATAACTAATGCTGGACTATAACAAAGTCGTCCTCACTCATCTAGTTACTCTGCAATCATTATGGTTAACCTGTGTTTTTAGAATTATACATGTGTACTGCAAAGGAGTTGTATACTGAGCAGTTGTATACTGAGCAGCCTCTCCCTTCTCAAGGTGGGGTGAGTCCTGGAGGCGCTGTAGTCGCAGTCCCACAGCTGCGGAGTTGCCAGTGCCTGTCCAAATTGGTGTGTCAAGTCCTAGGGCTGGATTTTACTGAGTTGAAGGGGAGAACTTCCAGTAACTTAAATGGGGGCAGGACTGGTCTGATCAGTCAATAAGTATCAGAGGAGAAAAATGCATTTTAGCCCTTGGAAAGCAGCCACTAAATCAGGATAAATTCCGACTGCTCTGCTATGGCACTTGCGGCGGGGTCTTGCTACTCGTTTCCAGCTGTTCTTGAGACCTTTGCGGGGAAACTTCTCAAAATTGAAAAGGATCCTCTTGTAGGTGATGTCAGAAGAGCTGATACACCCTGTCCTGCAAGAACTCCTTCCCGCACAGCTCTTCTTAATGGGCAACATAAGGAAAAAAAAGCAATTACCTGGCGTACAGGGACAGCCGGGGCTCGGCACTTCTGAAGTTCATGCCGATGTTATCTGAAGGGTTAGCAGTTTTCTTGGGAGGTCAATGGCTCCAGTATCTGAGTGCCATGTTCTCTGTGGCCAAGATAACTGAGCATTGCCAGCGTCTCCAGACATCTGAGCCTTCCAGAGGAACCTTCCCCTTTTATTTTCTCTCCTTGTTTTTAAGGAAGCCATGTCTGTCTTTGTCTGAACTGATTTTTGATGTTTTGTCTGGAGTGGCCCCCTCTCAAGAATAGTTCCTGTCTTCCCTTCTGCAGCAAAGGGAATACTTTTATCCAGTGGCTTAGCAGGCAGAGGGGCTTTGGCAGAGAGCAGGCAGCGGCTGGGCTGGGCAGGATGTGTATAACAACTCATGGAGGCACATACTGCACTTTGGAATATGGCGAGGGTCATTGTCGTGCCATCATTTGCGCGTGACAAACCCTTATTTCGAAACAAGGTGTTAAAACAGACAATGTTGAAGGAAACCTTGTTTTATACCAGCAAAGTGCCAAGCTGGCCCCAATACTGAAGCATTTTTACAGCAAAAAGGAAAGCTTGCATATTTTAGGCGTAAGGACGGTAAGGGAAGAGTTAAATAAAGGGCATCTGTGGGGTAGTCTGTGGCCTATTGTTAGCCTTAAAGTGGAGCTAAATCCCTTATAGCTGCTCCATTGCTCCCTTTCCCTCTTCCCTCTCTCCCTCTTCCTTGGCTTGAGCTCCTTGGCAGACCAGGGGCAAGAGGTTGACCTCAAACCTACCTCTGGAGCACAGTTGTTGGAGGCTTAGAGAACTAGGCAAATTCAGGCACTGGGTTCTTGGCTCAGTGCTCGAAAGGATCTTCCTCCACCCACGAGTTACGGTGCAGCAGTTGGGGAAGCAAGAGGTGCAAGTTTCGGTGCCTTCGTCTGTGCAGGAACCCTTCGCCTGGACCACTAGGCACAGTCAGAAAACAAGGCTCGTGGCAGCAGTGAAGCTAGAGCTTTCCTTCCCGTCTGGAAGAAAGGTGCCGAATCTTACTGTGAGGTAGAGCTGATTGGAATATTTCTACTGAAACAAAGTCAGTAAAAAAGAGTAGGAAGGGATGGGAAGAGCTGCTCAATATTATTCTGTCCTATTGCTACGTCTCTTCCCTCCTGATCCGCAGCCCATCTCCTCCTACATTTTGCTGGAGGGGAGAAGAGCTGCTATCAGTGCAAACAGCCTCGGAAAATGCGATTACAAGATTTAAAAAAAAAAAAAAAAAAAGGCATCAGAGTAAACTTACTTCCTTGTTTTGAATTCCTGTTTTGTGAAAAACACTGCCCTGAAAGCCACAAGGTACTGCAGCTGCCTCTGGTAGAAGCTGAGCGTAATTTGGTGGTTCGAGGTGAGAGCGGGAGCTGGAATTGAAAACCTCAGCGTGCAAAGTGTCACCAGGCCCCTCCGTCAGAGCTCGCTCTGTTCTACTTTCTGCAGAACTTTCTATTTCAGGGCTGTTCCGAGTGGCAAACATCTGTGTCCCCCGCTTTCTTTAATAACCATTCTTATTAAAAGCCCCTTCGGCGTGCGGTACGTATGGCTTCCCTCCAGGGCATTCAATTACAGAGCAGGCAGCGGCAGCGTGTGCTAATTCCTGTGGCCCTGAGACCAACAAGGTCTTTTGTACTGGTTTGGAAGACGTTTGCCTGGGGTGGATATCCTGCCTCGTGCAACCGCAGAGGTTGGGAAGGGCTGTGGGGGGTTGCTGGTGGCAGGGCTGTATTTCTGCTTTTTCTTCCCCCCCCCCCCCCCCCCACGTACGTCACCCTTTTCACACAGACCGTGGCCCAACCCATTACTGATTCCGCAGACCTCCTCCGGGAACGAGAGTGGTTGAGGACAAAGGGAAACGCGAGAAACTGAAATAGCTTCTTCTAATGGGAGTAGCGGCTCAAAAAGACCCCGTTAGAAAGCAGCCCCGTGGGCTGCCGTTGGAGGAAGGCACCACAGACCGAGGTGCTGAGCTCCTGGGGCGGCGGGGCTGGGGCCCTGAGCCGGGAACTGCTGCCGCAGCCGGTCTGCGTGGTGCGAGTTTCCGTACTCTCACTGCTCTACTCTCAGATACGCCTTGCACATCAGACCTACATGTTACATATCCTGGGGTGGAGGCTTTTTCTTCCTAAGCTCGTCCTAAGCTTTGTGTGTACTAGCAGAAGAGTTTAAGGAGCTGCATCAGCAAAGCTTTTTCCTATGGCACTGTTGGGGGACAGCAATTGCCACTCTTGAAGGAAGGAAACATGGTAAGAAAAGCTTCTCCAGTGCCCTTTTGTTCAAGGTCCCAGGATTATGCTGCAAACGCAGTCTGAACCCTGGACTTTGGCCTATCAGTCGCTGTCGTGCTGTTACTGCCGAGGTCTGTGTCAGGCCACAAGACGACTCAGACACTTTGGCCGGGAGGTCGTCGACTCTGCTGTAGCCTCGGGCAGTAGTCTTCTCTGTCCTCCAAAGACCAGCCCCAGATGTGTGAACACCTCTCCTCCAGCCTGTCCCAAAGGAAAGTCAAGGAGCTTGGTGTAAACCACTGGCGCAGTAAAGTCCTTATATGATTCGGAGGTGGCCGCTGGTGGCACTTACTCTTGTAGTCCTGCATGATGACCAGCCTACGTGACTGTATTGGCCTTTGTCCGACCCAAAGAGTCTTTGGAGACCAAAGGTGAGGGCATTAATTGTGTCAGGGTCATTAAACACAGAGCACAGACACCCCCTGCGTCTTCTGGCTAAGGACTGTTTTGGTTGGGCTTAACAGCCCAGATTACCTCTGCATTAAACAAGGACTTAATTCAAGGCTTTTGATCCATTTTACTTCACTGTTACAGCTCTTGCCTCTGCAGATGGCATGGATCCAGACGTAGCATTAATTTGCTGTTTATACTACGTGCCATCAGTACACTTTAAAAAAAAAACCAAACAGCTGAGCTGGTGGATTTGAAGCCAGAAGCACAGATACAGAATTGAAGGTTATTGTACGGAAGGATGTGAAGGCTCTTTTTTTGGTGGTTGTTGTTGTTTTTAATTTCAAAGTCTCATAACTGGGCTGGTGATGCTGTTGCTGAGAAGAGCAGAATAACGTACAGCTGAGATACTGAACTGAAATCCGGTCAGAAACATCCACTTAAACTTTTGCGTGTGTCAGTAATACCGGACAGCTCGCCTCTGTTTCCGTGTCACGAAGCAGCAGAGCATTGCGTTGTCTCTGGCTGGGGTTTACTTTAATTTTTTTAAAGTGTGTATTCTGCTGTTGAGTAGTGGAGAGGTTGGAAGACAGTGTTTCCCCCTCCATGCCACATGTGAACAGTGGGGTTTTTAATGCGTCTCTGACAAAAAGAAATAATGAGCCTTTTATTTGGAAAGCCCCAGTCCAGATAAATAATTGCAATGACAGCATGAAATGGGATGGTTATTCATGTGTCTGAAAAGACCAAACCAAAACCACGCTGTGCATTCAGCACGAGGAAGAACTGGAAATCTTCGGTCTGAAATAAATACCCTATAAAATCATTTCTGGTTGACATAAAGTATTAGGAATAAAATAGAAACGGAATCGGCTCCTGAGAGAAATGCAAGCTCCTGTGGGCTTATGACAGTTGTCCTGTGACACCTGGCCTGCGTATAACATTTCGGAGTTGAGAGCTCACCAAGAGCACCGTAGGTTGTAGGAAAGATTTGTAAAAATGCACGAGGACATATAATGAGATAGGTGCTTATCTGTATTTGGCTACATCTTAAGTTGCTAAAATGGGCTTCGTAAATCAGTCTCCTGCTGCTTTTGTTTTTCCCCTTTAATGTTCGTCCTGCCTGCTTTCCCTTAATATCCATTTAAAGGAAGTCCTGGGGCCGTGGGTGGCTTATGGGAACTTCACAGTGTCTTTGCAGCGCTTCCCTGTCCCTGTGCCCTCCCGGCTCTTGGGAGGGTCGGCTGAAGCGGCATGTGTACGACTGCGATCTCCTGGCTGCCAGCTGGAGCCGTGGCTTAGACTGTCCCTTGCAACGGGCAGGAGGTGGTTTTAGGGAATATTCCCACTCGTTTCTGTGGGAGTAACTCATCAGGGCGGGTTGTGCACTGAAATAGTAGCTCTTTGCATTCGGTTTGGTTTTGTGATGCTTCGTTAAAACAGCAAGGCTGCGGGTCTGCATTTTACCACCCTGTGCTAGGCGTAAAAGCAGGTGAAGAAGAGCGCTCTGTCTTGTGCGTGCCCTTTGTTTGGGGGCCGGCCTGGCCCTCGCTTCTGGCCAACTTAGGCAACTGTTCCTTCCCCTGGGAAGGGGAACAAGGGTTAGCTGGATCCCTTGTTTCCTCCTCCAGTACATACCCAGGTCAGGAGAGAGACCACAGCGGGACTGCTGTCACTGGGGGAGCAGGAGCTCATCCTGGTGAAATTGGGAGGGCTTCACTGGACCAGAGAAAGCCGGAGAAGTCAGCGGGGGTTATTCTGCCCATGCCCTTGTGTCCCGAGTAGCCTGTGCTCCTGTCGGCCACCCTGGGTTACGTGGGTAAGGCTGGTGCCCCAGCTACAGCGAGCCCTGTGGTGGTGCTCCTGGGGTCAAACATTTGTCTTAGATGACTTAAGGAACGTGTCTGCATGGTGCAGGGCAGCATTGCATCACAGCGACACAGGCTTCAGCACAGAAAAGAGGGAAGAACCAGTGTTGTGAGAGGTGGGGAAGGTTTTCTGTCTGCACGCCCAGCCGTGTGACTTCAGGGGTGACTGAAGAGGCGGAAAATGGACAAATTAATCTTAAATGAATCCAATTGAAACAAACAAAATAAATCCTCATGAAACCGGTTGTGCGCTCTCAGTACTTCATTGCTGGACAGAAGAGGAAAGCAGAGCATTCCACCCGCTGCCTGGCTGCCTGTGACCTCGATGGAGCGGACAGGTGAAGCTGGGAGCGGTGGCCTTATCTCGGCGTGTCTCTGGCTTGGCCATTCGGAGCTGAAGACTAAGAACTGTGAAGCTTGTGACAGGGTATCTCTTTCCTGCAGCTATTGTCTGTTACTGATGAGTCAGTGCATTTGAATCTAATGGGGAATTTTTTAGTACGAAGGGTTTGGGTGGATGAGAAGAGGAGAAAACCGTCAAGGAAATCTCTGCAGCTTGGCATCGAGCTTTGTTGACAGCCAAGGGCAGCTTAATCAGTATATTTGGAAAATCCTGCCTACTGATAAGTAAAGGGTTTGGAGGAAAATGCTAAGTGAGGCTCATTAAGGCATTCATTGTACATTGTTTGTACAGCCCTCTTGTCATGCTGTACAACCACAGTTAAGGAGTAGTGATATTAGCGGGAATTAACGTCGTTAATTTCTGCTGTTTGTTACTTGTGGGATCTTCTCAAATAAAGCTGCTATTTCTGGTCTACCCAGATCTATTATTTGCTTCTCTCTGCCCTCAAACTCATGCCTTAGTGACTAGGAAGGTGGTTGCGTAGAGCTAGGCAGGATTTCCTCTTTCAGAGGAAATCTACTGTCTCTCTGTGATTTGTTACACTCCCCCACACACCCAGCAAATTCCTAAAACCACTATAAGTGGTTTTGTGTGAAAATGGGGCGTGGGGGGTGGGAGATATTAATCCCTTCAGCTTTCTAGGGGAGTTGTCACTCATGGCATGGATGACTTCCAGCGCAGCGAGGTGATCTGGCAGGGTAGCACTGTGAAAGAGGAAATCTGGGAATATAACAGAACTCGCCTTTTGATCCCGTTATCACTCTGAACACGCTTCAGACTAATTATGAAACTCAACCACTTCTGCTCAGGGATTTTGACCTGCAGTCGGAAGGGCTTATACCCTGGCTGAACTAGTGCTAAAACCCTCCACGTCTGTCCCTGTTGCCCTTTTAGGAAAAGAGACATGATAATTGCTAAGGGCTCCAATTCACATTCCCTCTTGGATTTATCTGCAGCTGCTGAAGTGCTCCTGAGCTGCTGCAGTTCGCAGGCTGGCACGTCAAGTTAAAGCATCACGTATTGGTAGTTTATATTAAATGCTCTGGGCTGAAAATGGTGGCAGCTGAGGAGCCTGTTCTGCCTGCTGTGGGGGTACAACCTCCGTGGGGAGGCAGGAGGAGAAGGCACGCAGCCTGGGGTGTAACCTTGCAAGCCCCCACAAGTAAAGCAGCCCCAGGTAAATTCTGCCCGAGATAGTGACTCAGAGCCCCACATCTAACCTCAATCGCTCATTAAACTTGCTGGGCCTTAACCCGGTGAAGTAGGAGTTGCTCCTAGTCCCTGAGCTGATCTAATAGATAAAAGCCCACATGGAATTGCTGGGTTTGGCTCTCATCGGTGCCACCGATCACGCTGCTTTCAGACAGGATGGCAAAGCACTCAGGCTCTTCTGCCGAGAGGCAAATCCTGCTGCTGCCAGAGACCCGTGGGTTCATGTCAAATTCAAGTTCATGCTGACAGATAAATTCCTTCAACTTCCTTTCTACGTTGCTATGAAAAAGCCCTGCTTTTTCACGTTTGTTGTATTTTTGCATCACCTTTATTGTAAAGGGTCATATTCCAAAGCAGTCTTCAGGATCTGTAACTGCCTGTGGCAGAAGGGGCAGGGATAAAACCCCACGTACTCAAGGTGGAAAGTGGTGGGTCCATGGGAAGGGCTGTGACACGGTTACAGTCTTGTAGGGGCCAGGACTGGATGACATTAAAGTGCCTTCCAGCACTGTGTTCCCATAGGAACCACAGTACAATTCTGAGCAGAGCGTGGCCTCCTTTACTGTCAGATCTGGGAAAGGAAGGTTTTTTCACAGAACTGTTAATAGTAACGTTAGGGGATTTACTGTCTCTCTTCACCTTGGGTATTTCCTGGCTGTCGGTTCATTTATGGATCTAATCAATCTTGGGAAGAGGATTTACTGTCAGAAACAGGAGTCTCTCCGTGCATTACTTGTACTTGCCAGTAACAGGGTATCTGAGAGAGAAGTTTTGTTTGCCTGCGCTGTCAATACACATGACTCTGACTCTCCTTCCAAAGATCCACCTGGATTTTTCCTTTGAATGAGATCTCTCTTGCTCTTCGTTTCAAATTTTGAAATCTTCAGAGGCGTTTGTTTTACGCACTGTGCTGGCTCACACAGCCCCCGACATACCCTTTCCAGTTTTCTCCAGCAGTCCTGTCAGCGGCAAAGAACTGCATACAGGACAAAACAGGGAGAGCACAGGTGGATTTCTTTTTTTTCAGACTTCGGTTTGTTGTCTGGGGATAAGCCATTTAGAGCTGCTTCTCCCCTATCCCCGGAGCTCCTGGGGCTGTCCTGACCGCTCACGGAGCGTGCTGTAACGGATCCAGGGATGGGGATGTTGGCAAACGTTACTACACCTGGAGCCTGCGTTTCCACCTGGCAGTAGTCGAGACAGCAAATAACCATAAAGCATGTTGAACTGGTCACCACAAGCGTAACCAGGAGTAACGTGATTCTTTTCAAACAGCGAGTTTGTTCTGCTGTCTTGAGTCATCTCACCTCATTTAAAAGGTCTCGAGTGACCTATAACAGACGAAGTAGCTGTGATTAGGTATACTCCACGATTGCACAACTGTCCATCTGCTCGGCTTTTCTGCACCGTCCTGGTGGAAGGCTCCAGTATATCGTGCAGGGCACCGAGGCTGGGGCTACGAGTGGAGGGTATCACGCGCTTTCTGAGTGCCTGCGATCATGAAGGCATCCAACTGCCTCGGCTGATGAGTCACCCTGCAATGAAGGAACGGACTCTCTGAGACAAGGAGTTTACAAGGTTTTTACACGTGCGGCCAGACTAAATAACTGGTGTGATATAGCAGAAAGCAGCTGTGAAACCAAGATCAGAGCAGTTCTAAAATCCAAGGCCTTTCTCTACGGGGCTTCGGAAGGAGTAGAAAAACACATCTGGGGGAGTAATGGCAGATTTTCCTTTTGCTCCTTCTTCTCCCCTCCTCCTTGTAAACTCCTACTACAGAAATGTTGCTGAAGGGATGGAGGGGAAAGGATCAGATTTGCACAATGGCCACTTTCTGGGTACGTGTTATAAAATGTGACCCTAATCCCACTGTCCTGTAAGAAAGAGACGCTGGGAAATCGCTTTCTTCCCTTCTTGACCAGGGACCTGCAGATGAATGATCTGTCTGAATGCCTAACTGGGGTTAGCTCTGTGCTCTTGAAGCGCCTGTTGGCTGGATTTTAGCCATTTCCAAGCTCAGTAGCAGCACAGTAATGCGGCATGGGGTAGCCAGCGCCGCCCGTCTCCTCCCGGTACCTCAGAGCACCGCAGGGAGAGGCAGAGCGAACAGGGGCAAAGCGCACCTTGCGAGCGAAGGGCATGTGAGCAGAGCCCCTCTATTGCCCTGTTAATCCCGAACGACGGTGGTGTAGCACAGGATCGGTGCCTTGGCTTGGTCTCTAAATTGAGAGCCCAGAAAATGGCAAGGGAAACATCAGGGATGTTTCTGGTTTTAATCATTTTGTCCCTTTTGCTTTGTCTCTCCAGATGATGTGCGGTTGTTTGGCTTTGTGCGATTCACCACCGGCGATGCCATGAGCAAGCGAGTCAAGTTTGCTCTCATCACTTGGATTGGAGAGGATGTCAGTGGCCTCCAGAGAGCCAAAACTGGGACTGACAAGACTCTGGTCAAAGAAGTAGTACAGGTAACCTCTTCCTTCTGCTGCTAACCGCCCGTTCTCATCGCTTTTAGCTCTACAGGCACAGCAGGAGCGGAGAGAGGGGGAAGGATTGGATCATCCTTCAACTTAGTAGTTAATCCTTTAAAAAGAAGACAATTTCCTATTGCCTGTCTTCCTACGAGGAAGACTTAACATCTGCCCTTTGAGCACTCAGGCATAAAGAAGCACCTTTGAGCTTAAGGCGGTTTTACCTATTTCATGAGGAGGGGATATATGCATTCCCCTCCTTGTCACCATTAAAATGTTTCCCATCTCCTTCCTTGATATGGAAATAACATCATATTGTGGAAATAACATAATATTGAATGGTAGAGAACAACGCAGTATTAAGTTAAGCAGGTAAAATGAAACAGAAAAAACCACACCCTTGTTTAAACTTCTCTTGAGGCCTTTTGTCTCTGCACAGTGAATTCGTGGACGTAATCAACTGAAGTCTGAAGTCCCTATCGGTACCAATTAACTAACAGCTCTTAATAGGTAACTAGACTTGAATAGTCTTCTGTTTGGCCTTGGGTGTATCAGAAAAGAAGAAACGTGCTTAGTACAGACCTTGGAAGGGCTTCGCTGGAATTCGTCTGCCCCAGCTGAGCTTATCATTTAACTCTGCCAAGGCCTCCCGGGGCGCTGCGGGCCGGGCTCGCTCTGCCGGGCTCCAAGCTCAGTCCAAGGGAGTGAAAACAAGCAACAGCCGCGGGAGAAGTGAGTTGTGGAGGGCTGCAAGGAGCTGCTGCCGAAAAGCTGCCTTTAACGGGGAAATGTTTAGCCTGTTTCCTCTGCAGAAGTATTTAAAGCAAGATTAGCTTTTTCAACTAAACCTGGGCCAGCCCTCCAATGCCTAAGAAACGGTCTTTCTTATGTGCTTGGAGAACAGGCCGACCGTTAAATGATCTCCCTCAGTAATTGTGTTCTTGCCTATGGGGAGATATCTCTGAAAAGGACAATATGAAGGATGAGAATGAAGTCTCCCTCAATTCATTGGTAGTTTGTATGATACAGAAGATTCTGTTTAGATAAGAAGCGTGAAGAGTATAATACATTCATATCCTTCCAGAAGATAAGCACTGGTGCTAAACGTTTCAAAATGACAGCTGCACAGAGGGGTCCATTCTGAAAAGAAACTTCCATAACGACACCTGAGAGATAGGAAAGCAAATCGCTGTTCATGTGAAGCAGCTGAAACTGTGTAATTGTAGCTGAAGATGAAATTACAGACTGCTAATGAATGACTCATGTAAGAGTCACTAGGCCCGAGAGTTTTTTAAAAGTATGTTTAGACAATTTATTCCTGTTGGGTTGAATAGCATTCCTGAATGCTGTTCTACGATCTGTCCCTCAGGTCTGTTACCTATAATTTGCAATTTCACTTGTTTCATCTTTGATTAGTAGTCTGTATGAGTTAATAATCTGGTGGAACATTAACGATTCTTGGCTGTTACTTAAAAGCTTTCATATTCCAATTAATCTGCACTAAAATATGAAAACAAGACAACTTGTGCTTAATACACTTTTATTGAGCAACCCTGTCTATAGCCCACTCCAAAGCATTTCTGAATGTAGTGTCAATGGTGATCTCCTTTCCGTAAGAAATTATCTGGACAACTATTTTGAATAGTTCTACATGGGCAACTGAGTCCCTCTGAATGGAGTGGGATAAAAGCAGAACTCTTTTCTTCTTTTTATGCCTGTAACCTTGCAGATAATCTGTCAAACCAGGAAAGCCTAACTGAAATTGGGTGGAGGGCATTTATCCCAGAGCTATTTCACTCTTACCGGTTCTCTTGACCTTCAAGTACATCGCCAGTCACCCCACTGCTTCTCATTTTTACGGAGGTTACTTCAGATGTGAGTTCTATGTACAAAAATGCAGTTGGTCGGTTGCTGTAACGATAAACTACACATCTGACTCAGTGTTGGCTCGTCTTTTGGAACACGTACGACCCTAAAGTGGGATTGTTTTTCTTCACAAGCCCTGAGGAGAACCTAGGCTATCGATGCAGCTTGGCGCTCTGCAGTTCTAGTTGCGCGCGTGGCCCATAGGTGCACTTACCCTGCGTGACATGGCTGTCCTTCCGAGGAAGGCTGGCCCGAGGAGGCTTTTGTGCAGCAGGTAACGGCTTTGATTTTGTGATCTATAGAAGCGATTGGTTGGGATTCCAGGACAACAGCTCTTTGGTCTGAGAAGCTCTCAGTGAAACTTGAAGGGCTCTCACGATCTTGTCGCATTTGCAAAAGCTAACTGTGGCGCTTTGTTTAAGACCAAAGCTCCAGTGGGAGGGGAGGCCTGCTCTGTGCTCTCTGCTGTGCTGTAGGTGCATCGGTGAGCTCTGGTTGAGCTCTGCTCGAAGCTGAACAAACGCCAATAAGCGTTGTTCTTCCACCGAGACGCTCAAAGTGAAAGACAGTCAGCTTGAATACCGCCTAGCAAGCAAAACCCACCGTGTTGCATCTGTAGAATAAAGAGTGTTCACACGTGGTGATTATTAACGGTCTCCTAGAAGCACCTGCCCTAAGGAAAACGCAAGGGATATTAACGGTTGAAGAGTAGATTATGGGCTTGTGCGCAAAAGGATGAAATATTATAAAGCAAGGAGAGGAACTGGGTTGCCCTCGCTTTTGTGTTCCTCCCTTGGAAGGGGGAGCAGGTGCTGTGAAATCTATAGGGAGGTTGCTTGGGAAGCAATGCTGAGAGTCAGCGGAGGAGGTTGCCAGAAAAATCTCTCAGGAAGAATGGACAATTGATTTTTAGCCATAATGACTGTAAAATTACAGGGATGGATCTCATCTGGTGCAAACAGCCATAGTTCTCCCGATCTGTGGTAGCTGACAATCAGGTCTTCGTGCTTATTTGGGACTATCCTTATTACCTCTTTAATGGTGGTGGAAAATGGATTTTGCGTTTGCGGTATTTATTTTGGGTTGCAGAAAAACACGTTCTGCATTTAAGAAACATTCAGTAGCTTTATTTTCACAGCCAAATATTTATCTTCCATCCTTTCCTCTTTATTACCTCAGCTGGAAATCTTGGATCAAGCCTGTGACCTGGTCCAAGTACTTCAGCTGAGAGCAGATTAGAAATAAGGCCAGGATGGGGAACAAGTATGTATCTACAGGTACAGCTGAGTACTAGAGTGTGGAGACTTTCCTGTGTAAATGGAGACACGGAGTAAAGTGATGCAGTATCCCATCTCTTCTCCACTGAGCTTCTATCTAGGCCAAGGACAGACCTCGGGGTGGGCGTTAGTAGCGCCCAGCACCCCATGCTTTGCAGACTGTTGCTTAAGATGTTTGGGAGCTCATTTCTGGGCTACAGTCTAAACCTAGAGTTAGAAATAGATCTTAACAGCTGGGGAACTTTATGAAACAGTATTCCAGGATGACTTAAACTACAGGGCTGCATCCGTTTTGCCATCAGCAGTAGCGTGTCTTGCCTTGTGCGCGTGGGTGAGCCGGCCGACGCTCAGGCTGGGGCGCACATGCAGCAGAGCCCACAGCGTTTGTGCCCAGTTGCCCACAGTTGTTGTCAGGCCAAGGTTGTACCCGGCTGCCAGTAGGTACCAGCTGAATGGAAAGGCTTTGGGCACGTTTTCTACTTGGCTAAAAAGGAGATCATCCAAAGCTGGTCTTAAACTCCTGTTTTATGTCCCTGGCAGTAAGGACGGTTCTGCCTTTTACCTCCTTTGTATGCACAAGCTGTGGGTCATTCAGCCTTAGCCCAAATCCATCCAGGAGACTTTGTGCTCAGGGGGCTGTTGCTTTGACCTCTTTTATTGCAGAGGCCCAGGAGAAACGGGTCGGTCAGCTTAAGCCCGGAAATCAAGGCCACCGTAAGCTGCTTCTCGTGGCCAGGAGCAGCTGCCAGCGTGAGGTTCGGTTCGGCCATAAACATTTCTGCCAGGTGACACCTTGCAGAAGGAGTACGGGAGCATCAGGTGTTCCCGTGAATGGCCCCGTTCGCTTCAAGGAGAGGCAGAGGGATGATGTTTTGGTGCTTTTCTTCGAGTAAGGGCAAGCTCAGGCACAGCGGTTGTGGGGCTGGGAGTAGCAACCGGTGCTGGAGTGGTCTGGTTTTGATGTAAATGCCGAAGAACTGAAAACAGGCCTTGGTTTCCCTCTGAGTGTTGCTTCCTCTCGGTGAACTTGTTGCCCTTCATGACTGCTTTTCCCACCAGGAGATTTTAACCCTTCATCAGGCAGCGTGGAGGTCTTGTTCCTGACGGGACTGAATGCCCCTGCAGGGCTGTCTCAGCAAAGGGACTGCCCAACCGTTGCCAGTTTGTCTTATTTTCCATGAATTTTGACTATTCTCTATTTTCTTCAGCTCTCCTGCCCCCACTGAGTCATGTGCTCTTATTATTTGCCTAAATCATATTCAGGGTAAAACAGTTCTGTTTCTGTAAGCAAATATTCGTGGCATTTTATTCATTATTATTTTTGGTGAGGAATTTGCTTGGCTTTAGTGATGTCAACAAGTTTATTGAGTTCCTGCTTTGGAGCTCATGACCAGATCTTTTTTGGGTTCACCTTTCCCTTTTCCTCTGGATTCCTCACTGCACTGATGCCGGTACCTCATGAGAGAGGACCC
Organism: Leptosomus discolor; assembly: GCF_034619465.1. Classification (NCBI taxonomy): domain Eukaryota; kingdom Metazoa; phylum Chordata; class Aves; order Leptosomiformes; family Leptosomidae; genus Leptosomus; species Leptosomus discolor. Next base: position 58,109,245 of record NC_141398.1, on the reverse strand, counting down.
AGTTGTGGGGTTACTGTCCCTGGTCTTGGGACAGGTACAACACATACAGCTCCATGGATGTGCATTCGGTTTCTCATGTTAGTACAGTGGCCTAAACAGAAGATGGTTTCACAGCTTTGGTAGAGGCAGCCAGAAAATCAAACGCATATGGTAACGGCTATGTCTCCGTGGCTTTGAGACAGTCTTTCTCAGGAGGGTGAGTGAGATCCTGCTGGGAAGGCAAACAGAATTGTTCTTTTTTGGCTGTTTTTCCTATTCTGGTTTACTGTAATGACCGTACCAAATGGATATGGATTTACAAGAACTCCCACTCCTAGTCTGGAGAAGGTGGTAACTTTATAAGTAACTTCTTCAGGCCAGAATAAGCAGCTTCTCATCGCCCCACCTCTGACACACAGCCCTGTGACTTTTCCAGTGGGATGCAGCACAGATAGGAAGAATTTGCAGATCAGCTGAAATGTAGTTCCCATTGCTGAGAGATGAGTTTGCCAGAGGTTTGGGCTGGCTTCTCGCAGCGCCTGGAACTGGTCCATGTGAAAATTGGCAAGGAGTAAATCTGAAGAGAGGTTTTTTGCTGATAGCTTGGACTCTGACAGCTGATCGCAGGACCAGGTTTGGTGTAGCTGGAGCAGAGTAGAGGCTAGTGGTACTGTATAGCTATAGGTGCTTGTCAGTTCATAGCTCTCCTTGTACTCGGAGAAGCCCTGCTAGAACATCTCTGCTGCAGCCAGAGGACCTGTCCTTTCTTCCCCATGACCCCAGGTCTAGGACTCATACCATACTGGCAAAGAAACGTGGGAGATGTCATCTCCTCTGTACTGCATCTGCACTGAAAACAAGATGGCCAGTGGCTAGGAGTGGTGACGTTAAGCACAGTGGAGCTGAGGAGCAGCTCTGAACAGCAGTGGAGGCTGCTGCAAGCCCCAGTGTAAATAAAAACAGCAAGAAGCTGCTCAGCTACCTGGCACCGTCCCTAGCTGCTAAGAACCCAAGTGTCTGTAGACAATACAAGGATTTTCCTTCTGGCTTCAGGCCTACCCATGCTGGGATTTATAAGGGCCTCTGCAGACCTTTTTGGTACAGTATCTGCACCAGACAGATTTTCCCTTGGCCAGCTTAGGGAAATTTTATGGCCCCATATGCTAAACATTCAGGGCCTGGAAGAGGAACAAAATCTACTCCACCCTTTTTTTTTCCCCCCATAAAGTTGTTTGGAAGAGAAAGGCTGGACTGAGCTTCCTGTACAAATGCCATGCTTCTCAGGGAGGCATGCAGGCTCACTTTTTGCAGCCTGACCTGCTTGGTTGGAGCCCCTTCTCTCTGCAGTGTCACGTGGAGGCCGACACAGGGGACTGGATTGCAAAACTGTGACCCTGTGCTACTTGGGTACAAAGTGAAGCACGTGCTAGATAGGTGTGTTGAAGAGCCATGAGCCAGCCTTGCTTTTTAGGTAGTGTCCAATGATTTGAGAGGCGAAGCAAAGAGACTGTGGCCACCGTTGTGTCTTGGGAGTGATAAATGGCGTCATTGTTTTTGTTATCTGTAGGCGTGCTGGTGACTCTGGGGTGAATACAAAGGCTAGAATTCACTCGCAGGGCTTGCCATGGTTGTAAAAAGCTTGGGGATAGGGGGAGGAGGAGAGGAAAGGAAGTGGAGGATGTGAAATGAAGAGGAGTCTCAGCAAAGCGAGGGCCCAAGCATCAGTTATGCGCTGTGCCTGAGGCGGCTGTAGCTCCTGCAATTCTCTTGAAAGGCACTAGGTATCAGTGTGTGTGAGAGGAGACTTTCCCCACCCCAGACTCTTAAGGGCAGAAGGAAAATCTGGTGGCAGAGCAGAAATCTGGCTGAAATCGGGTGCCTGCTGGCATTGCTGTTAGCCGCTTGAAGCTGGGGGTTTTTCCTGGTGCTTTGCAGGAGCCGGTTTGCTATGATCGGTTATTTATAATTGCAGGTGACAGTCATACCAAATAAGGGCCATTGCCTGGTCTACCTAACATCAAACCAAATTAAATCAGTTGGGAGTAGTTTTACATTCTGGCACTTTCAGTGGGGACAAAAAAAAAGAGTGAACTCTGGCTAAGATGGCCCTTGGCTGAAAAGTCTTGCTGTTGATCATGAGTGCCAAACCTCCTGATCTGAGGGCTGGAGTCCCTCCTGCCCTGATGACGCAGGAGGCAGTTTCAACTGTCTCTAAAATACTTATATGCTTCCCTTCACCTTATGAGTTGCACCCTTGAACGAAAGCTCAACCCCAAAGAGCTCAAACAGTGAGCTCAGAGTGATGAGGGAGGCTATGGCTGAAGAAGGGTCAAGGAGGATATCAAAATCAGGAGTTCCAGGCAGCAAACTCACCAGAAGCATCTTCTCCCCTTGAGGCCGGGCTTGATGAGACGTCGTGGTGGGTAAGAGCCAGTGCGAAGAACCAAAGAAGCCCCTGACAGCACCTGCCAGCAGAAAGGAATAAAGCAAAGAGTTATTAATAGCGGTGACCCAGATTGCACTCCGAGGGTACAAATCTGGCACAAGAGGTGGCCCAGTCAGCTAAGAGGATATTTGAGAGTGGCTGGGAACATAACCCATCTGGCCACTGCCGGGGGGAGAGTGCGCAGACCTTGCAAGGTGTCTCGGCGGCGTTGACGTGAAGTAGTGGCTGGTGCCCACAGATCATCACCCAGGAACTGTCAGGATAACTGCCTGGTTGAGAAGACATTTGAGTAATTGTAATTACTTCGTGGTACATATAATTTAGTTCCCCTCTGTTCATGCATGAGTGCACTTGCAGTTTTAATTTCAGCATCAGCTGGATTCTGCAGAGCGGCCATTGAAGACACCCTCCCTGCGTTTGTAAAATACGCACGTTTTTCATGGCATCCCTCTCAGAAATTATTTTATGGGCCTGCCTCAGTTCCCACTAAAGTCAGGGCAAACACTGGCACTGAAGGCAGGCGGTCCTGGATAAATCTGCTTCCCGAGTTAAGGAAGATTTATTAAACATGTTAGCACGTAGAAAAGAAATTGAAAAGGCTCAGCTTAAAAATCCTGTCGGTAGCACACCTCAGTGAGCAGCAAATAGTTGAAAATAATTTGTCTGCTCTTAGCACGAGCTGAGCTTTGCAGAGATCTCACACAGGAGATCGGGAAGGAGGACACTCGTGAGCATGACCGAAGCTGATGTTTTGAGCAGTTTGCCTCTTCATCTCCCATCTCAAAAGAAGGATATTTTTTTTTCTCTAAGTAAACAATGTCTTTCCCATTTCCCCTGAATTCTGCTAAGACATGGGTGACTGCCTGTTATGTCTGCCTGTCCTCACTCCAGAAAAGCCAACCATTGAAGCATGGAGCAAAATGGTGCTGTGAAGCAGTTGTTATGTCTTAGGACTTTGTCTAGCTGCTGATAAACTAAAGCAGAGGAGACAAGGCTTCTCTTTTCCAACCCCCCCCCCCCCGCCCCCCAAGCAGCTCTCCGGTAGTGAGGATTTCCTACAGTGTGAAATAGGATCAGCCACAGCCTGGCGTGGGGGAGGGAGCTGTTTTGCTCTCCCTTCCATTTCTTCCACCGCATGAAAGAGGTGCTGAGGCTCTTTCAAGCTGAATCCTTCTCCACCCCCTCCTTTACCCGAGTCTGATCCCAAACTGAGACCCTTGAGACGCTGCCAAATAAAGAGCTCTCCCATGGCTTAGAGTCTGAAAGCAATTAGAAGCCTCCCCCTCCTCCATGGCTGTGTCGGGGCTGTTCCAGTGCCAGGGAGACCCGGACAAGATGCCTGCTTCTCTCTCAAAGCATCGCCTCGTTCTCCCAGGCAGCCTCCATCACCTTTCAGGCCCTTTGCTGCCCGGGGAACCAGGCACTGCAGCTGTCCTGAGACATTGCAGCAGGGCTGTTGGGATTTTAATTCATTTGTTTTCATCATCACTTTGTCCCCAGCCCTGCAGAGTGCAAGGGATGCTCGTGTTTTTTCATGCTTTCTAAAACCTCTGTGGGTTGGGGGGAAGGGAAAGACACACGCAGAGCTTTCAGTTGTGGTTAGGAAGGGAAGGAAAATGCTCAAGGAAGAAGGAAATGTGCACGTTTGCTGAAGTGTCTGTGCACGCACATGCACGCCACCCTTGCTGTGAGGCAGGAGGGACACAAAGGGACAAATCCCCGCCTGTGGCCACACTGCCCACTGCCCTGACAAGTGCCCTGAAGGCACCGTGGGATCCCGTTCGCGGTGATCCGTTCTGAGAAAGGGTTTCTCTGTTCACAACCCCACATCGCAGCAGGCTGCCTCGGCCTTGCCCCGCTCCCATGAGCTGCAAAGAGCGTCCAAGCAGCCAGGTAGCTGCCCTGCAGTACACAAGGGTATTGATAAAGCACGTCCTCAAAGGTCACTTTGGATCGTTCGACCACAGAGCATAGTGGAGCCTATTAACAACACCAGCAGCCTGTCTGGTGGAGTGCCCTGGGTTTGGCCATGGTGTGTTTTAAAGAGTTGAGAGGAGAAGTCAGTAAATCTGCTGAAGCAGACCCGTTTGGTCCTGGTACCGTCTGTGTGTTGCTCAATCTTTAATGGAAGCGTCCCCCTATCAGCTAGGGGGGGGTATGATACGGTAGTGTACTGTGGTGTAGCACTGTTCTCCATTTTTTAGGAGAAGGGGTCCTAAAAGGGGCACAGATAGGGTTAGTGACTTCCCCAGGGTTTTGCTGAGGGTCAGTGGCAATCAGAAGGTCAACAATTTTGAGCTTTTTAGTTTGCACACCACTTAGGAAACTTGACCTAGCCTGTGCGTTGATCGCTAGGAAGAGTCGTTGCACAGGGCAGGATTGGGTCTTGCAGCTGGTGGCTGTAGAAGAAGACACGTAAAATTTTTTCCAGGTTAAGTCTTGAGTTTTTCTGTCTCGTCCATCACTTTACGATCCCTACCACAGTAGATAAGGGTATGCAGCTCATACAGCCATGGAAGCTGGATAGCCTGTCTTTATTCAGGTACGTGGACAAGTATCCCCTTTTTTAACAGGCTTTTTCTTTCTCTCTTGCAGAACTTTGCCAAAGAATTTGTGATCAGTGACCACAAAGAGCTGGACGAGGATTACATCAAGAACGAGCTGAAGAAAGCAGGGGGGGCTAATTACGATGCACAGACTGAGTAAACGCACAAACCTCCTGGCACCATCACCTGGATCTCAAAGGGAGGGGAAAGGCACAACCAACTAACACAACTGAGAGATGAGGCAACTGAAATCCCCAGCTTTCTGCGTGTGCACCTAAGAACTCCCTTTCTTTGCACACAGCAGACTTTTTATTTTCCATTCCTTCTCATGAAACATCCCTCTCTGGGGTTCTGTTTTTCTTTTTTTTTTTTTTTCCACATTTTTTTTACTCATATCTCTATCCATGTTCTCGCATCTGCGGAATTTAGGTTTGGCTCTGCTTTGGTCCCATTCAGCATCGTGTTTGTAGAGGCTTGCCATTGTGTCCTTCTTCATATGAGTGCATGTCTGTGTTTGAGTTGGGCTCAACCTGGTCTCTGAGGGGAGAATGTTTTGGGGGAGTTCTGAACATTGATTATTTTCATTTTTTTAAAATTTGTTCTGACTGATATTTTTGGGAATCATATTTTTTGCTGTTCTAGGCTGAGATCAACTTGACTTTACTCAAACTTTGCTTAAATTGTCCAAGCTTAAACGTCCAGCTGAGATGTTATCTAACAGCTTAAACAGCAAAGCCAACGAACAAAACAATTCTTCGACTCTTGATAAATGGGAATAAATTTGCCTTAAACATTGCTTGACAGTTGCTATGCTGTGTGCTGCATCTCTAGCCCTTCTTCTTAATAATAAGATCCAACGTGATCTGACTGCGGGGGGGTTTTGTGGTTTTTTGGCGCTATCATGGCACAGTAAACTGAGGGGCTTAGAAATGTCTGGACACTTGTTCACTATTTTGTGTACATTGGTCTCTGGGTTTGTATTTGACTTTCCTAATGCTGGGGCTCAGGAGGCGAAACTGAAAGGCATAGATTTCCTTTTTCAATGATGTCTGCAAAAAATAGCAGCCGCTGAATCCTAGCAGCCTTCTCTGCCCGTGTACCCCCTGGGGTTTTTTGCAGTTAAACCCAACATCTTCAGTTCTTTGGGGCCTTCAGGCAGTGAACCACCCTGCAGCTGCGACCGAGGGATGGAGCAGGGCAGCTCTGTCCCAGTCGGGACGAAACGTTCAGCAGCAGAGGCCCCCAGATAAGCTGGGCACAGTTTGTTTGGTACCAAACTGTTCGTTTGGGGGGGCTTCTTTGTAGGGCTTTTTTGTTTTTTTTTCCATCGAAGGTGATTGTCCCCAGAATTATGTGTAGGGGGAAACTGCGTTGTACTGGGGCTTGGGAGTCAGTGCTATAAACCCATTACAGAAATAAATGTTTTTCAAGAACAGTTCTCAGCGACTCTGTTGTTCTTTTACCTTCCCTGCGACAACAAGCCTATATTTAGGAGGTCTCTTAATCCTGGGTGTAAGGCTTTGAGCTCTTGCAATCTTGGGGCTATTAGGAGAATTAAACACTGGCTTAAATGTAAAATGATCTCAGTGCCTGCAGCCCTTGCCTGCTCGTCTCTGCTCTGAAAGGCAGAGGTGACCACGGTGCATCCGACACACTTTTTGTTCAGCAGCTCTACGTCTAAATTTCCAGCGCTGAAACGCCAAGTGGGAATTGTAATTAGGTCAAAGAGAATTTTACACCCACGTGTAAAATGTAGAGAGGTCAGGAACAGATTTGGGAGCGAGCACAACGCTTTCAGAGTGCTGCTTTGCAGCTTCCTGCACAGGGTTACGTGCGGTGTTACAGTTCTGGACTGAACTTACTAAAACTTGCCCGGAAAGAAGGGAAATGGCTCTTTTTTACAGGACTGACAGTAGGGACAGGCATCCTCAACAAGAAGGAGCTTCGCAGAGAGCTCGTGATGCTCTGAGGCTTTGCCTTACTGGTTCAGTGACCACAATAAACTTTTTTTGACAGCTTGTGGGGTACGGAGGCAACAATCTCCGTCTGGTCTTGAAGCCTGGCAGCAGTATTGCAAGAAATTCATCAGCACCAGCTGTGGTGTGGGGTTTCGTGCACTGCTCAGGAAGGAACTCGGCACAGAGGCAAACCAGCTCGCTCGGCCGCTCGAAGGCCTAGCAGCAAGACAAAGCGGAGCGCTCGTGGTGCCTCTGGCGAGCTGGCTCCAGGGATGGAGGAAGCAAAGGCATCACCCCAGCCTCTCCGGTTGCTTTGCTATCCTCAGTCAGCCTGTGCCTCCCACGGAGTACTTCTTCTAAAGACTTTCTAAATCTTTTCGAAATAATGGTCTCCTCCAGGTAACAGCTGCTGTTGGGGCCCGGTGCCCTGCATCCCGGGCTGACCCACCAGCAGCGGCTGGGCGGGCTGGGAGGGGAGACACGGTGTTTGTCCCTCCCTTGGATTTTCTCTTGACTTCTGCAGTGGTTTGAAGGGAGATTCCAAAGTAGGGAACTACCCCATTTGCCCTTGGTCAGCCCAGCTCGCAGAACGTACAAGATCCCATATTCCCTCTTTGAATCGCCTCCATGGTGTACTGGCACGTGTGGTCCCATTTTGACCACAGGAATATCGAGCTTGCAGTGGCTAGTACAGCAATTGCATGAACAACATTAGATGCACATGAGAAAAATGAGGAAGAGAAGGAATTACTCATTTAGGGTAAGAGATCAGGATAAATCCTTATGGAAAAAACTGGCCTAATGCATGATACCGATAACTGAGAACTCGTGGGGTTTTGTTTTGTTTCCAGACTCGATTTCATCTTCTCAGGCAGGCTGCCTAGCAGTGCCATCTCGCTAACGCTCTGAGAAGAACTTTGTGGGGAAAAAAGCAGGATGAGATGCACAGAAGCATTGCTGCTGGTCTGTCGCTGGCCTCACCGGAGCGCAGTTGTGGGTCAGCTCTGAGAAACCCACCCGGGAGTTCTTGTTTGTGCAGCCCTGTTCCTCTAACGGCTCTGCCACAGCCAAGTTAATCCAGGCTGTGCTTGTCGAACTCTCAGTCAAATACAAGATTATCTTTGTCACAAAGAATGTCTTGGAAATACACCCAGGCCCGACGCCAGCCCAAGCTGATGGATGTACATCCCAGGCGGCTGCCTAGGAGTGTTTGGGGCAAAATGTCTTTCAAGAATTCAACGCTTCCCTCCCTGTCTGCTCATCACTCCTGTAACAGTAATCTGAATTAGACATTAAATGGCTTTGTTTTTAAAATGTTGATTATACTTCAGCGTTACTGAATGGCCTTCATTTTCCTCAAGTGAGTGACTTTATTGGTACTATGTCAAACCCTTATGTTTGTAATAGGAGCAGCTCAGCTACTCACAGGGGCTGTTTGTGCCTGGTGTAACTCATCATCTGCTCCGCAGGCTAAAACTTGTCTCTGGGGTCTGCTGTTTCTTGGCTGGAAGACTGTTTACCCCACAGTGTTTGCATGCATTATCCTTCCTTGCTAAGGATTAAGAGCGCAAGAAACAATTGACAATAATTGAGCAGAAGAGAGGCTGGGGCATGAAGAGTAAAAGCCTAAGACCAATTATTCATGGTGCATGGGGCATCTCATGCTTAGCATATCGCAGTAACACAACATAAATTGGAAATTGTCTCTGTTTTAAGACTCCAGGCCTCCTCAGTGTCATCCTCCGCAGCACATCAGTGTAGCTGAATGTCTGCAGGTGGCTGATGCCCTGATCAGATGTATTAGGGACTCTATTACAGGCTGTGTTTTGCACTCGGAGTGGTAGAGACAAAGAAGGCATTAAGAATACCTGTTTTTTCTGTAATAATTCTCGTCGGGAGGTCTCGGAGTGTTTCAGAAAGATTAGTATAAACCAGACCGTACCGTCGTTCCTGGAGCACAATACCCTTGTTTAGGAAAGGGCTTTTCACCATGGAATTGAAGCAGAAATAGCAGCCCATGTGTTACAGGGCCCCACAGCCCAGCCTGGGGAATCATCCTCTTAATATATGCATCCCTCACCGTATCAGAGCCATGCTGATAATGCTCCATCCATCCTGGGATTTATGCTGACGACTGTATGAGGCATAGGTTTTCTTTTGCATTTTTAATGTATTTTTTTATTTAGCCAGGTGCCCTGTTTTGTGTCCATTTAGTATTCAAAGCCTGTTTTGGCCTTACTGGCCCTTTCACCAGGTTTTAAAGACCTGCTGCTGCACAAAGGCTCGTGGGCCGCGTGACAGGAGCCTACGGTGTCCCTCGCGCTGCAGCCCAGCGGGGGCTTTGCCGTATGTCGGGGCTTGGGGCCGGGGAGACTCCGCTCTGCCTCCGACAAAGCGAGGGAGAGCATGAGCGGCGGCGACAGCACGCTGGGGGCTGTGTCTGGCAAGGAACAGATTGAAACGGTTCAATGGCTGCTTTATATTTCGCACCGCCGAAGGGTTTTCTGTTCCTCCGCAGTACGAGGGCAGCAGCTACGAGGCAGCATCCCCTTTCAGCACGGAGGGAGGAACACAGCTGAGCGAAACATTCTCCAAAATCTTCTTGACTGATACAGAGAGTCAGACACAGCAGATGAGACTTGATTTCAGCAAGCCCAGGTTGGGGGGGGGGGGGGGGGCTTTTAGGCAGCGTAGTCAGACGGTGGTAAGGGATGGGGCGCATGGGTGAGCCCCCAAGAGATGTTTCGGAGGCGACGGTAGCCAGCAGGGGAGGAAAAGGCTCGGTGCCCAGGGGCGAAGTCGTGGTTTGAGCATGGGAAACAGCGAGGCTGCTCTGAGTCATAGCAGGCTGCAACGCGGGAACAGCAAATTCGCACTCCGAGGAGTAAGTGGGCCTTTGCAGAATAGAAAATAGCTGAACCAGGCAACCTGCCCGCACAGACCGGCCCATGGAAACCGCCGGCGTGCTCTGCGTGTGTTTTTATAGACCGCTGTCCCAAAGAGCGCATAATGCCAGATTACTGGGCTGGTGTTAAGCAGGCTCTGCTGTACAGACCCCTGGGGTGATCTAATCTCTCGAGCTTGAATAGTTGCAGTTATTTAGCAACAAGGCGCTGGAGGAGCTGCAGAGAGGGGTGAAAGGGAGGCGCAAGATATTTTGCGCGCCGCAGGGTGAGCCTGGCGCAGCTCAGGGCTCCACGACACAGCACAAAAAGGGACGTTGTTTAATTGCTGTCCGTACGGGAGCTATAAGCTCTGGTGCAGGCGTGGCGACAGCAGCTCGTTTTCTTGCCTCGTCCCCGGCGGATGCGCTTCCGCTTGCTGCTGGCACCGCGTCCCGTGCAGTCGTGGCGGTGCTCGGCGCGGGCTGAAAGCAGGGAACTGGGGGAACTCTTGCAGGTTTCCCCAGGCTGGAACCGTGGGCTTGTGGAAGGGGAATATAACTCTTACTGAGCGATGAAGTGAGACCTCCTCTGCCCCCAAATCTCGCACTTTTGGGGCGTCTCAGGGGTATCATGGGGGCAATGTGTTAATGCAGCCCTCATCTAAGGCTTGGCTTTATGGCCCAATGGGGCAAAACACTGGAAGAGAAGGTTTAATGGCAGCGTGGTGAGCTGCGTGTTGCTCGGTGGGAATGAGGGCAATGGAAGACCATTCACAGCCCACTCAGGCCCTAATCCCTGGAGTGGTACAGTCTTTCCTACTGTGATTTGCACCTACGCTGGCAATCAGCCTGCTAAAAACACGGTCTCTTCAGCTTTCACAGACATCTGTTTCTGGCCTGGCGTAGCTCCCTTTGCTCATCTTGCAACAACCGATTGATTTGCGTAAGTTTATCAGGGCTGGGAAAGAAAGAGAAACCTTTCAAGATCACTTCACCTTCCTCCCTCCCTCCCCCATCAAAATGTCCAGTCAGGTTTTTCATTAACCTTAAGGCATCTTCAGAACGAAAGCGCATTTCCATGTCAATGTAGCTGAAGGGGGACAAACAGCATCCGTTCTGCAAATATTAAATGCGGGCAGTAGATGAATAGACTTCTTCTTTGTCGCGATTAGCCACGTTTCTGCCTTGTAATTTTGGCCTATCACTCAACAGAAACTGTAATCAGGATGTAACACATCCTATTGGCAAATTACAGCAATGCAGCTGTTCAAGGCAGCAGCTGAACCCTTCGGCAATTTAAACCAGGTTTTATTACACTCAGGGCAAGACTCCAATATGTATATTAGTGACATGATTTAAAAATAATAAGAGTTGAATCTTGGCCCACTGAAGTTAATCCTGATGTCGTTTTTCATGGGAGGAAGCATTTTGCCAAAACTAGAAATCAAACAGGTCTCAGGGGTGTCCTCAGCGTAGTCAGAGACTCTGAGAGCAAAGGAGCTGTGGTGAGATCACCCCTGTGCAAAGGTGTGAGTGCTGCCTTCTCACATTGATTTCTAGGTTACCAAGCACCAGGAAAAGCTTCATGTGAGGAAACTTATATGAAATCTGGCTACAGGCTCAGAAAAGCCTTAAAGTGTTGCTGTGACAGACTGAATATTCAGCTTTCTTCCATCTAGAACGTAACAACAAAGGGTGTGTTATCATACCAAAGAGCACGAAAAGCGTATTTAACTTAAAATATCAATGTTTCAATTTCGCTGCGTTCCAAACCAAAATAAAAATAAAAGTTGTCGCAGTTTGTGAGAGCAGAAATCCTGCAAAACCCCCTGAAAGTTTCCTGCAAAAATTACTAGCGTTTTTTCAGAAAAAGAATCATAACTCTTTATCATAAAATTATATCCGTGTTCCGAAGTGACAATTTATTCTGTTATCCATGGGCTATGAAGAGCATTTGAAAATAACTAGTCAGAATAGAGGGAAGCACTGTACTCTTTTCTAGCTGAAGAGTGGCTCTTGTCTATTTTGCAGTGAGAGCGTTTCGGTATCCGTATCGAGGTGTCAGTATTCACTGCACTGCCTGGACAAGCAGCCGTTTCCAATATCCTCGTGCTGGCTGTCCTCAGAAACCGTATTCTGTTTGAAAATGTTTTCACTTTTTTTTTTTCCTCAAACACCTTCAGTTCAGGTGGTATCTCCAGGGTTAACGAAAAACATTTCAGACAGAATCACCAAAATTTTTTAAAGTCAGAAATAAGCCCTTCCTTTCTCTTTCAAGCTGTTTTCCAGGAGGCATCTTGCATCTGGCTGTATCTTCCCTCTAACACATTGAGGCAAACTTCCTGGAGAATCCTTAAGCTTCCAGAATCGCACTGCCGCTGGGTTAATATGGATGCAGTTACGGAGTGGTTCGACAGAGAATCTCAACCATGATCTGTACAGAGCAGTAGATCTTAAATCAGAGCTGAAAAGCAGAAACACTACAAAATTTATTATCTTCGTCTTCCCTATTGAAAAGCTAGAACCTGTCAGATGAAACCATAAATCTGCTAGATGGCCCTCCTTGCATCAAGCCTCCTAATATTCCGGTTCACGTTTGTTACCGAAAACTCTCTGCCGACATTTCATTTTCCTCTCGTACTGATACTTAATGCCTTAAGTGCTTGGAAAGATAAACACTGGCTTTAAGTACTGCAATCTCATGATCAGTTTATCTGAGGATTATTACACGAGTGCACGGAGGAGTCAGTCATAAATTGAGCACATTTTTGCCCTAGCTGGTGATTTAATTGCCGTGAATGGGATGGCAGGTTCCAAGAAGAATCATGGACCTGGGACACGGAGGAGATTCAACTAACGATTTTATCCAACGGACAAAACCCACTGTGATGGGGTATCAATCTGTATAAAAGCAAACCACACTACCTGGGGCTGGAGGGTGAAGAGAGAAGGTGGTGTTTTGGTAGGGGGTGAACTGGTATCTTGTAGCTGAGTGCAGCATGACCGAAGAGGAATCAGTGGCTGAAGGCTGAAGACAGACAAATTGAAACAACAAACTAGACATGTGTTTTTATAAGGGAAGGTGATTAACCTCTGGAAGAAACAGTCAAGGCAATTGACTGATTCACCATTTCTTCTACTACACAAAGCAAGGACGCTCTTTCTGGAACAGATGCTTGAATGAAACTCCGTTACAATCGTCTGCTGTGCACAGATGATTAGCTTTGATGTCATCTCTCTTCTGAACTCCAAGCATCTTCGCTGTCTCAGGTGCAATAACACAAGAACTGATACAAACGGCATCTTCACTGAACGTGGATGCATTTGCAGTCGCAAGGCACAAATGAGCCAGCTCTACTCCAGACAGAGAGGAGGGACACAGCAAACAGCTGAAATAGTAACGTCTTAAAGTGTTGCAGCTGGATCCAAAGACAAAACTTGTCTCTCACAGCCGTAAGGTTCTCAGCCTTAGATCAGGATACACAACAGCGCTCTTTTTTTTCCTTTCCACACCATTTTGAACAGATCAAGTTGTCTGAAGTAGGGTTTATGACTTAGGCCAAATGCTACTTTCAGCACAGCCAGAAAAGCTGAAGCCTTCCAGGAATTTAAGAATTGATGTAGAGTTAAATTAAACCAGCAGAAGTTCATCCTCTTAAATCCAAACCGGGCAAGAAACCAAACAAGTTTGGGTTTAGTGCGTGTTGGACCGAAATTTAAAAAAGAGTCTGCGTGATGTGCTGGGAAAGAGCTCTGACAGAAACGTAAGGGCAGACTGAAACAAGGCGTGGAACTGGTCACTGACCCCCAGCTGCCTGCTCTGCCCTCCTGGCAAATGCTGCCACCCCAGACAACCACCTCTGCTTGCAGATCACTGAGTTTTCCTCTCAGCAGATTAATAGAGACTGAAAGTCTTTGAACGGGCTAAACAACAGGAACACACAAGGCCTTCACTTAACCCAGAGGCACAAAACGGAGCAGCAACCCCAAATAGTGCCTGTGGAGCCAGGTAGAGAAGTTCTGGTTACACTCTTGCTGTGGATGCCACAAAGCAGAACCCTTCACTCAGGAGGGCACAAAAATTGAAGTAAAAGCAGTGAAATATGTGCTCACGTGTCTGTCTTTCACACTCAAGCATTTAAACTGCTCCCAGCAAGTCGGTCTCACTGCAGAAAGAATGAGTGCTACTCACCAGTGGTTTATGCAGCCTCCGAGGAAAGGGGAGATGGTTGCTCACTAGTTATTTTGCATAGCGAATCCTGTGCAAAATGTTTAAATCTTAAACTCTGAGTCCTGTAGGGCAGCTGCCAATTAATGATTGTCCTATTAATGCAACTATACCTAGTATTAAAGCACAGCTTGCAGCTTTTCGTTCTGCAAGGATATTGTTTTGGCAAGTTTTAAAATCTGGTTAGTGGAGAAGGTCCACACCCTATGTTGACCAGCTTGCAAACACCCCGCACAGGCCAAAATTCTCCCGGGGTTTAGCTTTATTGGAGGTGTAAATCACAACAAACCAGCTTTCACTGTAAACTTCCTTCCCAAGCTTAACTGTTGCCGAGGTTGCTCCCTGGTGACACTTCTGTGCCAGTCTGCAATCTCTCTCTTTTATTTAGTTGCAACTTGTAAAACCGATCTGCAAGTGTGATCCAGCAGTAATCACACTGTTCCTTTATGCAGGGCTCAGTATTTGAATTGAGTACAGCTCTGAGTTTACAAGGAGGTTACCCAGTTACAAGTTATCATCTCAAATACACACAAATTATTCTTCTGAATTCACATTTTACTACACCATTTATTCCAACAGATGTCAAGGCAAGAATACACTTGAATCCTTCCTGAAAACTGGTACTAGTTTCAGTCTGGGAATACACTTTTGTAATGAAAAACATATTAGAGACAAGGATGTTTTCTAAGCAACTGGTTCTGGTTACACTTTGAAGCTAAAGATATGCTTTTTTTTTTCTAAAAGGATTCCGTAAGATTCACACATACTTGGGAAAACAAAAGATCTTTTTGTGTGTGTGTGAAAACTGACCCATTGCTGGACCAAGAAATCCAAGCTAACAAGCAAATCTGCAATGGCGATGGACCGTTTGGGGACTTCTTTACAATGTAGGTTCTTGGACCATTCATAGCAGTGATTTTTGAAATTCTTTGCTTTTGAAAGGTTCTTTGTGAGGGAAATGTGGCTTAGACTGAATCAGAGATATGGGAGCTGGAATAGTAACAGAGTCCACTGTCTCGTTAAACAGCGTACTTTTCGTGTTACAAGCACGACAGCCCAATATAAATCACGCATAGACCTGAAATTCAGTATTTGAATCCACAGCCAGATTTGACTTTTAAAGGGAAGGGAGAAAGACCCATGCACAGGTTAAGTTCAGATCCCATTCAGAAATCACTCAACATTAGGAAGAGACCAGAGAACTCCTGCTTCAGCAGCCTGGTGTACGAGATCGATTGGTGCATGAGATGGATTCAGGATAAACCTCCATGGAGCCCTGAAAGCACCCGAGAGACCTGACAGTACTCAGACTCTCCCAGGAACCTCCAGTATTTTCCAGGACAGAACTGGTGAGGCTCTCACCTCTCTCCTCATGCACTCACAGCTTCCCTGTGGCTGGACACCCTGTAGGTCGCTGCTGTGATTAACTAACATACTCCCACAATTCCTTTGTGCAGGGGAGTTACAGCAATATCTCCTGTCCTTGTGCCATCGGATACAAGCGCTGTTTGTTAGTCCGTAACTGAAATTGTACCTCGCTGTCCTCTTCTACAGAACAACAACCTTTTCCACTTTACCAGGCTTTCCGATCCAGGTTATGTTTCAACAGTTACAAACGTGGTGTGGTAAAAGCATCGCCAAAGAAAATGTCTTATAAATAGTAATAGGGTACTGTGTTACCCTCTCACTCTTTCAGAGAGAAAGATGATGTTCATTTCAGCAATGAAGTACAAAAGAAATGATAAAGACCTTTTGTTACAGGTCATCTGGTCCTTCTCTCTGTTGATTAAGCGGAATGGAAAAAAGCAGACTCAGAACCGTGATTGGTTTTCGTTGTGCATTCATGGTTTTGTGTTGGGTTCAACTACATGCATTATTACTGAGCTACATCTGTCAAAGAACGCTGTCCAGGTACAATCAGCATCAACTGGCTCCTGCGCAGCTGAAATCAATAGGCTTTTTGCCATCAATTTTTATAGGACCAGATACAGAGATATTGCTGCCACGTGTAAGGCTATAAAATTTGGACAGGCAGACAGATGCAATGTGTCTGTGTAAACTGAAGCCGACGCTTTTCAGCCTCGAGCAAGCTTGTGTTCTCAATTAACTACAAAGAAGAAGGATAATTGGATTCAGAAGTAACATTATCTTTCCTCTACCTCCTCTCACACCAGAAGGTACATTTGGTTTCGCCATAATAAATCAATCGCACAGAGCATCAAGCATGCATCTGCGATGCTGCAGAGCTTCCCCACTATGCTGGTTAAAAACAAGAACAGATTAGTCTAGAGCACAGGGCCAGGTGTCCTGAACTAGTTTTCAAGCAGTGAGTGCTACAGAAAAGATGGCTGGAGGTTGGGCACCATGCTGGGTATCTATTAAATTTAAATGGTGTTTCTCAGCAAGATCACCGAGCCAAGATGTTCTACTTGATGAGCTCAGGAAGAAACAATCACTAAAAGGAGTGTATTATAGCGCTCTGACTTTGACAGCTTCATCGCTGCAGTGTGGTTGCATTTTTATGCCTTCCTTTCAGCGTGACAGCTTCATATTGACTTAAGGAGCAGATTAATATTGACAATGGGTCATCTCCACTGGTGTGATTTCTCTAGTAGCTGTAATCTCTTTGATGAAGTTCCTTGAAAAGTATCCTATACTATGAAGCAGTTTTTCAGGATAACTTAAGAATGTAGAAGTGATAAGATGGTTTTTATTTTCTTCAGTCATCAATCTTTGCAAGGCCTTTAAGAAAGGCTTTAAAGAAGAGCAATAGTGTCTATATTTGCTTGCTGCCCAGTGATAAAGGAGAGGACGTACAGAGTTCTTGTACTTCCACCCCACCTGGACATCACAGCGCATCAGAGGACTAACGACGGCACAGACTGGATCACCTTCCTGTCTAGATTTTATTTCCTTTAGCTCACCCATGGATCAGCGGAGAGAGGCACCCGAATTCAGGGGACACAATCAGAGCCTCTAAATCAGGGTTTAAGTTTCCTCGAACTCCAGTGCTTAGGATAATCTGTTTGGACACTGGTATGGTCAGGGATCACTTCATTTCCCCAAACCATTGAAGATGCATGTAAAAACCAAAGTTCTCAACGCAGTTCATCAAAATGGAACCATCACTCCCGTCAGGAGCAGTAAGCAATACACAATTTTATCAGGGGCTTGAATTGTCTCCTGTCCCAAATTCCAGATTAACTGAGCAATTAGCACGGGTGTCCTTAGCAGCCACTTGCTCAATCGTTCTCTCCCTTCATAACACAAAACCAGTGAGAAAACAACACAGATGAGCAACGGCAGCGTCATCCGTGCAAGCACAGGTCATAAAAGCAAACCAAACTCCTGGAAGCACACCCTCTTCAACACCACCGCAGTGTTGCCCTGGGACTCCAGCTGCCCAGTACATGCAGACACCTCTACCAGCTCACCTTGGATATCTTCTAGGCGCCCAGGCAAGGAGTCAGTCATTAGTATGACATAAATCTACAGCAGCCGATATCTTACATCTCACAGGCCTTGTTCATGAGTGCCCTTTGAGATGCTTCCACGGCTGATGCACGCTTTCAGTGGAAGGCGCAGCAGTGGTTACATGCGAGCCAGCCTGACAAAGGAACGAAATGTGTTCAGAAAAAACAACTGGGCCTGAAAGCATCACCAAAGATGATCAAGCGGAAGATGAAATGAAGGTCGGTTTCAAAGAGAAAATCTTCAGAAGGCTTTTGGAAGCACAGATTGAGTAGAGGAGACTATTTGGAGTCGACTAGAATATTTTTAGTGAGAAGAGTAATTCAATAGCCACAATTCTCTCTGTGTCCAACACTAGGAAATTTCACGTTAACATTTGAGAACAGGCATGTACTTTCTCCCTCACTGAAGCATTTTCCCTCTTCTTTTTTCAGAGCACTCTGGAGTGCTCAGATAACCCAACTCTGTAACTCAATCCCAGCAGGAGACTATTTAATAAGAATCTTTTTAAGATAAATTTTTTCTACAAAGGTGGAAATAATGCAGTACCCTACAGCCCTCTTCAAAAGAAACAGCATCAGAGAAGTCAGATGAGGAAAACCGCTTTTTGATCATGCTAGTCCCTTTCTGCAGGACACGGGACCCCAGACTATCTGCCCAGAACACAAGTGACAGAGGTGCAGCTGTGGTGTGTGATATGTGATTATGGCAACCACTGAGACTCATCTGGAGACACCCGAATTTCATTATTCTGTTCCACATCATTGCCACTGACCCTGTAATGTCCCTGCATCTACTCAGACCTGTCTGAGGGTCATTTCAACTTATTTTGGTTGCTAAACAACCACAACAAGAGCTGGGGCTTGTGCTACAGCTATTACGTTTGCCTTCCTGCACCTCTTGATGGTAATAGCAAGCGTAAGTCACAGAGGAACCTGCTTTGTCTGCTCCAGTTTAACAGAAAATCCTCTGTACGGGTGTATCCTCCTGTGTCCACATATACTTATCTCTTGAGTGGGCCTGACTGTGATATAATTTGCCGATCTGACACAAGAGTTTAGTTTATGGCTGGTTCCTGAAGAGTTCCCAGGTTGAGGGCTGTGGCTTGCTCTGGCGGAATCAGATGGTTTAATCTTGCTCAGCCACAGGCAACGGTGGTCGTGCTCAGCTTCTCTAACTGACCGAATTCGCATTTTCTGGGCCCGTATCTTGCTTTGAACCGAACCAGCAAGGAACTATGCATGTGTCAGTTTGCAGTGTCTACACTGGTAGGGGTTTGCATTTTATTATGTGCTATGGAGAACTGGCCTTGTTCACCTAAGGCGCTTCAGTAGCTGAGTTGTTTGTTTATTTGCTATTTTTTATTAATTTACTTAATTGCTGAGCACATCCAAGAAGAAACATTTGACACTTTCCCTCGGCAGGTGTTTCTGGCCAAGTATGTCTGGCCCTTGAGTGATATTTGCATCCCCTTTGTGTACGTATGTGGCCACGGGAAGCCAAGCGTGCTGGGCTCTGCTGAGACTTGGTTCTGCTGTCCTCCTTTCTTCAGCTGTGACTCACTTCAAGGAGAAACACCACCCCCCCATCAGAGAGGCAATCTGTGTCTCAGACACAAAATCTTCAGGCTTTGCATGTCACTTCACAAGCAGGAAAATCAACAAAGTGAAAAATGTGCAAAGTCTCATGTACTGCCCGACAGCCCAAATTGCCAGAAAATAGGAACAGAAGGTCTTTTCAGTTTATTCATTAACCCCCCTCTTTCTCCCCCATACACCCACAAGATAACAGGATAACAGGACATATATTGAATTGCATTTTGCCCGTATTTCAAATGAAGAGAGGTTTTAAACACAGCCACAGGTGTGGTGGGCTGTCCCTACCTTTTTGCCTTTTCGGTGTGATGAGTATTAGCCAGTTTCTTGTTGAGATGATACTTCGCAGAAACAGTCAAAAAGCAAATCAACACAATTAGCTTCCTCATCACCACCACATCCTGCATTCCCCAGCCCTGCTGTTGTGGCTGACTGACCTCATGGGCATAAACACGAAATTGAATTCCAGGATGCCTGGACAGGAGAATCCTCCATGCTTATCCTTTTCCAGCTCAACTTCCTGGCATGATGCTATGTCGTGGTTTGAGACAAGACAGCCACAAGTTACAAAAAAGGAAAGTCTGATCAAATCTAAGGGGAAAAAAATGTTCCCAAAGAGAGTGGTGAAGCACTGGAACAGGGATCCAGAGAGGCTGTGGAATCTCAGCTCTTGCAGAATTTCCAAACTTGTGAAGCCAACGTCCTCCGCAACTGATCTAACGTGGAAATCAGCTCTGCTTTGAGCAGGAGCTTGGACCATGTGGCCTCCAGAGGTCTGTTCCAACCTCAGTTTTTCTACAAGGCTGTAATTCCAAATTTGCTTTGTTCCAAACAGAAAAAAACAACACAAAAAGTTGTGATGCTTCTAGCAAAGCAAAATTTTTTTTGACACAAACTGTTTTGCGTTGGATTCGATACGTTTGTGTACGCATAAAGAGCGGCAGAAATTGCGGCTTAACAGTGACATTTCTTTCGTTGTTATTTCTTCAAAAAGTAACAAATAACAAATTAAAAACATTCGAACAATTCAACTTATCTTTTTTTTTCTTCATTACTAAATCAAATTGACACATGCCTGGGGAAGGTTTTAGTTTTGCAAAACCAGCACGTTCCAAGGGATTTTTGCCCCATAGGAAAATTTTTATCTACTTGCATCCGGTAATTGTTCTATTTTTCGCTTTGGAAAGACCTCAGTTTGATCAGTTCAGCTTTCCTATTCTGGTTTACATTTATTTCCAACAGGAAGACATATCTGTCAACAACTGAGCGTTCTGCTAGTAAGTGGAAATCTAATTCAACAGGCAACATTTTTTTCTTTTTCTAGCACATTGCAAGAATGCAAAAAGGGCATTTTGGACAAATTAGAGGTATTAATATGAACGTGTTTCACATCCTAGGCATTGTTGAATTGCCATGGCAATTATCTCCATGGAGATTTCTAAAATACCGATTCCTGGGTACAGTGGTAAATGTTTCCACTATTGGTCAGAGACTAACCTGGAGACCGCCAAATTTATGGGTAATAGGTGTATCTCAGGGACCTTGGGTTTCAAAGGAATGAGAATGAGCTTGGATGCATTTTGATTCTACATTCCTGAGTTGTTGTAGGAACTGTTCAAAGTTCACTTTAATTTACTTTCACGGTTTTCATTCATCATGAAAATTTCAATTATTCCATTTACTTTAGTCAAAAGATGATGACAAGAACTGGGGTGGCTCAGAATTTCTGCAGCTGTTAGTACTTACTGTAAATAACCAAAAAAATACTGAAGACTAAGAATTATAAAGAGTCTTCTAAAACACAGGTTTTCAAATTGTAATTTGCAGACACCTGGGATTCCAAGGACTACTTCTACGGGATCCATGAAACTCCACTAGGAAAAGCAGTCTTGTTAATAGGCTTAAATTCACTTAAGGGACTACACATCTACTAGGAAACCTACAGCTCAACAAATAGCTGAAAACCTCTGCATGGAACGGATTTGCAGCTACGTATGGGAGTAGCATGTGTCTTATTTCTGCAAACGATGATTTATTTCACAACAATCAGTCAAGGAGGGAGTGAGATCCTGTCACACCAGGGTGGGAAGAAGCCAGATCCGATTCTATTTTTGCTGCTGCCACTAAGCTATTGTCTGACTTGGGGCATGTTGCTTCCCTTCCCTGTGCCTCTGTCCCTCCCCAGCCTCGCTGAGTCTTGCCTTTCAGAATATAATTTCTCCACGCTAGGGGCTGCATCTTATTATGTGTTTATGTAAGACTGAACACAACAGAGACTCATTCCCGACTAGAATCTTAACCACCTGGATGCTTCTGTAATCTTTCCTATCATAATAATCCTATCCAATTGTCTTGCTTAATAAAGAAACAAACCTTGACTGTGATTATTTTACATGCCCAGGTATCTTTATTTTTTTTTTTTTCCCTGCCTCTCTGATTTGGCTTTAGTGCCACGAATCCATCCATTCCAGGAGCTCTGAGATTTTTACGGACTCCAAGAAATTGAACTAGCATCTTTCCTTACACCCTTTCATTGTGTTTACTTGTGGAGACCCTTTTTTATTGTTAAAGAAAGGAATCAGCGATAATATCTATCTGACTGGGTACCCTGCACGGTTCAGAGCATCAGTGTAATGACATTGGAAAGCCCCATCTCTGGAGCTCTCCTCGTGGGTTGTTGCACTGGGTAAGGCCTTGGGGCTGCACTACATTGTGTGCTCTGTACACAAACTGTGTGAGAAAACAATGAGCATTATCACTAACGAATTAATTACCACTTTTCACTTTCAGCACAGATTATATTTAACAGCTGTAAAGACAAAACCGCTGTACTGAAGGACAAATAACGCCGTAGTTCAGAAAGAGACTCCATCCCTGAATACATCAGTCAAAGGCTTCAGATTTTTGAACACTGTAAACATCCACGTTCACTCTCCATTGGGGATGACCTGCAGGAGCGCTACAATGAACGGCTTCAATTCTCTACGGCTCATGATGGACTGAGCTCACTGCGAACTGACTCTTTCTGGGAAGCCTCTCCCTTGTTTACTGCAATTCCTTGTTTTCTGGAAGAGACTGCTGGATTGTCCTGGCTAATGTGAATGTGACCTCAGATGTCTTCGTTATTATTTCTGTCACCAGGAGGATTTAGCAGCATGGTCAAGGGACCATGAAGAAATGTCCCAAATCAGGGTGAAAAGTTCACCAGGCACCTGTGTCGCACAATGAAGTTGCTCCTTCAGCCAAAGTGCCCAAATGCAAATGGGTAATGAAATTTCATTACAGAATAACATGCCTCACAGAGAAAAGGTGTCTTGTTGAAATACTGAAAGCAAATGCACGGACGGCTTCGGGCCACAAAAAAATCCAGAAAATCTCGAGAAAATTTGCAATCAGGGATCAATTCTCTTTCTCAATAGGAACTCCGTTTGGAACTGCTGCTTGCTTTACATGAAAGCATAATTTATTTCTTTAAAATCAGGTGCTATTAGCGAAAGGAATTTATTAAGTGAATCACCTTTGCTAACCTTTTTCTTGCTGCGAAGATGCATTTAAACTGTTTCAGGCTTGACCACCTCAGTCATTTACTACCAGCCAATGTTCGGCAGGGGTCAGCTTAGGAAATCTTCACGTGATGGCCTTGAGGGGAATAGCTCTCCCTTCCAGCTGCAGCTGGAATGTTTCACAGCTGCTTTCCCGTTTGGCGATACCTCACTGGACTCTTAAGGCTGTCCAGAGCCTAAGGAAGAATTCTTTCCAGTGATGCTCCTGTGGAGCTTTGCTCACTTCCATGATGAAAGGACCAGGAGTAATGGCTGCCCTGATCTTCTCAGAGTGCCTCCGAAAAAGCGCTGTTTCTTTTTTTGAGCGTCTTCCCACACTTCTGGACTGAGGCCACGGTTCTGTCATCGTTAATTCCAGACCTCCGCACTGCTGATCTGCCAGAAGTACACGTTTGATGTGGATCAGACATCGGCACATGACTGCAGTTCTGGTGAAGAAGCTGGAGTGCAGAACACAGTGTTTACACTCATTTTCCTCTGCCTAGAAGAGGACAGACAATTTCTGGTAGAGTAAAAATGTTGCAGCGGTAGCTGCAGAAGATGCCACATCTAGGAGGGAGACTTCTGGTCCAACATAAACTTGTCATTACTTTTTAATATGTTTGAATAGGCAAGGTTGCTTACTCTGGAGCGCTGCTCTGTGTGATGTGATGCTGTGTCATGACTTTTCTGATCCGACACAAGGAGCCCTTAAGCTGGATTTATTGTATTGTTGAATCATGACCTCAGGGATTTGTAAGAGAAATGAGCTACAGCCAAGTGCCAAAGATTTTAGGGCAATTTACAAATGGAATCTTGGCCATACTGAAGTCAACAGCAAAACTCCGTATTCTTTTTTGGGACAAAACCACTTGATTGCTGAAACATGAGCTTTCTGTAGGAACATATGGACTGGGTTAGTGTGGCTTGAATTTCTGGCCTGCGTCTCCAAGGAGAAGAATATTGATTCTCTCAGAATGATGGAGAGCCCATCCCACCCTTCATCTGGGAAGTGGGCTGGAGCAGACTCACACCGGGATCCTGAGCATCCTAAGCACTTTCCCACCCACCTTCTTCACTGACGAAGCCACTCTGCAGTATTTCTGCCCCACTACTGCAGTTTATAGCTCCCATGTTTACCCTGGTTCAAGCATTAGCTAGGAAACACTAAAATGATCTTTGTTTGGAGAAGGTGTTTAAGCCTCCTGTATCTCTCACAGCTATCCTTCCAGCCAGTGACTATGTAGTTTGAGCTGGATACAAGCCATTTCTCCCATCTCTCCCTCGGATTCTTTTCCTAGACATTTCGAAAGGTCCAAGATCCATTCCACTGCAGAGTGGAAATATTTTGCAAGAGGAAATACAATGCGGCTTATATGGAACTGCGGGGTGTGGAAAGCACCCCCGTTCAGATACAGTCAAAGCTTCTGTGAATATCGACACCCTTAGCAAACTGTCAATCCCAAATTTTCAGTACCACTAAACCAACTGTGTTACTTTTTAATGCTACTTTGATTCAAACATGAATTTTCTTTCAACTAATAAATCATCTTAGCTAGAAAATTATTTGCATTATTAGGCTGACTCAAAGACAAGTTAATTACAGAATACAATGAGAAAACCTTTGCCTACTTGAAGGCGACTGCTACAAAAAGAAAAAAAAGAATAGGTGTTACCTCCTTTTAAATTAAATTGCCTGTTACAGGGGACGGTACTTTATTCAACATGAAACAGCTTGGATGAAATGAGGAAGGAAAAGAGAAAACAAGACTGAGAAGACACTAGGAGGAAAAACAGAAAAAACATTCTAAACAAAATTAAAAGGCTAAGGGAGAGAATTAATATTTTTTGTTGTATTCTTCCAAAGGGTACAGCAGGGACTACAGTAACGCTGAGAAGGGAGGAAGAGGACAGAACTGAATTGTGCTCTATACTCTGCTGGTTTAAGGGCATTTCTGCTACAGTTGCAGCAACTAAGTCAGAGCTGGGCTCTGATTTATACCAAGGAAAGGAAGTTCTTAACCAAAACAATTTCCATGCAGCTGCCACAGACTCCCTTGTAATTGTGCTTGGGAGCGAGGCAAAACCAAGGCCACAGCCTGAACAGACTAGGCTGAGCCTTGCTTTCAACTCATAAATTCTTCATGCAGAACATATACTTTCAAAAACTAGCTTTAAACACTAGGCTGATATCATTCTGCTCTGTGTTGATTCCTTCCAGATTATAAATGTGGATATTAATCATGTAAATAAATTTATCAGTTAATTACATTAGTTACACATTTTCATGAATATAAAGCTGTGTCATGCCCAAGGCCAGAGAGAAGCCCTGCTGAAGTCAGAACAAGACCTTCTGGTCCCATTTTAGTGTGACAACAGCCTCCTTGGTAAGATCTCTGGAGACTCTTTCCACAGGTTAGAGCTACTTGTTCCAGTGTGGGACCGTTCAGAACCAGAAAGTATTCCATGGCTTGACCTCTCAGGTCCGAAAACGTGGTATCACTAACGGAATCCACCCAGAGAAGAAAAGATAAAAACTGCAAGATAACTTTTCCACAGCCACGTGTGCAGCGCATGCTTACAAAGAGCCCAATCATTTTCAGGGCCATTGTCTTTAATTTCAGTGTACAATCCACCTCGAAAAAGCTACAGGATCTGAAAAAAAATCATGCATGAATTCAGATCAATATAATGAATACCAGGTTGTCATCTGTGTTTCCTGACATCGCTTGTACAGGATAGAAAATTATAACGTTAAAGTTATAATTATGTTATCAAAAGCGTTGGATATAGTGAGCTGGTTGGATACCTGCACTTTGCTCTCTTACTGCTCTTTCCTCATTCAACCTTTCATTTATCCGATATTTGGAAAATGAATAGCATATGAAGCAAACACCACTTCACGTTTGATATTCCTCCAAAGCTCAGTTTAGCTTGATTCATTTTTGAATACACCTTCAGCTCTAGGTCAGGCAAACTGTGGTAATGACAGCTTTTTAGAGTAATTTCAGCATCTCACATAAAAAGGGATTTAAGTCCCTGCTTCTCACAGTACATCACTGTTATTGTCTCTATGGCAGGTCTGGACATGCCCAAATTCTCTGTCTATCAGCCAGTCCCGCTCTAAACCACTGTTTGATCCTAAGGAAAAAAGGTAACCATTCCTGTAAATATCTGGAGATTTATGGAGGTCTGGGAGTGCAGTGGACCTTGTTTTTTTTTTATTTTTTACAGTGAATCAGTACATAGTTTATGGTCTAATCACCACACAGACACACCTTTAAAGCCTTTCTAAAGTACATGCATTTTACACATTTGGATTTTCCTGTGTTTCGTAATGACGAGGTCTCAGAGAACCACTGAACACTAATTTCCACATGTTTTCATGGCTGTAACAGGTTAACATATAATCTTATAATCCAAACGATGGACAACATCTGTAGATGCATTTGCCTGTTTAAGCATCACAAATCAAGAATGTCTTCATAATTAATCCTCTGAAAACAATAAAATGCTTCAAAGATGTCATAAGTCCTAATTTTGTCTCATGAACCGCCATTATAACATAAAACCTAGCTTGGCTCAGAAATTATTGCCAATTTGCACCCGAGTCTAGACTTCCCTCGTGTCTATATTGGCAAGGCAATATGTAGGTACAGGCTTGAGGCAATTTGGAGAGATTTCCCTGGGGGAGAAGGGTGGGCCTATGCTCTGCACTAATGCATGTCCAAGGGGGCTTTGTTTGCCTCAGTTGCAATGGTGCTGCGGGACGTCAGGCTCTTTCTAAAAGGACCCTGATGTGTCCCACAAGGACAGAGGGAGCCTTTAGATGCATAAAGCTTGAGGGGCTGTGAGGGAAATTTATTATTTCTTTTCAAGATCCCACTTATTCTAAGGAATTTTGAACAAGAGCAAATACCCAGCACATACAGACTCTAACCTGAAGTTGTGAGGTTCCTCACCCAAACAATGCTCAGATGTTTAACATCTGAGAGTTGACCCACTAAAAATTTCACCAAGAGCTGGTGACAGAATAGGGCTTTCAAAGGCAGTCTGGTGTCTAACTGGGATCTGCTGGCCAGCCAGACATAAAATCAACCATGCCACAACTGGTGCCAGTGTTCACATCGGTATGTAGGATACTGGGGTGGATGTAATGCCTGCCATGTTTGCATACTCCTTTCATTTGTCCCTGCTTAACGTTGCCCAATTAGCAGCTTTTCAGAATGCCTTTGGGACATTCATCTAGCTGAGCAGTGCCATAGAAAAGCAGGGCTGGGTAGGTCTTGTATAGCATCAAAGTCAGAATAGAGCTGAGGAAACAGAGCATTTCTTTAACCCTAATTTGACACACTATTAAATTCAAAAAGGACAGGAAAAAAACATCCTCGTGAAAGGGGACCATGATGAATCTTTTTTTTTTTTCCCCAACCTGCCAACAGTAAATTACTATTCAGTGCTCTCTGAAGGAGGAATGCTTTTCTTGTGCTGTACCACTTCAAAAATGGTTCTGCAGAAAGTGTTTCTAAGCATGCAGGGAATAGCTGAAGATCTTGAAAGAAAGGAGCACATTCAAACCAGCACTTGGCTCTTGCAAAGATTTTAGTTTTCTGTGACCCCGGCTGTCCTATTCTTCTATACCTACCATCCAAAAAGAAATATTTTTGTCCAACTGGCCTCCTCTGTTAGAAAATAAGCCAGGATCTTTGTGAGAGGTACTGTGTTAATTTGTAAACTAGGCACTTCTCTGGGATTTGGGCACTCCTAGCTCTAATTTATTCCTTCATGTGACATTTATTCCCAGCGTAGTGACATTGGCGAGTCACAGAAGGGCTGCACCAGGCTCTGGCCAGGGCAAGGTAGGTAGTTACCAAGGAGAGCCATGAGCTTGCCGCCCTGATGGAAGGACTCAAATGGCCACTGCAGGGGGCTGGAGGGAGAGTGGTTTCCTCTGCACCAGCCATGGCTAGTCCCTGCATCCTGTGAGCATTGAAAGCATGAGCCCTGCTCCCCAGGGATCTCAGCTCTTTGTATAGTTCTGTCCTTTCTCTCTTCTGCCCTTTCACCGGACAAGGGCCTCCACACCTAGACCATATCCACAGAGCGGTGAAATTCACTTTTGCCTATTAGAAACCTTCAATAGATCTAAGTTCCAGCTCATTTCCATTGCTTTGATTTAGCTTGACATCAGGTCTTTAATTCCCCTTAAGCTTTGAGTTCTTTTACAAAAGTAAATCATTTACTTATCTGTTACTGATCATTTTCTTATTTTCATTCCCTAGGAGATTAAGGGAGATAGTATCTGTAAGCACTTTGAAGATGTAAAAGTGCTTATTACTCTCTTTGGAAAGTCAACAGAATCATAAAGTTACAGCGTAAAAATACTTAAAAAAACCACCCCAGACATCACCTCCTGCCTCACCATCACTGCTGGATGCTGGGTCCTTCTGACCCTGAATTACGTGCTGCTGTTTATCACAACGCACCAGTAGCACCAATTGTCCAGATGAGGACAAAAAGAGGCAGCGTCTAATTCGGGATCTCAGTGTATTCCTAAAGACATTCTCTGGGATCCAAAGCTTTCTTTTCCCTGAAGCAGAAAGGGAATTTTACATCACCAGTTTCTGGCCTTGCATATGTAAACAAACAGCTCTGGTTTCACAACTCGAATATCACGGCCTACAAATTACAGCATGATCCAGGATGCTGCTTCATGTGCGGTTCATCTGTCTCTTCTGTAAGACTATTAATTGCTGGGAGCTAGACAGGGCAGACTGCTGGCACTTGGTACTTCCATTTAATCTGTTAGTGCCTGGGAGTCAACACCCTGAGGGAATGGAAAGGAGATGCAAGGTGAAGCCCTTCCAAATGTAGGTCAGGAAGAGTCATAAGGATGTAGAGCATTGGATAGACAGATTTCTCTGTTCTCCAGCCTACAGTAACTGAAGACTTATTGTGCAATTAGTGACAAAATAACATAAAGCAGAATATAGATTTAGGGTAGCTGTAAAAATTGGAGAGGGGATACTGAAAGTGGTAAAAAGGTATACTATGATGTCGCTTGGTTTATGTCCTTTTATCTCCTGGACACAATCAATCTTGGGGGAAAGAATATACTCTGGAACAGGGGTCTTGCCTTCACTCAACAGTTTTTGCAGCCAGGCCTTTGAGGGTTCCTGTAATATGTATCCTCAGTCATCTGAACTGTATTGACCTCCCCCTACATTTTAAAAACTTGTTTTCTTCTTAGAGGTCTCCCTGTTGGCTTTTCCAGAGCTTCTCTTTCAGACTTGTCATCTTGGAAAGATTTCAGTGAAACCAACCAGGAAAAGAAAGAAGCCTCAATTAGAATTGCTTTTCATTGCTCATATGTGACACATCTTGCTGACCTCCCAGTGAATCTATTAACCCTGGGCACCGTGACACTTCAATTTCCCCAAATAGCAGGGGGAAATTAGCAACTGACGGGCCTCAGCTGCAAAGCTTTCCAGCGCTGGGCAGTGAGGTGGCAGCTAGATAGCGTATCTCCGGGAGCTACTGGAGTGCAAGGTTCATACCCCAATCCACATTGCAACAACATCCAGAACACAACACATCAGCTCCAAATCCAGCCAAACAACATGTGTTTAAGTTGTAGGAGCTAACAAGTATCAGGACCCTTTTCTAAACCTCAGGGGAGAGCACAGCAAAGGAACAGCACTGCCTGCAGAACTTTGGGTCAGGTATCTCGTACCTTCTTTACAAAGCTTACAGGGTTTTCTAGGGGTAATTAACGGTCTCCAGAGTGCTTTGTGCTTCTCTGACACAAAACCAAGTCTGCTCAGCTAATGCTTTTACAATCCAAAGAACCTATTTGATCTGATTATTTTTTGGCCTCTTGAAATGAGGTTTTGAAACTGCTCTTACAAACGAGCCATCTGAACTGATAAGAATGTGACAAATTAACTCAAGCGCCTTTCAGAGACAGTCAGCTGCTGCTGTGGAAGGAACTGCTGTACTGAGCCTAGAACAGGAAGCACCAAGATCTCTTTAGGCCCTTTTTGCATCTAAAGAGGAAATTGGGTGAGCATGGTTTAAGGAACAAAGCGGAGAGCTGTGAGATCTGAACTCTGCTCAACCCCAGAGACAGTGGGAGTGAGTCTGCATTCTCGGTTTTCAGCAGCTTGGAGGAATATTCACGAAAGAGGTTGTTCATTGGTCTTAAACGCAAAAATATGACCAGCAACTCAGCACCTCGTCTATGTGCAACAGAAGCAGAAAGAATTCAACAAAAGCAGAAAAGTTGTAGGTTTTAATTCCAGATCAGTGATAAGGAATAAGGAAAACAGTTCTTTTAATATGCTGTCTCTATGGTAACTGCATAACAGGGCACTCACTGCATGTATTTGCTCACTGCTTTCTGGATTGCATGGGAAGCATACATATATCTGCTATACAAACTCCAGCGTATGTTGATTTTATTGACTAATCACACAAAAGACAAGAAGATGTTCAAAAAATGAAACTAAACCATCTAATTTCAGATGTCACTTTCGGAGCTAGACAGCCCAAACCCCTTATTTTAACTGACCAATTTTTTTTAGCAGTGGGAAAGCAATGAGTGGGAGGGAAATACTCCCTCCAAAGAAAAAATCTTGACCTTTAGGAGCAGGAGAGTAATATTTTGTCTGTGCCAGAGCTGTGTCTACTTTCTCTTTCCTACTCGCACTGTATCTCAAGCAAGGATGTAAGAAGGTGTAGGTTTTGTTTCTCTGAAGAATGATTTCTTCTTGGCAACATGAAAAGGCAGAGTGCCTAGATCTATCTGCAGCTTATCTGCAGGGTTGAGTGCATGGCATGACAGGACCACATGACAAGCTTTGAAGGAGTAGATGGGTCAGCCTTCCTTTAAAGCCATCTCCTCCTCTGGGGACACAAAACATGAAGTAAGGATCCATGTTTCAGTTTTCACTGGATCTTTTGGAAATTCATGGGACTTGACTGGTCTTCCATATCGTCTAGGTCTAGCCCTAAGGGAAAACTTTTAATCTGCAGGTATATCAGCTCCTCAGCACTTCATCTCTTTTTCCTGACCAGAGTGTGGTGTTTCACATCATTTCAGAGTGACAGAGACGGAAGGAGAGGGTGAGAACAAAATCAGATAAAAGTAGTAACACAGACAGACACAGCTGTAAGGATGAAAGGAAGGAAATGGCTTAAGATGACGAGAACCTCTTTGGCCATGTCTAACTTTTGGTGACAAACTATTTCACCTGGGATATCTTCAGAATGACAGGGAAGAACTCTTCAGCCTAAAATCTTAACATTTTCTTGTTCTATAAATGTCAGACAATTTGCTGTGGCTAAAGCACACGCCAGCATGAACAAAGCCTCACCATGTAAAAATACTATTTTTACTGTGAGGTAAATTGAGGTAAGCACTGAGTGAACTCCAATTCCATTAACTGCTCTCCCAGTTATCTGCTCCAGGGTAGTGCTATGAAGTTTAATAGTGAACATGTGCGTGATGTGTTTTCAGCTAATCAAACATAAAAGGCTGGAGAAAGACAGCGTCACTGTGGTAATGGTTAATATCAGTAACCATTTAATGATGCAGGTCTGAAAATGGTAACGTGAAATTTTTCTTCTGTACCACACTCGCCAGTGGCAGTAACACTGTGGGCTTTTGACCATGGTTTTGTTACATGCTTCAGTATCCACTTCTCATTAAAGAAAGTCTCTCTTCTTTCTCAGTTCCTTTCAGAAACTGTTGCCTGTCTCAGGCTGCTTGTGTCACTTAAGTCTGTGCTTACACAGAGAGAGAGAGGCTTTATGCAACATGTACCCTGGGAGACCCGAAGTCTTCCATCGCTAAAGCTTCCCAAGACTGAAGCATGAACGTAGCCCAAAAACAAAAGTGAAAAGGAGAAAAAAAAATGATAATGCCAACAAGCAGATTGAGTTCAAGGCAGATTAATTTGCAAGGGGTTTTCCTACTTTTCCTTCCATTGAAGTACAAGGAAATAAAAAAATCAACCTGCTTAATTTACTCACATCCTGAAACCAGTAACAAAACCATTTTGGAAGCCAATTGAAAGTGATTGTATACTCTCGTTTTAATTCTTGTAACATCTCTGGAAAACATCACAGTAGGCTCTGGGTTCCAACACTCTCGCTGCAGCAACACAGCACAGTAACTACCAAGTCCTCTTTCAAATCCCAGGAGTGCTTTATTCAAGATACTAAGCTATAGACTGCAATCATTCTTGTGCTTATCACAAGTGGTTTTGAGTATATAATGTCCTTATTTCAAGGAAGCAGTGGCCTCAGGTGGCTCCAGCATTTGTAACTCACACTTTTGCTAGAGACAGAGAGAAGTAAATGTGATTTTAAAAGATTTCGGGTCAGGTTCATCCATGTTTAATGCATCAGGGAATGATCTGGCCCATTTTGTGCATCTCTGATTGTTTGAAACGGCAACTGTGCCAGTATCGGAGCAAAGAACAAGACTTACATAGTCAAACATATGTAATCCGTGGATTTTACTGCACTAATGAAAATGCAGAGGCTTTGTGCCTGTGATCTGACCTAAAACAAGGAGTTTTTACTGTGAATGGCTGCAGCTCACTTTAGGCGTTACACTGAAAGGAGTGAGAGTGGGAATGTCAGCACGGCCGGGGCACTGGTGAGACCAGATTTTTGCCAGCTGCCCCTTGGCAGTGCCTTTGTGCTCTTTCCTGTTTCCAGCCCCAGGCCTTGTCCTTTCTACGCACGGCTCCATCCTCTACTCTCTTTTCTTTTACCCACAGACACTCCGCCTTTGACTTTCCGCCGCAGAGCTTTTTCGTGCTCTATTGCTACATCCTTTAGCAGCAGCAGCTTTTCTCTTCCTCTCCAGCCGCCCTCCTACTTCCTGCCCCATCCTTCTTCAAATCTGGGGTTTTGACACCGATTTCCCTTCCGATCCCTTCCTACACACATTTCGTTGTTTCCTGTACTTATGCCTGAAATGTCGGTCCCACCTTGCTGTCTTCCTGTGCTTGCCTGACTGGTGAAGGGAGCCTGTCCCTGTACGTGCCAGGAGCTCAGGTCATATGAAAGATTTAACAAATCACAGCACGTGAAAAAAGGGCAGGTAAGGTCCAACACCAGCTGAAGGATGAGGTTCAGTAAAATGCTTTTGGTAAAACCACAAAATGGATAGCGTGACAGTGAAAGTAAGTGCGTGTTTCACACTCAGAGCAGACTGAAATCAAGATATGGAAAAAAGTCTGCTAAATTTAGCTAATGCTGATTCAGTTGGTGACCCCAGGATGATCCACTAGATCTGCTTTATACTTTTGCAGTTTCTTTAGGAGATTGCCTCATGTTGGATTCTTCATAAAAAAAAAAAAACAAAAAACCAACAAAAAACCCGCCAAAATGAACAAAGACAACTCACTTCAAAAAAACCAAACAGGGTTCATCTGTATGTATGTTTTAGTCCGTGCTCTGTGTATTGGTCTGCGCTGAGCCTTCCTGGAGGACATGTAGTTCCAGGAAATACTGGTGTGTTTCAGATACTGGCTGACCAGCTGGAACCAGGGAGAACAAGCTGGAAACATTCAGCTGAAATTCTCATTACCAAGTGTTTGGCAGAATTATGAGCATTCATCCTCCGAAGTCAATGATAAATGCCAAGAAAATCTGAAGTTCTAGGACTGCCTGTTAGAGTGCCCACAATGCCCACATCACAGACCATGTATATATGCCAAAAATATCTGCTGTAATCTGATACATATCTGATATATATATATCAACAAAATTATTTTTAAGTAGCTGCTGTAAAATGTAAATGAAAGTTACTAATTCCTCTCCCACTCTATCTCCCTACAAAGGGAGTTTTAAGTTTATGAACATACCATAATGCACCCAAGACACGCTGCATATCCACCGATACCTAGCTAACTCGGATGAAACACCGAAAGCCTTCGAGAGTGCACATCATAGCAATTGCTCATTTAGGGTATCAGACCAAGAATAGAGTCCATTCGAAACACCAAGAAGAATTTAGGTCAGGAGAACATAATTACCCAAGTTGGAGTTTGTCCAGGTTACCTGGATTACTACTGCTAAAAAAAGCAGAATGGGACCATCAGTGAGCACGAGTGATTAGGATCTGTGTTTAGCAAAAGCTTTTAAAGATGCTGATGTGAATTAAGCATTCCATTCCAACCAACTTTTGATATGAGTTGTGCATCCGTTCCATTAAAATCTCCCCTTTGTGCTCTGGCGTTCAGCTCCTGCTTTCCAGCTAGCCACAGCAGTCAATGTAATTTATTTTCCCCTAAAGTTTAAATGTAAAAAATTACATATTGTTCAGGTCTTCCGCATTACGTAAATAAAGGTACCAAATGCCAAACAACCGACAGCTAGACATCTCTTTTTGCGTTTTGTTGTTTTGGGCTCTGTGTGATCTCAGTCCTGCAAGGAACCTCCAGATTGAACAGGATTAAGGGCTTTCCTTCCTATGAGCCCTAAATTGGTATCGCCAGCTCTAAACCTATTAGAAAGTCAGTCAGTTCCCCGAAACCTACTGCAATATGCATCTGTAAAGCACGATGTATTTCCAAATGTAGGTTAAGAGGGTAAACTGTGTAGCAGTCTTTGCACGACGAGTGATTTGGTAGAACATCCTTGCGCACGGTTTGTCTCTGTGCTCATGCCAACTCGGGCAGGCTGACCTGTTTTAGTATAATCTGTCACAAACCAACACTTCTCTTTGCCTTCTGTGCACTTAGCTTTCAAAGAAATTAAAAATAATGAACCTCTTATTCCCAGAACAATGGTTATTGCTAAAGGAAACAGAGGCAGACATGGGCATGTTCAGGGTTGAATAATTCCTGACAATTTTCCTTTCTGTGCTGGCCTGTCCCTTGCAGACCTATTTGCTATGTTTGCTGACTCACAAATCCTTCCATGTGGCAGACTTAAAAGACTTTATTATAAATACACTAATAATCTGAGCTGTCGCTACTGCTAGCTGCTAAGCCTCTGCTTCGGGCACTGGTAATAATGAGTTCTTATATTCTTTTATTTTCCATGAGGGAGAGCTAAACTGAACGGATTTGTTATCGGACATCTGCCCAGTAGGATTCTACAGCTACTTATTCCTACTTCTACTTTCCGGGGAAGAGACGGATTGCCTTGGTTATTTTGCTTGTGGACAGGGAAAAAAGCAGCTAATGCTCCCGCCTTTGTCTGTGTGAACTGTGTTATTCAGCAAGAACTGTTGCAGTTGTTTATTCTGGAGGGCTGTTGTACTGGACACGAGGGCCCAGGGACCACATAGCTGTGACTCCACGGCTTGACAAGAAGCAGAGCAGTCATTTCTCCATCCCTTTTAACATGAGCTACGAGGACAGGACTGTACAAGCTGCCTCGTGTCCTGGAGAGAGACTGTGACTTCAGTTCAGGAAGGAGGCTGTGACTGGAGCTTTGCCACAAACGGGGGAAAAGGAAGTCATGCTAAGCCTCTAGTTAGCAAAAGTTCATACCAACTGTTATATCCACCAGGCTTTGCTGCCCACCCCTCAGCCTTCCTCTGCTCCTTCCAGCTCTTCAGCCTAGAGGCTGCAGAGTAGAATAGCTCCCTCATTCATATTTTTATTCTGTGGTGCTAATCAAGTAGGCTAATTATATATATGCCAGGGTCGACACTGGCAGGAATCATGGAATTAGAACCACCTCCCACCCCCTCACACTTCACTTCTGTTCAGACCCGGAGTATTATTAATCCCCTAACACCAATTCAGTTTAATTCTTTTCTTATAGTCATGGCAAACCCATGTGCAAATTAGACGTTTGCCCCTAATTTGCACGTGCCCCCGAGTTTTGAACATTATGCCTCTAGAGATCCCCTTGGGAAAAATGGGTCAAAATTCAATGACAAAGTGTTCCGCTGCTACAAAGGACTGCTTCTGCAAAACCTCCGCTTTCTTTGAGAACATGCTGATTTTCATGTGTCGGCATGTAAAAATGTCCCCAAAACATGAAATGCTTTGATGTGGTTAAGTTATCCTGCTTTGGCTTTACGCCCAGGAAATATTTTGGGGTTTTGTACACGCGGTTCTCTTGTGCATTTTCATCCAGAAGTAATAGGATTGATACTACAATTATTGCTAGATTGCTATGCCCTGCAAACATTTGCTGTGTTGTATGGTTGAGCTAGAGAGGGAGCAATCACTCATGAGCTATTTCTGTGGGAGAGCCTTCATGCTGCACCAGTCATTTCACATGCACTGCAATTTACTCGTTGCCAGAAATATCATTTGAGAGACTACAGCTGCTCAGACCTGCTATCGAAACAAAAAGATCTTCCCACAGTAAGAACCAAAGGCACTACTGAACCAACCTCACTATTTAACAAATACATTCATAAAACACAAACAGACAAGATTGTATGATTAAGTACTGTACATTCTGTTCTTTACAGCTTAGACAATAACACTATAACCCTTCACATCACCTTTACTTTCTTTTAGTATTTAGCAATACCTCAGATTGTTCCTATTCATTTTTGGCCAGGCTGATCTGCTACTTCTGTTTAAAAATAAAATAAAAAACTACAATCTCTCTTTTCCTTGTATCAAGTAAGAGACAATCAAAGCTGGATTTGTCTGGAAGTTCACAGAGGCATGTTCTTTAGAGAACTGAAAAAGTCTTTTCGGCTTAGTTTTCCCTATTTTCTGTTTCAACTGCTATGATCCAGGAAATCCCCCCCCCATACAGCTGGTTCCCCTTTCAGCCAAGGGATGCAAGTGCACATGTGCTGTTCTTTATTCTTTACATAACTACAAAATTTGTGTAAAATCTTGTATGGACTTGGAAGTTGTTTCAGCAAATGGTCAGAATCAGCTGAGATAAATCAGGGAAATTCAAGCTCATGCCTGTAAAAGTCCTCCAGTTTCTGTTGACTAATAATCTTGTGGTAAATTCTAGGCAGGTAGCAGAAGGGTGAATTGTGTAACCATGGAGCCACTGACAACATCCAATGTGACTCAGAGCAAATAAAGGAGAAGTTTTTCTCAGAAGCAGAGAAAATATTACCTGTGTAGGAATTCCTTCTGTCCACCAGGGACAAGGACACGAAGGTCAGTGGGTTGAACAGAATTGCTTTTCACACTTGAGTTTGGGAGAGGAAGATTGTTCTGAAGTGCATTCAGCATATAGAGAATTAAACATAATGAGAGATCCCCTGAGCTGTTCTGCTACATTGTGGGCAAGCAAAGGAGTTCCCCAAATCCCCTGTTCATCACAAAGCTCATCTGATGGACAGAGCTTAGTGTAAACATGTTATTTGCATAAGTAGGCTAAGGATAGAAAAATTAAAGGTGTGATTATGCCACTGTAAATATTTTATTTGCATAAGTAGGATAAGGATAGAAAAATTAAAGGTGTGATTATGCCACCGTAAACAGATACCCAAGATGGGACCAAGGAAGCAGCTAGAGAGACAAAATCATCGCAGTCCGAGAAGTAGCCAAGTAAATCCCCATCCATGGAAGCTCACAGAACCCTTCTAAGCTGAGGCTAGAGGTGTGCATGTAGTTAATGAGTAGTTGCTTCTGCAATCAAGTTAGTAACCTTTTGGAGCAGGGCGTAAGGAACAGATGAGGCAATAACATCTTACACCACTTCTACAAGATTTAACAGAGCTCATCTCCCAGGGCCCTAAGATTTTGGCACGCAGAAAATGCACCAAAGCTTTTCTGGCTGCAGGAAGGGAGAGTCTTTCCAAACAGAGCAATGTAGGACCAGCAGATATAGGCCTCACCCCACCAAGATCCTCTGGAACTGAAAAGAGCCACCGGACCAGGTGGTTTCATTGCAAGGGTCCTGCTGACCTGAGTAACTGGAAAACAAACATCTGATATTCCCTCTGACTCCAACAGCAGCTGCATTTGTTCAGCCTCGTGAAGCCAAGGAATAAAGGGCTCCCAGCACACCAAGGGTCCATGATAAAGCTGCTACAGGCTCATCTGCTTAGAAGTGATTCCTATGATGGAGAAAATAAGAAAAAGGGAGAGGAAGAGAGAAAAGCTCTTAAAGTGGGAGCCTATCTGGGTTTTAGTATGAATCTTTCATGATTTGTTATTGGGGTTGCCATGGCAATCCTGACCCTTTCTGAATAAAGGTAGATTTGAAGCAAGATAGAAGTGGGCAGTGCTTGGGCCCTCTCTGGTGTCTGCACACATTCCAAGCAGCCCTCCTGTAGCTGCCTGGGCACCTACAACTGCCTGCAGTATCACCAAGCAGATGCCTGCATCACAAACTTTGGGCAAGGATTAGTACAACTAATTAGCACAACTAAAAAGTGCCTTTTAAACACCAACTCTTATTTCAAAGCCTGTTCCCAAGGCATGCTAAGCTGTTTTGGAGAAGGACAGGGAAGAGAGTTTGCTGGGCACAGGCAGTCAGCAAAGCTGGGCCTTTAGAGCAGATTTTCAGGGTCTCACAGAGTGATCAGGCTGGGGAGATTCAGGGCACAGCAAGGCTGCGATCTAGATCCTTGCACAGTGAAAGCAACGAAAGTTTGATGTTACCTTCAGATCACAGGACTGAGGGAAAAGAAAACAAAACTAAACTTAACAGCACCCATTTTCTTGCTAGAGCACACCTGAGATCCCAAAGGGGACCCTTAGCTCCCAGGATATATGGAGGGTAAGCACGTAATCCTCCAAGCAGTTTCTTGGGGGGCATATACAAAAGAAAGCCTGTAGCTTTGCACTGTTACAAACGAGAAAGAGATCCCACAGCAACTTTTATTCTGCAACTTGCAAACTTTGACAGCAGGGAGGAGGAGGACACAGGAGGCGGGTGTAAAACCACAGCTGGTACACATCTCTCTCCAGGGCACTTGTGTTTTGCTCACATCTCTTGGCTCCTGGTTTGACTGTTATTTGCATAGGAGCTGAAGCAAACACTTCTGCAAGTCTTTCTAATCACTAGAGAAGGCATGAGCAGCTACAGTTGCAGCTCAGCACCAAAGAGAAGCAGCTGTATATTAAACCAAAACCAAAAAAAAGGCAAAGCAGCCCACTCCACAGAGCTGCAAGGCCCACTGGGATTAAGAGGAAAGATTTGCAAGGCAGCTGGTATAGACCCATTCTTCTCAGGCAGGTGCTTTACTAGTCAGAGACCTGGCATCCATTAACACAGCCTTGTACATCCCGGGGGTTACCCACTCTCTAAGAAAAGCTGAGATGGGGAAGCAGGACACAGCCAGGTTGTCCTGGTGCCTTTAGAGAACTTTGCGATGCAGCTGGTTTTGGTGCATAAACCAGTTTGTGTTAATGGACCAGGGTGGGACACATATCGACTTGTTTCTTCTCCAACAGGGTTTTTGCATCTGACTTAGTGGGTTTTAAGTGGGTGTTCTCAACTCAGTGCTATTTGGAGAGGTTTTCCAGAGAACATATTTCTGAAGACATTCTGAGGAACTCCTGGGAGTTTAGGGACATTGCAGTAAGATATCAGCTGCAAGAACCAACTAAGTGTGATCTAGAACCATCTCTTCCATTGAGCCAGGAGCGGCATCTGTCTGACTGGATAAGCCAAGCAAAGGAAGAGAGTTTGATATATTGAGGTTAAAAATCCCCTCAAAATCCCACAACCAATTTTTTTTTTTTTTAAAAAAGTAAATTTTCAACCTAACCAGTTCCACAGTTCAGGACACTGGATGGCCAACCAAAGAGTTGCATAAACTGTCATTGCCACTAAGACAAAAACTTCCTCTCTGGCCTTTGGCTAGTTACTTTGACCCATCCCAAGCTATGACAGGCCTTGTGGAAGGTGAAATCCACAGCCCTTCTTCAGGCTTTGGTACTCAGTTTGTGTAAGAGCAACAGGATCTACTTCTGGGATGCGAGTGTTAAAACGGCAAATCAGGTTGCTGTGAAAACTCTCAGTACAACTTGGACCGGATTTTGTCTCTTGGTTCATCAAGTACTTGGGAAATAACAGTCTCAGCGAAAATGCCAGAACTTTTCATGACGCTAAGAAGGGAAATGAGTTCACCTCCATCAGCCAAATACTCTGCAGTAATCTTGCTTGAGAAGTCAGCACAGTGTGGCCGTTCAGGAGAAGCTGCAAGAGAGCTAGGCTGAGTACTAGAACTTCTAACACACGAGACAACATCAATCCTTCATTTTGACTGCAGAATAAGTTTTCTTCTACAGACTCACATACATTTTTAGTCTGTTGCCATAAAGTTTACCTGTTTTTGACTCAAAAGCCAAATAGCCTGTGTTG
The DNA here is from genome assembly GCF_034619465.1 of Leptosomus discolor. Classification (NCBI taxonomy): domain Eukaryota; kingdom Metazoa; phylum Chordata; class Aves; order Leptosomiformes; family Leptosomidae; genus Leptosomus; species Leptosomus discolor. The sequence goes on along the minus strand of NC_141398.1, from coordinate 58,069,325 downwards.
CCAGACCTCCAGCTACAAGCAGCACAGCTTTTAAAACCAAGCTCTTGTTTAATGTTAACTACTGGCATAGTAGCTCTTTAATAACCCCCTGGATTCAGTATGCTTTGTGTGGCTGCACACTCTGGAAGGGCAGTTCTTGTGCACATTATAGTGGGTACTGCATTAAACATCTGCTGTGTGAAATCGATAAACTCTCCAGCTGAGCAAATTGCTGGGTGTTGTTGGGACCGTGCTTGACGCTGTGGTCATTTACTTGACTGAAAAAAAAAATATCCACCTCTCATGCAAGCCTTAACAAGGGACTCCTGTGCGTGCCAGCTGTCAGGATGGGAAAAGCACTGTAATTGGAGTGATTAAAAGCTCACAATGGCAGCAGGCATCCTTCTCTATTTAAGGTGGAGTGAAACTGTCTTATAATAGTGGCGTGGCTGCTCTTGTAAAGCCTGCAAAATCGTATGTCATCTTTGCACCGGTGTTTTTAATTTCACAAAGCTCACCCCCACGAGTTGGCACCTACATAAACACTCCCAATAAATATTAGGGAACTGAAGCATAAGGGGTCTGCTAACCTCCAAGCTGCACTATGGATCTGTGTTTTAAAAAGATCCTGCGCTTTGATATATTACTGCAATAGCGGCAATTTTGGTACTTAATCTGTGAGGTGAACACAGGAAGGCTCTTATTTATCATTGCAAACAGTGCAGGAGCAGTGGTCTGGGTAGTAGACAATTCCACATGTATTTGATAGGATTCGGTAAGATCTCAGAGATAAAGATCCAGAATCTCAGTTGAAATGAGTGCCACCCAAAGCAACAGAATTACAGCTGATTGGAATTGACTACACCAGTGGGCTTTTGCAAACGAATCTGCCTCTTTGCCCTTCAAAGCTTGTACACCCACACTGTTTGGGTCACCTCTGAGTATTACCTAGGTTTTCTAGAAAAGTTTGACCTCTCCCAAGCATAAAGGAGACCTTGAGGAAAAAACACACAGTGCTGTCCTCTATCTCCAAATGCCTTCTCTCCATGCATATTTCATGCTGGATAAAAATAGCTTTAAACCCTGGGTTAAGTAAGCTTCTTATATTCAAAAAGACTGTTTCAAGTGGACAAAGGAGGCACAACTGAGACACCATGAAAAGGCCTTTGGTTTCGGTGTCTGCAGCTTGAAATGCTGTCCTGGTACCATTCTATGTATCCAAGAGGGAACTAACTAACCTTGACTGCAAAGAGCAGAGTAAGCACGAACACAGAGATGTGGGGAAACAGGGTGTGGCTGTCTAGTTCTCCTTTCCACATTTCTTTCTCAAGATCAGACTAAGTTCCTTTTCAAGACTAACTGGGAGCCATGTGAAAAATTATTCACAGGGAAAATAAAGATCTATTCTGCATATCTCAGCAATACATCAGGAAAGATAGTAAACTTACAAGTTGGTCAAGATCTTGGCTACAGAAGAATCATTTGTGATCAGGCTATTTCCATAGCTTGTAATTTTGAAACTCTCTCACAAACACAAAAGTATTTCTAGAGACACACACTTCGCTTATTTCTGTTGTAATTATTTCTGGGTTAAGGTTCAAAGGAAAGTTGAGGAAAGTCAGAGAACAGGATATGAGATCGCTTGTTGCATTTTTAAACTGTAGTGTGTGAAGCACTAGAGGTCTGTAGATTACTCCAGAGGGAGCTAAGAAAAGCAAACCCATTGTCTTGCTAAATTTATTAATCAAGGGTCCACAAAAAAAAAGGGTGGGGAGAAAAAGCTAAGCAAGATATTCAGAGACCTGATTCTGTTGCCTAGTTCTACTAGTCTGCTCCTGGCTAACTACAAAATTCGAGGCAAGCTTGCTTGCTTCACTATGCCTCAGTTTCCCCTCAAACGCTACCCCACACCTGCAAATGACCCAACAAAAGAAAAAGTCGGAAGGCAAATCATCTCTTGCAGTTATCCACACTGAGATCACCTTGGAACATTATGGCCTGAGTCCTGAAAATGGATTTTTGCAAGACTAGAAACTAAAGCATTCTCATTCGTTCTTCTTAGTTACTATTCCCCCAAGAACCCTTTTGACCAAACCCAGAGTTTCTATGGGAATTCCTGAGGCAGAAGCAGGACAGGTAGCTAGCTGACAGAGAGGGCTCATAACCATCCTAGAACAAGCCATTCCCACATCTGAATCACTGCCTTTTGTGACAGGGTCCAGCTTAAAAGTGGAGAAGTCTGTTGGATCCCTCATGGCACCCACTTAATTCTGGGTACTATAGCTTGTGGAGGCCGTGCTCCACCACTGGCCATGAGCAGATCGAACTCTAGAAAGGAGAAGAAAAGTTTTGGAAATAGCCAGAATTACATCTCCATTTTCCCAGTTTCTAATGTATGGAACAAGCAAAAGTATTTCACATTAGCAGATACAATTTTAAAAACATAGATGTGCAGTAAACAAGGAGCAAATACTGTATAGAGACATGAGAATGGGCCAGAAGAATTCTTGCTGGACAAAGAACTTAGAGAAGAAACTGATGTCAAAGGACTGCAGAAGGGAATCTCTGCCCCAAATCCAGGGTTTTGAGACAGAGTTTTACAACCTTTCAAGATACTGATTCCTTTGCAGGAGCAAGTCTGTGTTAGCAGTACCGAAGAAATCCCAAGTCAGATCCACAACCCACTGAGTCCAGAACTCAGTGAACATCCCGGTGCAACAGCCCAAACTGACGGTCCCTTACCAAACTTGAAGCTAAAGTCAACCCACACCACCTGTTTCCAAGAAGAGCCTCTCCCAATCCCCACTCCCAGCCCCACATGCACTTGGCACAGTTACAAACAGGGTCACATCCCAAAAGAGCAGGAAGCTAGATGAAGGTAAAGCGGGTGGACAGAGTTTATACATACTCTCTTCACGAAACAAACTGCTTCTCTAGATAGAGCTGCACCTTCTTACAAAGCAACCCTTCTTTGTCTGGTCTCAGGGTTGTGCTTCCTTTTTGTGAGCAACTGGATTCTTGGTCAGAAGTTAACACAGCTTTCAGAAGAGCTGCAGTATTTTTTCCCCTACATGGGGAGCCCAGCCAACATCACAAACATGTCCCTCAGACTGGATTTATGCGGCTAAAGACTTCACATCATGTCACCAGCTCATGGCAATACCACCCTTTTTTTCCTCATAGGTGCACAGGAGGCCACAATGTGAACCAGTCAGAAGAGTGATCTGTCTTTAAAATCAGGTGATTTTTAAGCTGGATCAGTTCCCTGATCCACTTTGCTGCATAATAAATTCCTTTGACAAAACTGAGGGCAGAACAAAGGCAGGAACAAATGAAAATGGAAGAAGAAACTAGAAGGGCAGGAATACAGTAATCTGGCATTACCACTAAATAAAGTTGTTCAAGTCATGAAATCAGTACAGAAACCACATTACCACGCCTTTGGGAGAATTAGGTATTAATACTAACGACAGGTAGTCGTGGAAAGCTGCTTGTGCTCTCAGCCTCAGCAGACTTCAGCTTGAGAAAGCTGCTGAATGCACTGAGCCAGAACAATCACATGCAGCCATTCTTTCTGAACATGACATATACATGTAAAGCCCCTTAACCAAGATTTTTACATCCCAGCCTGAGGCACAAGGTGTGTGTTAGCTCTGAAAACTCTCAGGTAAGGATTTCAGAGGGGGTTTTTTTGGTTGGGTTTTTTTCGTTGTTGGGTTTTTTGTTTGTTGTTAATTCCTCCTTTTTCTCTTAAAGAGTTTAATGAGGAAATGGCTTAGAAATCCCAGGAAAGGACAGGCCTCCTCTGCCTATTCAGTAATGAGTCACGGGCCAAGTCTGCCAGTCTGTTAGCACATGGAGTAGGATTTCTGTTCCTGTCATGCAGTCCAAGAGCAGATAGTAAGGAATTATGTTAATAATTTAACAAGATACCTGAATAAGCCAGAAGCAAGCAATACAAAACTGTAGATTTTCCTTGAATTTTCTCTAGAACGTTCCATGGGAGATTTTACCAGCATGAAAGAATCCTTTGAAGAAAAGGAACAAATGCGTGAATCACTTAAAAATCTCTCCTTTTAAGGAAAGAACTTAATTACTCACCCACTCTAGTGGGGACAGGTATTAGGCTGAAAACCATAACACCACTGCTTCAGAAGACAATTTATTCCTGCCGTCCAGACATGCTGGAAATTGCTAGAGAGCAGGGAAGCTGCCCATGCAATGCTTTACAGGACCTAAAACTGGCAGCAAGGTAAGTACAATATGGCTAAAGAGCTAGAATTGGAGGAGGGGAAAAAGCCTGCTTACAGTCTTCATTTATTTCAAAACACAGACATATATTCAGCACAATTATAACCCAGGACTATGTCAGATTCATAAAATGGATGGTACATGCCTCTTCCCTAGGAAAATCAGGAGTGGTACTGAGCAGGTGAAGCCAGCTGAAGATTGTTAAAGCAGTCATAGGACAAGCTGTACCTTCATTTGAAGTAGTAGTTTCTCAGGGTGCTGCGTGTTGCTTTCGGGATGCCAGCCTGCCTAGAACTGATTGAATCACATACAACACAGACATGCTTGCAACTACTAAAATACCGTATCTGCTTGGGAAAACCAAAGAGTTTAAGGACACTTGTGTGAAGGGGGAAAAAAAAAAAGATGGAATTCACAATCAGGACATGATTGTTGAGCTCAATGCAAGAATTACTAGGTGAAACTTTGTGGCCTCCATTATATAAAAGGCAGGTTAAAGCATTATAATGATCTTGTTGGCTTAAAAAAATTAACACGCAATAGGGCAAACGAGGAAATAGACTTCTGAATAAAACCACAGAAGAGCACTAAAGAGATTCGACAACTATCACATTCAGGGTAATGCAAACAGGTGATGCAGGCTGTGTTTCCACACACTACACTGATGCTTTCCTAAAGACACAACTGTAAGTTCTCTCCCTCAGACTAAACAGGGCACAAGAACTGATTTGGGCTTGAGCTGCATATCACGCACAGTAGAAAGATTATACTGGTGAATGCATTTTCTACCAGTTTCAAAACCCCAGTATAAGACAGATTGCTTATCTGATTTCTTTGGCAATTTCTTGTCTCACATATTAACAGATATTTCACATAAGATTCTAAACATTGCTTTCAGTGGGAATTTCACCTTCAAAAGCGCATGGCGCCAGGTCTTTAAGAATTAGTAGGACGGTGTGTACGCTATAGAAATGGAAAGGTGGCCAAACAAAATGATAGGATGCAGAAAATTTAGCACAGGAAAACATAAACTGAACAAGAAGTTCCTAGAAGAAGTATTTGATATACCATTCCATACAACATTTAAATCACCAGCCTTTCTATTTATTCCTAATGCAGATCATAATGGGGAAAACGTTGTGACTTTTCCCTCCCCACTAACAATTGCAGGTGGTGGTTCTCAGCTTTGAAAATTTTATCCACAAAGTTATCACTATCTGCTGTCTTTTTACAAAGAGACAGAGACAGCTACTACCCAACCTTGACTTTCAGCTTTTGCATTTGAATGCATACCTAAGAACAAGCCAGGTACTAGCTACTTCTAGAAGCTATCTAATCAAGCAATCTAAATGCCGTGGTATTTGACAAACTGCCCCACTGCCAGTTTACACATCCACTACTCCCAATGAGCGCAGCCTACCAGCAAGCTGGGATTAATTTATTCCAGAAGTTCGTGGATAATTTCTAACAAATCCATCTGAGAATTTTGCAACTTGTCAGCAAACAAAGGAAGTGGCAGAATTTCTCAGATAAATTAGTTTTAATGAATAATTCACCAAGCTTCCCGTATAATGAAGCAGCAAACAATTCTACGTTGACAGGCAGAACTAGGGTAACGATCTAACAGATATTTTTCATCTTTTGTTTCTACAAAATGACCAAGGCTAAAAACATTTGTATTTGTGTCCTTCATCGCTGCCTTTAGCGCCACTATGACCCAAAGCAGATTTAACATACAGCACATGATGAAATATTTACTGACACAGCATTGCATCACAGATTTTTACTTTTTTTTTTTTTTTCTAATAAAGCAAAAAGGAGTTCTTACCAATTTAAAGACAAATCACAAAAAAAATCTCTAAAAATCTTAAAAAGCCATTGTCACAGGCTAGTTTGCTGACAGAGCATTCCTTCTAGCAGTCTTACCCCAGGGCCTATTCAAAGCCAATCAATCACCCTCTGCTCTTATCCTCATCATTTCCTTTTAAGCAATAGCTGGAAATAGCCCCATCTGCTTTAAAAATCAAAGAGCAGCAGCTGGCGATCAGTCCTCTTTATAGAAGTCTGTGAGACTTAAGGATATTGTCCTGAGCAACTCAGTCAAAATTAATTATAACCTAGATGGAATTAATTAGAGGCTATCTTTATGTCATCTCCATTGTTGTGCAGACAATTGTTTAGCTACTTCTCACATGACTTGGTAATTACAGTAAGATGAAACCACTTAAAATGAAATGACCTGAATGGGCTTTGATTTAGATTTACAAGAGTGTGTTTGGGGAGGTGGGAGGAGAAAGAATGCTGTTTGTTAAATATACAGCAGGTCTACACACACACAAATGTGCACGAGAAACACAAACAGTTGGTTATACAGTTGGGAGAACACAGGCCCACAACTATATGGGTGGCATAAATGACCAGGACTTCAATACAACTCAAATCATTCATATGGCTGAGGACTTGGCGTATCTGTTCTGAAATTAATCCATCAACACAGCAAAGATAAAAGATTATATCTACCCAATGTATGAATATACGTAGCCACAATGGTGTGTAGATATGTGCTTATAACATGTATATTTATTTCACAGACACATTCACATACACGTGTGAACTGGATAGCATGCTTTTATTCCTTCCCTGCCAGTAGGCATTAAATTGTTATTTACTTATTAGGCTTTCTTATAACTTGATGATCAGATGGTAAAATACTTTGCAGCTGGACATGAGAAAGGTGCTGGTAACTTGCCATACTTAGTGAGAAGATGTCTTAAAGTTAGAGGAAAATCCAGTCTTATGTTCAGAAGGGGCTTAGTGTTCAGACTAGCTTGGAGCAAGTTATCTCTATTGCAGAGAAACTTTGATTTGTAAGATTCAGAAGATTTTAGATTCCGGAAACCTTCCCCTTGTATTTGAAGGTGTAAGAAACCTCCTGAAATCTGTCACATGTAAGGAACCAATAGTTTCGTCTGAGTTCCTCTAGGCACTGCAGCGCCAATCCAGATCAAATGGCTTTAATCAGCACTTCCACAACCTACTATCAAGGCGGGCATGTGCCTACAAGTGATGCAGACGCTTCCCAGACTGGCAGATTTCAGAGACAACTAAAAGGAAAGAGTCTCATCAGGACTGAAAAGAGACAGTAGCAGTGTTCTCTTAGTTGGTTACCACTGCTCCCATTGCTACCATCTTTGATTGGATTACAGGAATCATATTCTCCAATTTGATAGTACAAAACCCATTCGAGAACAGGAAAAATACCCCCTTGCATTTAAGTGAGAGGAAACCCCACCCATCTAGTAGTAATCTGTTGAAGTGACTTCTCCCTATAAACGTAGGAAAGCTAAATTGTTCTAAACCAATAATGTTTCCTGCACATGGGCTTGTGGGAGGCCAAATGCAAGGTGATTCTCCCAACGGACACAAGTGCTTCGTGCTTCCAGGGGCAATAAATAAAGTATCCCTTGTTGTAACTGGCAAATGCACGCTTGGTGCTCCTGGGAATTCAGCTAAACTGAGCCTATAACACAGAAGTGAAGGTGGAGCCGAATGCTTAATTTGTGTGACGCCTGCTACCAGGAAGACCCAGAGGCCCTAGGTCATGAAGACACTATTTTTAGAGAGTGAAATCCTATGAAATTACCGTGAGTTTCAGATGTATAATACATGAGGAGGCAGGGAGGTCCAGGCTCAATCTGTTTTTTTCTCACACATAGTGGTTCATGACAGAGTTTTTGCCTCATCAGTCATGTGGCACCTCAAGAGAAGTTCTTCTTGATAGCAACAGACTGTTCTGTCAGTTTTCTTCTTTCTGAAAAACTCACACATAGGAGCAACATGTTCAGAAAGGAAAAAATCAGCTAGTTTTTGGGACAGGTTATAGTTACAGGCAGAGGCATTTCAGTGAAAGCCCTCCAAGGCATTCTAGATTAATTCAAAACTTTTCTGAGAGCAATTCAGGTTGAAAAGAACTCTGTGCACCAGTGCCGCCATCTCTGGTACTGCACTACTGTTTTTCACACGGATGTGTACTAAAATGTTGCCAGATATACAAGGCAAACACAAAATGTTCAGAAAAAATTTAAACTGAAAAAAAAAGGTGACTCTTTTACGGTTGCACAGGTATGCAGGAACAACTAACTGTAGCAGTAAATGAAATAAAATGTGAAGATGCATAATTTCCTTAGACCCTAACAATCCTGTGACAATCTGACTTGATTTCAAAACATACAGATTTTCCCCTTTTTTATCTTCTGGACAACCGTTACTGTCTACTGAGTTGCTTCCCAGAAACCCTGTAGTAAAATATTAAAACTACTGTAAGCAGAAAAAGGTCAACAATTACATTATGTTCAGTAGAGCACAGAAAAACTTGATTAATCCAAATAAAATGAAACATATGTATTTTTAAAAATTACAGCTTCCCATTATGTAAGTGGTTTAATGAATAGGAACTTTAGTCTAAATCCAAACCGGCCACAAAAGGTTCTCTGTAAATTAGCAAAAAATCTGTGATTTATTTATGTGTGCAAAATCCTAAACAGTTCACACACCAATGTTCAAAGGTATGTTTCTGTGATAGAAGTATCTTTTTAATCTTAACAGCATAAACCAGATTATTTACAGTTCCTCCTGCTTTAGAAGAGGATTTAAAAACCTTGTGTCCCAACCAGCCACACTATAATTTCCCACATTTAATTAGAAAATAGATGAGATCAGTTTATTTAAACTGGTACTTGAAGTAAGCAATTAAGTGCTTCACTTAATAGGACTACGTGCTGTAAATCTGGCCTTTCATTACATGTACAGTTCCTAGCACAATAGGTCTCCAGTACCAGACAGAAGCTTGCAGGCATTTCTTTAATAAAAATATGCTATTTAAGAGTATTGTGATGTATTTCCACCGCCTCTGGGGGACTTACTCTAAACCAGCCTGTTATCTGTCCTTATTACATAGAATTAAGTATGCAATTAATTGGCAATCTGTAGTGGATTATGGAAACATTCCAGATGGATGGGGATTTATCGCAGCATTTTTCAGCAGCAGCTATTGTAATTTCCTAAGTTCGGGACACTGAATTTACAAGAATATACTTCTTTGTCAGGTAGGTCATCTGAGCAAGAATTTCCATTTCCTTTTACATCAGAGGCAACAGCTCAAGATGTAGCACAAAGCATCTGTGAGATAACACAATATTGCTACAGCAGAGGTGTCTCTGTGATCAGACACACAATGGGATGCGTGGGCAGAACGCTCCCTCAAGAAATGAAAATGCAATCAATCGACTTCGTTAATATTTTGCTTTGTGGGAGCAACTCCATCAGACAGTCTGGAGTTTCATTAATCTGTGGCATTGCATGAGCTGTGGCAGCTTAAGCAAAAGAAAGACACTTCGCGTTTCATTCTCCCCTGTGCCAACCCTCCTTAGCAATTTGGGGGCAGAGGGGAGTTGTTAACCTTTCTAGCCTTGCCCCCCAGTGCCACTGTGGTTAGGGAACGCAGACTAAAACTGGGTTGACGCAGCTGGAGCTGTGTCACAGATGGCTCTGCTGTCACTGGGGCCTGTGGCCGTCAGGAGGGAAAGCTCTCCTGGAAGCTGAACGCAGACAACACCCAGCGGAGGCCAGCAGACCTTGGCAATACATCACAGACTAGGGTAGGGGTTTTGGACACACCGCTCGCTCAGGAACTGTTCGTTAAGGTGTTCAAATAAGATGTTATTGTGGTGCACGCAGCTTGCCAGCGTAGTCTTTTTCTTTAGGGAGACAGAAAGAAAATGTATGGAGAGCTCCTTCTGCTCTTGATTTACTCTGCCATTTTGAAACTACCAGAACACGAGCTCCTGTGAGGATGCACAGTGTCTATGCAGCAAACGGAGGGAGAGACTGTAGGAATAACCCCTCCCACTGTACTACCCTTTGGGGCAAATTCATACGGTTCCTTTTCTGCAGTAGCAGTAAGTATTGCTGTTCATTAGACTACCTAGGCTGGTGTAGATAAAAGGTCACCTTCTGATAGCCCTCCTGTTACATAGCAGCTCTTATTCCATGGTCTCAAGACTTCTGTTTTCTCCCCTCAGCATAAATCCACAAGAAAGCTACTAAAATGCGTGGACAAGAGTTATATTCTTGTTTGTCTTGGTATACAGTTCCCTAATAGTGAATAGCTTACTGCTTTTTCTATACACTCAGCAAGTATCAAAATTCTTGTGAAGGTTTATAAATGCGTATTTGCATGGACCACAGTTCAGCCAAGTAACCTAATACTCATGTGAACTACATGCCCTGCTTTAGGAATTTTCACTTTAATGTAACTTAAGATATGTGTCTGACTGTAAAATAAAATAACTTTTTATTCTTCCAGCTATATCTAAGCCTTCTGCTGATTCCCCCTCCTCTTTGGCACTTGTCACTCATTTATTTTCAGGTTGATAATTGCCCCCTTTACATTTCCATCAACAGACCCACACACATCCAGTGAATCTCCAAATTGCTTTTGCCATGTGTTAGCATTAATAATTAATGAAACCAGCGGATTGTTCCAAGTGACCCATTATCATGACAGGGCAGAGATGAAGCAGAGAGAAGACAGGATTCATTTCTGAACCTCCAATTTCAGTATCAAAGTTCAAAATCAAAGCACCATCAGCAACATAAATCTATTTCTCTCAAGAGATCTATTTTTTCTGAGGGGTGACCAGAACAGCCCCATAGCCTGGAAAGCAGATATTACTGTGCTTAGGGCTTTTTAAACATAAACTATTGTGTTCTCCTCCAGTATGTGACATTTCTCAGGGCTTTTCTGACATTTAAGTATCATCCAGGCATTTAATAATAATCAAGAAGAGAAAAAGAATGGGAAAGGGAAACATATATTAGCATGAAAGATTAAGGGAAATGAATATGTATAGGACACAAAAAAAGAATATAATGCTGGTATACAATGGGATGCTACAGAGCAGAGTGGGAGGGCTTCTGTTCATTAAGTGTTGATATAATGGATTTAAATAAAATTGAATAAAATCCATTTTAAATGCTAGACTAAAAAGACTCGAACAACCAGCTAGGGAACAGAATGGGTTTCTGCCTCTCAAAGGTCAGATTAATGGTTGACCGACAACAGCTGCAGATGGTCTGACAGCAGAAGGCTGCAAAAATAAAAAATTACAGGGTTAGATCAAGTCTGCTGGTTCTCTTTAACCCCATTCTTTGCTGTTCTTCTAACAGAAGAGTTATCCTCTAGCACAGAATAAGTACCTATCACAGACGTCCTAACAGAGTGGGTACCTCGCTGATTTTTGTCATGTCTCAAATCGTGGTAGCATCTATGTGCGTAATCCTAAGACAGTACTATCAATTTTACAAGAATAATTGATACTTCAGCAACTAGACAGTAAGTTCTCCTTCTGAGAAAAATCAAACAAACAAATAAATGACAGCCTATAAATTTATTCCAAGTCACGAGAAAAGCTTTGCTGGAGATAGCACTGCAAAGCTTATTATCAGCCTGCTGCTAATGTAGAGCTCCCTGCTTTAAGATTATTTAAGGATGACTAACTCATGTTACATTTATTTCCTCTAAACTTGCCTTGGGCTACACGAAAAGCAGGGATCAGTTAACTGTTTGGAGGAACTTTCAGACAGTGCCACAACCAAAATTTATAAATTCAACACAATACTTCCGTGGGAACACACAAAACTGTTCTAAGTGTGATGGCCATTTAGAGAAGAAGCTGATATCTGAAAAGTTAACGGTGCAACATGCAGTTGCGTACGCTTGACTGTTTTCAATTGTGTTTACTTTCTATGTCCTTGCTCTAGTCAAAGCAAGAATTTATCTCTCACCACTCCTATAATTAGCCTTTACAGAATGCAAGAGCTTTCTTAAGAGTCATCCTGCTGCCACAGGATCAGTACGTTTTCCAGCAAATGACTCACTCTTTTAATCCCCTCCATGTAACAGTAGGGCACAGAAAACAAGCGCGTTTATAATGTTTTTCGTTGTCTGTGCAGCTAGAAATTGCACTGCTATGACTTCATTCTCACCAAGGGACTTGCTGTTACGGCAAGCTGATCATCATGTTTTAGTCATGACAAAAGGGAAAACCTGTGCATGGTTATTTAAGGCAATCACTGAATCACTTTTGAGCTGCGTCTGATATTGATTCACTCTTAACTGTGCTTGGCTTTCAGTGATGCTTGTGTGTAGTTGGCAATCTCATCCCACCATGAGATGCATCAGGTATTGCATAGTTAGGGACTATGTGTTCTTTGTTTAGGATTCAAAGATTAGCCTCTAACATAAATTACAGACATGATCTCTCTTTGCACAGGTGGCAATAATATGGATAAAACATGCCTGAATGAGATATCCCAGCGTTCTGTCTTAATGGGGAATACCTAACCCACACTTGGATCTTCTGCTCCAAAAGGGCTGGGAACTCCAGCATTCAGATGAAACACTTGGAGCAACACTGTACGAGTTTGAGGAACAGCTAGATGATGTATCATGCTGCTCCCAGCTCAAGTGCTACTGGGATTACAATGCCATAATACAACGATACCTTAGACTTTATGGTTCCATAACATCTTTTACTGACATAAATTAAGAAATGGTAGGCCAAAGACAAACATTTCATCTGCAAACTTAGTGGACTGCACATTTGAAGGTACCTACGAAGATGTAGGTACATTGTGATTTCCTCCGCAGGAAAAGGGATCCAAGACCCTCTCCAGGGATTTTCTGGGGAGTTTGCAAAACCCACCTCTTTATCATTTTAGAACAGCAGTTACTAAACCACTTCGACCATGGAGTACCAGCAGCTGCCTATCTTCATTTTTCCTGGAAACATTAAAAGTGCAAAAAACCACTAGAAAGATCCTTGAGAAGCAGCTGTGGATTATTTATGATGCCTTTACTACCCACAGTCCCAAATGTGCTGTTTCACACTGAAGGAATATGGTTGACCCACGAATGATCTATGAAAGAGACAGTCTAGCAGTCCATTACTGAAAATGGGATCTATTGAGGGAAAAAATACAGATAGTGAGAGTCTGTTTCAAACAATAAAGTGCATTCAGTACTAATTCATCTATAAAGATATGAACAGACTGGCTAGATCCTCTTTGTCCGGTTACGGTCCTCCGTGCCAACACTTGTTATTTAGGGCTACCAGACCAGTTTAAGCACCTCACGGTGCGGTGTGTGATACCTTTCCCCGGGTTACATAGGTACTTGATTTTCTGAGCACCAAAAATCTGACTCAAGCCTGTGCTAGGTCTGCGCTGCCATTCTTCTCCTGCATTTCCCGCTCATGTTTCAAAAAACCGGCTGAATTTTCTGGTTTCAGGGCTGCAGATTTTCCTTCAAGGCAATCATTTTGCTCGCCCGTTGGACTGTTACTGAAAGGGGACAGCAACTCTTTCCCACCCAAGATGAAGTAACGGGAAGAAATAGCCTCAAATCAGACCTGTTGTCATGGAAACCAGAACAAGGATTTTCGTGGCCAAACTGGATGCATTTATAAACCATCAGAGATGAGGAAAATCCTACCCATTTATAACAATACATTAAGTGGAAAAGGTCTTTATTGTAGGAAGTCAGCTATGTACTAGCTCAACAAATGCTGCAGTGTCAAGCAGTACGTAATTATTTTCTCTAATACAGCATGATCTCCTCAGAACCAACGGTACGTGTGTTTGAGGGAAAGGCAGCAGTAGCCATAGAAACAGCCTGCTCTTCCTGCGTGGCGTAGGGTATCCTGGAACACACAGTTTTGGTGGTGGCCTCACGCTCCTGCAAGCTGTGGGGCCGCTTTAGAGTGCGAGGAGGTTTCTGGTGCACTTCAAGCCACCGGAACCAGCATGTTTTATTCTTCCCCACTCCACCGCTTGGCAGGTGTGCTGGCTCTGAAAAGAGGTACCTAAAGGAGGGGGGTCCCTTCTGCAGGATGAGAATAAAGGGTGGTTCCAGGGGTGCTTGTAACAACAATGCTATTTTTTCCCTGTGTTGTTAGAATGGGTATTGCTACAGAATTTGAGTAAAATCGGGGCCATTCTGCCCTGCACTCTTTCAATACTTGTACGGACAATCTCTGCCACAGCAGGCTTGCAGCATGACTCCAGTGAGCAAGAGAGACATACAAGAGAATAACTAACCTGCCTGAGGCCATAAAGCAAGACAAGAACAGTGTTTTTTCATTTTTCACTCAGAGTTTTCCCACCTCTTAGTTCAGGAGCTTATTTTTCTTCCCCAGAGGCTCCCAACCATTTGCACAGAGTGTTTCACTGCTTCATCTTCTTCCCCCCCACCGCCTTGAATCTCCTTTTCCCCCCACCGCCTTGAATCTCCTCTTCCCCATGTCAACTGCCAGCAGAGAGCCCAACCCAAAGGCCTGGCAGAGCTTGTTGGTTTGGACTGTGATCTGTGACCTATCTCCTGTTTAATGTCGGAAATCACCCACTTTAAACTGCAATTTGAGCCCTGTCTGGGGACACATACGCTCTCAGTCACCTCTAGCAGCAGGTGACTTACATGGCAGCCCTTCAAAGCTATCACAGCTCTCTGCTATGATCTTGATCTCTCCGGTACCTTACTCAGTACAAAAGCACATGTTATCCTCTTGCTTGTGCAATGCATCATAGGGCCCAGGCTGTAAAAAGCCAGTCTGACCTTCAAGACAGCTCATTATACTGTAGAGAATAGTTGGATTTACAGTTTAAGACCATTTGTTGTTAATGATGGTTTCACACTAATGTAATAAAGCACAACTTGAAAACAAAAAGAAAAAAGCTGGTATGTCCTGCTCTGGAGAGCATCTGTGAGAGACAGATCTGCCACACTTGTTTTGTGAAGGTACTGGACTACCCACACATGGGATAAACACAGAGATGGAAGCAATTTACTGCCCTACCTTCCTCCCAGAGCTTGTGGCTCCAGTAGGCAGGACAGCTGGACCACACAGGAAGCTGCTCCAGAACCAGGTTTTTATAGCCCAAAGTTTTGAAAAAACCTGTAGCTGACTGGAGCAATCTGGCGATGCTGAAATGTCCAGGGACACGGCTGCATGCTACTGCTGCAGCCCTGACGGCAGCGACCGCTGGGAAAGGCATGAGGCCGCTGGGAAAGGCATGAGGCAGGAACAGCTTCATCTCTCGCACTTTAATCTGGTGTCTCACCTTTTACCAGATACTCTTGGAGCAGAGATCCTAGTACTGAGCAGCCAGCAGCAGCTGGGTGCTCCCATAATCTGCACTGGTTTGGCAAGGATTGCTTTGGGTAATAACCATCCCGTCAGTGGAAGGTAAGCCAAGGGCTCGGGACTCCAACAGACACACTCCACTTAACCTGGACAGAAATACGGGAAGCTGTTCAAAAAGATGGTGAAAAATAAACTGCACTACACAAAAAGAAAATTACTAGGTAAAATCCAGACGAGGTGGTAGGGAAGAAGCTAGTGATATGGGAAAGGAAGCTGCAAGTAACAATTAAAGCATGCAATCCTAGTTGCACAAACACCCTAAAATTCCAAGAAATTTATTAGTTTACATAATGGCTCTTAAATCACACAATCCCTAATCATGTTTCCATCACTTCTTTTCACAACCTAAGAGTTCACCACACAGCAGATGACAAAACACTGGTGTCTTGTTACATGGTGGGTGTAAATACGTTCAGTGCCAAGAAACACAGCTGTCCTGCTGAAAAAGACTTCCTTCACGAGTAACTACAAATCTAAGATGTTTGTAAGGGGTTTTCTCCCGCTGTTTGGAGAAAGAGAGAGTCTGTATGCATTAAAGAGGTGAACAAGGGTGAAAATGAGTTCAGGAATGTTCCCGAGATTTTCCCATCTCCTACTCAAACACTTTTTTGTTTGCCAGATAGAATGCTCTCAAATGGTTTGATTTTTTTCACTGTATTTCCACCTTATTGTCTTTGCCGGTGTTAACACTTCCAGGGCTTTGGATCGGTAGACAAAACAGTCTGATCACAAGAACACAACTGTGATAGCACACTGTGAGACCGTCTATGTTCACAGCCAGTTCAAAGAATCTGGGCCACAGTGCTACTATGCGTGGTGTTGCCCACATTACAATTGAAATAGATGAAATGCAGGCTGTGCTTTGAGGAAATGAGACCTTCTGTTTCCATCTGGAGCAAAAAGATCCCCTCCTTTTCGTCCTGAAGTACTATATGTGGAAGCAGCTAAAGTTATGAATTGTCAGACGTTATGGAAAACCACCTTATGAGAACAAACACCCTGAACAAATTCTGAAATTCCTTCATGGCAAGCAGCCTTTTTAAAAAACAAAACCAATCAGAAAAGAAACAAAACCAAGGACGGTTGATATTCCGTGAGAGGCAGAATTTGACTCCTTTCTTCAGTTACAGGCTCGCTCTGCTCCTCTGCAGTTTTTAACTAATCAGAGATTGCAAACCTTCACAAACAATACAAAAGTGAGGTAACGCAGTAAGTAATCTGGTGTATTTAATTCAAACTAGGCCTGGGCTAGGCAGAAGATAAACAGAAGGGGTTGTGTACAGTTTCTAAGCATCACAGACTGCATAGTTCATGGAGAAAATTCCCTTGTTAAGGATTATTTGCCTTGTTAAATTTCCTCTAGTTTATATGAAGATTATAGCAGATGGTTTCTTAAAGTAAAAGATCTCATACTCCAACCTTGGCCGTAGGCCTTGTTATGAAATAAGTCGTAACTGCTGATTACCCAACTACATTAAAAGCATGTTAAAATGGTCAACATAAGCAACCCCAAACTGGGAAATGCCAGAACTCAGGACAGTTTATCAGCTAGTCTTATCCCTGGATGAACCAGGAACTCTCTGTTTTGAGAGATACAGCTTCAGAGCAGCACAAGCCCGACGCCTGGAGCGTATGAAGGCCTTAGAGTTTCTACCACACAGCCTGCAGAAATGGAGAGGGCTTCAGACACGTATCCTCCCTGAATTCTCTCTGCCAAGTGAATCCCCCATCAGTAGATGAATATTCTTCCAGTTGGATGCACAATCATATTTCCCAGTTGCATGAACATCCACAGAGGCAGCTCTATAAACAGCTATACTGCTTACGCACATATCTTGTGAACATCTGACCCAAACTATATTCTCTCATGTTTCAGCTACTCTGCACTTCCTACATTCAATAAACTGAAAGCAAGCTGACTTGTAAAAGACAAAGCTTTAAAAGCTTTTTCTTTATATTAATCTCTTCTAAGAACAACACAGTAAGTCCTAGTTCAACATTTTTGATTGTTAAACGATGTATGTATTCAGACCAACATAATTTGCAGTGTTTTTTATAAAGAAAATCTGGACAAAAAAAAGTAATACCTTCCTCCAAATTCTCTCAACAAAAGTATCTCTTCGCACTCCAGAGAGCCTGCTTTCTGTTTCTTTTAGCTCTGTGGAGTCCAGAAGTCAGTATCGTCAACATCTTATATCTTCATTAGTGCTCCATACATAAGCCCTAGAATGTTTTTGCAGATAAATTATCCCACCTTTCGACTATTTGATCTAGCCATATAATAATTCCACCTAGCTCTTGCCATGAAACAGCTCTGAATCATAGAATTGTTAAGGCTGGAAAAGACCTCTAAGACCATCAAGTCCAACTGTCAACCTGACACCACCATGCCCACTAAACCATGTCCCGAAGTGCCACATCCATATGTTTTTTTAACATCTCCAGGGATGGTGACTTCACTGTCTCCCTGGGCAGCCTGTTCCAATGTTTGACCACTCTTTCAGTAAAGAAATTTTTCCTAAAATCCAACTTAAACCTCCCCTGGTGCAACTCAAGGCCGTTTCCTCTTGTCCTATCACTTGTTACTTGGGAGAAGAGACTGACCCCACCTCACTACAACCTCCTCTCAAGTAGTTGTAAAGAGTGATAAGGTCTCCCCTCAGTCCTCTTCTCCAGACTAAACAACCCCAGTTCCCTCAGCCACTCCTCATCAGACCTGTTCCCCAGCCCCTTTACCAGCTTTGTTGCCCTTCTCTGGACACGCTCCAGCACCTCAATGTCCTTCTGGCAGTGAGGGGCCCAAAACTGCACACAGCATTCAAGGTCCAGCCTTAATAATAATACAGGATGGAAAGGATCTCTGCATCCAACCCCCACTCAAAACCCATGCTACAGTATTTCACGGAAGACAAGGCCAGAGCAGCGTAGGAGAACTTCATGTTCATATTCTGCCCTCGCCATGGGTCATGCATTTCTTCCAGTCACCAGGTTCTAGTCCGCAGCCCAGAGTCATCTTTATGATCTATAGACATGCAAGGTGCACTACAATTTAATCTAGTAAGGTTAGGCATTGCAGTTTTGCTGTGGATATAGAGGCTGCATCTTGGGGACAACATGTTTCCTCTCAGTTAATAGGTTATGACAGGAGGCTTTTATCCCACCTCTAAGTGCATTTTCTAAGATACTGCATATTACCCACTTTACCCGTAATCAGATTCACCTCTTCACTGTGCCCCTTCTTTCTCCTTTCATAGAAGGGACTTGGTTACTAGCAGGCCGAGCTTTATGTAAAGGGAAGTACAAAGACTTGCAAAACCCAGAACTTCCTTTGTGACGACCTAAGGAGCAGTTCTGATCACAGTCAGCCTCTTTCTTTTGGCCATATATGGCAATCCTAGAGAAACCAGAAGACAAGTCAGGTGAGTAACTGCAAGGTTATAGCTGTCACAGCAGCCAATTAAATGCAGAGCTGTATAATACGTATGTAAAAGGGCATCAGTGTGTAGGTTGAGACTATACCTTTTAAAGTCAAAGGAATTTTGTGCTGAGGTCACGCTACAGGATGATCAGTGGGCTGAGCCTACAACTAGTTTTATCAAATATCAAGAGTGTGGCAGGATTTCGCTTACTGTGACTGTAGATGGCTTGTAAAAATTCAAGACTACATCAGAACAGGAAACACAGAGCCTAATGGCACTAAAAAGAGCTGCAATGACCTTTGTGTTCACCAGACCCTAAAACATGCACGAGGGTCATTTATAATTTAACGCCACTGCTTTCAAGGGGTCAAGTTTGATCTCTTTGGCAAGGGCCAGAGTTCTGCAACATAATGTAACTAAAGTGCCGAGTAATAATTGGGAAGTTAGAAGTATTAAATGTGTTTCCTTCATGTGACTTAAATACTGCTTATCTAGACGACAGCCTGGAAGACAGTTTTGAAGCCCAGTGGCTTGTTTGGAGTATAGTCCCAACCTCTCCTTCCCAAAAGGGGAATATAGCCCCAAAATATCCTGCTGAAAAGTGACGCTGATGTGATATCACCATTCTTTGGAGTTCACAAAATTCTCTGATGCCTGTGGCCTGAACAGGCTGGTTTTCTGCTCAATGCATGTGTGAATGTACCTAACTATAAGCTCTTTGGGACAGAAATCATCTGTATCTCTCTGTCTGCATCGTCTTTGGCACAGCAAGGTCCTGTTCTCAGCTGGCCTTTAATAAGAACAGAGTGGAAGTTATGGATCACATCAAAGGTGAATCAGAACAATTCTCTGTATCACTGCCACAGAAGGTAACAACCTTAACATATGTATACAAGACTGATGCACAGCAAAATTTCTCTCTGTTCTAACTCAAGACAGGAAAAGATTAGTTTTAAAGAAACTAAAAGAAATTCTGGGTAAAACAGACGTGCTTGAGCTAAACACACAGCTGCTCAGCTCATCATTTACATTCTAGGTTGTTACCTTGCAATAATTTCCTTTAACTCAGTATTATTAGAATTACTTGGAACTAAGGCCATTTAGATATTCTGTAGTTTTCGCAAACTAATAAAATCAAACCTACTCTATTTTAAGCAAGTCAAAAGTGTACCGTGGTCTAAACGAAATAGTTTGGGGTTTGTGTTTTCACTGTGCAAACAAATACACATCTATCACTAGTTCACAAAATCTGTTTGCAGAACCCTCTTGTGTCTTCTTCCTCTTTTATCTGTCTTCCAGTATGTTCATGAATTTCCTTAAAAGGCTTCTTCGCGTATTCTCTCTTTCTTACTGGCAGATACAAAGTGACTCGAGACACCTAATTAGCTCAGCGAGAGCATCTGAAACTACACATGAGGAAGTGACTAGTCATTTAGAGTGTTGCAAACTATTACCCTTATGGACCAGTTTTCTGGCTTGACTTCGTACACTCTCAGTGCAAAAAGCCTAAGAAAGGATGTTACCCTGAGATCTGGAAATTCCCCCCCAGTAGGAGCATAATCTATGCGATTTAGTGTTAGTATCTTGTGGCTTTAAGAGCATGTCTACCCTGCAGATTACAGCCTAGTGTTAAAGGCAAGTGACAAAACACCATCCAGTAGCAGCAGGAAGCTCGGTTTACATTGACAGGCAGGGCAAAACCCCCACAGCTCGCAGAATCACCTCCGTTACAAATGAGCAAGACTTGGATGGAAGGCGGCAAAGCAGCACATGGCTTTGCAAAAGTGGCTGCGTGGAGCTAAGGAAGGTCCGGGTGCCCTTCTGTAGCTCTTGTCTGGTTCCGAGCCTGATAGAAGAGACGTTGTGAAGTCACCAGGTGTTTTGAAGCTCATACTGGTCAGTCAGCCTTAGCACAGGGTTGGTTACACTAGAATCTCTAGTCCTGTATTTCTAGACTGAAAAGATATCCTGCAGGCAGAACTACAATATGAAACATAACCCCTGGGGAAAAAAACCCCAAATCATCCAACTGCATGTGGAACAGTATGTCCACAGAAACATTAGCCCTTAAAGATAAAGAAGAAAAACCTAACTTGAATTCCAAAGCTTTGCTTTTCTTATTCTGTTTCATTTTTCTCCTTAGGCATCAACTGGAAATTCATTAGCACCGATTTAAGCCAAACCATCACAGCAGACATTTTCCAGGCCCTGCTTACGTAGCCCAGGGAGGGAGCTTCACCAAGAACGGAGTTTCGTCCTCATGGTCCGTATTATGTGTGCCGAGTTAACGGGAAAGAGGTGAAAACAATTTTATATAGGAGTTTTTACTTCTACGCATATGCAGTCTATAAATGTGGGAACTTAAACACACTTTGAACTGTATCGAAGCGGTCGGTGTAGGCTACCCAGCTGACTTTCTAAACATACGGTGCCACCGTGTGGACAAGTAAGTCCCAAGCAGTTTCCAGATGAGCTTTGCTGACTTTGCGCTCACATTACAAAAACTCCCCATTCGTTTCCTCAGGTTTTACTTGCTATGTCCTGATCCTGCTGATACAAGCTGGTTAACTTCTGGGGCTCTAGGCATGACCATAACAAACTTGTATCAGTATCCAGTTATTCAAACGTGACCATCTTGGGATTCTGGTCAATGTGTTTCTGACTGAGTTGGCAACATGAAGAATATTCTGCAGGTTTTTATGAAGTTTTACATACCATGAAGATTTTTTTTTTTTTTTAAAAAAAAAAAAAAGGGTATTTTTTGGGCTTTACCAGGGTTTTTAATGATGCAAAAGAACAACAAAAAAAAAACCCTAGCCTCTGCCATAGCTAGTACAGATAATTTTCTTTCTTTTGTACATACAAAGGAACATACATGCTTTCTGTTGAAAACTCATTGATTAGACGATAAGTGAAAGTTAAATGCCAAAGCTGCTAACCTGTTCCATGGTATCTGGTTGCAGCAACGCCAACACCAGCTTTGCAGGAACCTGCACATCTTCCCCCTGGCTGGAAGGAGGCTTCACACTGAGCTCTGGCTGCAAACAAACCAAGCAGAGTCAGACGAACCAGGGACAAATGAGGCGTCCCTGCTATGATGGCAATGGCCTTGGTATATTACAGGAACCAAACTCTGGCTGAAAGTACAAGGGGAGTGCTGCGGGAGTAACAAAACCGAGATGGAAAGCTGTTGATCTGAAAAAAGCAAGTTCTGGGATCAGTTTTGCCACCACTGAGGCTGCAATTTTTCTCCTGAGTATTCACATCTCTGACTGAAGGCATGGCTGATCCCTAAGCACTGTCCCTGCAACCCTGTGTTTGTCCCTCAGCCCTTGTCCAGCCTTTTTACTTCTCAGCCCCCAGACTGCCGTGACTTTGCTGGCCATGAGATAGAAGTTTAACCTATTCATTGAGAAGTTTTTGTGTTTTCTCTCCACTCCCTATTGCCATGGAAGTTCACCAGAGCCTCACTGTATACCTTGAAAATGACACACAGGTGTGTGTGTGTTTTTCACGGAGGCACACACATCTTTTTCCTTCCTAAAAGCCAAGAGCTGCCTGCAGCACGGATCAGGGCCGGCAACACCTTCTCCCACAGATCCTTCTGGGACCTGCCCCGGCACTTTTTAAACCCACTTCAGCATCAGGCACCCAGGCACTTTAAGCTCCCTCTGATAGAGGCCTCTCTGCCCCAGCTACAACTCTGAATTTTCACCTTTTTGAACCACGTTTTGGGGCCAGGGGGCCTCAGGGAGGGAGGGCCGCCTCAGGGAGGGAAGGAGTGTCCCCTCAGGGAAGGAAGGAGTGTCCCCTCAGGGAAGGAGGGAGGGAGGATCCCCTCAGGGAAGGAAGGTCCCCTCAGGGAAAGAGAGAGGATCCCCTCAGGGAGGGAGGGTCCCCTCAGGGAAGGAAGGAGTGTCCCCTCAGGGAAGGAGGGAGGGAGGATCCCCTCAGGGAGGGAGGGTCCCCTCAGGGAAGGAAGGAGTGTCCCCTCAGGGAAGGAGGGAGGGAGGATCCCCTCAGGGAGGGAGGGTCCCCTCAGGGAAGGAAGGAGTGTCCCCTCAGGGAAGGAGGGAGGGAGGATCCCCTCAGGGAGGGAGGGTCCCCTCACGGAGGAGGGCCGCCCCACGGAAAAGGGCCGCCTCAGGGAGGAGCTCGTACGCCTCCCTCTCAGCGCTTTCCACAGCGGGCTCCGGCAGCGCCCGCTTTTCCCCTTCGCGCCGCGGGGCCGACGGCGCCGGTCCCTCCCCGCCGCCGCCGCCGCCGCCGCCGCCATGCCTCGCCGCGGCCCAGCGCCCGCCCCCGCCGCGCTCCGCCCCAGCCGGGCGGCCTGCAGGCGCTGGACGGCGCCGGCCCCGGCTGCCGGGGCGTGTGTAAAAGTCGATGGGCCGATCCAGGGGGGGCGGAGAGGGGCCGGGGGTGCCCTGCCGGTAAGCAGAGCGGTGGGCCCGCTGTGCCGCCCCGCACCAGCGCGGCGGAGGGGGGATGTGTGTGGGGGTATGTCTGTCTCTACACGCCTCTCGCCGGGATGGCGGGGGGCGCCAGGGCTGTCGCTAGCCGGGTTGGGAGGGATGGGCTAAGCAAGCCGGTAAATACACCGGTAAAACGGCAAACCGCGAAGCCTTTTGCCCGGCGCTGTAGCGATCCCGCCTGCGGTGCGGGGAGGGCGGTGTGCGGTGCCGGGCCTCGGCCGCGCTGCCGGGCGGCTCCGGGGACGGCCCTGTCCCGGCGGGAGCCTGTGCTGAGGGAGAAGGCCCGGACCCCCTTTCTCCAGCGGCTAAGTTAATCATGCCTTCACGGTTTGTCTTCCAGGTCACAGTCATTTCCATTAACCCTTTGACGCTTACCTCACGATCGACATCTTCCTCACAGGCAAACAAGGCTTTTGGGCCTGTGCTGTTCAGCGAAGGTAAAAAAGCCCAACCCAGCCTCTTACGTGCAGTTGTTTATCGAAGTCAGCAACGGTTAACGACAGAAAGGTTGGATTAGGCTAAGCAAAGAATCCTTCTGAGGCTGCTGAGGTGCTGTGTGACAGGCTCGATGGCAAAAAGATTTCTGTGAAACTGGGAATCCTGAACCAAAAGTGAGGTGCCAGAAGGGATTTGGAATTTGTGGAAAGAAAAACACCAAAGGATGTTTTATTCCGCTTCCCATCTTTTTTATCTTGTCACCCCAGGAGTGTGTCCATGCCAGATAGATGGTACAGTGGGGACTGTCGTTGCGGTCATGGTTGAATTTGGGATTTCAGGCCCTACTGTGGCACTGTTGGGTCTGTGCCGTGCTGCTCCAGGGAGAAGGCCAGAGTGTGTGGCCCACACAACACTAAAA
Organism: Leptosomus discolor; assembly: GCF_034619465.1. NCBI lineage: Eukaryota > Metazoa > Chordata > Aves > Leptosomiformes > Leptosomidae > Leptosomus > Leptosomus discolor. Next base: position 58,045,087 of record NC_141398.1, on the reverse strand, counting down.
AATTAGTTTCTATAATGCGAGTGAATCCTAGGACTGTGAAAGAAATCATCGTCGTACCATTACATGTGTAAAACAAACAAAAAAACCCCAAACCAACACCCCCCCACCAACCTTAATTCTGTGGGTACTAGCTCTGAACAATTTATTGACTTCGTATATGTGTTTTTGGTGGGACTTGAGTCATCTTCCTAGATGCTTTTGCTACTGTGTTTCTTGGCAGCTTTTTGAATTATTTTTGTGTTGTGTCCTTAGAAAAAACGTTCTCGTGTCACCTTCAGAGACTTTACACTGATGCTGTTTTAGTGCCACATTTTATTGGCAGACTTAGCTTCAGTGCATTAATGTATCAGAAAGATGTAGCATAATCTGTCATAAATAATCCATAATCAGGCTATTCCCTTCATGTTGCTGATGTATTCCAGCTGACAGACTCGTGGTCACTTTGTACGAGCTAATTTAATCATTAAATGGTATTGGTTTTTCCATTTGATAAGACATGAATGAGGTTTGAATTAGTAGACAGGGTGGTCTTAGCAAAGAGCTGACAGATTGTCATTTTTTAAAGCACGGTTAGTGTTCATAGATGTTCTTCAGGTTCATCAAGTCTTGGTGACTACAGAGACTAAACAGTGGTTTTAATAAGTTTCCTAGAAGGCTGGTAACTTGCTCCTCTTGTAAAACTTGCACTGGTGTGTTTGTCTGTTTGATACATTCATTGTGTTACCTTTCTGTGTTGACTACTTTTTTTTTTCAAATTCCTTTTCCTTTGCTTCAGGTGGAAAAGATGGGAAATGCAGAAAGCAACGCCTATCGGAATCACCTTTCCAGATTTCTTCCTGAGGAGCAGTCTGACATTGATGCAGTGTTTGATGCTTTATCAGGATCGAGTGGCTCAGCTGGAGCAAAAAATGGCAAAGCTACAAAGAAAACTGTGACTCTGGCAGCACTACAGGCAAGACAATCTATTATTCCTATACCTGTGATGTATTGCATTGAACATAATTCCAGAAAGAAACTAAAGATATGGCAATAGTTACTTTTTAAGGATTGCTTGTCTCAGTTTAATAGTTAATGTTTTGGGGCAGGATGGATATTTAAGTTTTTCTTACAGTTTAACGTGAGTAATGACTTTCAGGTTTGTGTTCATCTCTTGAATTGCACTGTTGGGTCAATTTGGAGCTTTCCTGATTCTGAAGTAAGTTGGGACCTATGAAAATATTTTTACAAAAACCTGAAAACTGAGAAGAATATTATTCCCTCTGGAGTCTGTAGTGTGTGATTATTTACAGATTTTCCTGAGGAGCTGTCACAAAGTCAGTTTGTATTTGCTTATATCTTTCGCCCTCAGTTGCATCACCATCTCTAATCTTTTCACTTGCATTAAAAGGAGAGAATCCAATTTTGCTTGATTAAGTTGTGGCTCCCTGCTTTAGCTAATTAACATATATTATGTATTCTGATTAACTTTGCATTCATTTTCTAAGCAAAAAAAAGAGGAAAATGATTTGTTGCAATACTTGATAACCAGTTAGGCAGGAACCAAGTGGCCAAATGAATGTAGTGTTAAAAGTGCATTTTTATGTATGTTACACAGCTAATGGAATCCAATTAAAACCCAACGAAAGAAGCAGGTTATTTTAAGGTATTTAGCAATGCATCTGCATACAGACCAGCTTTAGCCTTTCTCCAGCCTGGCTATTTATGAGCGGTCACCAGTTTGGGAACAGTATTGCTGCTGCCCAGCTTTTCAGCCTGTATTGGGTTTGCATGGCAAGGTTTTGGTAGAGGAGGGGGCTACAAGGGTGGCTTCTGTGAGAAGCTGCTAGAAGCTTCCCCCGCGTCTGACAGAGCCAGTGCCAGCTGCTCCAAGACAGACCCACTGCTGGCCAAGGCTGAGCCCATCATCGATGGCGGTAGCACCTCTGTGATAACACGTTTAGGAAGGGGGAAAAATGGCAGCCAGAGAGAGGAGTGAGAAGATGTGAGAGAAACAACCCTGCAGACACCCAGGTCAGCGAAGAAGGAGGGGGAGGAGGTGCTCCAGGTGCTGGAGCAGAGATTCCCCTGCAGCTTGTGGTGAAGACTACGTGAGGCAGGCTGTCCCCTGCAGCCCATGGAGGTTAACAGTGGAGCAGATCTCCACCCCGTGGAGGACCCCATGCTGGAGCAGGTGGATGCCTGAAGGAGGCTGTGACCCCATGGGAAGCCCACGCTGGAGCAGGCCCCTGGCAGGACCTATGGACCCACGGAGAGAGGAGCCCACACTGGAGCAGGTTTGCTGGCAGGACTTGTGACCCCGCAGGGGACCCACGCTGGAGCAGTCTGTTCCTGAAGGACTGCACCCCGTGGAAGGGACCCACGCTGGAGCAGTTCATGAAGAACTGCAGCCCATGGGATGGACACACGTTGGAGCAGTTCGTGGAGGACTGTCTCCTGCGGGAGGTACCCCACGCTGGGGGCAGGGGAAGAGAGTGGGGAGTCCTCCTCCTGAGGAGGAAGGAGCGGCAGAGACAATGTGTGGTGAACTGACCACAGCCCCCATGCCCCGTCCCTCTGTGCTGCTGTGGGGGAGGAGTTAAAGAAAATTGGGAGTAAAGTTAAGCCCGGCAAGAACGGAGGGGTGAGGGGAAGGTGTTTTTTAAGGTTTGGTTTTATTTCTCATTATGCTACTCTGATTTGATTGGTAATAAATTAAATTAATTTCCCCCAAGTTGAGTCTGTTTTGCCCATGATGTAATTGCTGAGTGATCTCTCCCTGCGCTTCTCTCAACCCATGAGCCTTTCGTTCTATTCCTTCTCCCCTGTCCAGCTAAGCGGGTTTGGTGGGCACCTGGCGTGCAGCCGTGGTCAACCCACCACACAGCCCTAATACATCCAGGAACCTGGTCCTTGGTGTCTGTTATTTGATTGTGACCTGGAAGTTCTCTTTCTAGCTTTGTCCCTCGATCAATGTGACATTGTTGAATGTTTGTCTTTTCCCTTCCTGCCGTTTTGTTTGCCAACTTAAAATCTTCTGAAAGACTGCTTGTAGGTGCGTGATTCCTTAGTGCAAGGACTATTGCAGTGGCGTACCTGCCTTGTAGGTGTCTGTGCTCACGCCTGAGCTAGATTGATACGTGGCAGAATTGATCTAGCAACAGTGTGGTAACATGGATGAGGCCTTAAGCATAACCTCATGCGCGCTGCTTGGGCTCAGTGCTTCACTAGAAGGAAACTACATGGCTTCTGGACCAGAGCAGGCTGCACAGCATAGCTTGGGAAGCAGGTATCTGTAGATGCTTTCTTGAAGCCATTTAAGACAAGGATTCTAAGCTGTCAGAGGTGTGAATTTGTTAGATGTTTATTAAAGATTCCCTTTTGGCAGTCCTCCTTTTTTGCGCCCCGGGTCTTCTGATTGGAATAGCTGTAAGCATAACGAAACTGTGCAACAAAATTCGTGGTGGGTGGGAAAGGGTGGGCAGTAGGTAGGTAGTACTGCAGTGTGAAGTAAAAAGCCCTGGAGTGTGGTGTTTTTAATTATGTTGCGTGCTGCTTGTCTCACTTCAGGCTCATGTAGTACTTTTAGAAAGCCTCTTAAAGACAGCTTTACCCCCCGTGACCATCCCTCCCTCAATGTGAGGCACTCTAATGGGCGAGACTGTGGCTGCTAGTTCTGCTTCTACGGAAATCAATGGGGCTTTCGCCGCTGACGTCAACAAAAGCAGGGCAACGCTTGGCGTATTGGCTCTGGCCCTACGTGCACAGCAACAGCCATTAACATCAAACAGGAGCGGCCCCGGTGGCTCCCACAGGGGTGGTATTGAGCCAGCAGTAGTTTGGGGATAGCAGCTCCACTGAGTCGGGCTGGGGTGCTGTTATGCAGGTGGAGCTCCATTGATTTCAGCATAGTTCCCACTGGGCTACACCCCGGTATGTAAGAGTCAGGTCAGGTGTTCAGCGTGTTATGCACCGTGCTTTGCGCCATAAAGACACTGTTGAATCATGCCCTCGTGTATGGATGTATTTTAGGTGATTTATTTTTAAACCTGTAGTTATCTTGAACACTGTGCCAGTTTCTTGAATCCAGAGTCAGATCCTTCCCACAGTGTTGTGATGAATGATGATGTAAACCAGTTAGATTTCAATTCAAAGGGCCAGTCATGCGATTTAGAGGAGTAAGTTTTGATTTCCACTGTCTTAACATCAGGGATGCCTTATAAAAAACTCAGGTGATCTCAGTTTTGTTCCATGCTTGAATTAAGTGTTGCTATGCAGAGGGAAACTTCTCAGAATTGCTTCTACGTGTGGATGTAGGGTTAAACATATTGCTTGCATTGTCCTGAGGTCAAAACAGATGTGGGAAAAACCTTTACTTTCTCTTTGTTTTTAAGTATCTGTGAGCACCACTATCAAAAGCAGAGTTAAAACACGATTTTAAATGTTAGGCTGGCAGAGTTGTAAACCTTTACAACAGATTTATCATATAGAAATCCTTTGCTAATATCCTGTTAACACTTTACAGTGTTTATTTTTTTTTTCCAGAGTCCGTGGTGTTTGTAGAAAACCAGTATGAACTTAAATCACTAAATGGTATTGGAAAGGAGATACTATAAAAATAGAGATACATTTTTTTTCTCTTCAAAAACTAGTCCTTTGACGAAAGTTTGTTGCTGATAGTAGATACTTGGTATTGAAATCCTTCATTCATAGCAGTGTATCTCAGCACAGATGAGCTGGAATCTATTAGTTATTTGTAAATATGTGTAGTAAAATACGTTCATTGCTGTTTTTCTCACTGTAGGCGTATATGCGGGAGCCATTACCAGAGCAAATGACGGTTCGGTTATACAACGGAATGAAAAGTATTGACCTGACTGGGAAATCATCTGGGCCGAGTGAACAGATTGCTAAGGAGCAGTTTGTAATTTTTATGTCAAACCTCTTAAAAGGGAATGCAGATGAGAAGATTACCATAATAATGAGAATGATCTCCAAGGCAGAAGGGCCTGTGAAGGGCAAACAAATCCAAGAGGTAAACAGGCAGTTAAATGTATGTTGGGGGGGACAGTAGGAGAGCAGGGACTAGGTAATTTGAAGGTAATCTTTAGAGCACAAGATTTGGAATAGGGATTCCTGACTTTTGTATTTTCTTAATCTCTTTACCAGTAACTTGCTGATCTGGGACAAGCAGCGTAGGCAAACCAGGTTCTATGGGGGTGACCATTTCAGCTGTGGGCTTTTCCATGCTGACTTGCCCACTTTGAGAACCAGGGGCTGGATTTTGCGGAGCGTACTGCCTGTTTTGTCTGATAGTTCGCAGGCTCACCCTGCAGGGTGCAGAAACTGGATATATTTTAAGAACTGGCAAGGGTTGTGGTATGGCTGGTGCTTCTGGAAAGTGGGCAAAATGCTTTCTAGAGCTTTAGTTGCAGGACAGATGTGTGAAGCAAATATGTAGCTTGCAAGGTAGAAGAGTGGGATCTCACAAAACAGGAATTCACTACCAGCTCCTACCACTGCAAAATTTGGACCTCTCTTCTCTCTTTCATGCCATATTTTTTAATGGAGGTGCTTTGTGAAGTAACATTTATGAAATGTCTTGAAAAAGGATACTTTTCAAGACCCATGACACTGAAATAGCATTTCTGTTATTTCTGACTCGTCATGAGAAGAGATGTTTCTGCCATTGGGATTGCAGCGTCAGTACTGCTTGACTTTATTTTCAGAAAGTTCTTTGAAGCTCTTGGCAGTTTTATTTGAGAAATGCCAAAATAGTGATGGTTTAACCTTTTAAGTTCACAGAGGATCTGATCATGTCTGTAGTCCATGTACTGAGCTACAGGAAGGAATTGAAAGGTTGGAATTTGGAGAATACTAGGGATTCTGCAAGTGGAGTAAAGGCTCTGGCTTCTCAGCTGCTGTCAGAATTGAAGCTTGCGGGTAAGCAGCGCTGGTGTAGTATATCCCAGACTGGCACAGAGCACATGTTATCACTGATCTCACAAGAATTTTTCTCTTCAGGTTACATCTTTGAATTTAAATGGGGAGACTGGTATTTCGAACCTAGTGCTTTGCAAATGGCTTGGGAATTTTATTTATTTTACCTTACCAGCTTTCTCCCTTAAACTCAGGAGAGCTTTAGTTTGAAGTCCCAGTTTAAGTGGACATGCAAAACAGTGTCATGGAACACGTCTGTTTTACAAATGCCTGAGCTGCAGGTGACGGGCGTTTAGATGCATGTGCATGTATTTGTGACTGTATGTCCTTTTACAAAGCACAGGCTTATCTTTGCACTGTTGCAATAGTAGAGTTTATTGTATGGCAAAGAGTATCTCCTAAGTTGTAACTAGGAGTCTGTGTTTCTTACTCATGACAGCCCAACGAATGGATGTCACAGGCAAATGTTTCTCAGTCCTGTGGATGCATCTGCTTAAGGTAGTTGGCACTTTACTGTCACTGGCTCCTTTCATATGAGGTTTCACGTCCATTAAAATAATGGAATAATATGTTTACACTTAAAAATCAACTGATTATTTTCCAGACTGAGAGACTTACGACTGTTCCTCTGTGTCTTATTATTTAGATGGAACCAAACCTGTGGGTCCTCAGCTGATGGAGACAAGTTTTGATAAAAGTGTCATTGAGGATTGGGTGTACCGAGTTCCACAGATCTCAATTTTCCTCAGTGTTGTTATCAGGCAAGGCCTCCATGTTCTGCATTCTCTCCCAGACCAAACCAAAGACATACTCAACCTGGTTCCAGGCTGCAAAGGCATCAAAGGAAGAGGACTTGTCAGTCTCTTGGACATCCCATCCATTATATACATCAACTCCCATCTGCCTGCAGAGCTGCAGCACAAGTGGCAGCTTTTATTTTCTTCTAGGCTTCATGGAGAAAGCTTTTCACAGTTGTGTGCCCATATAGTGAAGAAAGGTCCTTGCATAGTGATCTTAAAGGACTTAGATGGTTATATCTTTGGTGGGTTTGCATCTCACTCCTGGGAGATGAAGCCACAGTTTCAAGGTAAAAACTCACTTTTCTTTTTCTAATGTCTCATGGCTCTGATAAACATTGCCTGTTCTGTACACGTACAAGAATCCTGTCCACTTAATGGATACTGTCATTTTACTTTCATGACATGCAGTGTTTCTTATACTTCCAAGTGTGTTTTCCTGTGGCAAAAATAATGCTAATTTTTGAAAAACAGAAAATTCATGTGAAGTTATTCTTGCTTTGTACCCAGTCAGGCAAATTACTGACTCATGTTTATAGTTTGTCTGTTATTTGATAAGACTTTTAAAATTGACTGTGGAACAAGTTCTCTTTTCGGTGAAACCTATCAACCCCTGTAGCTGCATAGGTTGAAAATGAAATGAAAATGAAGGAAATGGAACATAGACGATGAATTAGCGTTTAAATACGAGGTCCAGCAGGTGGCAATCTTCCATCTCAGAACAGCTGAGCCAAACACCACGTTGAGCCTCCTGTTGCCATTTGTGCACCGGCTTTGTTCCCCTTTGAAAAACCAGCAGCAAGAGGGTCCTTTGGGCAAACTAAACTTTTTGTTCCCTTGAAGTCTCTGGGAAGAAGAGATGGGTTTCTGTAACCCTTTGCAAAGAACTTTTGTGATGGCTTTCTGAAAAAAAAAATAGGACTCTGGATAATGGGTCCTGCTGGGAATCCTCAGTTTTGCTACATTAAAAACTCAATTCCTATACTTAATTAGTATTTAGTAATTACCCCTTCAGTCAGTTAATGTAATGTTATGTTACACTGATTACACGACACTTCCTTTGTATTTTTTCCTGATAGAATAAAACATGTCACATACTAGACAGCCACACCACAGGTCCCTGTGAATACCAAGCCGGGCATAATGAAAATGATACTCTTCTTCTAAGAAGAAAATCATTGATCCTGAACTGATCTGTATATCAATATAGTCAGAACTGAGGGTGTCTGCACTCGTATCAGCTTGTCAGGGGCTAGCAGTTGGCCAGTTTTTGATACAATGCAAGCCTGGGATAGGGGTACTCTTACATCCTAGTGGACTAGTCTTGCCTCTGACCCTGCCCTTAGTCACAGCCGTAGAATCACATTGGTTTCTGTGACCCTGCACAGAGTTAACTGAGACTAAACAATAGGTCTAGATCTTGCTGACAGATAGGTATCGGCTTTCTGAGATTGCAGCTGCTGTCTGATTTATTCAGCTGCACTTCAATATTTTTTTTCCTGTCCTATTTCTAGGCAAGCTATTCCTTGGCGAGTTGTCTGAACTCGGAATACTTTTCTGTTCACAGGTGACAACAGATGCTTTCTGTTTACTGTTTTCCCCTCTCTTGCTGTATACACGTACACAGGGTACAATGACCACTACATGTATTTGAACCACGGCCAACAAACAATGCCAAATGGACTTGTAAGTATTAAGAAATGACAGTTTGGAAATTGTATTTGTGGCTGGTGTTTGGAAGTGTTTTGTATTTTTTGTTTCTGTTACTGTGAGCAGGTTTATTTCACCTGTTATACTCTGAGGAAGTTTTCATCCCTTCTCTGTGCTGTTTGTGCCACACTTAGTAGGAGGATTTTTTTTTTTTTTTTGGCATCAAAGCATCAGTGTAAAGTGTGGATATGGGTAACGATGGAGAACCGCTTACAGTACTGACAAAGTCTAGACTTTTCTTTACAGTTCATATATGTATTGAAGTACTGAATCAACTAAGATGAAATTTATCTGACCCACTTTATGCAGGGTAGATTTACGGAGGTTCTGGGAAGAAGTCTTTTTGCCAAGTTTGGTTATCACAGAAGCCCTTCTAGCAGTCCTCCCTGTTATCTGGAAGAACTGACTGTGTCGTGGAGGCAGCACAAGCTGGCTGGTCTATGTAATGAGGATCCTTCCACTAGCTGCTCTCACTGCCACCCTAACTGCTTGTTAAATGATGGAAGGCTGAGAAAGCCCAGCAGAATTAGAGTACAAGAGTTGCATGGAGGCTGCTGCTGTTGTGTCATTACAGTGGCAGAAGCTCCTTTTGAGGCCACGAATGAGCTCTCGAGATGCAGAGGAGGTTCCATAGCGCTACAGCACGGTGCCTATTTTGAAAAGTGCCTTAGAGCTTTGTGTGCCTGTAACTTTGGGAATTGCAGCAGTTTGGAGTAAATTTGTTCTAAAGAAAGCAAACAACATCAAATTACATTATTTGATTCTGCAGATACTTTTCTAAGCAGAAAAGAGGCCGCAAAACCGAGCACCTTCACCCTGTTTAAAATGGAACTGTCAATCAATAAACAAAAGTCTGTGAGTTAAATTTCTGGCACAATACACAGCTGAAGTGCTTGCAGATACTGGTATTGTGTAAAGGGTAGAGGGAGGGCAGTGTCACTCAGGTAATTCTTGTTTGTCTTCAGAAATGCTGTATTTTGGTACAGAAGCCCAGGTTCACTCAGAATATCCTCTTTCACCTACCCATAGAAATGGTGCAAAAATACTGAAAATAGAAATGTATGCTCTAGATTTCATGACTTGCCCGGTTTGTTTTACACGTGCAGCAAGAGTGTAGTGTGCTGCTTTCGTTCACAGGGCATGGGTGGACAACATGGTTACTTCGGACTCTGGGTAGACGGTGACTATGGGAAGGGACACAGTAAAGCAAAACCTCGATGTACCACCTACAACAGTCCCCAGCTGTCAGCTAAAGAGGATTTTACACTGGATGCCGTGGAAGTTTGGGCAGTGGGAGACCTCCCTGAAAGCGCAGGGGTAGGTGAACAAAATTGAAACCTGTGAAATTTTGTCCTGATTGGAACGGAAGGTGCAAATGCAAAACTTGCAGTTTTCTGATTAAACACTGTCTCACCATTGTAGTGAGTAGTGTTTTCCTTAACTGGCCCTGGGATGCCATATATTTTTTAGCAAGTAAGTGGTAAAACAGTAGTGGAATTACTGAGGGCACCAACAAGAGATAACATCGGGAGCTGTGAAATTATAAGAGTCAGAAGAGCTGTACTTTATTCTGAATTTCAAAAGGCCTTTCTGATATTGAGGAATGGTCTCCAGGAGGAACCTCCTTGGAGGGGTTCAGAAAAACCCAGTTTGTAAAACAGAAAGAAAGCACTGGAAGCCCACGAGTAAAGACTAATCTGTAGTTCAGGAAGAGAACCCAAAAGATTTCTTTATCGGTAACTTAAAATTTACTATTGTTTTACAATAAATTTATGTGAATAGATCTATGCTAGTCTTTCTCCACATGGTTTATTTCTGGGAATGAGTAGGAGACCTCTTGCCAATCTCCTCTGTCCCCGTAATTTATTTTCTTATTAAGCTGTCTGAACAATTCGGTGGTGGGTTTTAAAAAAAATTTTGTTTCTTTTCATACTAAATTCTGATTTATTTCTGGGAATGAGTAGGAGACCTCTTGCCAGTCTCCTCTGTCCTCATAATTTATTCTCTTATTAAACTGTCTGAACAATTTGGTGGTGGTGTTTTTTAAATTTTATTTCTTTTCATACTAAATTCATGTGCCCTATCTGTTCTCTGGACACGCAGCTCTAAATAGAAACAGAACAAATTGTTTACAAAAAATGTTGAATTGGGATTGAATCTCTGCTTTAAAAAAAAAAAAAGAGTTCACATCTGCACTTCAAACTGAGGTCAGGTTAACCAGGATGTTCTGGCTGGCTTGTAACCTGAATAAAATTGAAGTAGTTCACTGTCATCATAGGAAGTTTATGACTATTTTGTGTAACTGCAGCATTAAAAATCATTTGATGTAACCCCGTGAATCTTAAATGCCTTACATGGAAAGGGTGTACGCTTCATGGTGAGAGGCTTGCAAGCCAGATTACTTGTGGGCTTTTGAGTATGTCTCTTTGTTGTAGCCTGATAGTGAGTCATTCATAATGACATCTTAAATTGACTATATTTTATTTTGTTTTGAAGACAAAAGGTAAGAAGAGTATCCTGGATGTAGATCCTGAGGCTCAAGCCTTTTTAGAAATGGCTGGAAAAAGTCGTCATAGCGAAGGCCTGCGAGAACCCATTGAAGAGGATGACGATGATGAGGATAATTAAAAGAATCACAGTAACACAAAACCTGTTTTTTTATGCTCCTGAATGTTAACATTCCTTGGACAGGATATTTCCTCCTCATTTTTTCCCCTACATTTACCTAATTACCTGTCATGAAGCTAAAGCTTCATCCTAATGCAATATTTAGGTCCAATACAATATACCGAAGGGTTTTGTTTGAGGAAGACAGAAAAATTAACTAGATACTTAATCATTAGGCACTCTGAGTGAATTTGTTAGCATTCCTGCTAGAGCCTGTCTGCACACAGAACTAAAACCAAAAGAAGTTGTTATTGACAGTACTGCTTACTGACTCGGAGAATTGATGCGTATTTATAGAAAGACTGTTCAACACACTGGTTGAGGCTCTTACACCTCAGCTGCACATATTTATTCACATGTGCTGAAATTAGTCAGCAAAGCTTGCAAATTGTAATCATGTCTTGCATTGGGAAACATAGAATAGTCTAGGTAATTCCATGTGAAGGATGCTATTAATTTGCGTTGCTCCAGTTAAAGCATTAAATTTCATGTTTCCTAAGTCAGATTTTCAACAGCTCTATATGTAAGATGTACGGAGTGCTAAGTATACAGTATCCCATTTTGTAATACTACACTGTAGTGCATTTCACTTAAGATATTACTGCAGAAATTTCCCTATTGCTTTTTAAACTTAGTAGAACAGAGCCATTGGGATTCTTTCAGCCATATTTATATTTATCCTAAGAATGGGCCATACCTCTGGGGAAGCTACCTTCTTTAGTAGCCTCACTTGAGACTGGAGTGAAAGATCAGGCTGTGGAAAGGATTAAGTAAGAAGCATCTACAGTTGATTGGGAACAGTATCTGCAGGTGCCTTGTAAAAAAAAATTAAAATAATCAGGGTTCTTATGTTTGAAGAAGACTGCTATACACTTTATTTCCAGATAATTAATCACTGCTGTATTATGGAAAAACATGCCCGCAATGTGAAATGTAACTAGTGAGTGGGTTGGAGTTTTAGCTCTGTTTTGTTGACTGTTCACCAGTCAACGCCAGTTTTGTCAAGCCTCTTCTACTCAGGGCTTTTTCTATTGGAATTCATTCAAATCTATCAGCAATTACTAGTTTGACCTTGCTAATTCTATGTGTCAAAAATAACACTAATTTCTACCAGGGATTGTCATTTCTAACTCAGCAAATTGTGTTTGCTTATTAGTATGTATGATTATCAGTCCTTCTCCTCTTACAGAGGAGGACTGTATCAAATCCACTTTGTCCTAGCATGAGTTTATCTTCCTGCAGCTTAGAGCAAAAGATGTGTTGTATCAGCCTATAAAATTACTGCGATTCCCAAGTATGTGGCCTTCCTTCAAACTCCTTCCCTTTGGATTTTCTTGTATGTGGTCTTTTTTTTTATCTACCCAGTGTTTTTCATAGGGAGATTTGAATGTTCTGAATAATCTGCACTTGTGCCTTAATGTAGATCCCATATTGTAAAATTTTATTAAACAATATGAATTTAGCTTTGAAAGGAGGGCAGGAAGAAACCACTCCAGCCAGACATCCTAGAACTCAACTGTGCATTGTTTATGCCACCTGGACTGATGATTTGGGCATATATGCTATTTATTCCAGTACAGAGTATGCTGTGAAAAGCCTGAGCTAATTTCCTTTTATCTTGTATTTGCTTAAATAAACCAGTCTCCCCCAAGTTTGTAACACACAGGAAAAAATACAAGCATTGAAACAATTACACTTACTCTTTTGTATAATTTTCTTCTCTGTATTTTTAATAAGAATTTTAAATGGTACAAAGTAGGGAGTGCTGTATAGACAGCAAGTGCATGATGCTCTCTGTAGTGGGGTGATGCTGACTTTTGTTTTCACATTCTCAAACTCCCACCATCAGTCTCAGAGGTATTCTTCACTTAGGCACTGACTAAGCGTATTAAATACTTAAAGTGGATGGCATATGGGAGTGAGACATAGTTGGGTTTCTGCGGTTACACATAAAATAAACAATAGACTTTCTTTTCCTTCCATTACAAGGCAGAGACTTTTCTTTGGGGACTGAAACCATTTGCAAGGATTCTAAAAAAAATAGCAAGCAGTCACCTTGCAGACTGTATCTGGGGGGGGCGAATTGCACAAAGCTACTCTTCACCAAAAAATACTTCAGTGACCAGGTTTTCTTTGATTTAAAGTAAGAATGAGCGGAGCTGGTTCTTGCTAGGCTGTGAATCCAGAATGTAATCCTGTTTAAGCATCCTCTTGTGAAGATCAGCATAGCATTTTGACCTCTGAAATTGTGGGTTTTGACAAGTTTGTATCTGAGACTCAACACCTTCACTTTGAAGTGAATGTGTTAAGCGGGGGCAAGAAGAAAACAGACAATGGCGCTTCTAGTAAATGTTATCAGTGAAGCATTATTTACTAGGACAGTACTGATCCAACCAGCAGATGGGATGATTCAAAATTGTTCTTTAAATATAAGAGATTGGCTTGGAAGAGACTCAACTTTCTTCGTTTTTCCTGAACTTAGTGATTAAGCAATCTATGCTTCGTGTTCATGCATCTAAATACGTCCAGCAAGTGTTTGTCAGCAGTGGGCTTGGCTGCAATCTAAACATCTCTCGATCACTTTTATGCAGCTGTTGGTCCAACTGCAAAGCTTAACACCCCTGCTATGTACAGGAGTCACCTTTATCTTCATGGGCTTGTGAAAGAGAGTGCCTTCCCCTTTAAATCCATCCACTACTGTGCATCGGATCAGCCTTCTGCTGTGCCTCTGTTAATCATACAGGTTAAAAAAATTAAAAAAAAAATTAAAAAATCAGCAAAAGCTGACGGCCAAGGGTTGGCACTTTAGCTCTCTGCTCTTTTTTTGAGATCTCCCCACCGTTTCCTTGAGAGTCTTGCTGAATCTAGACCAGATACCCGGGAATCTAGAAACACTGTAGATTGACTATAGGAAAAGTGCTACTGAAGGCAGGTCTTTTCCGTTCTTCTAATAATTTAACATAAAAGGACGGGTCTAAATCAAAAATCTCATTCAGATACTTGTCAGTAACATTTTAAAATGTAGATTTTATTAATAAAAAGCGTTTTGATTTAAATAAATAAAATTTCAGTTTATGCACAATAGTTTTTTTCTGTACAGGTGTGAAACTCTTATTTTGTCTGGAACAATCACAGCATTCTTGACATATAGATCAATGTATAAAAATATACCTGACCTTGGTTTAAGACAGGTGCCAGTGGAGGTTTCTGTAGACAGCCCGAACAGCTTAGGTAGAGCGTGTGGAAGGAGCAGACTCTGGCGTGAGAAGGACTGTCAGAACAGATTCACTTGGGTATCTTCAGAAAGGATGTGTGGCCTCAGAAAACGGTGCATTTGAATTATCCAGCATCACAGCTCCGTTCCGAGTGTATCTCTGGAGGAAGTCTGTGTCAGTTACGACATCCCTTCGTGTGCTTCGGTGGGCAGCGGTGTTTTTCACAGAGTTTGACGAACTCGGACACGACGAAAACCGAGGAAGCCAGTCCAGTGAGAAACAGCAGGTCTGGTGAGGGGAAACAGAGCGGAGATGAACGCGGTGGACAGCTGGATTTTGTGCTGGGCAGGAACCCCCGGTTACGGGCCCTCCCGCGGTGGGTGTTTGTGCTGGTGTGACTCCACAGATGTACGGCCCAGCTGTGGAACGAGATGTGTCTGCGGTAGACAAGGAATACCCACTTGATGGGTGGAAGCCTCTACGTTAGTCATTTGGGATCATTGAACCCTGCTTCTAACAACATGCCTGAGGTAGATGCAACACAGCGTGGTACGGCGGCGTTTCCTTAGGCTGATTCAAACGGTGGCGCAGGCATTGCCTTCCAGCCAGGAAACGTTCCCCCTGCCTTTCCAGAGAGGTCCGACTGCGTAACGATCCGGGATAGACTCATCTAGAGAAATCCCGTCGTGCAGAGCTTGTGGGAAATCTTGGCGTGTCTCTGTTCGCATGCATTTGTGTGCAGCAAATCACAATGCAAGCCCTGGGCTGGGATGATGTCATTAAACACTGCTCCTGATGGTGAATACCGGTGTGTGTGTATACGGGTGTCGGAGCTGCTGACTGATTTCCCCCACCGCCAGTCTGCTGGGAGTTATCCTGTAGCACTGGGGCAATCGTGTCTGCTTTTCAAAATAGCTTTAATGAAAAAAAAAAAAACATGCAACTTACCTAGCACTCCTAAATTCTCTGTCTGGAAGATCTTTTGTAATGGAGGGATGTATATCACCGCCAGCTGTCCCAAAACCGACCCAAGCACAGAATACAGGAACATGCGGTTTCGAAAAAAGCCTATTTCAAATATTAATTTTGTCTACAGAAGGGGGGGAAAAAAAAAGAAAAAAAAAAAGAGAAATGTAACATTTCACACTCTCCTGTTGGTACTCCAATGTCACCCTGTTTCTCTGCATGTAAGCTCCATTACTTTTTGAAGTTCCAGAAATGCTAACTTGGGCAGAGCTACATAGTTGAAAGTGCAGTTGCAGTTGAACTGTGACGGGTAACTTTATTTATAAAGATGATAAAAATCATGTTGCTTTAAATGACATTAAAAACCTCCCTTCGTATGCAAAATCCTGGTATTCTAATGTTTATGTTAGTGTTTTGAGACAAGAAGTAATTGCTGACAGAGCAATCTCACCTGAGAGCGGCATGTCAGGGCATTGAAGAGGTCAAAAAACACAAAACAGGTAAAAGTCATTGTTGTGGTTCGAGGAGTTATGCCACTTTTTGGATTCTGGAAGCACACATAAAAATTCAGGGGTTAGTTAAGTTACAAAAGTTAGTTAGTTACAAAAATATGTCAATTCAACAGATGAATTAAATATTCCCTTTAGTAGCCCCAGGCAATTCTAGGGGTAGTAAAACAAAGGAGTAAATCTAGTTCTAACCATTATAGATAGCATTAATTTCGCTCTGCTAATTGTTCAGTTTATGATCTTATCAACCATGTTTCAAATTCTTAAACTGATGTGGAATTTGTGTAAAGAATAATCTAAAATTACTTAAACTGTTGCAATAACAGTCACTATTAACTAACAGCAATCCATGATACTTATGCACTTGGCATTTTCTACTTACATGGAAAGCTGGAGGTAAAAAGTACCTTAAAGCATTGATTTCGTATCAAGTAATAGTTTTCCCATTCTAGATAGGAACCTCCAAATTCGTGGCAACTCAGGAAGGCAGAGCTGGGAGCTGACCCTCCTTAACCCTCTGCCTATACTGATCCTTCCCCCCTGGAGGTATTTCCAAAAGTCCTCCGCACGTACTTCAGAAATTGCCCTTCCCTCCGTTCTCCACCCTGATGGAAACAAGATTTTCCTCACCTCCTTCCAGAAGACAAAGAGGGTTCCACTGATGATAATTACAGCTGACATGAAGATTTTCAGGATCAATGACTTGCTGAGTATAGTATCCGTGATACAGCGGGGTGGCTGCTTGATAGTATCCCTATCAACAGGTTCCACTCCCAAGCTGCCTCAAAGGGAAGCAGAGGGACACGTTTAGTTAACGCAGATCGTCCCGAAACGGTACTGCTGATAAAACAGGATGGCTCTGGAAGATGAAATCCTTTGAAGTGCAGCATGAGAGAGATCGGTATTCTGGCAGGGTTACACAAGGCCCCAAATTTGGCCGAGACACCTATGGCAAAGGCCATTTCAGCATAGTGAGCTGTGACATTCACGTATTAGACTACCATGGTGCATCATACTGCTATCCCAGCCCAGAGGGAGAGCTAGTTGTGAGATTGTGGCCAATATCTCTTCCACATTGTGAAGTAGTAATTGTAATTAGCGGTAGTTGTAGTTAGCAGTGGGGTGAGTTTCCTAAATGGTGTGATTTTTGGGGCATATATCCCCATCTATACCCAGTATTCCCTTGCCAGTCAGACCTGCAAGGCTACTACTGGGTGATGCACTCAGAGTAACAGACCATTCCTAGTCAAAAAAGTGGAATAGCTGTTAACTGATTCCACCACAGAACAGAAACATGTAAAACCTCAAGTAAACCTGAAGTAAATGCTTTTGGAGGGACCAGGAGGGAACAAGAGTACAACTTGTCTTATCTAACCACCGAATGATTGGCGCACTGTTAAGAAGTCATAACAATTTGTGTTCCCAAGCCAAATTCAGACCTATTAAAACCAAGAATATTTTGCTCATTTGACTCTTCGATACCTCTGGGCGGGTGGTCCATCCATGATGATGTTGATCCATAAGATCTGCATAGCATTGAGTGGATTTGGTAGGTTGAGCACTGTTGACAGAGTGATTAGGCTCAAAGCTGAAATGCTCCTGCAAAGCACAGAAGAAAATGGTTTGCTTGGCTTCACTCAAAAGGTGCTTTCTCTGGAATTGAAGCAAACAGGAACTTACGTGCTCAACTGGAACCGGACAAAATTTTTTATGTTGTAAAATATTCCTTTTCCCTCTTCTATTGCATTCCTGGAAGGGAGAGGAGAGTTTATTAAATAACTAGCACTCGCACTATTCTTCATTGAGCTCGCTGTGACACTCAAAATACAAGTTGTTTTCCCTAGCACCTATTTCAGATGAAATTCAGACTCCAGCTTGGGAGGAGAACGTCAATGCAGCTTGTCAGTTAAAATGGCTTTGTCAGGGCAAGTAGATCTGAAAGCCCTGGTTCATGTGGCCAAGACTGGGTTCATAAAGCAGGCATGTGACCTTTGTACATCCTCACTCTACTCTGCCTACCCTCTCCACTGTTAGGAACCAACACAGCATTGCAAATCGCGTCTTTCCTCTGAGCTCCGTGGGCGAGGCAGAGAGCACAAGTTACCATCTACCTAGACTTCTAGGTGCTTTTAAATCCTCTTTTAGCTACACCAGTGAGAAACCAGGGCTTTCAGAAGAAAGGTAGCTTTGTCACCACCGCCTGAAACAAAAATTCTTTGCCGTGTATGCAACTGAAAATGAGCCAGACCCACACTAGGTCTCTCCACTTACTGCCTGTTGACTTACATGTCCTGCGTCTTGCGTTATCTCCAGGGCTAGTCACACAGGCTTGTTGCAATGGACAGCCAGAAAGTATCTGAAGTAAGAAAGTGTCTGATAGCAATAAAGTTGCTAAACCTACATTACTGTTGAGAAGTCATCATCCACAAGGATCATGTTGGCAGCCTCTTTGCTGACGTCTGTACCAGCTTGTCCCATTGCAATCCCGATATCGGCAGATTTAAGGGCCACGGCATCGTTAACACCATCTCCTGTCATTGACACAACCGCGCCAGCCCTCTGCAAAGCCTGTGAGAGTGGAGAGACGAAAGCCTCTGAAGCCAGGAGGAGATAAGTCCTGTTGGCAATCACAGGGTTTGCACATAACGTTGGAAGAGCAGAAGTGCTATGTGACTTTGGGGGTAAAGCAGACTCAGCAGCCCGCTGAGGATAAAACTCAGGCCAAGAATTAAGAGACTGGATTTTTGAGAGTCTATAGAGACTCTCACAACTCCAGCAAGAGTTAGAAGAGGGGATTAAAGTCCTCAGAAGTCATTCTCCTGATATGCTTGCTAATATCTCACTGCTGTCTTTCAAATGACCCAGGCCAGATCTGCAAGAGAAATGCTAATACCTCCAGTGTAAACAGTGCCAATGATCTAGCTCGGGTTTTACAGTCCTTTAGTTTGAGCTGATCTTGCCTTGTAAGACCAGGTGGTCTAGAGAACTAAGCCCTCCCCTTTACGTCTTGTTTTTTGAAGCATACAACGGATTTGAGAGGCTCTTAGTACCTTTATGATTGTTAGTTTGTGCTTTGGACTTGTTCTGAAGAAAATGGAAACCTAAAAAACAAAAAATACAGTCTTGTGTTAGATGAATGTTATTAGAAATAGGCCTTGTTTTTGTAATCAAAACCATTACATTTTTGACGGTGGATGACAGCTCTGCCTCTGTCAATTGGTCCAGCTCTTCCCCAGACATGGCTTTCAGCTTTCCATTGCAGAGACCAATGTTCTGTCCTGAAAAGAAAAGCCCAAAATGAGATCTGCCCATCAGCTCTGGAAAAGCCAACTACTTCCCGACGCAAAGAATAGAGGGAGCAATTAAACAATTTGCTGGGAAATATATCTGAACCTGGGGCACCTGACAGGGCACACAGCTCTCTGGCTCCGAGCTGGGCTGGTCACCCTGTCCTTACTCAACTGGAGCTATGGAAGCGATACAATACCCAGAACTGGAGCTAATATGGAACCTGTTGCTCTCTTCTCTGCCACTTGCTCTGTGTGTTTCTAATGGCAAAACGCAAAAATGGGAAATGCAGAGATACTCACACTCCAAACGTTAGTGGAATCTATAATCCCAGCAACATCACCTGCCTCATTTAAGGGTCTAACACTGAGATTTTGCCATTTCTGGCACTAAAATAATGGAATGAAGTTACTGGAATTTGGCCTATATTACTGCATTTAATATTTGTTTTGATGGAAAAGCAAGAACTCAGTGGCATTTAAAATCTCTATTTCACACACAAAAGGAACAGTAAAGTCGATTACTAAGTGACGTAACATTTGACTGATCTGACAGACATAATACAGACCCACAGAAAGAAGCTAAATTTGCCACCTATAGCCACAGCAGTTTCCAGGGCATCTCCAGTTATCATCTTTACTGATACACCAGACTCCAAAAGGACTTGAACAGCTTCTCTCACTCCAGCCCTTGGGGGATCAATTATTCCAACCAGACCTAAAAACGTTAGCTTGCCGAGTTCTGGACCTGAAGCCAAAGCAAGGACTAGAAACAGAAGGGGGGAAAAAAAGAAGACAAGACTAAATTATTAATAGTCTGTTTCCATACATTAAAATGAACACTTAGAGGAGATCCTAAATTACCAGTTTTCCAGCAGAAAAAGTCATTAAAACCAGATCCCTAGTCATTATGTTCATTTCATAGACTCAAAAATTTGGTCCACTCAAATAATGCCAGTTTATCTGAACCAGAGCATTTCTGTTTCACAAGTTTCTCTCAGGATTTATTTCTTTCTGATTTAAGCCTGTCTACCAAGCCTTCCCTAAATGCAGATAAATTCAACTGGGACAGTGCAACATTAGACCAGACATTACTAAACTACTATGTTAAACAATAGCGCTCTGTAGAAACTGAAACTTTTTTATTTTAACCTAAAAATGCGAAATGTAAATTCAGTTAAACCAGTGGAACTTCCACCGTGTAAACATCAAAGCTCTGAACGTTTTGTTTCTGTTTTTGGTGCCTAACCATATCATTCAATCGTTCTTAAGTCACTCAAGGATATTTTGCCAGTGGTTCAAGTCAGCGTTTCTTTGATGATTGAATCACAAGCTCACAGCAGCCGCCTGAGCTAATCGCTTTTCTTCAGAGCAGTAATTTGCTGTTCACAATGACAGATGAGTCAGATATTGTGAAGCAAGCTCTGTATGTGAGTTACTAACCGCAAGATACAGGGCTGGAGAACATGTACATTAACTATACCATCTCCCAGACCCGGCTGCCAAGACTTGTTCTCATCTACTTGCAGCCCGGGAACACACACAGGAGATGGTGTCTTTGTTACTGTGAAAAAGTCCAAGACATTTCTGAAAGGATTTTTCTAGTGGTGAAGGAAATGACACATGTATAAAATGCAGTCAGAATCAAAAGGAGATCGTTAGATTTGGTCCTAATAAAGAATTGAACCAAGCTTCAAATAAAACCCTTAGTGCCCAAATCCATCTTTTGAACCCCTTTCAAAGTTGCTTTTTTGTTGCTCCTGAAACAGCTTCTCCAAAAGCACAACTTGGCAGAGCAGCGCTTAGATCGGGTTCAGCACAAAGTTTTCAACGCAACGTTCAGACCAGATCCCAGGCAACGACCACGCTCCGTGCAAGAAAAACATCCACCATTTCCAGTGTGTATTTTCAGCTCCTTTCCATCTCACTAATTTAAACCCAGCAAAAGAAGAGCAGTGGAAAGCAAGCAGCCAGCAGACCTAAGACATGGTCTTTGGCAAACTCCGACAAGTATTATGGAGAGATCATGCAAGCGATGTTAAGGACTGAGCCTCTGTCCATCCTAACCAAAACAGAGCAGGGAAGTATAAGGGTGTGACGACCTGTAAGCTTAAGGGACATAGACAGTAACGACTGACCCCGTAGACCTGAGGAGCCCATTCGCTTTTCTTCCTGCTGGTAGATGGCTTTCTGCTGGGGTGTAAGGGATAACGAGATGCCACCGCTGTTATACAGAGTGCAATGTTGAATAACTTCTTCAAATGCTCCTTTCATAAAGTAAATATCTTCCTGATCCTTTAAAGTAAGGAGATAAAACACTTTCTCAAAAAAAAACCCCAGAAGATCATACTTTAAAAATACTGATAATGCACAAATTTTTACATCCTAGGTAAAAAAGATCTTTTGTTTGCCCTTTTACTTGTTTTGTAAAGTGCCCAGGTGCATGTATTATTTATAGGATGTGATATTTCTGCTCTAGCCATTTTTCGTGTTCAGCCATCACAGACAGAATGGTAAAGAAAAGATCGGTGAGTTTGTAAACTGAGAACAATATCAACCAAAATGAGGTCCTTAACCTGGTGAGGGAAAAATGGCCAACATTTTCTTCCTAACTTCGTATCTTTCTTCCCCTGCCAGTTATCTTTGAAAAGCTTTTGTTTTCCTGCTCAAACCAGTATTTGAAAAGTATTATCTCCTCCCATTCAAACACAGCTTTACAAGCTAAAATTACACCCAAGTTGGGAATTTTGAAGTTTGTTCAGTTTTCTCCTGACATAGTTAACCTCTGAAAACATTATTTGCTAAAGAGATAGCATTGCATGCCCATTGTTGAGCTGCACAATTAGAAACACAAAACCAGCCAACACCACTGTTTGCTTTACCTGATTTTTCAGCGTGCATTTCACAGCCATCCACTTTTGTTCAGAGCTAAATGGAATTTCCTTCTTTCTTACATAAATGTCTTTTATGTCTGCCAATTCCATCTAAAGTAGGGTAAACCAAAAAGAGCGCTGTAATGCTGAACAATGCCAAAGCTTGTGTGTGTTTTCCATATTGCGAGCATTGACCATGTACTTCCAGGCAGTCATATACCACAGAGCTCAGGAGGAAGCATGGGGAGAATAAAAATCCATGTTTCAAATCCATCTTTTCCTTTTGGTGCCTGATATGGGATAAATCAAACTGGAATTTGAAGCTCGATCCCTGTTATCTTTTGCAAGAACTAGGGAGCTGCACTGCTGTCTTGGTGGGGTTTTGGGTCAAAGGAGGCTCAAGTCCTTTCCCTAAACCCACGGCAAAGTGAAGGGCAGAGCAGATTTCCTCCAGCCCAAGCTCAGGCTCCCCCACTTTGGTTACTTCCCAGCCACCCTACTTGGAAGAAAAAGGAAATTTTCAGATAACTGAATGGTCCATCGTGGATGTGGTTTCAAATTATTTCCTGATGAATTAAACTCAAAAAGCAATTCACCACAAGAAGACCCTTCAGCCATGACATACGCCAGTCCAAATCAATACACGCCTGCTTTAGCAGCATGCCTGGGTGCCCTAGGTAAAGCAGTAGTGACCAGAAGTAGCTTCCAGTCTCTCTCTCCCCCAGCTCCAATCAAACTAAAAAATTAAAAAGAAATAATAATAGAGGAGACAACTTCCCTCATATTCTGCTATTTCTTGGCTATGAATGACGGAGCAGAAGAAAGAGTTTAATTTAGCATTTAGGGAAATAAAATGTCATTTTTTTACCAAAAAAAAATAATCATGGTTTCACTGTTAGTTACAAGCTTTAAAAATAGGAGGTAAGAACAGATATTTGCAGGTGCATCATTTCTTCAGGCACCTTCTCTGCTTTACAGCCCACCTGGTCTGTGGACCACAGGCTGTGTAATGATGATTAGATGATACCTTGAGGCATTTTACAGCCCTCGGCCTATGAGTATGAATGCAATATGCATTAAAAACCCCTTGTTTTACATTATCAGGACTAGGAAAAAAAAAAGGTGAAAAGTAAAAACTAGCAGATGACCCAAATCAAGGAGGACCCTCTGCCATGCTTTCTAGTATGGCCTGTTCTTGCTCGTTTTTCACTCTCTTGTCTTCCTCCTGAACTCTTAATTGTCTGTGCAGAAAACATAAAGAAGACAGCCCAGGCTGAGCCTGAAAGAAATCCATTATGCAGCATAATTGCAGAGATCAACAAAGCAAAACAGTAATTTCTGTTAGCACAGAAGCTTAGGGAAGGTGTAAGGTGTTTGTCCGTGACAAGAGGTTTACATGGGAGGGGTGTACATCTATGACCTTGGGGAGAAAAGACAAGGAAAGACTGAAACCAGTCTGGGGACTTTAAAGAAGTCTGATCGCTGCTGTCAGACTTAACAATTCTAGCTCCTTTCTTTCTTTTTAATTTCTGGGAAAATTTAACTCTTGACAATCTTACCTTCATTGCAAGGGCAATGAGAGCTCCTTCTGTGGGCTGTCCGATCACGCTATTTTTCCTGATGATGGCATTATTGACTACACAGCCAGCCTAGAGAAAGGGACACATTCACATAGTTTATTTTTTCATAACTAAATTCGTAGCTTTTTCATCTCTTTAAATGAAACAATGAAAGACTGGAGAATGAAAACAGCCACATCCCAAAAGATGTGCTATTCCCCAAGGTAGCATCTCGCAGCATCTCGAGATCAGTTCTTGTGCTTTCTAAACCCCCTTAATCCATAGGATACACCAATATTTTGGTAAAATGTTAATGTTTTGGATAAATTAACATCAAGCAAAACGTGAGTTGTATCTAACAATCTTGATAAATCATGAAAACGAAAATTTTGTCTCTCCTACTATTGCTTCTAACGTGTGTAGTGTGGATAAAATAAGACCTAATCTCCATTTGAGATTCCAGCTCAGATCGTTTCACTAACCAAACACTCCACCTTAGCCTACAGTTGAACGTGCAAGATTTTATTTAATGCCAACCCGAAACGCAGAGACCATCATAGTACATTTCTAAATTGACCATGTAGCTAGCTAAAGTCTAGAATCTGTCCCCATTAAAAACCTGAACATGGTAAAATTGGTCAGTCTCTCCTCTGCCAGAATTGTGGTTTTATACAAAATGTCATTGACACTTTAAGCTGATGACTCTGGTCTCTCCCTACGTCTTATGATTGCTGCCTTTCACCCATAAGCTTCAGGTGTTGTATCAAAATTACTCAGAGCCTTTCCACGAGAATGCTCTAGCAAGACAGTTCATTTTAGAGTTACAAGAATGGCTTTTTTTTCACACTCATTGACCAAAGTGATCTGTGCAAATGGGAACTGAATGTACATAGGACAAGCTAGCTCAATTTATACTTACCTCCACTAGTTTCCCAACTGAGACATTGGAAAATTCTTTAAGAATCTCTTTTGATGGCAGAAGATAAACGTTTCCTTCTCCATTGTAGCCCACCCCGCTGACCTGAGGAAGGGAGAGACAGAAAGAGCAAATTTCCCAGTGCCAGGCAGGACTATACTACATCTGTATGCAACAGGGTGCACTTGAGCAATTCCTGATTTTGAAGGTGTGCTGGGATTCTTCTTTCTAGCTCAAAGCAAGGCTCATAGGAAAGGCTGCAGGTGGTGAAAGTGATATTGAAATAGCTGTATAGGAACAAAAAAGAATCAGGTTGTCTTACACAGAACTTGTTTGCCATGACTTCAGAATTCTCTTGCCGCTCGGTCGAGAGATCCAGCCCTTGGGTAGCAGTGAGTTCACTGGTTTTGTTCAAGCCCTACCCTATTGATGACTGGCCTGTCTCTCCGCTGCCTTACATTTTGCATGCCTGCATTTTTCACCCAGTTTGCACATAGGTAAAAAAACCAAGCAGAAGGATCAAGTCACTCCTATAATTAATATTCCCACAGAAGATGGACCCACAAGGGTCAGTGGCAGGTTTCAATATTTAAAATAATTGCAGAGAACAGCAGATGATGTCAATAAACATCTTTGTTTATGGTATCTGAGCAGCTTTGTGCACTCAGCCCCGCTTCTGCCTGTCTCCAGCACTGCAAAGTCCCGTCTCTTTAATGGAACTGGTGATGTGCAAGAAACTGCTTGGTTTGGGACTGACTCAGCGTCCCTCATTTGAGACTAATTGAACTAAGAGCAAATTGGCTCTGCTGGGCTTGAACAGGAACGTCCGCATTACCGCCTCGGCCATACCTCTGCCTGGAACCCGTCTGAGGTCACGAGCCGAGTCCCCGTCATCTCGTTGGCTGTCAGAGTGCCTGTCTTATCCGAGCAGATGACGTTGCAGCAACCTGATGCAGGGAAGGTTTTAATTAGGAGCAAATAAATAATGCAACTGAACAATGAGATTCAGAAGAGGGAGAAAGCGTTTCCCTAGTGTTACCTAAACTGCACCAGTGAGAAAAGGAAGAAAATATCAAGAAATGGATGAGCTTCCTGACAGGGTATGGTAAAGAAAGGGCTTGAGTGCACATCAGGGTATAGTGCACATAATTTGGATGTGAGATGTGGTAGGAGACATCTGAAGAGGGCCACATTGTCTTGAGCATCATATGGTGGGCAGTCAGAGAAGGCACTGATCTCCAGGGGATCGATCAATGTTTCCAAGCAGCAATATCACACAACAGAACAACTGTGTATTCTGAAAAGACATATCAAATTCCCACTCTGCCACACTCTTCCTCAGACGGGCAGTTTAACCCTTACTTCTCGTTATCAGGAATAACAGCCCTTCCCTGCCCCACCAAGGAATTGTGAGGGTAGATATGTTAAAGACTGTTACAAAAATTGATTAAAAATCCACAGCTAAGAGCAGGAGCTGCCCAACTTGTGCTCTGCTCTGTGACTATCCTGCTTCAGTAAAGCACATTTCTTTCAGGGCCCATTTACACCACGATACAGGGAAGGAGTGAATTAGCAGTCCTCACACTCAGGCTAGCTTCTGCTCCCAAGAAGGGGAAAAATGACTTTAATGCAAAAAGGAATCAGACTCCATCTCCCTTCTAAGTCTGGGTAACTTCTCTGGCTCTGGAGATGACCACACAGCTTTGTGACAGACCCTGTGAGCACGATGACCACCACATTAAAACCTGGAGACAATAAAATTGGGCTGTGATCAAATTAATTACAGTTTTGAAGGATTAGCACGGAGCAAAGCTGTCACCGTCAATATTTTCAATTATTTACAATTAAATAATCAGACAAAGAAGGAGGACTATTTTCTCCTTTTCAGAAGTTTAACAGACGTGGCACAATTAGTGTGTGGGAGAATACAGTTTTTGCCGTGCTTAGACCGTCTTGCAGAGTACCCGGCCATCTGGCAGTTACGCCTATTTGGGCACAGCCCTACCAGAATAAAATTCTTCATGAGATAAGGCCATTTCAGATGTCCTGGGTCAGGGCAGATACAATAAAACAAAGGTCATAAGATTCCTTAACGGCAGAACAAACAAGGGCAGTTCAAACAATAGCAGCATTTCCAATGAAGAGATTTTAGCTGAAGGATCTGGCTGTGCAGCAGGTATTTGCAACGGCACGGGCCAGGCTTGGCATTTAGTGTACTTCTTAATGTGGTACTAAAGGCACAGCGTGCCTTCTCCTTCGTATAATGGCCATACTGACCAAGGTCAGAGTAGCAAAGCCTGGAATAGAGTGACCTGGGGATGAGGGCCAATCTGAAGATACGGGAAAGCAGAAGAATAATTCCATTATAGTTAGTTCTGCCCTGCGGTTGGGAGGATGGCTGGACGCCTTCTCGAGGTCCTCAATGTCCCTGTTTTCCATGACTCTCTGGATATCAGGGAGATGGCCACACAGGCTGCAGGATGATAAATGGTTTTATTTATGCCACCAGCCTCGACTTGAGGGGCTGTGAGGTTTTTTAGCTAACACTGAAGAACTGGACAGGATGGACCTGCAGGATGATCCCACAGAATGGGGAGGAAGGAGAAACCAGACCTTTCAACCCGAGCAGGGCATGCATGTCTGCAGGAGGGTTTTGCTCCTCATGGGCCAATGCCATGGATTGGGCTGCACCATTCCTAGAACCTGCCTGTGTTAAGATGACTAAAATAAGGGAAAAGGATGAGAAACACAGGGGAGAAGACGTATTTAAGTCTGGGTGTGTTGCTCTGTCCTAGTAAGTATATTCCAAATTTATTTTTTTTTGGTCAAACCAAGGCTCACTTGGCCAGCCCACTGCTGTTCAGTTCAGATGTTGAAGCCTGGCACATGACCAAGCTGTGTGGCCCCTTTGCAGCCTTACCTAAGGTTTCTACTATGGGCAGCTTCTTCACAATCACCCTTTTCTTGGCCATCCGGAGAACGCCCAGCACCAGCGTTACGGTGACCACGATGGGAAGGCCCTCTGGGATGGCAGCCACCGCGAGGCTGGGGACAGAGAGACACAACAGCTTCCACACAGGGGTCAAACTACAAGTACAGGCTAAAATGTCCCAGAGGGACATTTCCATGGGGTGAGTTTTCCTGCTTATATGTGCATATCTCAAGAGGAGTGTGCAGTGCTAACCACTGGGACTCCTGGCACACTGTAAATATAAAAGCAGGATATTTATCCAACTCTTCAATATTTTTCTGCATGATTTTGACAGAGCAATTACTTTTCTTCTTTACATTGCCAGAAAGCATTCATTTCTGGCTAAGCAGGGATTTAGGAATTGGATTTCATTTCATTTATTTAACTTTCTGAGGGTGGAAGTTGAATATTCCTTGGCATCACGGTTCACATGTTAGCTACTGGCTCCTGGCCACACGCAGCCCCTCATCTTCTCTCTTACATGTGGATACAAGCTATGGTGGGACAGATGTCCCCATGCTGCACACACTGAACCAGAGCAACATCAAAACCTTTGACTCCTGACATGGGAGAAAAATCCAGACGCAATCTGACCCCTTGGGTTATTCCTTGGGTAACTCTGAACACTTCTAGGTATGGGCAAAAAAACAACCAAGGAGGAATTTTAATACCATAGGCTGCTTTCCAACACTCAGGCTTAACTACTTTTATTTGCCACCACATCCCCCCAAGAGACAGGATGGTGGGCACCAAGCCAGTTTGGCTTCTCTGTTGTCTCTTCATCTGTGGTTTTGTTTTTATTTACATTTTTTTTTTTTTTCCCCCAAAGGATTGCTTTTAGAGCTATGACAACATTAAACAGCAGGTTTTATGGGTACTGCTAAAAACACATGGTTTATTATGTTTGATTAAGAGGTTGTTCATGCTTTTTACGCCACATAAAAGGTGCATTCCTATCTTTAGACGCAAATCCAGTAAGAACAGCAAAGACTAATGTTTGCTGTTGCTACGCTCCCAATAAATTCATAGTACAGATAGGAAAGGACATTCACAGCAGGATGACGTGGAAAGGCCAGTGAAGATTTTCAAAATACCAATTTCCAAAATTGAAGAAATCCTCAAACTCGTTTTTTTTTTTGCCTCTTAAACTCTGTTGTAAAGCTCATATTAATTTCACCAGTGCAAGATCAGTATGTATTTATGGAGGGTCTTAATCAAGTTCTCTTTTGTGAAATATCCTTTGTGTGCTCTCCAGTCCTTACCTAACTCCAATTGTGAACATGCTCAGGAGATGCTTCCCTTGTAACCAGCCAATGAACATTATTAAACCTGGTGGGAGAAAACCATCCAATTAAAAAACTTCAAGAAATTCATAAATCTCTAACATATTTTAGCTGTTGCTGGAGAACGAGTATGCAATGAGGCCCCCAGATCTCTCCTTCGGAGGTGTCTCTGCTTGAACCCCCAAAGTCCCGATATCAACAAGCACTTTTGGAGGAGGCAGCCCTGGAACTAGAGGGCTTTCACCACTGACCATGCAAGTATGAGCACTGCGTCCGACTCACCGATTATGCCAAAGGAGGAAAGAGTGAGTTGCTTCCCCAGTCTGTCCATGCTTTTCTGGAGAGGTGTTTTGGGAGTCTGGAAACATTAGAGAATAGATGGTTTTCTTTGCTTGTTATGTGAGAAGAGAAGGTGGTGGTCAGCCCACAACAACTGACCCACACAATCCTGGTTATCATTACTGTGGTCCCTACAGCTGCCTAATATACCCCAATGCTTGTGCACCCCAAACCCTCAATGGGGTCCGCTGGGCACAGACCATCCCTCAGGGAGATAGTCTTTGCCTCAGTGCACTCAAGACAGGCAAAAAAGTGTGAGAAGAGACAAATTATATTTGTTTACAGCTGGAGAGCCAAGGTAGAGACAGACTAAGGGCTAAATCTGGAAAGGACCTTAGTGATCGAATCCAGGACTGGATAGTATCACTCTCTACAACTACCTGAAAGGAGGTTGTAGCAAGGCAGGGGTTGGTCTCTTTTCCCTGGTAACAAGCAATAGAACAAGGGGAAATGGCCTTAAGCTGCACCAGGGGTGGTTCAGGCTGGATATTAGGAAGAATTTCTTTACTGAAAGGGTTGTCAGGCATTGGAGCAGCCTGACCAGGGAGGTGGTGAAGTCACCAGCCCTGGAGGTGTTTAAGAGACAGGTAGATGTTGACATGGTTTAGTGGTGTTGATAGAGGTAGGACAAAGGTTGGACTCTATGATCTTGAAGGTCTCTTCCAGCCGAAACTGTTCTATGATTCTATAGGATGTGCACAAAGCCTCTGGCACAAGGATAAGTTTGGACCTCCATCCCATGGTCTCCTCTCCAGGCCAGGGTTGCAGTCTGTCCATGACCTGGCAGACCTGAGCAGACCGTTCTCCTCCACAGAGCAAGCTCAGAGCATCCCCAAGCTGACATGTAGAATGGGCCCTGGGAGGTGGTAAGGTTTGGGAGGTCTGAGTTTCAGACAAGCAGAGTACCAGATCCAAGCTCCTATTCTGCAGCAGCACTTCCAAGCATGGTTCTGCACTGCAGGTGCATCGCAGCATCTTTCATAGTGGCTGCTTCTGCTTTCCTGTGATTTCTTGCATTAACGGATAGAGAGTTAACTAGTTTATAGACCCTCCTCTGTGTTAGTTCAGAGATCTGACCCATGCAATTTTGGCATGTGCAGAAGTGAAAAATGGACATACTTAGTGGAAAGTGTGTGTTTGTGTGAAATAAAAAAAAGAAGAAACCGTGAGGTTTGGGTGAATGCAAAGCTAGACACAAGCTAAGTATCACAAATCTGGATTTAGAAGTCTAAATCCTGCTTATAACTTTCTTTTTTGGATATAGCACTTTGGCGTCCCTCAGTTACACAGGCGTTTTGTAGCAGAAACAGAAATGAATCCAGTGCATTAACTCTTGGGATTGCTCCTGCTCACAAACTTTCATCCAGGACATCCACTATTTCCACAGACATAGACTTCTTTACCTCTTCAGCTTGCATCATTTTGAACACCTCTCCAAACTGTGAATTTTCACCCGTCCCAATAACTACGCCCTGAAAAAAGGGAAAAAAAAGAGATGAAGATGAAAAAAATCTAGATTCTGTAACTAATGTTGAGGAAAAGATTGAAGATGACAGGACTCACTTTTCCCTTCCCATATCGCACCAGGGTCCCCATGAAAACAACATTGCTCAGCGTGGTTATGTCACCGGCTTCCAGTAATACGCTGTCAGTCTTGTTGCAAGGCTCAGCTTCTCCAGTAAAACTGGATTCATCCACCAGCAGATCTGTAACCTAATTAAAAAGGCACATTTCTGGCACTAAGGCAAGAAATTTTGGAGCCAAGCTCTTGTATGTAGAGCTGTATTTACCTCTATCAGCCTAAGGTCTGCAGGAACCCTGTCGCCAACAGACAGATATATGATATCTCCAGGCACAAGCTCTCGTGCTAGAAGATGCTGCAGTTTTCCTTCCCTTAGGCTACATGAGACAAATGGAAAAAGAAGAAAGGAAACCAGGCTGTGAGGTTTTTATTCCTTCTGCAGGCTTGGGAATGCGAGTGGCGAGAAAGCAAGAACCTTGCCCCAATGAGTTTCCAATGTAAATAAGAACATAAAATCTCCCTAACAATGAGGAGAGATGATTATGTTCAGTTTGGGCTCAGTTTTGATTCATAAACAGATGAGTAGGTGATGGAAGACTTACATTTCAGCAGTAAGTAACTTAAACCATACTTATAGGGTAGATAGGAATGACAAGAAGATGTGCTTTCCCATGGCTCATGCTTTAAATAATGAATTGCAGATTCTTTAACCTGAAGAGAAGCTTTTTAAAGCTAGAATTACCACAGGCATTTTGATATTGTATTAAAAGAGGAGCCTTTCAAGTGGTTAGATGCTTATGGTGTCGTACCACGAACACGTAAAGAACAAACAGTGGTGTTTGTAAGATCCAAACCTGGGTGAACTTTGGACCAGAATTAAAACCCCACGCTGCTTTTGCAGCGCAAGGTTTCTCTGAGCCTCACAGCTTATTTATGTTGGCCATGCCAAACCCGATTTACAAAGAGGAAAAGAGTTTCCTGTGATCTAAAGCACTGATACCGAACATCAAAGCAGTCAGGGAAGCTGTAGGTACACCCTACAGCTGCTCCACGGGCCGTGGCGTGACCGTGCTCACATGTGGCCCATCTGCACAGAAACGCCTGGTGTGCCCGTGCCCGCCCCGGACATAGGGCAACGGGCCGGCGAAGGCGAGGAAACGCAGCCCACGTGCACCTCCGCTCATCAGCTGTTTTGTGCCAATCTCTTGGGGGCAAAACTGCCCTAAAGCCAAAAAACTACGTGGGCGAGGTTTTTCCTGCACAAGGAGTCAGCAACACACAAGAGGCTGCAAGGGTGCTTACGCAGGGTGGGGAGCAGGACATTTCTGGGACCCACCTGCCTCTCAGCATTTATTCGATTCCACTGGGTGCCTACTTTAAAAATCACCCCCATTCACTGTGACTTACAGCTGCACCCACTCACGGTGCCACCCCTCCAGAGACCACGTTCTCATTATGCAGGTGACAACCTGAAGTAATTTCTTCACCGGTTGGGGTTCTGCCTTCATAACCCAAACCCTGCTAAAACCCACCGAAGCAGGCGTGTCTCACCAGTTGCACTCGGGGGGCACCAACTTGTTCAGTTCTTCCAGAGATTTTTCGGAGCGATATTCCTTTTGAAATGAGAAAGGAGAAGAAAGCCAAGTTACGCAAGAGAGCTCGCTCACGACAGCCCCGGCCTCAGAGCCGTGCTCCAGCTGACATACCTGGATGAAGGCCACGGTGACCACGATAAGCACGGCCTGCAAACAGAGAGGTGTTAACAGGCATGGACACACCAGCTTCAGAGAGCCAAGGGCTGGGTTGCAGGAGAGGTACCACCTACCATGGCGATGCTCGCGGCGTCCTCATACTCTTTCGTGATGACGCTTACCAAAGCGGAAGCCAGCAACAAGAGAATGAGGGGATTTTTAAACTGAAAAAATAAAACCAAATGGCAATATAAAGTTAAATATGGAGCTGTTGAAGCTGAGCTGGCCTCAGGTCTCACCAGAAAGGATTAGACGTGCAGTTTCGCAGCAGAGACCTTCCTTGCTCATGACAGCAGCATCGCTCTGCCCAGACAGAGGCTGCAGCACCTGCAGTTGGGCTGATGCTGGATCCTGCACCCGTACAGGAGATGGATGGCATCAGGGACCAGCAGGATGAGGCTCACCCCAAAATATGAGTTTCTGTTCTTTCCTCCTACTTTCACAAGCAAGGCTTGTCTTTGCAAACATACAGCACAGGGCTGGCTTTAAAAGCTGCACAAGGCACAATAGATACAGACAAGAACTTTATTGTCTTTTTAGAATTTGAAACCAGAAATCCTCTTTTTTTTTTCCTTTTAATTCCCTTTTATCAATCTGTTAAACTCTGTGCTGGACCCAGGGCTGTGGGAGTCAGATCCTCACTTTTAAGCACAGATTTTTAAGGATCTTTCTCCCACCTGAGAAAGTTACATCTCTGTTTAGCTCATGTGGGAATTGATGTAAAGGAATGAAATGAGGCGAAGACAAGACTGCCTGGTTTGGGTAACAGGAGTGTGGTAATGCAGAGTAGGAAAGCCAAAGTTTAAGTTTATTCCCTGCTGAAGCCAAAAGTGAAAGTCCCTTCATTTCTCTTTATAAAAAGACTGGGCCAAAGGGGATGCTTTAGAAAAACAGCAGCTGGAAGAAGCTGTGTCAAGTGTCTGCTGAGGAACGATGCTCAAATGCAGAGGTGTGAATGGTGTTGGACAGGAAGCGCCTCTTCCAGAGAAACCAACAGGTTGTGGAAGGATCAGAGGTGCACTACAGGTTCATTTGGGGTCCCATAGGAGAAAAAAAAAAAGCACCATCTCACTTTTTATTAAGCATGAAAGAATCCTTGAAGAGGCTTAGTGATGATGGCACTTTGGGACATGGTTTAGTGGGCATGATGGTATTGAGGCAACAGTTGGACTTGATGATCTCAGATGTCTATTCCAACCTAATGATTCTATGATTACAAAGTTCTTTAAGCAAAGAAAAAAAGCGATAATCCATGAAATAAAGTCTTTGAAAGCAACTAAACCCTTCAAGACCCATCTAAGCAAGGAGAAAATCAGTCAAATTGCTAGTTGAAAATAAACAAACTGTCTACATTTATCCTGTACCTGGGGCTAAACTCTAACAGTTTCTCTATCACCCAACAACCCCTCACCAGCCTGGGAGAGGAATCAGGAAAAGGAGAGCAGACTTGTGCGTGGAAGTGAGAACAGATTTTTAATGAGATAACGCCAACACCAACAGAGACATACAGAGTTATACTCAGCCAAATGAATATCCAGTCCTCAGGGGCAGGGAGAAACCAGAGGAGGAACCCCAGCAAGAACCCCACAGGAGTTCCCCTTCCTCAGCAAACCTTCCCCTTTTATACTGACCATGACATTATGGCTGGGACTACCCCTGTAGCTGACTCAGGTCAGCTGCCCTGGCTGACTCCAAACTGCTGACAGCCTGTCCAGCATGGCTGGGCTGGGGTTCTAATCCAACCAAACCAGGACACAAACAAAAAAGGCGTTTCTTGCTTGGTTAAAAACTTTAAAAGAGAGGTGAAAG
This sequence comes from Leptosomus discolor, assembly GCF_034619465.1. Taxonomy (NCBI): domain Eukaryota; kingdom Metazoa; phylum Chordata; class Aves; order Leptosomiformes; family Leptosomidae; genus Leptosomus; species Leptosomus discolor. Next base: position 58,010,997 of record NC_141398.1, on the reverse strand, counting down.
ATGCATTAAATACTGATGAGAACCAGTTAATAAAAGCAAAACTCAAGGATAAGTCAGCTGGGGAAATACCACCTTCTGCCTGGCTTTTTGGGGCAGCTGGTTTGAAATTGCGGATCTTCACAGCGCATGGCACCATGCAGGAATGTATCCGTTACTGAGATGTGGCTGATAGAGACACTAACGCTCACCTGAGCTCTACAACTGCCTCTGCTTTTGCTGGAAGTTTAGAGCTTTCTTTCACTGGGGTAACAGAAATCAGAGTGGATTTCAGCTTCTACTGATTTTCCTCAAACCTTTCACGATTTTATCACTTGCCTTAAAGGGAATAAATATGCTCCAGAAATCAGGTCACTGATCTACGCCTTTTGATTTGTGGGCTGTGTGGAGATAAAAAGGTTTATTTTTATTTTAAGATGTTATCTTCACATTAAATGACCCCGCATCTGAATCTCACAATGGTTTTCCCGGAGGAACAGACAGTTTCTGTATCTGGGGCACAGCCTGTTCCAAGGCTGGATCTGTGGAAGTAGAAACCCTGATTATTTCAATGTAGAGACATGCTCAGGCCAACCTAGCCAGGGCTTTTTTCCAGGAAATAAGAAACCGTGCAGAAAATCCTTACCTGGTCTAGATATTTCTTCCATATTGGCTCTGTATTTTCTACTGAAAATTCATTCCAGCCATGTTTTAACCTGCGCTGTAGCACAGAAAACTCAGAGAGGCCAGTTTGTAAATCAACCTGGAAGGAAATTAAAAAAAAAAACAAACCAACAACAAAACAAAACAGAAGCAAATGTTACATATTGTAGAATAGTTACGGAAAACTTCTTAAGGTAAAGTTATGTTAAAAACCTGGAACTAGACTGGACAAGATGTTCATGGTTCAGTCCCCCAGAAAAAAATAAATCTATCAACTGTTTTTCTGTTTAGGTATTTGTTTTTGTTAAACTATAAAACTTTACCGTCATCCAATAAACAAAACACATAAAGGAATCATGAGTTCATTAAAAAAAAAAAAAAAAATTTCCACAACTGAGAAACCATGTAATAGGTGACAACTTAGAAATCTAAAATAGTAAAGGAAAGAGTTGATTTCTGGTTTCACTGTACATTTAAAGAAAAAATAAAATACCCTGACAAAACTCAAAGAGAACAAATGGAGGAGGAGGAAGATCTATTTTGCCTGGATTTAAAATAACAGCAAGGTCAGACACCAAAATATTGCTAAGCATTATAGCTTGCCCTGGTCGTGGGGACTCAGCCTTTCTGAATTTCCATCTGTTTTTCATACATGGGGTTAAGCGAGAGTTATAACATCAGATTGTTTCTTTTCCCAAGCGCAAACTCCAGTGCAGACCGATTAACTGGATTTTCCCTCCTGAGCCCCAGCGTCCCCCTGTCCACAGCTGTGGGGAAGCTGGAGGGGGCCGGGGCAGAGCGGCTGGACCTGTCCCCGCCAACGTCCCTGCCTGCTGCGTTCGTATCTAACGATTCAAGCGGTGAGCAAGACTTTGAGAAGTCGTCTAGCACAACAAATGTGATGAGTTTTGCCTTTGAAATGAAACCTGCTACGAAAAGCAGGGGAAAAAGTGCTGCATGCGTTTGCACCACGTTTTCCAAGGAGCTGGAGCTGCTGATAATTCAAGTGGATGTTCAGCCTGCACCCAAGGCTCCTCTGCCAGCCTTGGCAGAGCACTGCGAGAGCTTCGTTTTCCAGGCTGGACAATTGGAGTCTTTCACCTGCAGCTCACAGAGCCACTCCCTTCAGTGAAATCCTTCTCCACAACGAAGTGAAGCACAAATGCCCAATGCTGAGCCTCAAACACGGCCAACATGAGGATGTCCCACGTGAAGGCAGAGGAATTGGGCACTGCAAGAGTTTGCGTGTGAAACCAAAGACCAATTTTGCTGCTCAGTCTCTTCCCACAATCAGATTACATCGCTATGTAAGAACTCTTACATTTAAAGCTTTTGCCAAGTCTTCTTTGTGGCATTTACACGCATCTTTCGGGGGCAGAACTGTCACCTCCTTCTCCTGCTCAATTATTTTCAGCTCACACTCCTCATAGGGCTGAGTAAACAAGATAAAGCAATTGTTAGGCGAGAGCACAGTTAATAAAAACATTTCAGCATCTCTTTGCTTCTTCCCTTAATCCCATTCCCCTCCCTCACCTTGTCAGCTGCGTGACTTCCCAGTCTGCTAAAACACTTCCTAAATCACAACATTTTATACCATTCACTCCTGAACCCTTATTATAGCCTCAAAGCCAGGTGCATATTCTTGTAGTGGAAGAAAGGGTATTAGGAGCTGGGTTACCAAAAAGGGAAGCACGTGCAACAGCCGTGGTCAGAAAAGCCTGCTGGGCTCTGCTGTCTGCAGGTATCCTGCTCAAGACGAGAGTTTTCTCGTGCCAGTGTCTCACAGCCTGCTGTGTGCTCAATGCTCAGAGCAAGGAAAAAAGCCTTTCCCTTGTTAAACACATAAATGAGCAGAAAATGTGAGCTAGAAAAATCTCTGAGCCAGTGGGAGGAAGCAAAAGTCTCCTCACCCATCTCTACGGCTGTTTGCCTCCACCACTGGCTCTGCAAACACCTCCGAGCAGGACAAACCCTTCCTGCCCTGCCCAGGCAGCCCAAGGGCTGTGCTGAGCTCCCTGCACCCAAGGGCTCAGCATCCCAACGTCTCTACCGTTTTGAGATCCCTCATCTCCTTTTCCAAAATGCTCTTTCCAGAGCAGCAGCATCCCCTGAAGTCTCAGCCAGGTGCCTGATGGAAGCGATGCGACCGCTATTGCAGGGTGAGTACAGAGAAGGAGGAATCTCACCCTTCCCGAGGGACAGGAAAATCCATTCTCATTTACCTTCATTCGTAAAGCTCAAGAGTGCGTGTTCATTAAGAGAGGGATCCCGAGAGAGAGCAGGGTGCTCAGCCCTCTGCATTGCTCAGCCCCACAGCCAGCTCTCACTCAGCAGGGCGGGAGGAATTTGGCACCAGCTCCCCACTACCAGCACCCTGGGGTGTTCGCTGGGGGAAACATCCAGGTCCAGCTCATCAGCACCCGAGCAAGGGTTTGGAGGACTTCAGAGGTGTCTGGAATGGTATTTGGAGAGGTAGCCCTTCTATGAATACTCAGGAGGCTTCTAGGAACATCCAGGGGTTTGTGATCTAAAGCCTGAGATAAATGCAGGAAATCTCTTTGGCTGTTCACTCCTGTTGGTACACAGAATTGGTTTCTGTCTTGTGGCTTCTGGAGAGCTCATAGCAGATGGGATAGGAGCATCTCTAAGCCCTGCTCCTTAAAAAGGCTTTGGCCACTTCCATATGTCACAGCCCCCATTTTATCGCTGTTTACTGACCCACAGTACAGCTGTTAACACACGAGATAGCAGCACCGACCTTCTCCCAGCGGAAAGGCAGAAGAGATCGCTGTGATCCCTTGGTCTGTGTAGTCCTCATTTAGAACACATTTTGCCCCAGGAACAACCTGCCTTTCCAAAACCCCAGCAATTTGCCCAATTGTCCCCCTACTTGTGTGTTCTACTTGGGCAAATTCATCAGTTCCCTGTAACTTTGTTGGCACCCAGACGCTGCAAGACTGAAAGCCACCCCTGCATCTAAGGAGACGGAAAGGCTTGCTGGGAAGGAAACACAGGGCTATCGTGTGTAGAAACACAACTTGCATTCATTGCTGTGCAGATTTAATTAATGCTGTTTCTGCAGGCTCCTCTGTGCTGCTGGTGACACAGGCAGGTATCAAGGTACGGCCTTGCCTCGAAGGAGTTTAAATTTTAAATCAAGGAGCTGGAGGGCAGGAAGAGACCTGGGCACAATATGCCTACAGTCCCCCAGAGCCAGCAAGGGAAGCGAGGGCCCAGCTCTCTTACTAATATTTACCTTTGAAAAGGTGTGGAGGAAATGGATGACAAAAGCCTGTGGATGTGCCGGAGCCACATGCAGCCAGCGCTGGCTGTGGATCAATAAAAGCCTTGGCACCTCCATGCTCCTTACAGCCAGGGGCTGTTGTGAAATGAGTAGTTTTATCAGGATGAGTTAATTTGCATTGATTAGCTTACGCCTGTAAGTGATTTCCCCTGGATGAATGTGGCTTTTCCTACCAGATAAACAGCTCTAGCGATGCACAAGTTGCAAAAAGCATCAGTGGAGCCCCGTCTCCCTCCTCCTCTGTAAAGCACTGCCAGTGCAGAGCCCCTTTGCCCCTAAACACATCCCACCCCGTGTCTGTTAGGCTGTGTCTGAGCAAACCTCTTCATAAACTAACCTCTTGTGCATTACTTCCTTTTCTATTTACACTATAAAACAGATGTGAGCTATCAGCCTTCTCCATCTGCATTTTCAACCTTTATCCTTTAGGCATAACTTGGGCACAGGAGTGCATGACTCCATGCAGCAGGGCAGGGAAAACTAAGAAAAAAAATTAAAATATTATTAGTTTATCTATTGCTTTGCAAGCTCGGGAGATACTGGAGGCTGTAAAGAGCAGCTGGTTGTGGTTGAGGGCCATGCATTAGCCTGCCCCAGCGCACCGCGGAGCTTGCCGGCACTGCCGGTACCTGCGCTGCTGCCTCCGCGTCCCTCGCCCCGAAACAATCCATCAATTGTTGCACCGAGCAGCCCATGTGGGAAGGAAGAAAGCATGGGGCTTTCTGGAGAGTACACAGCCCTTTCTGTATGCTCTGGCAAAGAGCCCAAAAGATCAGTTCTCGGAACTTCCCCCCCGCCTCTGCCTTTACTGAGGTTTTACATATCTTTTCCCTCCGTCTTCGATTACTTTGGACCAGCTGATGTACTGTAATCTGGTCAGAAGTGGGCTAGGTTATTTAGTCTAACATGAAGCCCTTTAAAACATTAAACAGAAACCCTTTTCTTGTATATTCTCCATCCTTACTAAAAGAAATCAAACCATTCCCTCTAAAGCCCTTTGCACTGCTTGCTTTGGTGCTCAGGGCAGGCAGAGGACCTGTGTTTCAGGGTTGCTGGCAGCAAGCAGAAAACACCCCAGTGCAAACCAAAGCCCTGCAAGCGAGGGGCTGCCTCACTGGGCTTCCTCACCCCAGCCCCCAGCCATTTCCTAGCCACCACCGTGGTTTCAGCTCCTCTCACACACAGTTTCTCGCTCCCCCATCGCACGTCTGTCTCAGAATTGCAAACTTTCTGCATGAAATAAAGCCTCTGGTCTCCCTGCTTGCAGATACAAGCCTCAAAATAGACATTTTGATTGTTTGAAAAGCCAAGGGTTTTCCAGAAAAGCTGCTTTGAGATTATTCCCTGGATTTTAAGTTGCCCCCAGGGGTACGTGAGGGCTGACTCAGGCTGGGTGGGCTGGGTCCAAACCGTGGGCTCATTGCCCCCAGGTGCACATCCCACTCCCCGCACCCCTGCTGCTCTCTTGTTCCTGCTCAAATCTGACTTTTTCTTTTTTTAATTTAAAAAAAAATGTTCTTCCAGCTGCCTTTGACCTAAAGCAAAGCTGAAAGGTGGCATTGCCATCCCCGCAGAAAAAACCCATCGCTGCAGCTCCACAGCCGACAGTGATCCCAGCTGACAAACCTCCTCACCCACCCAAACCAGTCCCACCCGTCCCCCCACAAAAAAACCAAATCCCAAGAGTTTAAGGTCTTTTTGTATATAAGGTTTCCTGGGAGGGAGGTGCTGCAGCCTTCAGCCCAAAAACCTGTGGGAGCTGGAGGGAGGGAGTTAACTCCTTGTGTGCTGGAAGAATTTTAGAAGCAAGAAATTGGGCTTGATGCCTCTAAGGGACTGAAAACACACGTGTGTGTAAGTGAAGTCTGTGCCACTGCTGTGCAGAGGCGATCCCATGGTCTCACTGTTTTTCCCGTGGAAGGAAAGCTGCACTATTTAATTTTATTTTGAGGGTATATAAAAAAATAGGTACCTGCATGTTAACAAAACTATTCTGATAAGGATGCTCTGCATGTCCAGGAGGATAAAGAGCCTGTGAAACTCTCCAGGAGATAAATGTTCATTGGTGTGAAACCTGAAATGGAAAAAAGCCTCGACCCAAACCTGAATCGTGATTTAGCCCTGAACATAGGACAGGGCTGGGAAATGCCCATATTCCATCTGGCTACTGAATCTTGAGTGGATCAGGTGTGGTGGGGGAAAGGATCAAAAGGGGTTTTGGTGTTGAGGAATGGAACAATCGCAAAGGAAAACTCCTAGCAGCTCTGAAGAAACTCTGAAGATGATCTTAATGCACTAATATCTACTCCCCAGATGTGCCTGGGATAGGAGCCAGCTCTTTCTAAACCTATCAAGCAAAAAAGCCCCTAAATCACAGCAGGTCCCTGGTGGATTTGAAGTAGATCTCCATGATCAACTCTTCTACCAGTGGCACCATATATGGAAATAGAGGACACCCAACGGCATGAAGATGGACAAATTGCCCCGGATGGTATTACAAGACCCACCAACCTCATCAGGTTAAAAACTATTGGTAGTGGGGGGGGCTCAGCCCCTTGGGAAACCTGCCATCACCTCGCAGCTACCAGTGCTGTGGCTTTTCCTTCACAACCCACAATTTGTGTATTTATCCTGCCTTGAGTCCCATCAGGCTATCTGGATTCACATCTTTAAGGCCCAGGACAACCCTTTGACCAAAATGCTTAAGATCTGTAAGGCTGTAAGTGTTCTGCAACTATTTTCAAGAAGCAAAATACCATCCTTAGAGGAAATGTAAGTCATTTACCAGCCTTAATCGTAACTGAGAATACGCTCTTGATTCGCCAAGTTCTTGTGGTCATTTCACACTGCCACCTACTTCCTATGCCTGCACCAAAATTCTCGTCCAGTCCCTGTCCTGTAATAACTGTATCACACTCTCCACTGACAAGACCTAAAATTCAAGAAGGGTTATATTTGGAAGTAAATATATATCATTACTTATTTTGGCACAACAGAAATGGTATTGCCAAAGAACAAGCCAGACTGATTGCTGGTGGCCTCCTACCTATGTCTGATCAGAAATCTCAGCTTCCCATCAAAGTGAGATTACAGACACTTTCTGTAACATCATCGAGACCTTCCTTTCCTGGGATTTTGAGCTATGTTCGAGTAGTGTAGAGCAGCATCGCACAATGCACCACGTGGTGCATAGGATAAGAATTCAATGCCTTATTTGTGCTCCCTGTAGCACTGACCAACCCCCGTGCTGGAAAGATGAGACTCAGAGGAGAGCAGAGGATTAGCTGAAGTGACATCTGAGAAAAGACCTCAGTCAGGTGGTCACAGAAAAGAACATGAATATCTCAAAGCACATGGATGGTGCTTGTTGGGGTGGGACTAAGGGCTAACACCACATGCTGAAGGAATTAGACAAACTGGGTTTACATGGGAGGGCACCCAACCAATCTGTCATGTGGGAGAAACAAAATGGGGCTTGAGCAATGGAGATCCCTATGCTGAGAAACCTGATAATAAGATAATCCCAGACCTGAGGGTTTTGTGGTGAAAAACAAGGAGAACACCAAACGTGTCACCTAAACCACCCCTGGCCACCCTTTAGTCCATCTGCACCGAGAAGAGGTAGTGAAAGCAGGGAGGAGGGAATCAATGTTCATACACCAGCATTTTTCAAGGAAAGAAAGCATTATTTCGGAGTGGACTCTGCAGGTCTGAACTAAAGGTCTTCTTGGCCGTTCACTACCAGTAATGACTGCACAGAGGACAGCCCGCAGGGTCACAGCACACCCACCGGCAAACGGCACCGGTGGCAGGAGGTACCCCTGGGGACAGGGTTAGCCTCGCTCTTCATTTACCCTTCTGCTGAGGCAGCGTTTGCACTTTGTGCAAGCACTCCAGAAAGCCTCACGCGGCGCCCGTGGCCCACACAGCAGCCACTTTCCTGCGCATTTCCTTAATTTTGAACCTCCTCAGGACACAGAACAATTTTCCTGGCTGGGACTTTGGCCTGAGCTATGCGTCCTGGTAGTATTGCATAGAAACAAGTATCTCCATCTAACCCTGCTGCCTGGTAAACATCATTAATCTTGTCCCGTGTTGTACAGGGAACGACTCGGAGCAGAGAGAGGAGAGCACAGCGGCAGCAATATCAAGTTACCGGTGGGGCAAAGCAGACAAAGTAGACAAAATTAACCCAAATTACACAACTGATTTCAGCAGGTCCAGGCAAGAGGCATAGGCAATCCTCACCTTGTCTTCTGGCTCGCCGCTTCCGAGGGGCTGATATTTCTGCGCAAAGCGGATAAACGACCTTTTCTGGAAGAGTTTGGCGAAACCTCCTTCTACCATCTTCACTGCGCAGCGGTGGGAAGTGCCCCAGGGGCCACCGGGACGGTGCCACCCGCTGCCGGCAGCGCTGGCTCGAATTCCCCTGCTGTGGTTACAGGCAGGGAGAGGCGACGTTCACCTGCCGCCAAGTCACGCCTTCGGCCGCAGGTGCCGGAGGGAGGCTGCGCGCCTTCCGAGCAGCCACGCAAGGTGCTTCGCCCGTAAAACCCTGCCAGGGGAGGCTTGTCTGTGCTTAAGACCGTGGTTGATAGAGGAGTGAGGTGGCCCCTACGTGTGTGCACATCCGGCACCCGAAGAGCAAGTTGAGGTCTTGCAGCTTTATGTTTTCCTCCGCCCTCTGAAAAAATTGTTGCGGGAGGAGCGTCGGCGGGTGCCACATCTCGGGCAGGCAGATAGGGAGGTTGTTTTGCCGAGGCCGCTGCGTGCAGAGGCAAGACAGGTTACACACACCGCCGAGCCTGTTTGCAAACTTCCAGGCTGGGGAAATCCTCCTTGGGAAACGCTCCAGTCAGCATAATGCCAGTATTTATAAGGGAGAGGGCATAAATGTGTGATGTGTGAATTCATGACGCTCATTTATTAAAAAACCACAGCCTTTCATTCACTAGAGGGGAGCGCTTTCATGGTGGATCTCAACATACAGCTAAAGTTAACCAGTTGCATCCTTTCTGAAGATTTATAGCTGCCTGTCAGGGAGCACCGTGCTCTGGTTTGCACCAGGACACCTGCATCGTCTCCCAGGCATCATGACTGCAGGATTCACTTAGGCTTAAATTGTCTCTAAGGTGTAAACTATGAGGTTAAGATCCTCCTTTGACAGTAAAAACTGCATTGAGGGAATAAATTTCATTCCCAGTCAGAGAAAAACATACGTGTAATTTTGTGCAGAAGTTTTCTCCTAGGACATCCAGGTGTCACCTTCACAGGAGCAGTAGAGGTGGTAGAATCTGGGCCATGATGGGGCCAAGACCCCAGACTCTCACCTATGTGACAGCCCACGGTACCCAAAACCTGTCTAACTTCCATCAAACTGGTGTTTTCCATGGAACATTTCAGTGTTGCCTATTTGCATCTCCCAGATCCCACCAGGTCTAGCAAAAGCTGACGAGCCCCAGAGGACACCCCACCAGCACGATGCAGCTAGCAGCTGCGGCTAACACACCCTGTCCCACTGGAGCGATGTGGAGGGAGGGCTTCTTTCCAGACTGAGGAGAAAACAAAGTGATTGGGAAACACCCTGCAAATGGCCGGGTTCTCGTAAAACACAGCTGGGGCTTCCTAACTCCCTGGGCTCCTGATGAGAAATGCTTTCTTAATGACCTGAACTGGATGCGTCAGGCGGATGAAGGAAGTTCCTGCAGTGCTGCAACAGCCCTCCTTCCCATGGGAAAATATCCAGGGATAATACTGGGCACTGATTTTCAGGCAGCTCACATCCAGGCCCTGCCCAGGGTTTAGGTAAGGTGCTTAGGCAGGGCTTGAAGGCAGCCCAGGCTCCCAGGGGTATACAGAGATTTAGACCTTATCGAAATATATGGGAATTAGGTGGCAAAACATCTCTGAGCTCACATACGCTTTCAAACTGGTCCCCTCCTTCTGTAGCTTTTGTAAGGACCTGGAGCACAGCCAGCTGGCTCTGCCGTGGTCCTGATAAGGCAGAGCAGGCACTGCCTGGCAAGGAAACACATCCTTCTGTTCATCTGAGTGTGTTCGTAGTAGTCGTAGCCTTGGGATCGTACAGAGTCGTTCCTCGTGTCTCTGGCAGAAAAGTGTTGAAAAACACCTTCTCCCTCTCTAGGCAGGTAGGAGGAAAAATTCCCTTGGTTTTGTTCTCGCTTTTCTCATCCCAAATCCTCACCCATCATCCATGAAGCCAGCAGATGGCACAGGGAGATGCCGTCTGTGAGGAGCCTGGGCATCCTTCTGGGGTTCTGCTGCACGCGGTGTGTACGTGGACTGCGCAGACCCGAGCGTGGCTCCCGTTAGCCGAGCGCTGCTGACAACACGGCTAATGGTGCAACAGGCTCTCGCTGATGGTTTCCTTGTTTAAATTCCTCCTCTTGGCAAAAAGCTGCTGCCTGTGGAAACACATGTAGCTCAGTGCTGTGTACACCGTCCGGAGAAGAACAGAATCCAGCATCTATTCAACGTGGACACGAGCCAAGACGCCACATCCCGGGTTGGCGTGGAGACACACCCTCCCAGCCTCGCTTAGGCGGGGAGAATGATACAGTGAGGGGTACAACAAAAATACCCGGACAAACAGGACATAGAAATGGAGAAATATGAGTTGATAAGCATAATAATGCACCATAATAATTGGTGTGTTGTGGTTTATTATCCAGCAGACCTGCAGCTCAGGAGAAACGGTATTGTTTGGGCTCAGGACCATGGCCCTGCCTGTCACCTTTATGTTCATTCAGTCCCGTAACGTGAAATTACACTTGAGCACCAATGAAATTGAACAAATGCAGAAAGAAAATGTAGCTGTTGTTGATAATGCCGCACATTCTGCAAAATTGCTGAACGGACTGAAGTTTCATTTTCTTGCTGCTTTTGATTTCTGCCTGTTAGGAAATCTAATGGAAAACTCATGTATTTTGCTGTCTCGTGGCTCAGAAAATGCTGGGAGTAAACTGAATCAAGACTGTAATGTAAAGCAAACAACATTAATACAAGTTGTATTTCTTCATTCTGGTATAAGACATAATTTTCACCCAATAAAAACATAACACACAGCCCAATTACAGCACCTTTATAGTATTTCCTATTTAATTGGATAATAAAGCTCAGGGTCAGACTCCAGTTCTAAGTAGGTTATTTGGGAAATTATTTTTTTTAATAGAAAATATCTGTTATGAACACGCATACAGCAATGCAGTTGTGATCTGAGCCTGTGTGAGCCCAAAAGGTTGCTGCTGTGAGGGCAGAGAGCTGCTTTCAGTTCAAAATTCACAGCTCCTTCACCTGCATCTCTAGCCATAACCAGGGCTTGTCACACTTTTGTTCCTCTTGTGCCACCTTGAGGGAAGAAACCTCTGGTGCATGGGTGGGATTTACTGAGTTTGCAGCTACCCAAAAACCCAAATACTCCGCTTTTTCACGTTGGGTTTTTCCCAGGCCCCTGGGCAGAACAGCCGCTGCTCCTGGTTGTGAAAGCAAAGAACAAAGTTTTGGGCCACGGTTCCTTTTCTTCTTGTCAGTGTTACTGATAAAGGCCAGGTAAAACCCTCAGGTCTGACCCTAGGTGTGTCACCAGGAAGGAAGGGGGAATTTAATTAAATCTCTTGGTTTCTGTTTGCACAGCCTCCACTGCTTAAATTGGGAGACTCGTCTAGTGGGGTGGCTCGGGCTGGCTGAAATGAGCCCCACATCCCCATCTCTGTCTTGGAAACTGTCAAAAGGTCTTTTTCATTTTGCACAGCTTCTCCTGTGGTTCTTGCTACTTTGACTACACAGAAGGGTAACAAGAAGGAGAAAATAATGAGGAGAAATAGCACTTACCTCTGTAGACTCATCAGCAAAAGGTGTCCTTTTTTATTTATCTTTAAAGAATGCTAAATGATGCTGTAAATCCTTTTGCCATAGACAGACAATCGATGCTCACCTGACACCACCTCCAGAGAAAAATGTAGCCTGTGCAGAACGAGTGGGGTGGGAGGAGTAAACCCCCCCCTGTATGAACAAACCCCTGCTATGTAGTGGGCAAAAAGAACTCCCAGTCTCCAGAGACTCTTCCATGGATTATCTCAGCCTTGTAGGCTTCCTCACTGCTCATGAGACTATGGAACATCTTCCTGAAGGTAACCAAAACACTTCTGTACCACAAAGCTTAATGGAGCTCTGAACTAGGCATGTCAAAATTACAGCAATTTTTTTTCTTCATTCTCATATTTACAACTTCTGCAGATTGCTGACCTAGAGATGCACGCTGTGGTTTTAATGCAGACCCCTGACTTCTTGAAGAATCCATTACAATGTTTGTCCTTCCGTTGATTCCAGCTATTGGGTTCGTGGATGCACTGATACCACTTCAGTGTCATCTGCAGATGATGCCCGAGGTCACACAAAGTTTTTTCCACAAAGACTATTAGCCGGGTACATCAACAGAAACTGTATTTGTTTGCATTAACATGGAAACGAGTTGAAATCAAAACACAATTTTGTGGTGTTCACCAAATAGATCCTTCTCTTGAAAGCCAAGGTACTTAGTCCACCTCAGAGTTCACAGCAGGAGGCACGCGTTATGGACACACATCCTGTAATCTCCCCATCCAAACAGGCCGTGTGACCACTGCCATGAGAAGTTCAGGTCATCTCAAAGATAGTTTCACGGCCAGGCTGAAGAGCTACCCTGACACCTAGTGCTAGCTGGCAGCTTCTCAAAACCCACAAAAAGCCCATCCAAAGCCATGAAACCCTCTGCTGTTCCCTCCATGGCAAAATTACAGGCAGTTTCTCTCTCTGTGACTCGTCTGTTATGGTTTCAGGTCTGAAGGGAAGCAATGCAGAAGGACTCCTGCCCACTCCTGACGAGCAGGTAGAGCAAGACCAGTGTGGGTGGAGCTGGTGGGACGATGAATTCTTGCCTGCTCCTGGAAATGCAGTACTCAGCAGCCCAACCCCTTAGCGCCAGGCTCCTCTTTCAACTCCAGTATCTTGCAGTGGACACCAGCCAAACACTGGCTTCTGACCTGGTTTACTTTTCCGCCCCTTGAGCAAGCCTTGGCCTCCCGCGAAGCTGTCTGAGCAGCTGCTTGTGCAGCCCAAACTGCCTGAGGTGGCAGCTGAAACCCATCCAGTAGCTCTGAATCAACAAGGGAAATGCCTGGTCAAATGAAAGGATCACCTGCTCGGGTCACCATCACTATCCTTTTTACAGTACTGTCCATCAGCTCCTCTTTGGGCAACAGAAGTGAAGGCACCAAGAACCCAGTGAGTGTCTGACTGGGTGGCCCCTCTGAAAGGGATCACTGGTGGTAGATGTGTTTTGGGGGGGTCTGTCTCCTCCCTTCCAGTGGACAAAATGACTTTTGTCTCCCTGTGCCTACATTTTCTGAGCTCTCCCAGCAATTAAATTTAAAAGATTTGTCTTTTTTTTCATAATTCGAAGCCAGGCGTATGTCAAGAACACACAACTGAAACTAGGCAGAGTCAAAAAATATACTGGTCACTTTTTATTGAGCACCGAAGAGGCAGAACCTGTACACGTCTAAGCACCAGCGGCACAAACCGGGAAGGGTCTGCCCAGGGCTGCCGCAGATCCTCGGCTGCTGCTCCGCTGGCAGCACCGGCAGCGCTCGAGGATCCGGCAGGCCATGAGCATTGCTAGCACACAGTGACACACGTGAAGTTTATTATAGCACCAAACATGCTTTAAAGTGGACATGAAAACATTAAAACCAACCTACGTTAGTGATTCCCTACTGTGCTTCACAAGACTGCGCTTGAGCCATTTGTCTTTGGAGAGGAGACAAGCTGAGGACAACTCGTTTGGTCTGTGTTTTCATTTCAACACGTGATGGATGTCAGTGTTGAGAACACAGCAGTTAGACAAATCTGCGGCTTTTGTTTCTGAGTTTAACAATTGATAACTTGAAAAGAATTAACTTGAAAAAAAACCCAAGCATTATAGCACCATGAGGAAGGGTGATGTCTTTGCTAACACCCAGTAAACAAATATTCATCCACAAATTATTGATTAGTCAATTTTCTTTTTTTAAACATTCCTTTTGCAAGTAGAAAATACGTTTACCATCCCATCCAGCAATGTGCTTTTGTAGCCACAAAAAAGCAGACACTGAAGAGAGTGTGTCCACTTAAATTAAGCATATTTTTGGATGCTTTGCTAGATTAAGTTGAGACCTGAAGTCTTAATCTTGAAAATTTGCTATGCTCAGTGCAAGTTTTTCAACAAGATTTTCTGAATTCACTGAATTTTTTATTTTAAAATAGAACAATTTGGCATTTTTCTCTTTGGGGCTTAGCAGCAACCACTGAAGGGCTTTGCTCATTTAATGAGAATTTGATTTTTCTGCAAAAAGTCATGCTGAAAAAAATCAATCCATTTCACTGAGCAGCACCTAGGAGCAAGGCTGCATTAAGACTGTCATTGTGAGCTGTGTTGCTTTAAGTTGTCAAGTAATGTCAGTGGCAAAACAGGAAGTTTCTGGCCTAAACGGAGAGTGGAACTATAAAATATGGATGAACTCCTGTCTCAGCAGGAGTTAAGATATCATTGTATGAAGTTGTATATGAAAAAATCCTAGAAATGGTTCTGTCCGAATACGGTGTGGCATTTAATGCCTAGAACTTGGAAAAAAAGGCACAAAGAAGTGAATGGAGTTCAACAAATGAAGATATTTAGGAAAATGTGGAGCTCTTCATCTGTTCCTTTGCTCTGTGAAGCATCGAGGAGTGGGCCTGTTGAGGACAGGAAGCAGAAGAGCAGTTTGGCACCTTTCATCCCTCCAGCTGCAAATGTCATACGCAAAGTATCAAGTGTTTTACAGGCATCTTAGCTTTGGCTTAAACCATTTGGTGAGTGGAAGAAAAATCCCATAGTTTGTGGGTGGAAGCAGGCACTTGTATTTGTGAATTGGGTATTTATATACACCGCTACTACTCTGCGTATTAAAATGCTAATTTTATGCATGCAAATGGGGACACGTACTAAACGAGAGAGCAAACATGGCTTCTTTTGCCTAACAATTCTGGTAGATTTGTCAAAATGAAATGAAACTGTCTCTTTAGGACTGCCACAGAAAAGGTAAACTCATAGAAAATGTGGTTTCCATTTTATAATGCTAAACAGCTCAAAGAAACTGTGAGGCCCAAATACAAATAACTTGACCTTAAGGATTTATGGAAGTCAACATAAAGGTACAGGACTTCTAAAGAGCAGTTGCCCATCTGCCAGACAATCCTTTTAACCACACCAATTTATCCAGATTTTGCTTTTCTAATACGTGCAACAAATAATCCAGACTTCAGCCCTCTTGCTGATGTTTTGAAGGTACAAAAATGCAGATGTACGTTTTGTGAGTATTATTTGTGCTGGCTGGAAACAACAACTTAAAAAGACTGGCATGCATGTGTGCCTGCTTGGATGTTTTGGAAAGAAATCTATTCCATCATTAGCTCTCAATCTGCAGCTCATCAGACTGAGAAGCTAAAGGAAAGTAACTTAAAAGAACATTTATAAAACCTGTTTTGCCCTTAGCTCAGAGTTCCTCAAATTCTTAAGATTTCAGGTTTAGGCTTGTAGACTGGATGCCGAACGTGGTGAACCCTAGGTATAAGTAGGAAAAGAAGAAACCTGCAGGTTTCTTCGAAGTTTAAGCTTATGAAAAGGTAGTTGTTTGAGATAGGCAGGCACTGGATTCGATCCAGAGAGCCTCTTTAGTCTTACAGTCTTGCCTATTTTAATGCGACTTAGATATGATATTTAGGTACAATTCTGACATCACTTCACTTTTATAATGCTGAGTTATGTCCATAGTCCTGAAATCTGAATTGGTCACATAACACCCACATAAAGGGCAGGCTCTGTTCCAGCAGCCTGATAATGGTGCTGTGACTTATAGCGATCTGCTTGGAGTTATTTGCATTTCGTTGGTTCAAGGGCAGCTCAGAACTGGTGTGTTTTTTTTGGGGAATCACATTTCTTCCCCTGCTGATAGGCTTAAAAATCTAGACTCATCCAGTGCCTTGGGTAGCGAAGCCTTTTTATCACTGATGGGCAGGGATCAGGGTAATGCTGGAGACGTGCTTGCGGAGATTTGGGACCAGAGTTCTTCTGAAACAGAAAACTGTTGGGCAAAGCATTCCTTGACAGCTGCTTAACAGAGTGGTCCAGCTGGGTGAAAATCAAACAAAAAAAAAGAGGAATTAAAATATTTATCCTTCCTGGGATGTTTGCACAGAACTTGTCCTTACGTAGCTGGGTAATCTTAACACAGCCTGACGTAGGTGCATAAAATACACACTGGACTGCTTTGTTTTTGTAACTGCCAGTTAAGCTCAAGTTATTTTTAAAGTGAAGCTGAAAGTGTTGAGAAAACTGTCTCGGGACAGAACATTTGGTATAATAAATATTTTCATTCTTGCCCAATTCAAGGCCTGATAAAATGATTGGAGCTTTTTCAGTTGGCTTCACTCTGGCCAGATCTAAGTACTCTTACTTAGCATGGGTCATACTGTTCAATGCAGCTGTTCACACACATAAAGTTATCCCACAAAATCACCCGTGTGCCTAAGTATTTGCGAGACTGACCCTTACTGCAATCAGTCCAGAATAAAAAGCTTTTTAATTTGTCTTGCAGGAGCAGTTACACCTACACTAGACAAAGCCCCTAAACAGAAGGTTTAAAGTCTTAAGGCACACACAGTTTTGCAGCATTTATTTTTCATCCTGAAAAATCACTCCATCCTCTAAACACCCACAAGGCAAATGTTCTTCAAAGAAATCAGGTACATCTTGCAAATTTAGAATAAAAAGTGGGAGGGGGAGAGTAAAAGAGTAAGGGAAAGACATTAACTTCTGTATTGGCAGAGCACAATCTCCAATGCTCCAGGTTCTCAGGATGCTTTTACAGCACCATCTGTTTGTTGGCATAGGTGTTTCATGGAGCCTGAGGTATGCACCTGGATGTAGTTTTAAGGTGCTGTCCTTATACCGGTGTTTTGATGAGAGATAATTTTACCCTCAAACAACCATTTCTTTAAATAACTGCATGGTGAGCACCAACTATTTTCACCCAGCTTTCCCTTTATTCACAGGACACTTACCCAGGCACACCTTTGATTAACCTAAATGCTTCTGCTGGTTTTTCACATAGCCGACCACATTGTTGGAATTGCTCCCTGTAAAACAAATATCAGCAAAGTTAGATGTTAAGTTAGTCTGTGGCAAATGTTTTCTCAAGATTCTTTAAGTGGTACAGTTTTACTGGTCTCATTATTTAGCAGTTCCATGGGACAGCTGCGATAGCCCGCTGAACAGAGGAAAGGAAATCCTTCCCTAGTTTTATCAGCTAAACTGGCCAAATTTGGCTGTTTGTAAATCTTATAATATCAAAGATGTTGTCTAGTTAAATCTGAATATCACTTGCAATCCAATCTGACTATCCCCCCTCTAGATCCAAGAGTTGGCAGAAACCAGGAGCTTTGAAGCCACAAGAAGAGATCTTCTGGAAGATCCTCCTGCTTGCTTTGAGACACATATCTATCAGTTTGTGCAAGGGACCTGACACCTCTTGTGGCTGCAGGTAACAAAGGACTGATTCACTGGGTTCTAGTCTTATCATGTACCACAATACGAGCTTTGGCAAAAGCCCCTGCTTCTGACAGAGTTCTGTGTTCGCCTGCAAGGAGTCCTGGGCCATGAGAAAAGCTCCAAAAATATACTTAAAAATAACAAAAGGTTACTGGATTGGGTGTTTCTCACCCCTTGGGTGGGAACCCTTGGCAGAAGTCTGCACCATTTAACACACTGTGGCACAGCTGGAGATACTGATTCTCAAGAGTCCAGGGTCAGGGCATTGCAGAGCTTAAAATAAGATGTTTTGACCCAAGCATAGAGAGTGGAGGCTAAAGTATCTCTTTTTGCTATGTACAAACCTTCATTTTACAAGCAGCAAATTCCTTGTAAGCAATGCAGTAACTATAAAGCTTAATAATAGAAACACTTCATGCCAGTGGCTTACCAAAATATTCCTTGTAATACTTATGCCTCAGGTTGCGTCCGTCTGAAAAAGAAGGAGAGGAATGAGAACATATCCAGTCAGCCTTCATTCTTTCCTGTTAAAACTCCGGCCTTCTGTGTATAGCACAGAGAAATTATAGATATGGAAATAACAACTGCACAAACAGGAAAATAAAAGATCCCTGTAGCTGAAGTATTGTAGGCTGCTACAAACCTTTTATAAAACTGTTTATATTCTTGAGCTATGCGGACACAAATCACTGTCTCTGAGAGTGGTTAACTGCTGGACACTAGCGTGTTATGTTCTTTTCAGTAGCTGTGAGTCAAGGAATCGCAGACTTCCTCAAATGAAAGAAAGTTTGGGCAAAATTTCAGACTGTCTATTAGTGTTTTACATAATTCAAGTTCCAGCTAGGTTTTTGTGTTTACCGTTTACAAAATTATTTAAGCTCTTAGAAATGCCTTGTGTCTTAGAGCTATACATTACTTTAGTTACTATAGATATTATTAAAGAAAAAGTTATAAAAGAATAAAAGAGATAATCAAAAAGTCCTGGAAAAAATCTTAGTCTTTTATGGAAGCAGTTCAGAGATCTAGTTTGATGCTTCCCCTGGCTTTTACAGCAACCAAGTGGCAAAACTGATGTTTCATGTCTCTACACTGAGATGATTTGTAGCCCAGTGCAGACGTACATATCCTACTATGCAATGAAGCTACACATACCGAGACATATTATGAGCTTTCCTGGAAAACAGCTTGGCCTACGTAAGTTCCTTTCTTGGGCAAATGTGTCGGCAGAATAAAGAGAACAATGTTTGGGGTGCAGAAAGCAAAGTCAGAAGTCAAAACTGGAATTTGAAACTCGTATCTCTTAGTTATCGTATCTCTTAGTTAAGTGTAAGTAATATTTAAATACTTCTATTTCTTGTGCTGTGTAATAATGGCACATGCAGGTTACCATCTGCTGTGCTCACACAATTGCAGAGGACACTGGTACACAGAGCAAACAAGAACCACGTCCCCTGCTTTGGGTGTTTCACATAGCTCAGCCGGCATCGAGGGCATCAGAGACTTGAGATGGCTGCGCAGTGGGGACTGTCTCACACTGCCTTGGGCTGCCCAGAAAACCCAGGCTGCTCATGAGAGCAGATGAACCACCCGATCTCCTTCAAAGCCAGCGAGAGCACACCGCCCCTTACTGGTGTTTGCATGACAGACCAGGAAAGGAAGGGAGATTTCCAGTCAACGGACCTGGATTTCCACGGAGCTTGATGCACTGGCCCCTGTTAGGGATTCCTTCAGCCGTGTTACCCGGGTTGATGATGTGGCATTCATAGCCTGTGGGGCAATGCAGAGGCTCATCTCCATCCTCAGTGGTACTGCAGGCCTCAGCTGCAAAACAAGCCTGCAGGTCATAAATCACGGCTTTAACATGCACAGGTAACCAAAACATGACAACGCAGCCACCTTCTTCTCTACCTCCTCCCAGACGGGGTCTCAGACTGCTTCTCAGGCAAGGGTACCAAGGAGCTAACACCTCCAAAGGAGCCTGGCAGGGCAGGTGACCCAGTTCACGCCTTCCACAAGAACCGACGTGTCTAACCCAGCACGGGGAGTGCAGGTCAGCCCATTACCTGTAGCAACACCCTCCCCACAGCCTGTTGCGCGGGGGCTGTGCGAGGGCTGGAGAGCAGTGAAGACAGACCACCACGGCCCACGATGCTCTCACTGATGGGTGGATCCTCCACACGGCTATTCCCTCCAAGCAGCTGTAGTTCCAGCCCGCGTTTGGGGCTGGGTGAGGAATCAAGGAAACGTGACCAGGAAGCTGGCAGTTTGCTGCTTTGTTCTTTGCACCACACCCATTACCTTACTGATGAATTTAAACCTCAGATGTGACTCACCATGGAGTAAGGCAGTACCAACCCCTGTTACAAACAGAGGCTTTAACCGCCCTGACCCTGGATATCCAGCAAGTGCAGAGCAGAATAAGAAAGTAAAGCAGGACTCACAGGCAGTGTTTGTGTCCATTAAATGTACAGACTATGCAGGTACCCTCCACCCTTTCATTTGCCAGGACTTTAATTTCAAGGACCTCTGCTGTAATTCTCAAGCTATGACTGATGATTCTTATTTCACTAATTACTCCCTTGGGCTGAGATGAAGGTGTTAAGATAAGAACAAATAATATAAGCATGACAAGGATGGATGAGAAGGAACCTATTTTATCTTATTTCTAGCAGTGCAACTCCAATGAGCCGGAGGCAGAATTTTCTCTTGAAGAACTAGGAGTTTCCATAATAGATGAGCATCAAGGTTCAGCAAGTCTGATACCATCTGTGTAAGACCAAAGAGGGTAATTTATTGGCATTACCTGTGTCTGAATAGAGCCGATCAAAAGCTGGAATAGCTTTTCCATGAAGAGATTAAAAACTTCAGGCATAAATACATCTGGGAATGTCTCGTGGAAAAAAGCTTCTCTTCCTACCTCCCCACTCCCTCCTTGTTTCAATTTCAGGTACTGGAAATAATTAATAAAAGAACTTTCCCTATGGAATTAAGCTGAGAAGCCCAATCTCATTAGCAGTCCCCAAGCTTAGATGCTTCCAGCTCCATGTCAGCTTGACACAACTCTGCAGCAGTTTGCCAGGGCTCTGGTTGAAAGCAGCCTTCAGACTGGAGAGCCACAGCCCCAGCCCAAGGCATCTGTGCAATGAGGCCACTCTGGATTAAAAGATCTAATCCAAGTCCACCCACAGTCTATCAGGAAGCTGGCAGAAAATACGTGTATGCTGACAAAGCCTTTTTCTAAAAAAAAAAAAAAAAAAGATACATTTCCACTTATTTCAAGAATGGGTACAAATCCAGTTCCCTGAGTATCCCTAGTGCTCTGCTGGATAAGCCATATCCATAAAAAGCAACTGATTTGCTGCACCAGAAAGTAGCCCCCAGCACCACACAGTGTTATTTCTACAGAAATTCCAGACAAATACCAGCAGCCCCCACATCCCAACATCCTTGGTAAGCCCTGTGTATGATAAATATATTATTTAGTGCCTTTGTAGAATTACCCATATCACAGAGAAGACAGTGAAATGTACTGTACCTTGTAAGACTTCCTCTGGGCCATCCAAAAGCCACCCGTTTCCTCCCAGCCAGCGGGGTTTGGGCTGAACCAACCAGTCTAAAACTGTAAAAGACAGAAACAAGAAACCACAGAGTCAAAGTGGAGTAGCCATAGGGCACACAGTTATGGAAAAGGCACAGATTTCCTCTAACAGCCAGTGACGAGGCTGCCAGGCTCATGAAAGGTGGATTTAAGGTTTCATGCTCTTGCTGTCCTAGTGGCAAGAGAGCCATGGATGTTATTCAGGGCCACAAGAACCTGGTGTCACAAAGGCCAAAGGAGCTGTTGTTTCCCATCCTCCATTCCCGTGGCATGGATCAGATGAGATGGCTGCCTCGCCTCTCTGAGCACTAATTCAGATTGGGGTTACCTCTTTTTCTGAATATATAATCCCCGGAAAAGAGCTGTCCTCAAGTGATCTCTACCATTGGTGTTGGTGGAAATTTTACCACACCAGCTGGCCTTAGATAATTTTACAATTCGGCAGTCATCCCAGAAATCAGAAGTGTGGAACTGAACCTTTATCCTCAACTCACACCCAAACCATACCTCCCACCCAAGCCCCAATGCACATGGGGATGACTACCATAATTTCTCCATGCTCCTCTCTACCAATTTGATCGCCGGGTCCACTCTACCTGGCGGTGGCTGTACAGACTCCAGGCAGGCGTAAATGCACCCGTTGTAGCAGCAACGCTTGTGCCTTTCACACTCCGAATCTGACCGGCAGCTGGGCACCTCGCAGGCTCGGTCAGGCAAAGTCTGGGGCGGTGGGGGACAGCGGTCGTTCTTCTGGTAGTGGGAACTGTGAGAATGAAGAGGGTACTCATAATCCTTGCAAAGAAAAGAAAAGGAAACAAAGGTTTGGCATGAGGTGAATACCAAACATCCTATCAATTGAAACAGAAGAGGGATTTTCAAAGTGGTTTCCAAGTATTCATTAGAGAAGAGAATTAAACATTCAGCTCCCCCTGCCCTGTCTTCAGCACACTGAAGAGACAGCTATATGATCACCTTAGCACAGTGCTTTGAAAACACCAAACCACCAAATTATTGTGCGGAACTCCTTTTATAATTAAGGTTATTGTAATGACAATGAGGAGGTTAAAAAAAAAAAAATCCTTTAAAGTCTTTTATATTTGTCTGGGAAACAGAGAGAAAGACTCCAGGAATCCTCTTGGTAAGCATGCCAAAACGCTTTGATAGCAAATCAGTGGAAATGATGACTCTGTATTGTTTTGAGGTTACATCCCCAAATGGGACCCAGGTAGCACTTGTATCCTCAATAGGCTCCTTTTACATTCAACACCTTCTTCTGGACCAGAATTTATAAGGGAGTCTTTCAAGCTTATCCACTGTGGGGTCCTGGGTTGTTAAATTAGAGACTGTTTGTAAAACATGAGATGACCTCCATGAGATCTGTGTGGGTGATGTCAGTTTAATCCCAAAGAAAATGAGGCTGTGTCCGACTACAGCAGAAAGGAGCCCAGCTGCTCATTGTGCACCAAAAGGACAAGGGAGTTTTAAAGTGGATTACCAGGCACGGATTTTACCAGAAACATTCATAACAATTCAGATATTATTCACGCTGGTGGCATTTTAGCAAGGAGCCAGCTCCCTCTGACAGAGGTGAATCACCCGAGCCCACTCCTTTCTCACCTATGGCTAAACTACTCACCTCTGGGCTTGAGCTCAGCTCCCCAGAGCAGCATCAAGTACTCAGAAAGGACAATCAGTTCTCAGATTTACTAACAAACGTCAATAAGCTCTAACCAAATCAAAAGACAGATTCTGGATTTGCACTTTTAAAAGAGATCAGCATCTGGCCAGAGGCACGAAGCGAGCATTGCCATGCACTCCCCAGCAGGCTGAGTCCTATTTATACATAGCCCGATCGCTATTGTGTTACGAAATCAGTGATGAACAACTGGGGTGGTTATCCCAACATGGTGCAACTGTCCCTGAGGGAGTCTCTAG
Organism: Leptosomus discolor; assembly: GCF_034619465.1. NCBI lineage: Eukaryota > Metazoa > Chordata > Aves > Leptosomiformes > Leptosomidae > Leptosomus > Leptosomus discolor. Next base: position 57,987,897 of record NC_141398.1, on the reverse strand, counting down.
GAAATTTCACCATCAGGCTATGGAGAAATTTGAGGTGAGACTAATATCCCTCTATCTACGTGCTGCCACATCCTCGCTGAAAAGTCCCAATAGCTTCTCGGAGCATGTGTGCCTTTGCAGAGCAGCATGTCCCCACATGTATTATCCGAAAAAATGTACTAGGAGAGGCTCCAGGAAGTCCATTGCCCTGAGAACTGACTGCTGGCCCACACAACCTCTGCTGCTGTGTGTGACCGAGCAGCAATTACCCATAACGGTGAAAACAATTATCATCTTCACTCCCTTGGGATAGTTTGTAGTGTAGAGAATGAAGGCAATCCCAAGGGAAAATAGAAGATAGAAATAACGATGCACACTGTGAGAAATTTTACTTCCATATTGTACACAGCGTCGAATGGTATCGATAAGGTGGTGGTTTTTACATCAAAGCTGACCTCCGTTCTTCGAGACATTGCTAGGGGAAAATGGAGAGCAGCGAAGTTTCTCCACTGCCTGGTTGCACAGCAATTGTGTCAGCAAATGTAGAAGTACAGAGAAAAGTCAGGATGATTCAAAGTTTTAATTTCTGCTACAAGGTGTACGTTAAAGAAAATCCATATCCTGGTTATAGCTATAACTGATTGAACAACGTGTATGCATGTGCCTGTGTGTGAGAGACTGGGAATTCCTAATATTTCCACAAACAACAGCCTTCTGCCGTGTTCCCAATATAAACAAGCAATTTTCTTCTGCTTTTTCCTTAGTTGGTTCCATTCAGCGAACAAGAAACTGCTCAAAAACCCTTTTGTGAGGTTGTTTACTCATGGTTTGATAGGCTGGTTGAACCACCACAAAATAGGTTTGAAAAAAAATAATTTCCTAATTTTGATGATGCTTTCAATGCTAAAGTGTAAACCAAGGTGTAAGCTATCACATCTCCCATTCCTCAAAAGCTGAAAACTCTCCAGCTTTGAAATAACATGCTTTTGAATTGAAGATACTGCAAGTTCAACTTTTTTGCTGTTGTGGGATTTTAAATAGAGAAAATGTTGGACGAAGTATAATTTTGGCATATAAGAGAGCGTTCAACAGTAAATCTATGCAGTTCCAAACATTTAACAGGTCTCCTTGCTGGAGGAAGCATTCATCCTGGAAGGTCACAGTTTACCATTCTATTATTTGAAATGTCAGCTGCAGACTGAAATCTGAAATGTGACCAAAATAATACTGGCAAAATAATGGATACATGAGAAAAAAAACCCCAACAAACCCCAAACAATTCCTGCAGTTGCTTCACAGATGATTCGAAACCAAGGAGCCAAAATTGCAATGAGCAGTTGGCTCAATGAATAAGATTTCCGTTTGGGAACAATATAACCTTTTTAGCCAAAGAGCTTTCTACCTCATGACCTTCCCGCCTTTTTTCTCTGTTCACCTATTGCTCTGAACCCCTTTCTTTCAAAACCTGATGGTCAAAAAATTTTTTCTGTGCATTTGATCTAATAAAACTATTGCCACTGGTTTATGTATGCATAAACCATCCCAGTGGGAAACTGGACTCCCTCGTTCCCAAAACAGCCTGGTTAAGGATGTCTCTAGGTACGGGTTACAAGGTCTTTTTAAAAGCTCTCCCAGGATTCAGTCTGGCTCTGAGCACAGCTCAGATTTATTAGTTTTACAGATTGTAACAGTCAAAATTTCTTCCTTTAAGAATATTTTTCAGTGCAGGAGGTTTCCCACGGAGACCTATTAATCATTTTAATGACAGTATCTGCCTTAGAGATACCCAGAAATAAAGTGAGGGGAAAAGTTCAGAGTTCAGCTGAGGAACTCTGGTCAGTAGAAATGACTAGGAAAAACCTGAATGCAATCACTCACTCTCAATTCATACTTTCAATAGCAGTCTGCCTCCAAAAATTCCCAGATCTGTTCTACTATTTGTGCCTGAAACCGGACCCTGGGCTTGTGTCAAAGCACAGCTCTCTGCTAATTCATATTCTGCATGGCCATGCCCAAGATCATGCATGAGGTTTATTCCCAGCCGCTGGTCACCAGTGCTGCCCCTGGCAGGTATGGTCAAACACTGGCCATAAACCACCTTTTCTCTGAAATAATACAAAGTCAGGAGGAATTTAGAGCCCTGCAATATTTCTATCAAAGACCTGGAAAGACGCAGATCATTGGTGATCAAAGGTGCAAATATCAGACTGAAGGAGGGTTAAATAATCTGAAGGACAAGACAAAAACAATAGGAATAATATCCTCCTGCTATTGACTCTGGATTAGTAGCTTTGGTTCTGGTGTCTGCAGTACTGGAGCTTGTTGCAAAATTAGGGTGGGCACAAAGAAGATGCACGATAGCGATCAGAGGACTGGAAAGCAGGCAATACAGTGCAGGACATACATGTGCATGCAGGTTTCAAAGGGGAGGCTGAGGGCTGCTCTGCTCGTATGTTGCTCTGAATCATGTGCAGGACAAATCTCATGGAAGGTGTGCTCGTCTGGTAGACGAAGAGGGTATCTCAGGGCTGGCTTATGACAGGTAGCTGGAGGGTAAATAAATTGTTGGAAGAACATTACAGCAGCTGCAAGGAATTCTTCATTTCTGGAAATCTTTAAAAGGCAGCTGAATTTTTTTCTAATAAGTTTGATGCAGTTAACGCTAGAATAAAATCAAGACTGCCCCAGGTGTTCCCAATAGGTACGTGGGCATCTTGATAATGAACTGAAGCCCACTCCCAGGTAGCTCCCTCCCTCTGCCCTTTGGGAACAGTTCACAGACTGTGCTGGGGCTGCAGAACATCAGCTGCAAGTCACTAAATTTGGCAAGTGTCCCTCTGACAGCAAACTACATGGATTTGCCAAAAGCTGGAAGCCCAGCTCCTCCATCCCACTGTGACTGCCAGTTTTTTCTCCTCACTGCATTCCCTCTCCTCTTTCTCCCTTCCCTGTTCCCACTTGACCCTTCCTTGCCAACCAACACCCATCCTCAGACACCTTAATGAAAAACTCCTGGCCAGACTTCAAGCCAGCTCCTCACGGTAACACGTGCTCATCATCCTGTGGCCAGCAATTTGGTGGGTGCATTCCTCCTACTGTAGGCTCAGATTTTTTTTGGACTTGGACCACCTAACTCTCAGTCAACTCCCTACCCCTCACCACCTCCTCCCTCTACAGACCATCCCCGTGTCCCACAGAGGTGTCTATGGTCCATCTCCTGTAAGGCTGTGTGTTGCTGTAAGCACCTCCATCTGTTACCCCTCTATCCAAGTGACTCACAAATCAGCTGTTCCACCCACAGCCTCTGGTTTTTGAACTGTAGGGAACATACAGCAGTTGGTAGAAAAGAAAGCGTCTCTCAGAAACAAGAGGGGCTGCCAAGACAGACTCTTGGTGGATAAGAGGATGGAGAGTGGACGCCTGCCTCCTTACAAGGCTTTGAGGAGAAGGAAAAAGAAAAGCATTTTCTGTTTTCCCTAGCTAAGATGTTTCTGTCAATATGAGCAATTCTAGCGGAGCTTGCCAGATCAGTAGCACCTGGATTTGTGGCTGCCAGAAAAAACCAGTCTTTTGAAGAACTGCAAATTGAAAGAAGAGTATATATCCTCAGGGGAGCACACTCTGTCCCTCTGCAGAGCACATTATCTGAAAATCAGTGTGTAAATTCCTGTTCTACTCCTGTCCTATCTCTCTGGGTCATTTACTTCATAGCTTCTATTGAATTTGAGCTTCCCATTGAAATATGACAGAAGAACATACTAATAAAATACACTTTCCAGTGAGTGGTTTTGCAGGAAACACAGCTCTTCACATCACCATTTTCCAATTAAAGTGCACATCAGATGATACCCTGTCCCAAGGGAGGCTACAATGAAGAAAATTTCTTGTTGTAAAATACTGGGGAGCCTTTCAAGTTTTAACACAATGTTTTCTGCAAAATTTCAAGGAGACCAGAGCACTGTATTTTCGTTCATTCAGAACAGGCAAAAGACACGTGCCACACCTCTGAGTCAGCAGTGGCACAAAACAAATGTAGCTGTCCCCAAACATCACTCTAGATGTCATGGGCAAAAAAGCATCCTCTCTAAATTAAAAGCTTTTATATGAGTCTGCAGAGAACAGGTGTAGGAATCCCCCTGTGACACCAAGGAGCCGTTTATGGACATGCAATGGCTGGAAGATGCAATCAACCCTGAGCATGAGAAAACAAACTAGCTGGGGCTTCCACCTAAGTGATTCAACGGGCAGAAGCCTTGGGTCAGGGCTGGCTTCTAGAGGGACTTTCACAAAATAAGACAAAAATTCAAATTCAAATTTTTCTTCTTTCTAAACAGCAGGTCCTGAAAGTCCAGCTATCAAATTTTCCTTTTTTTTTTTTTTGGTGGTTGTACCCAGTACAGCCACTGAGTAGCTGCCAGGGTGTGGGCAGCAGAGGGGAGCTCTGCCCCCAGGGAATATGCCAGGCAAGGCACAGCCATGAGAATGGATTTCTCTGATCAGCTCCTTACGCCCGTTAAGGCGATCCACACATTCCTCTGACGCTGTGAATCTGGACGTCTCTGTGCTCCAGTGACTTACAAAACCCCAGGCAATGCCACCACCCCTCTATGACACATCATCGCTGGGAGATGGAGACATTTACCCAAAGTTACTCCAAAAGGCAGTGGAGGAACTGGGCAGGGAACCCTCTTCCCTGCTCTAAGCAATAAATCACATTATCTTCTTTTCACTAAATCAATCCCCAGACACGTAGGTTTTGCATTCCCCTTCTCCCCATTCATGCTTCCCTTGCTGCCCTATGAAGTTTCTAGGAAAGGCGCTGACGGCTCCGTACCAACGTTTTCTCTGTTCTGAGCGTGCTTTACAAGTTTCCCATTGCAGCAGCTAGGTGGCAAAAGTTTAGTACAGCCTGGGAAACTTAATGCAACCCTTTTATAAAGGGAGAGCCTGTGGATTCAAGTACTTCTAATTCTAAAATAATACACACACATAACGAAAACTCCCCTTTCATGGTAGGCATACCCAGCTCCCCCAAAATCACCCCACCGCAGCTTACTCACATCATATTTCTCCGTCATTTTCAGATGTAGAGCACGCTTCCAGAGATTCCTTGCACAGCCTGAATCTGGCAGCAAAACTAAAACACACAAGGCTGCAGCGAAGATCTTTTTACAGAAATGCGTCTCTGACAGCACCCTGGAATCCATTTTTCCAAGGAGAGCTCAAATAAGGAGCCTGGCTTTCAGGATCCAGACGATTCAGAGTCTTGGTAAGGAGGGAGAGAGTCAGGGAGGGAGGGAGAGCGAGGGCTGATCGCTGGTGAGAGCCGCTTTTCCCTGCGCAGCTTCTGGGAAGGGAAAGGGGAAATTAAAAAAAAAAAAAAAAAAAAGGAGCCCACAAGCAGAAGCCAGGAGCTGCTGTTGAACTTCTTTTCTCAAAGTTAGATCAGGTTCTTGGCTCACATGTTCACACAAAGCACATGCTCTCCTTGAATGATAGATGGGAAGATTATTTGGAAAGATTATTTTTAGACCTTTGTTCCCAACATCTGGCATCCTCAGAGAGCCCCATTCAAAGCCAAAGCGTGGGATCAGATGACAGCTGCCGCAGGGGGAAAGAAAGGTCTTGGAGGGGTGGGCTCGGCAGCTTCTAGCAAACAGCTCACCCAAACTTTCCGAGCTACTTGGCTCTCCCTTTGTGTGCTTCCCACCGTGCCCTGAGCTGTGGTTTCGGATCATATTTTGACAAAGTGATAACTTCATATGAAGATTGCTTGAAGGAAATGATTTAAAGGGATGATAAACATGCAGGGGCACTAGTTAAACCAAGTTGACGCTAGCTTTCTGCAAATGATTTCAAAGAAAGGGAAGATGTGGCCGTTGGGGAAAAATAAATCCATGTGCATGGGTGGGGAATAGGGAAGGAAGGCGGTTGAGAAATGACATGACCAAATGGAAAGTGAGGAAGGGGACGTGAGTCAGCCTGTGCCTGACAATGGGAGAGACAGAGAGACTCCATCTGGGGTATTAGACACCTACGTGGACATTCAGGCACCCAAGTGCCTCAAGGACAAGAATAGACTTATGAAATCTGGCTGAAAGCATCCCAGCATCCTGCCTGGGATAGGGACACGGGCAGGTGCCAAAGAAGAAGTATGAGAACAGGGCAACTGTTACATATACATGAATATAGATACATGTATATGAATATGCATATGTATGCATGTATATCCTTTCACAGCCTTCAGTAACATTCAAGGCTTCCTAGCCAAATGTTGGGGCTGTTTATTTCATAACCCTCCATGAATTTCTCCTCCAGCAGCCTGTCCAGCTTCCACCTGGATCAAAGGAAGAGATGGAACCACAAAGTTAGTCGAGATACGAGCACTAAGCCCTGCTTGCCTTCAGTTCACCCTGACTGCCGCCCCCTCTATAGCAGAGCAGTATGGAGGCTTGCTGGATGTGCTGGATTTATTTTACATCTGCTGTAAAATGGGTCTGCACAGGAGTGTTAGACCTTGTGGACAAATACAAACAAATCCAATTCTTCCCTGTATCAGAAAGCTGTGGAAGTCACTTTGATCCACTCCTGTGTATGCATGTAGGTGGCAGCCAAAGGATATCTCCAAGCTTGCCAGAATACGGTGATGAACAAGTGAGGTGTGGGTTTTAAAAGCTCTGTATATAAAGGAATATATTTGATTTATTTAGAGATAAGGGGTTTACAGGGTTTCAAGCAGTAAGTGTGCTTTGGGGCAGTCCTGTCCATGCCTCACTGCTGTAGAAAGCTTCTTAGCAACAAAACCTGATCAGTTCATGCCAGGGAATTCAGTGGGTAAGAAAAGGCAAGTAGGGACTACTCTTATGAGAGAAAAGCAGAGAAAGAAGGGCAGGGAAAGAGAATGAATAGCTAAACTGGGGGGGTCACCTCCCTCACAGCTGCAGCAACATAAGGAGGTCCTCCTGGGACCAGCAGAGCCAGCTGCCTTGCCTCTGCATGGAGTCTATGGCCTCCCAAAGGAACTCTGGTGGCAAGCGTCTTGGAACAGATCTCTATGGAGATGCAATGACCATATATTGCTCTGTGGTTTTATAATCTTCATCCCTCTTGATCCATCATAGGTCACTCCTTAAGATGTGAATGAGGTTTTGGGAGGACCCCATGGCACAGTTCTTTCCGGCACAGGTAGGGACGGTGACAGTGCATTTAGGCTGGAGAGCCTTCCCTGGCACAGAGGCTTCCTCACCCTCCACCAGGCTGCTGAGAAGGCCATCTCAGCAGAAAGCACAGCTCCAGGTCCCTGTCACCTGCTCTGCACCATCCTGCCGGTTCTCCTCTACCCCAGAGCTGTAGTCACCCATTTAAAACCATTTTATGGTATTTATCCCAGCATTCCTTTGCTCATTCCCCTCAGGCTGTCTTTTCTCTTCCACATTTAATAAGGACAACTGTGGACAACTCGTGTCCACAGCTCAGTCTATGGCTACACAAACAACTGAAGTGTTACCTTGAGATGAAGGCGGAGCTCAGCACCTACAGGTCACAGTCATCTCCACCCACATCCCCCCCAAATGTCATCTGACATCAGCAGTTGTGCTGGAGCTAGTGAAAGGCACACTTGGACATCTTCAGCACATCCACAGAGGAATGCATCACTGCCATAAGACTTCAACTTGTGGCTTTATTTTTTATTACTCAGAAAACTTTGTCTGACACAACAGGATGCCTCCAATTCCTTTGAAAAACAAAGCTCCTGTTTGTTGCAATATTAATAATCTGCACCTTGACAAAGCATCTTTTGGGCACAGCCAGGAACTCCCACGAATGTCCTGGCTCCTGTGTTGTGAAGCGACAAATGACACGGCTGGTTGCACAGAATAAGCAAAGTTGTCTTAGAGTATTCCTACTTAATTATGTCTTCGTGCTGATATTTCGCTTGTCTAGGCTCTTGCTGAAACCCAAACCAACATGAAACAACAACTGTTCACAATAAATCTCCCTAGTTTAATTCCATTTTTGTTGTTTGCTTCATATACTTGCAATCTGGACTTGGAGCAACTAATTCTAAAGATTAATAGCTACTTCAGACACCATTTACTGGCCTTTCTTTTGGCAGATATACAGCTTTGACTTTTACCCAGGAGAAACTAGGGTCTGTGCACTACAGTTCATACTCATATACCAAAGAAATGAAAATTCTCCTGCAGGACCAAACTTCAGCAGTTGGTCATGGTCTTCACATAGAAATTAATGTTGATGTTATAACACTTAGGCCTCCTGCACACAACCATTTCACCTTGACTTCCCAAAGTTCTGCATGCAATGCCTGAGCTGGATTATCCCTACTACCAACTGGGGAAACAGAGGCACAGAGTGGCAATTTGTTGAAATTAGACCTTCTTCCTTCTGCACAACCAAACTGCTAGAGTTATAACAGCACAGCCTAGGCCAGGGCTTTGTGCTTCAGTGCTCTATACTTACATTCAATAGCGAATTATTCATGCCACCCCTTTCCATTCTTCATGTGCTTCTACCTCCAGTCTGTCTGAGAAACTAGGCAAGGGATATTACATTTTTGACAGGATTAAGTGTCTATGTTTAGCCTGTACCCAGGGATAAACTATAATGGTTGCTCTATCACCCAAAAACCCCTCACCAGCCAGGGAGGGGAATAAGGAAAAGGAGAAGAGACCCGTGTGTAGAGTGAAAACAGATTTTAATGAGATAACACTCATACCACAGAGATACACAGAGTTATACTCAGCTGAATGCATATCCAGTCCCCCAGGAGCAGGGAGAAGCCAGAGGAGGCACAGGAGGAACCCTACAAGAGCTCTCCCTCCCTTCACCAAACCTTCCCCCTTTATACTGACCATGACACTATGGGGTGGGCTACACCTGTAGCTGACTCTGTTCAGCTGCCCTGGCTGACTTGAGCCTGCCCAGCATGGCTGGGCTGTGATTCTATCCCAGCCAAACCAGATCATTAAGAAAAACTGCTTTAGCTAGTAACACTGGAAAAATATATTTCTTGCTGAGATTTTTCCAGATATTCTTCTTCTAGGTAGTCCGTGGCAGGGTTACATCATCACAGGACAACTGCAGGACAGCTTTAGCCCATTTCATATCCACATTACCTTCCCATTTGGAGCCCAGCGCACACCTAAACCAAGAGAGATTTCAGTCCACTCAGTTATGGAGGCTCCTCGCTCCCACTACAGAGCTGGTCATGTCTTATCAAGTTCACTTTTGAATGACCCATTCAGGAAAAAAAAAAAAAAGGAGAAAAAAAAAAAATAGAAGCAGCTTTGACTTTCTGAAGAATTTCTTGTTTAACAAAGCAGTTCTCGGCAGGTTTACGGCTCCAATTATTAGTATAAACCATTCTCAGCAGCTTTTGAAGTAATTATAGGAATCAGGCACAAATCCTTAGCAAACACAGCCACTGGCAATAATTAGAAATTTAAAATTTACTGCTAAGCAGATTTCTGAGTTGTGTTACTTTAAATGCTAGGTGTTTGATGATGTATGATGGTTTTAAAACTATTATTATGAGAAAGAGAAAAAAAAACCCTGCCATAAATTAGTTCTTAAACTACTTCTTATTTATACACAACAGTTGGGCCACAGTCACCTACTCTAAGTGGAGCAACTCCCTCTGGTGATAGTTACACTCGTACGAAGTCGCTGTATGGCTACCCTATGCAAAGTGGAATAAGTGATGCTGGTATAAGACATCCTTGTGTTATTATCACGTCTTGGCTAGATTTGGCTCCTGCTTGTCTGAACTCTCGGGCATTCAGCAGGCAGGCAGTTAGACTGACTGCTGGAGAAAAGTGACGAGTATAGTAATGTATACAACTGTATCCATGCTGGGCAATTAGTCCAGGGAAGCCATTTAAAGTGAAAAGCCACACGCCTAACCAGCACGTCTGGCTGGGTGCAAAACACGGGTGAATGAAGCAGTAAGCACATTTTCTACTAGTGAAAGTTTACAGTGTGCACAATCGTGTCAGTCATAATAAAATTATTTTTTCCTATATGCTTGTCCACGGAATACACAGAACATCACAAAGTCAAGATTTCTCTGCTTTAAGATTTGTGGTGCAGTTCCTCACACAAAATTCCCGCTGCCTTCGAGGGTGTTAAATGAGATCAGTTCATACATCATCACTAAGCAAAGAGTCATCTTCTGTGCGTGAATCTGTTAGAATTTCCATTCCACAAATTATTTCAAGAAGGGAAATTCTGCAGTAACATAAATTGCTGTCAGATGATAGTGGGAGAACGTGGCCAAGACTTGAGCATCTCCCCAGGACGTGTGAAACCTTCAGCATCATTTGTTACAGTGAGAAAGATATATCTGAATCAATTTTATCAGGCTAGGAGAATAAAATCACTTCTGGAACTAGGATTTGTGCTGCCTGATGAGAATGAATTAGATAATTTTTTATTAATTGGAGAATTTAAAAAAAATATTCTCAGGGAGGTTCTGAGTGAAAGTCATGGGGTGTTTGTGCAGCCAAGGAAAAATGTCTGTCTCCAGCCAAAACCAAGTGAGGTAGGTGAGCCTAAGCCAAGGCTTCCCCTTTCCCAGAGGAAAGATCTGACTTTTAGGGAAAGATTATGTCAAAGTGTTTCCTCAGAGCACAGAACTCCAGCAGCATGAGGTGACTCATTTTAGCTTGATATAATCACAGCACCTTCATGCCAGGGGTTGCTGCAATTCCTTATCCGTGGCGCTTACAGGCCTGCTATTTCCTCGCCAGGTTCTGTTGCTGATAGCAAAGGGCAATGGTTTTCTGGGCTTAAGCAGGTTAGAGATTGTTGATATGACCCGATCCGCTGCGAAGGCAAGGTTACAGCTGCTCTGCCTCCCCCCGTCTCCTGCACTCCCAGCTGCTGGTGGCCAGCCTGGGGGTCCTGCCTGATAGACCACTCTGGAATGGGGTTTGTGTGGCCTGGGGGAGACCTGCAGGTGTGTGCTGGGATCAGCAAAGGGTGCTAGAGCACTTCTCAGGGCTTCTTATGGGTGAGGTACATCAGAACAACTCCACAGTGACCAAAAACCAAGCTAATGCTCCTCCTGGCTGCCTTGCAAAGGCTCAGCCCTGGGGGCTTACCAGTGGGACTTGCACTCAGTTTTAGGAAATCAGCAAACCCAATTAAATCCAGAATGTTTTTGTTGTGAATATAAGCACAGAAAAAACATAGCCCTGATTCAGCTTCCCTCACCTAAACCTGCCACACGAAATTCAGGGAAACCTGAAGTGCTGGGCTCTCCAGCAACAGCAGATGGCATTACTTCTACCTGTATGCCACCCCTCCAACCTGTGCTTTGTATAAGATATCCTAAAGCTGCAATGTTAAGATTGTTACTTTTCTTTCTTGCCTAAGAGCCCAGCCAGTGACTGGGATTGCTCACTGCATGGACTAGCAGGAAAGGGAGTCCCCTGTGTGTGCCCACCCAGGCTGGTCAATGTGATGATCAACGATTAGAGGAAAGTGCAGCATCTCTTGAGGGGTGACACTGGGTGCAGTTGATACACCCCCCTCATCCAGGGCATTATTTTATGGCCAGCTCTACAGGAAGACACCAAAACTGGGTTTTCAGTGTGGATTCATCCCTTCTCTGAGCAGGAAAAGCTGGCTATTGTGTCTGTGCCAGATGTTTGCTACCAGTGAACTCCACTGGGAATTTATAGGATGAAATAGAAGATCAAAAGCAATTCAAAACACAGACAGGTGATTCTTTTTAAGCATCTGGCCTCAAGCCCTCGCAAAGCCTGGCAGAGGTCAATGTTAAGTGGCCCCTGACCATTTGAAAAGGCCTATAAAGAGGAATATAAAGTGTGTCTACTTTCAACTAGCTTTACTGCATATGAGGTATAAATTAAGCAGATGAATGTTATTAGAGAAGCACTCTCATGAGTACTGCATCTCACTAACTAAATTAGCAGGAAGTCTTCAAGTACATGATCAAAACATCATATAAATTATGAGGCGGAAAGGTACTTAGTCTGGGGGAGAGGCTCGCCTTCGGGGTGCAGCGTGCGGCCGTGCCTCCGCTGCGATGCCATGTGCCCCGGGTTGACCGCTGTGAATCCTGAACAATTCCTTTGGGTGGGACCACCAGAGCTGCAGTTCTTCCCCACACGGTCCCTTGTGCCAGTTCCCCCTGGGGCATTGTTGTCCCGAAGTCTTTGGTCTCCAAAGAGGCCTCTGTGAGCAGTTAGTGTTCCCCAAAGGGAGGCAGGAGAGGGGGCTGGAGGGGCTAGGGGGGAGCAGGGACCCTTTCTCTCTCAGGCCGGTGGGGATTGCTGCAGGTTTTGGTTGGGGGGAGTGCATACCATGAAGCTCTCATGCTGCAACTGCTGAGAGAAGCCAAGTCACGGACTGGAAACCTCAGAGAAACCTCCCTGGAGGACAAATTTTACCCTGAAATGAAAGACATAGGGAATTAGTCTGTCTGTGGATTGCATGGATTTTACAGCAAATCCACAGCCCTTTACCATGCTCTGCACAGCAGCCAGATTGAATTCCCTGGGGGTAGCAAGGCTGCACTCAGGGACCTCTGGCCCTAAAAGAGCAGAGCTGTGCTCTGGGGGCTCCGAAGAAGCAGGGGGCACATGACATCTTGCTTGGACCACAGTAAGGCACAAGTCAGAGCCAGGGACCATGCAGTCATGTCAGCATGGACACCAGTAAAACCTCTAAAAGCCACGTGCCATTGGCAAACTCACAATTTTCCCATGACATTGAGGCAGGGGGCAGGGGTTATTTGGTGGCTGATGCCCCACACTGGCCTACAAAGACTTGGCCAGGGCCAAGCAGCTTGTTTTTGGGGCTGCATTTCTCTGAGTTCGAAATCTGCCTGCCTGTAGGCCCAGAGACAGATGGTTTCCCATAACAAAAGTGTCCTGCCGACATCCAGAAATAGCAATTTAATGAAGTGCCTGTCAGAGGCACCTGCAAACACTGAACAAGGCAGATGAAGGGCCAGATATACACCAGTATTGCGCTTGCATATGATTTCCTTTATGAAACCTTTAACCTCCGCATCCCACATACTATTGCAAGTGAACTCCCTCACTCTTTGCTGTGGCTGCTCTGAGGCAATGAGTACTTTGGCAAGGACACTAAGAGGTTTCCCAGGTTCAACCACAAGGGAAATGTCTCACGAGCTCTGGAAAAAACCACGGCTCTCTATATTAGCTCTGAGGATGTCAGGGCTCTCCAGAATAGCTGGTGATGTACACCTTGAGCTGTACTTCTATGACAGCACAGCCTCAGCTCTCTGCAGGAACCAGCAGCCATGCAGGGACCTGGCAGGGCAGGGAGCATCACTGCAGTCCAGCAGCCATACGGGGATATCAAGATTTGCAGTCAGTAATGTTGCGTCAGAATTTCTTAGAAGAGATCCAAGGATTTTGGAGCCTGAGAGTCACATTTGCTTTATCGTGCCATTGCTCTTAAGGAGTTTGCTATGAGAAGACAGGCGGTTTTTCTTGTTTTCTCTTATCCGAGAAGCAGGGCTAAACAAGCTATAGAAAATCCCGCTTGCCTTTGACCTCTTGACAAAAGCCTTATCTAAATCTGGTTGAAGATAGAAAGCAGTATTTTGAGCTGTTGCAGACTGGGCTTATCTGGGAGTGTTCCCTTTCATGTCCTTCAGCAGAGCGTCTGGAAGTCAGTACATATGTTTCCAGCATCTACCTGGTCTGAAGGGGACATGCAGGCTCTCTTCTATCCAACAGCTCTGCTAAGTGGGCTGGATCTCATTCACCACCGACTCCTGGTGCCCAGATGAAGCTCAGACTCTCGCTTTCATCCTTGCTCTCCCTTTAGGCATTGTTTCGTATGCTTTCTTGACTCAGGCATTAAGTATAATTAGACTTCATTTCAAAATCAGAAATCAAGAGATGCAAAACTGGCATTGCAAAGCAAAAACTTCTTGCAAGAAAGTTATGACAACTGCTTGCTGACATCCACATGTGCCCTTGAACACCTGGGGCTGAGCCCTCTCCAAAAGCCCTCTGGGCAGACAGACAGTTTTTACAAGCTTTTGTGTGGCAGGCAAACACAAGAGACCTCAGGTAGTGTCCTTTTCTGATGTATGTACCCCTAATTAAGAGGATGCACTTCATAGCTTGTGTCTTGGCCAATTTCATTCCTCAGCTGAACGAGGGACTTCTTTTAGCAGTCACATATAGCTCAATTTTTTTGAAGGTGCTGCCAGTATAATAGAAGGGTTTTCCTCCTCTTGTGTCTCTGTGTGAGGTCCTGAACAGCAAGGTTTAGTATTCCAGCCAAATTCCTTCTGAATCGTTCAGCAGGCTGGGAGAGACACATGGAGAGTTTCCACCTTTTATCTCAGCACAAAACTTTCCATCAGAATAGAGTTTCTTTAATGGGAAAGTTATTGTCCTCCAGTGAGCCACTCATTTTTAGGATGACACTCACTTGCATTTTGCCACAGATGGTGCCTATTACAACGCTTCCCGTCCCTGACACAAAGGGGAATCATGAAGGTTGTTTGGACGCGCTGTGCCGCATCGGCCACAGTCCATCGATGCTTTGCATTCGCTGCCATGATCAGTTCGCTTCCAGGCTCTGCTCACATGCAGCTGCAGTAAACCATTTGGGCAAGGCAGGGAGAGGAGAACAGAGAAGGATGTTTACATTAGGTGAGAACAACAGCATGAGAGATGGTGACGTCTCTGTGACAAAGTCAGTGTTTTGAATATTGCACGGAGACTTCAGCAACGGGCGTCCCTACTTCTGCAGCAAAACAACCTGGACGTTGTTAGCGAAGCACGAAGCAAAAACTCTCTAAACGCCCTATTAGCACCAGGCAGAGATTAAAAGCAGTGTTAAAAACCAGACTGGATTACAGACCTGGGTTCTGTCATTACTTAGCATTGAATGTGGCTACACAAGATGGTCACATCTCTAACTTTCATGGGAGTGCACTCCCAGCTCTGCATGACACAGCTGCTTTTGCCATTCACCATGTGAATTTTATATGCTGGAAAATGTTAATGTCAGTTTTGGTTCAATTTTCTACTTAAATACTATATAACTATATATGTTATGTAAAGATAAATTTTATATACATGTCTACATAATTATGTATGTTTACATATACATAAACTTTAATCTCCCAAAGGTTTCTTGTTTGTTCATGCCTCCTTAGCCTGCCCCCTCAAGAAGTAATGGAGCAACATCATCAGATCTGTCTGCTTGGTACATTATAGCCCTTCCTAATATAGGCTGCTTAACACCTGAAGAGTGGGTGCAGGGTTTGTCAGGGTTTGCGTTCAGATTTAGACTTAATTTTGCCTCACTTGGCAACTTGTTTGCTACTTTAGTGTTCATTTATCTGAGATTTCCAGTGCCCAGCAATTCTGGTCATGTTCCAGTGCGAATCATTTCTACAGAGCACGTAGTTAAATATTTTGCCCAGCCTGAAACATGGCAACCCAAGTCCTCTGTGAATAGGCATCTAATTAGTAGCAGCAGGAGAACATTCTCAAAGTATGGCAGACCACTGAACACACTAGTCCCATGGGCCAGTAAGGTTTTGGTGGACATTGTGCTGTTTTTTTCAGTCGAATCATAAATGTTTTGCTGGTCGACACTGAATGGTCTGACACAGGCGTTGAGGTGAGGGGCCTGCCCCCTGCATCAGGCTAGGAGACAAGTCTACACATGGAGTCAAAAGATGAGTAACACTCCAATCCCTCTGTTCATTCAGACATCAAACAGGCCAAGGTCTCTGCTTCCTCATTGTTTGCTGAAGTTCCCACTTATGTGCCTCAAAATGGGGAGCAAGCAACAATGCTGTGTTCTAGGCAAAAAGAGAGGGAAAAAACAAGATCATCCAAATTATTATCAGGACACTCCAGAAGTGTCCAGGCCAAACTAGAACACCTGATTTCTTTGGACCACTCTTTTAGCATGTTTTCATAATATGGGATAAACTTTTGCAGTTGATTTGGCATGAGTTCCAGATCCTCTTCCAAGTCTACCTGTCTTTCAAAGCCATTAACCTATTCTTGAGTGTAACCAGCCCTTACAAATCACTTTTTTCTGCCTAGTCTTCCTAAAGTAGCTGTATTATTTCATCATTCATGTTTTCTGCATTCTGAGAGTGTTAAGGGAACTGGAGGAAGTGGATAGCTGAATATTCAAACACTTTTCCACAGTATCTTTCCATCTTCTCTTTAAAGTCTTGAATTTTATTTTTTTTTTCCAACTTACATCCAGCAAGCTCTTTGGCAAGAGAAAGCTCAGATGAGGCTTGACTCCTTAATTACAATATTGGCAGGCTGTGACATTCCTTTGTTACTTTCTTGATCTAATTCCCCCAAAGAGCTGCAAAAAGGAGAATGGCAGATTAATTTAATCCTAGCTTCTTGTGTGGTTAAATACCAGCTCCTTTATTGTCCACATACATTGGGATGCTCTGAACTTCATCTCTTCCACACAAAGTGAAAGGCTCTTCCTCTGTACATTTTTCCCTTCAGACTGTATATCAAAAGAGCGATGCAGGCTGAAGTCCATATGTTCAGAGTAACTGGAGACTCAGTAGCTGGAGTAGAGGATTTGAAGCATTTCTTATTCCATCAAGTCCTTCAGAGACAAAACAGCAAGGCTAATTCAGGTGACAGCTGAAGGACACCTCCCACAGCCCCCTGGAGCAGCTGTAGCCATGGGAAAAGTCCTTGTAAGGAAGATGCACTGCAATGTTTACAGACAGTGTTGGAGCAATGCATCTGCTCGAGGTTTGTGGGGCACTGAGGTTTGCAAGCCCCAAATTCTTAATTTGCTGAGCACATATGCATGTGTAGATGGAAAAATGCTTCTCGTGACAAGGTAATGGAGACAAATGCTGCAAACCCCCTTTCATCTGCGGCTTCATTTCAGCAGAACCTGCAGTTATTACAAACTTTCTGTCTCAATTAGCTCAACACTTCTGCCAAAGAAACCCAGGACATGCTGTTTGCAGCACGGCAGATTTACTTTTCTGTGCAGACTTAAACAGCTGTTTCAGGCTGTGGCTGAGAAGTCATGGCATTTACAGTTGAGCTTTTCCAGATCCCTGAATGAAATGTAACAGTGGAAGTGTTAGCTGTGCCTCTTCGTCTCTGGATGCATGTCCCTCAGATGTGAGGCCTCCTGGCTTTGTCTCAAGGGGTGAAATCACACTTGTCTCAAATTAGCTTTGTAGGAAAGCTATCTAGCTCCATCGAGGTTCCCATTCCTCTAGCTCTTTCCTTTGGGAGCTTGTTGCCAGCACTAAGTCCAAGGCAGCATTTGCAAATCAAAGTATCATTTAATTTGAACAGAAGGCTCTAAAGGGTAACAATTAGCATCTTCTGCATAGCTATTTATTGGGCAATTACCAGCTGGATCACTGCATAGTCCTGCTTCTAGAAACTTCAAGGCAGCTCTCTACCTCCTTCAAACATCTTCCCAACAATTGCTTAAGCAGAGGACCCTTCATTCTCCACAGTCAACTCTCTTCAATGCTGACAAAGCTGCAAAACTTGGCTGAAGTCTGTTCTTCCCAACTAATAACTTAAGATTTATTGCTGAGCCGCCTCAAGCAGAGGTCTCATTTGGAGCTGTGGGCTTGAATACCCGTATAGGCAGTTTTTCGCACCACTGTTAGTAACCTAAACTGGCATATTTAAACATTCTCCATAATCAGCTTATATAAAATAATTGTGAATTACTACAAAGCAATTCCTCATCCTCAAAGCACTATCAAAGACAATAGATTTAAACGTTTGAATCAATAGAAGGAAGTTACTCAAATTAAGGAAGAATGAAGACTAATAAACCACTCCTGCAGTCTATGCTATTGTAAAGCACCATAATATCCATGAGAAAACATTGGAATTTGGGTCAGAAATTCCATAACTTACACACAGGTCACACATGACCTGGCACAGCAGCCAAGCTCCTACAGTCTTCCTCTCTCTCTTAGGAAGAAAACGCGCTGCTGTCTCCACACCAACTTAGATTTATAATTACTTGTAACATGGTATCATCCTAATTGCTTTGCAAGTAATTGTTTGCTAACAGATTAGACCAGATAATAACTGAGAATATAAGCAACTTCCTTCAAGGGGATATTTGCAAGATCAGCCTGTTAGTGAGAGTTGCAGACGGCAATTTCCAAGTGGCTGCAGGGACAAATGTGAAGTCTCAGGAACGCACAAGGAAACGCATCAGACACAATACATCCACTGGAGCAGTGATTCATTAAACAAAGCAGCTTCTGGAAACATAGAAAAAACATGTTCACACAGGAATAACGAGTGGCTTTTCCCCCATAAAGAGGAGCAATTATTGTAAGTTGTCACTACTTATAAAGTAACCACTCAAACACGTATACTTTAGGTAGTAATACCCACCCTTAATAAAAATCTTTCTGCCAAGTGTATCACAAATCCAAATGGCAATGTATCGCATTTTTCAGGAAAAAAAAATCCTACGGACTTCAACTCTGTTTGCCTGGAATGGGCATTTCCAATAGCAAGGCTGAGAGCGTGCCGACCAGTTTCACCGAGAGATATTTCAGCCGGTTTCACCTTCTCCTCATTATATACTAGGTCAAAGTGGTTTAAGTTTCCATACTCAGTGGAGAACAGATGTAGAGAATAATTTCTGGTTTCTCTGAAACACGAGCAGCATATTTTTCATTGAGGGCTTTGTAAACTAGCTCCTTCCAGATTGGAGGTTTGGGGCCACCATGAAAAGAGGGGCTTGCTGATCAGCGATTAGCGAGTGCCCTGATTCACTGCCCAGAGGACAAGGGGTTACTGGCAAAACCACTGAGACATGGAAAGGGTCCCAAGGAGCCCCACTGAGCCTGCAGATCCACAAGAAATCTTGGCCTTAGCCCTGCATATCTCGGGACATGAGTAATGTCTGCACTTCTGCTGCCACTCTGGTCTAACAAATGCCAGGCTAAATGGCTAGATCATTACCCTTCCCGGTATGGGACCGATCCAGTTCCCACTGGAGCCAGCTGGAGCCTTTCCATCGAACGAAGTGGGGGTGGATCAGCCCCATTGCTGCTGCTGTTTGTCCTTGTACGGTGCCTGCTGCCTCCCTCCCACCACGCCGGGAGGCAGTGGGAGATGAAGGTCGGGAGATGAGGGCAAATCCTGGAATCCGCAGCTATTCCTCAGAGGGAACGAAACTCCTATTTAAGGGAAGAAGAAAAACTGAGAGAGGGTTTTATGACTAGGTCTGGAATGAGGCAAGGAAAAACATTAAAGAGAACAGTCCAAATCAAAGCAGATGGTCTTTATGCTTCAGTCAGCCTGGACCTTGAGAAGTAATGGATGGCAGTGCCAAGGTCCATCCCAAAATGTGTCCCTGTGAAAATGTTTTATTGGCTGACATTGCTAGTGTGAGTGTAATACTGGGGAGGTCTCACTGCAGAGCAAGAGCTTGTTGTTCCAGCTACTGTACATGATGAACACAGCGATGGTCCCCATCCCAAAGCACAATTAACACTTGGAATTGCAATTATCCTGTGTTGCCCAGTCTGCAAGGTTTGACTCTCACTGGGGTCATGACCTGGTAGAAAGGGAATAATGAAAGGCTAGAAGAGCAGTGATGGTTGACAGCAGACCAGTGTTGACAGCAGAGGAGGGTTTCCAAGAGGCAGGGATGAGCAGGGTTGTGTTTACAGGCTCTGAGAGCTTCTCTGGGTCACGGCATTCTGAAATGTAATACAATCCCACCCCATCCCACCAGGGTAGGGAGTATGAGTGAAATTCTAGTTTATAGAAACCAAACTTCATCGGGAGGCTCTACGTTCATCTGTCTGTGCTCAGCCTCTTCATATATGGGGAATATTTTGGGACTAATCCTCATTTATGCCAGACCACCCCTGCTGTTTGGGTGTATGTTGCAGAAAACAACAGAGAAAAGAACCCCCGACCTTATATAGTAGGAATGTGGGGGCTGTAAAGTCAGAAAACTGACAACAGGGAGAGAAGAACCTGAAACTATTTCTAATTCATTTTTTCAAGTGGCAAGGCTTCAAGTTATGTCCTTCCTGCTTTAAATTTCCCCCTTAGTAGGCAGATCCTCAGCTGGGGTAAAAACTGCTCTGGGACCATTGTATTTTAGGACAAAATCCTGTTCCCATCACAAGTGAAATTGCTATTGATTCTCATAGCACAGGGATTGCAGTATCTGTGATGAAATCTGTGGGTTTCACACTCTGCAGGGGGGGCAACTATTGGCCTCAGCCGCAGTTTTCATTGAGGATTTTATGCAAGGAAACATTCCAATTGTTCAAAGGCCGCATTCAAAAAATGCTGGTTCTGCAACATTTTTAATTCGGAGCCAAATTTAAGTTAATACTTACCCTTTCCCCATGTCAGAATCAGCAATATGGAAAAAAATTGACGACAGATTTCTTATTGAAATCTGAGGAGTGAGGTCACAGGGTTAAGGAGCTCTGGAAAACAGAAATCCTTAAGATGCATGTCTGGTTGTTTTTGTCTGAATGGGAAAGTTGCTTTGTTTGAGCCTTTTCAGTGACAGGGTTTGCAGACTGGAAACAATGGCTGCTGATAGAGATGAAGAAAAGCCCCACATCTAGGACAAAAATGGAGTGACACTCCACCTCAGGGCAGGGGAGATGCGAGTGCCTTTTGTTTTGGAGGAACTGACCCCTAGAGATTTGAAAGTCAAATACTTGACCCCCAAAGAACAAACATAAAGATGTTATGTTATTTTTTTTTTTTAATTACTGCAAATACAAGGACCATACATAAAGATTCACGTGGCTTTCTTGATGAGGAGACACGGTAGTCTGCCTATTGATGTTCTGCAAAAACCTCTGACGGGCCATTCACCGTCAGTGCCAAGACTTGCAGAGAACTCTAGTCAAAGTGTTTCAAAATACAGAGGTGTGAGAGAAAACACCTTGCCTGACTCCACAGCGTGATGCAATTAGCTCCAAGGCTTTGCCTCCTGCACTCTGCCCTTTTCCCAACATTTTGCTTTTTCCTTCTGCTTTTTTGTCACTCTTTCTCCTCTCCCTTGAGAAAACAGCTTTCTTATTTCTACCTTCACAGCCCTGGGCTGCTGGAACTGCTAGTGCATCAGGACGGACAAGGACGCACCAGTGGTGCGAACTTTAAAGGCAGGAGCCCCTTGGGTGCTGATCCTGTAAAAACGTCAGCACCTGTTCCACGGCAATGATACAGAGCTGGCACACCAAACCCCTGCCCAGACAGGGGACAGAAGTTGTTTCTTTTAAAGAATGATCCAATGTACATTCCTCTTGGATTGCAAATTAAAATACCTTTTGAGGAAAAAAACCCCAACATTGGCTCTTCCTATTTTCTCTACGATATGTTGCGTAGGAGTATAATAGGAGTATAATTATCTTAAATCAGACATAGACCATGAAGGAAACAGATGCTTATTTCTTTTAGAGATTAGACAACCGTGCAGACTGCCCAATAGGAAACAGAGTAGAAAACAAGCAATATATCTCCTAAGTGTCAAGCAAATTAGGACATTGCTCAGGAAATAAGATTTTATGACTGATAGAAAAAAAAAAGCTGCTTTTTTTTTTTTTTTTTTAGTGCAGGCTATAGTGAGATTTCATTCATTTTCAAGTTGCCAGCCTCTCTAGCAATCGTATTTTGGCCCGCTACACCTTCTAGCTCTGCCTGGCGGTTCAACAGAGAAGAAAAAAATTTTTTTTTCCTGAAACCACCAGCAGCATCTACAGCAGAACAACCAGCAGTCGTTCCTGAACTTGCCATTCAAGGATTTCTGAGTTCAGGATTTTTCAAGAGCTGCTGGATCATCACTTGCATGGACTTCAAAGCCTGAGTACATGTGAGGACCTGGTGCTGCTCCCCAGACTGGATCAGTCCCAAAAGTAGCATTTTTGCTTTCAGAGTTGACTGTCTGTCATGAGGCCAGCTTAGGAGAGGTGGGAACCTTAAAGCATCCTTCTGGCCTCTGATTAGTAGAGATTTTCTGGTTCATTAAAGCCTTGATACATTAATGGCCTGTGCATGATTTCAGAGACGGGTGTGCTGAACTCCTGCAGTTCATGCCTGGAGCTTGTTAGTGTAATTTTCTAAAGATTAGCAAGCATTGATTCCACCGGGAAGCCTTGGGGAAATGCCGTTAATCTCCTCTGACTGCTGTGGCAGTGCCTGTTTATGGAGGGTTCCTACTGGGGTTCTCACTGCTGCGGGGGAGAGCTGATTCTTAAGGAAAGTTTTCCCTTTAGAAAAACTGCATCCATTGCAATGGAGAACCATTAGCTAATGGTAGCTTCACTGAGTCAGACACTTCATTTTACTTCTCTCAGGTTGTCTGAGCCCTGGAGACCTTCCACAGAAGATAGATAGTGACTCAATGCTGGCTTCAGTTTCACTAGTGTAACTCCTATTAACCTCAACAAGCTCGGACAGGTATGAATCAGGGGGAATTTTACCTGCTGGAAGGAGATCACCTATATTTTAACACAGAAGAGTTGTGTATTATTACACAGTGAAAAAAGAAAACCAATGAGGATAATTCAATTTTGTAGCCAAAAGGTGGAAAGTACTAAAATTAAGTAGAGGAGGTAATTAAATTTTCCGGTTATAAAACAGAATGTTCTTGGTAGAATTAATGAATGAATGCCGAGTACTGGGCCAGTGTTTACAAATCAAATCTCACAGTACACAGGTGTGAAGGGACAATAAAAAGCCTACTTCTAAATTAAGGCCACCAAAGGAGGAGCTTGGAAGCTGGCTTATATTTTTAATAACTTTTTACCAATTCTATACGAGCCATGGAGTTATGGATGTGAAGGCTGCCCTTCAGTACCCTGTTGCGGATGCAGAATGATTTTCACTGATTTTCAGGTTTACACTGGTGTAAAGACCAGCAGAGCCCTACCCCAGGGAAAGTATTATCAGTTGAAAGTCAGCAATCTCCAAACCAGAGAAAGAGCAAAACCTAGAAAGAGAAAAGCAAAGTGCCTAAAGAAAGACAAATTGTTTGGACAGTCCAGACGTTGTTTTCTGATCTTTAGCTAAACTGGGGAAGTAGATTTGTTGATCTTAACAAAAAAGCCCTTTGTACATTGTAGGAGAAGGAGTCCCTGGGGGACAGAGAACAATAGGCTTTCTTTGACACAGGGATTGATTACCTTCAGGAAGTGCATGTGGATTGCTCAGAGTGATTGAATTCCAGTATTGCTTTTTCAGGATCATCTAATTATATTACAGACTCTATCATGGTCCTTTAAATGGCCACAATCTCTTTTACCACAGTAATGAAATAACCACTATTTAAAATAATGATACTGTCTTTAAAAAGGGCTTAGCAGCCGATGCTGGAGGTTTTTTCTCTTTGACAGCGGAGAGCTACAGGGATGTGCTGTAACATCCCCACGGGCAGTGTGGTGTGGATCTGTCCCTTCAGTTCCCATGCTTCAGAGCTGGCTAAATCATGTTTGCAGGAGTCTGTGGGAGTAAGACAGCTCCGTGCTGTTCCTTGCCGCTCACAGCCGGCAGTGAAATGGTTGCTGACAGACGCACAAGAAGAGAGAAACAACGGGGTGGTACTGGGTACCTGTTGCATCAGCAGTTGCATGGCCGTTGAGAGTTGGAGGAGACAACTGGGATAAAACTGCTGGTAGTGAGGCCAGACGGACCAGCAGACACCAGTGGCATGCAGGGAGCCCGGTGCTCCTTCACCAATGCAAACCTTTCTGTGTTTGCCAGCAAAACCCCAGGCTCACCGCTCCTCCTCACAAACCAGCTCCTTTGCGAACTCCAGACTTCTTTCTTAAACGATCTGCTTTAAGAAAACTTGCCATTTCCCTTTTCCTCACAATAGTTATTTTTGGGGAGACGCCTGTTAGCCCCATAGCTGTGGCACTCACGGCAGACCTTGAACGTGAGCATCCTCCATCGCTCGAGGGCTGCCCTCCCCACGCAGCAGCTCTCCGGCACGCTGCACAAGCAGGCCCTTGTGAAGAACAAAGGAGATTCATGGCTGTTTGCTTACAAACTTTTAAAAGCACAACTGTAATTTATGGGAGATTTCCCTTTCCTGTCGTCAGTGCTAGACCTGGAGGAGAGCTCTGGGTTGCTTACTGCGGTTATCTGTGCTTTACGTGTACGCAGCCCTTCGATGCTGAGCTACCAAGGACGTTTCCTGCACAGATGCTGTTTTTTTGCTGAAAGTGATGAATTCCAGAGATCACAAAACCTAAAAAAACTGTCAGCAAAGAGCTTGTGGCTCAGGGAAAGAAAAGGCAGCTGCTGGGAGCACCCCTCCCTGCGAGGCCCCTGCCGTGACCTCCACCTCTGGCAGGGAATCATTGAGGAAGAATGGTATTTCAGTGCACGAGCTAGCTCCCATGTGGAGGTCATCGAGAGCAATGGCAGAGATGCTTGGGGATAAGGAGAGCTCCCAGAGTGTTAAAGGTTTGTGAATAAAGACTGTGGGAGTGGTTTACAAAAGATGCTTTACTAAAGAAAGAACTCAAATTACCAGAAATTCCTCCCCACTACTGCTTCCTTGATACCATAGCAGTATGTCACAATCTAATTAAAGCATTTTTTTTCCAATTTTGTGCAAAAATAAATGTTTGTGACTTTTACAGCCTGAGGGTCTGCCCACTTCCGTGACAGCAGAGACGGGATCCATGTGTAAATCATTCCTCCTTTCAAACTGACCTTTTGCTACGGTGGACTAAAATCTCCGCTTTATTTACAAACATCAGCTTACTGAATAAGCTATTGAGGGCTGTAACTGTTGATTGATGTTAAGGCCACCTGAAACGTCAAAGCAAAAGCTATTTATGAGGAAGGACTGAAAAAACATGGCAACCTGCCTCTGCCTTTCGAGCTACGCGCAGCAGCGATGGCTCAATCAGTTCAGCTTCTGTGAGTGTATTTCAGAGGTACGGCTTGCAACTTTTATGGGTTGAAGATTAAATACCAAATGTAGTCTTGATGGCAGCAAGCACAAATCTCCCGATTCCTCAGAGCCACAGTGCCATTTACTTCTGTGCAGTGAATAAATATGGCAGTGCAGACACAGGAGATGATGAGGAGGTTAGATCTGGGTTTTGAAGCATCAGGGCTGGGTCGATGTCGGAGGCACTGCATTAGCATAGCCCTCCAGGCTGTCTTACTCCAGCAATTAAAGCCGCTGGCACAAGAAGTCAAAATGGCTTTATCAATATCATCAAAATGATATAAACCCCTGCTCATTCCTAACTTTATGTTAGCAGAGAGATCTCTTTATCCCCTCAGCCCTAAGACCTAAATCAAAGATGTCCCCTTGAGATTATCTCCCTCAGACTTCCCAGATTGCAAGTCCCACACATAACACCAACCAGAAGCGTTCCTCCATCAGTTTAGATTTCCTTCAGTCCCATTTGAATCAAGAAGTGGTTCATTGCTTTTCATTTAATTCTGCTTTTTAAATTCTTTTTCTTTTTTCTTTTTTTTTTTTTTTTTTTAACGGCAGGTTGGAAGGATTAAATGGAGCAATTCATTTTTCAGATAAAGTATTTCACCGAATACCCCCTAGTCAAGAATTGTGATGCTTGCAATAGAATTCAGATTCACACACAAGCAACTGCCCTCTATTTTTCTTCCAAGAAAACAAATAAATATGCAAATCAAAGCTATCAGTGGCTTAAATTCTCATCAGAAACCATAAATAAACATGCAGTTTATTCAGAGGAAACACATTTTGAAAAATCTTTCAAAAAGGCTACAAAAGCTGCAAAAGGAGAAGAACGCTAGGCACGATTTCCTCTTGGTCCCACTCCTTCTATAATATTTTACTTTGACATTTGCCATTTACCAGATAAATGATTTGCACCAAAATGGGATTATTTCCATTGATGAGAAAGGATGTGCACAGTCCAGAAGAATACTTTTGAGGGTGGGTCCTTTCTGTGTTTGGCTACTGACGTCAGAAGACTATATTCCGCTGTGAATGACACTCAAATATAGCTTGCAGGATATGCTTGGTTAAATATAGCAACCCAAAGCAAAAAGGCATTTTTATAAAAATGTACCAAGTCATCAGTTTCACCAGACGTGACAGCCTTTCAGCTTTGTTTTTGCAATCAAGAAAAATTTTGTACAAATTAGCTGACAAACACATTCTTGGGACGTTGACCACTGGATGGTAATGTTACAGGGCCTCTCTAGTTCATTTACTTGCCGTGTGGGCAAATAGCTCAGACCTGCAGGAGAACATTGCATTTCTGTTGTTAATTAGGGGAGGCAGCTGAGCCTAGTTGACCTCAAGTTGGGTCAGAGCCTTCACCTCTGTCAAAAGCTGTTTTTGCGGTAAAGATGCTTCCGGGAACCTGGCGGTATATGTTAGACCCCCAAAATGGACCTTCCGCAACTACTGTTGGGAAAAGCAGTCTGTGTTGCTTGCAACCACAAGTCCCACATCACTTCAGCCCTTGGTAACACCCTCCCTCAAGTTCCCGCTCTTTCCTGCACCTCAGGTGCCTCTCTTGGCTACGCACCTTCCTTTGAACTCAGTCACAGAAAGAGAAAATGAACCTGTAACCTCACGCAGCCAAAGAGGACATACTCTGCCACACACAATTTCTTACAACTTTCTCAAAACCCCCTAGCTATGCCCTTGTCTTGCCTTTTGAACTAATGTCCTCCCTTAGGTCCTTATGTCTCCATCACACACTAAACACCAAAGGGCCTCCACCTCTTCATGTGAAGACTGTAAGGCTTTTTTCACTTTTCTAAAGCAGTCGGCCCCCCACACCCCAAATTACAAGCCAGAGCATTTCAGTGGTCTTCAGCTGAAAGCCCCTTGGAAGTGTATAAAAGCAGAGCACTTCGCACAAGTCTTTAAGCACATGCTTAAGCTTAAATGAGTAAATCCCATAGGAGGAGGGCTCATATGCTCAAATTTACAGATGGGCTGGAGGGTTTTGCTCGTTTGGGATCCTGGACCACAAAGCACACAAAGGAGATCTGCCAGGCTTCAGATGAACTACAAGGGCAAACATAATCTCCTTAGAAATGTCCAGCTGACTTGACACAGATTTTCTGGTGCACAGATCAAAGAAAGAGCTGTACATGGGGCTAGCATGTGTCTCCATGTATGAAGTAGATGGAGAAAAATGGAACAAAAGTAAGAAAAAAATGAATGGGATTTCAAGCTATGAAAGATTCCTTACATTTGGTAAAGAGACCCTGCCTGTTGGATAGTCGTGAGGACTAGGGAATGAAGGAATTTTGTTGCTGTCTTGTGATTGCTTCAGACAAACCCCCAAAGCTGCCACAACTACTGGCCTGAGTAGTTTGCTGCCAACTTCTTTCACCTCCTTGGAGAAAATGGGTTCTTTTAGCCTCCCGGGACAAATGGTTAGGCAGAAGTGATTCCAGACGGGAGAGGATGGGATGGCTTTTGCATTCACTACACCAGTACATATATGGCATAGGACAACCCAAAGGGATTAGCGAATTAGGTGACAAGTTGTGTGGCTCTCTGAGGTTGCTGTTGAAATTCAAGAGCAAAGAAAAAAGCTGGCTTTGAGGTTTCTGATCTGTTTGGAGTGTCTCTGCTGTAGGCATGTGACATGCTGCATTGCTCCTCGCACAAAGGAGTCACAGACGTGCTCTCAGTAACGACACTTCAGATGACATGGCCCGACCAGCAGGAGTTTTCCATCAGCCTCTCTTGTCCCAGAGGAGACAGGGTATAACTTTTTGCCTACCTGAACCACTTGATTCAGGGAATAAAGTGACAGCGTTTGTGAGAGGATTTAAGTGGCAGAATAGAAATGTGTTCAGAGCAAGCATGTGAAGATTCGATGTTTCTGTCAGCTGTCATAAACCAGGATTCTATATCCTTCCCCAGACAGGTCCTTGACAGCAATCAATAACCAGAAAAATGAAGCCAATTGTTGGCAGCAGGATTTAATATCTCTTCAATATAGTACTTTGTTTTATTTCTGTGTCTGGCTGTCATCTGCTGGGACAAGATCTGGGAGAAGTGAAACAAAATCCAATTTTTGTTGCGTCTTCTGCAGTAGGAGCAAGTCTGTTTTGCACCGTGAGATGAGATTGTACACTCCGCAGGAAAACAGCTCTGTCCTCTGTTTGTCCCCCACCCCCAAATTCTTGAATTCTTCTAAAAACTTAAATATAGTTCTGCTTTGACCTGGAAAACAAGATATGGCTAACGGATTTTTAAGGATTAACTTTTCCAAGGTGCATTATTTAACTCATTACTTCAGTGCTCAGCTGAACTGTCAGATTTGGTCTCTGTTGTGACACTTGGAATAATCTCCAATTAGACACAGCAGATTCTGCTGGGAAACCGGACATAAATCAGGTCGTGCCGAGCACCGAAGCTAAATGGGCAGACTAAGCAAAACAGGCGCTCAAGGGTCCCCTGCCACTCTGCATGACTAGACATGACGAGATTTGCCAGGAGGTATGTGACGTGGGCCAGCAGTGAAGTGTAGGTGTCGAATTCTTGGCACGCTTGCCTTGCAACGCGAGGAGACACCAAGCAAATTCCTCAGCCTCATGCAAAGGCCCGGACTGTCTTAAGGGCAAACCCCGGCCGTGCCCAGCTTTCTGCTGGCTCCGCGGAAAACAGCCGCCTCCTTCTGCAAAGCCACAACCGTTCCCTTGCGTCGGTGAGAGGCTGGCGTTATCAGTACTGGAGGGCAACAAGTGGCACAGAAGCATCAGCTTGTGGAAAGCTAAACAAGGGCTGAGAGTCAGCGGCTCCTCTGCCCAGAAATGATAGTGTGCTGGCTGCGCGTAGGGAGGGATGAGGCATCCAATATTGAGGCTGGTTTACAGAGCTGTGCAGGACCTTTTTGTTCTGGGTGTTTAATGGGGCAATCCCTGCTTAATCCTAGACTCTGCTGAAACTTTCAGATTAACAGTTGAGAGTGTTTATCCTGAGACTTGCAGGACTTCACACTATGGGTGGTTTTTTACTGTAATTTTGTATTCAGCCCTCATGTAAAACGTCAGTGTAGGAATAAGTAATGGATTACTTGCCTTACAGCACTGGGCAATCCCAGCTGTCCTCCCACTCAGTCCTACAGTACGTTGGGGTCTTTTCTCATGGCACAAGTGAGCAACAGAGCAAGTAATCCAACACTTATCCAACATTGGTATTGGAAGTACAAGACTTATTCCTCTGCCTAGTTTTGAACATGAGTCCTCACATTAAAATAAGTATTATTTCCTAGTCTCAAAGAAGTCCTGCTACTGCATACGCTAATGCTAATCAATGACACTAGTTCTCACCGGTGTCGACAGCTTTAGCTGGAATTTAGAAAGGTGATAACCAGATATTTTCATATTTCATTTACAAACACTCCCCTCCCCCCATCAAGAAAATGTATGTTTAGTAAATACCTCTGATGCTGTGAAGCACTTTTTATTGTTTGAGTTAAATGAATGTCACAGACCTAATTAGTTACACATTTCCCTAGGAGGAAAGGGGAAGCCATTAAAACCGCTGCATTAAAATATCCCTCGATTACAGCTTCTTTGCAGACGATTGCAATTTTGTTCATCTGCCTTTTCCTGTTGAGTGGTTTCAGCAGAGATGTTTGAGGAGCAGCATGGGATGAACTTCTGCACCACAGAAGTGCCCTTTGCAGGTCCAACCGTCCTGCCATTTGTGCCCACATCTCCCTGCGCTGGGAGCCCCTCCCATCCTGGCCCTTCCCATATCAGCCCTTTCCACAAGGACTGCCACACCGTGTTCCCTCCACCCCTTCTTGCCTGACACCTCCATTTAGTATCTCAGTTCCCCAGCCCTACGCTCCCTGACTCGCCCTGATCTGTCCCATTTCTCTGTCTCCAGAAGGAAAACCGCATCTATTTCCAAAACCCTGATCCTCTGGACACCTTGTGTGCCCACACCCCTGCAATGCTGGTCCTCTGCTGTGCTGGTGCTTTCCTGTCACCTACAACTCAACTGGTAACATTCAGCCTTTCAACTTAGAGCATCGTCTCCATAACAAGAACAAGCAAAGAAATAGAAAAGGCACGAAGAAAGAGGATGAGCAGACAGAAAGCCTTTCAGTTTGTGCGAGTTCAAAGCAATATGCTCAGAGGATAATGAGTATGATGTACTGCTCACCGCAGTTCAGGGCCATGTTGAAATACTCTGAGCCATTTAATTAATGAATATAATTAAAACAAGGAATAGAGGGATAAAAATCACTGGGAGGTGCAATTATTTCAACAGATGCTGCAAACAAGGTCCTGTAATTCCTCATGGAAGGATTGTGCTGAGCAAATCGTAACGCAGCATTTCCACAGACAGGCTCTTTCTGGGGACTCTTGTGCCTTGGTCGTAAGAGCTGGAATTGGTCCTTCACTTGGGCTTCATTCAGGGGCTTCTGAGACCTCATCAAAAGCTGGGAAGTGTTGCGTTATACTATCAAATACAATTTGGGGCAAGAATGACCATTGTTGTTTGGATTAGCGAGCTGAGATGGGCTCTTAGCATTGGATGCTCTTTGCTTGACCTCCTGACCACGTTGCTATTTAACACCTGGAAGGCCCATCCAGACAGACACAAATGTGGCCTACGCCATCCCAGGGATGGTGGATGCTGTAGTACCTCCACAGTGCCATGGTGTAAGGAATGCACAAGGGCAAGGGTTTGTGGATCTTTTTTAGTAGAAGGTGATCACTGAAATTCTTTAACTCTCTGCCACTGCAGATTGAGAACAGCACAGCTGGAGAATTGAACTCTTCCTCAAAACAATTATCCATGATTTATGTCATTGCTAGATTTTAATCCTTTTCATAAGTCAAAACACACATTTTTTGCCTGTTTTCAGAGTACCCTAGATTGTTAGACAACGTTTAAAATAAATCCTTAAATTCCCTGAAATCCACCTGCTCTGAGATTCTAGCTTTCAACTCAAAAATGGGCTTCCTTTGAGCAAATGCAAATTGTAAGCTTCTGCAGTGGGGGCCTAGAAGTCAGGGCTCAAACTTTCTTCAGAAATTTGCCATTTGAGGATGAACACAGAGGGAAGCGCTCACTTTGAGTGATGTCTGATTTTGTTTGGGAATTAAATCTATTTACACAAGCTCTTTGCAGCTTAACTGCTGTGGTTAAATCTCTTGAAACCCCACACAGCATTATCACACCTGTTTGAATAAAGTACCGGAAGCTGCAAATTCACATTTTCTAATTTCAGAAACTTGTTTACTTTCTTATTTGATAGCATCCTGTCTTTTCTGACACTTCATTTCTTCCATTCCCAGCTACAATTGACTTTTCCATTACTCCAGGACTATCAAACATTGCAAAAGACGAATTACGTGGAAATAGATGTTTGGTACTTTGTTAATACTACTTAGCATTAACAGTCCAAAAAGCATTCTAAAGACCCTAAAAGCCACTCAGAAAAATAGATAACATTCATTTAATTTATTTTAGTGGTGCTCTCAGTGTCATCCTCAAATGTCATAGCATTTTCTCTTCTTTTAAAGGCAATTGAGGATCTGACTGTGTTTCTGTTAGCCGTTTTGCTACAACTGTTGATTTCACTTGAAAGGATGAGTGTTTTTATTGTGCAGAAAATGTCACAATAGAAACAGCCTTGCTCCAGAATACAAGGCTTCTCCACCTTCTGAAAGCATGGCACAGCACTGCAAACTGGAACTGGCCTGGGGGCTCAGACCCACCTTAGAATTAGGCTGGAAGATCTCTTTGCCAAGACATTTAAGAGTGTCTCAGTCATTTTTTGAGAATGCAACTGTCCCAATCAAAGTAAAGTGTTTTTTTTTAAACAAAGATATTGCAAAGTTCGTGTATATAATACTTTCTTAATAGGAGGAAGATGATGTACAGTCTTTGCTGATTGAATACCATTGTCCACATGATGACTTGTGAAAACATCTGGATATGCAAGCTGAGATTAAGGAGCTATCTGAGGACCCCTGCTTCCAAATGGCAGTTGACACAAAGTCCCATGGTGTGGAGACTGGGTTCTCAGCAACATCTGGGTCTTTAGCCAAAACTCAGCTCTACAGACTGGTTCCCGTTTTGCTGCACCACTTGCTAGTGTAGACACTATGAGGTGCCTGGGACATCATCTGTTTTTTCTGCCTTTTACAGCATTGATTAGCGTCAGCTAAGAGCTTTGCACTGACTTTCACATCCCATTGACAACCTCTGATTCAGATTTGTCTCCACAGACATAAACCACACGTTCTACAGAAGAAAATGGGACAGATGAAGGCAATGCAATTTTTTTTTTTTTTTTAATTGCATACTGGTTCTCGCACTTGTGTAACCTGATATTGAGGTGCTGCCATTGTTATCACTGAATACCCATCTGAGGACAGAAGATGCCACACAGACATTAGGAGACCTCTTAACATCAGCTGGATATATGAACCGCTTAAGACAAAGGACTTTCTCCCAGAAACTCGTATGACCTCCCCTATGCTAAAAGAAACATCTATCCATATTTCAATGATAACCTGAAGCGGTACACCTATAGCAGTTACAGCTACTGCATTAACACAACATCATTAAGAACTACTTGGGATAAATTTCTACAACAGCCGTTACCCTTCCTCACAAAACCATCATACTATAGTTGAAATGAAAGGACTGTTCTTCCAATGATCATGCAGTGATGTTCCACTGAGTGTTTCAAGCATCATCATGTTAAGCAATCTTTTTTCAGAGCTATAAAGTCAGTACAAACGAAAGGGAATTCCTGAACAGGTTTGTAATTAGCCAAACTGAGCACTACAGGTTAGGGGCACAAATATCCCTTCAGCTGATGATGTAAACAAGCACTCAATTTTATTTAAAGCATAATTGAAAAAAAAAAAATCATGATGTACACTAAATACCGGAAAAGCACTTCAGAAAAAGCTCATCTGAAACAAAATATTTACTAAGTTTAAGAGAAACCTACTGGTGGGAGATGTCTGACTTCCTGCATCACCACCCTCTTACAAGCTCCTTGGAGCTGGTGGGGACTTTCCAAGAATATTCTTAAAGTTAGTCCTAGCCCAACACATCTGCTCTTCAGACTCATGCTCCTCTGCTTCTCCCAGGTTCCCTCATCACCCTACGCAGCCAGCAAGGAGACTCTGCCTAAGACCTTCATCTCTGAGTACAACATGGGAGCAGCTGCTAGGGACACATTGAAACCTCCATACAAAAACCTAACAAAGGCAGCAAACACACTGTGGTGCCGTGAAAGAGACCTAATTATATCCTTTTTGATCCACAATTAACCTTACAGATGAAACAAGAAGATCTCTAGTCCAAAAGTGCTGAGGAAATAGAAAGGTAAAACACAGCTCGAAGAATCTCCTTTGTTGCAGTGCTATTGTGAGCAAAGTGGGAAATCAAGAAACCAAATTTTGTACATGCTGTATCTGCCCTATTAGCCTGACACATCATGTGAGTTGTCACTAATGGTAAATTCAGTTTATACCAACAGGCAGGCAGCTGGGCGCACATTTGTTAATCCACACTGCAGCTTTAAAGCAAAGTTCTAGCAGTTTAGGGGAGAGAGAAACAAAAAGAAGTGGAAAATACATTGCTTTAGAAGCTGAGCATTTAGAGAACCTCTGTTCTCAAGCGCAGAAATAAACAACTTCTTGTAGATACTGCCCTCATGCTGCCTTTTAATTGAACTACATAGATCAAGGAGTGCTACAGGGAAGAGAAAAACAAATCAGTGAGGAATTTAAATGACTTTTAGGAAGGAATTAGGAAAGTCGCAATCAAGCCAGGACACAGTTGCAAATATCACAGATCAGAGTACAACAATAAAATGGACTTTCACAGATACTGCTTGCAACAGCTCTTGCAGATGATGGTGCAGATCACCCCCCTCAAGCCAGACCCCACATGCTTTACTCCTTCCTCGTACGTGTTATGGATGTTATTACGGATCCCTCTTGCATAAGGCCCCGCTCCTGTCGCAACATCCATATGTGTGGACAACACCTACACATGTAACTCCAGCCAGGATTGCTCAGGATGTCTGGCTTTCACGTGAACCGCCGCGACCTTCTCATTCGGGACTGATAATTCTTCTAGATCCAAACACACATTCTTAAAAGACTCTGTCTTCAAAGAGGGCTGGTTGGCCCCAGGAATAAATCATTTGGTTATAGGCAGGCACTTCTGAACATTTTACCCGCGGAGAAAGGAAAGTGCTATGTTATGTTTTCTAATAAACTATTCACTGTTATGACAAACTTTGTTAGCCTCAAGGTCAGCTCCCTCTCCCCACCTCTTTCTACCTTACCTAGCTGTTTCATTCAATGGCTGCTTCTGCTTGTCATACTGAGTGTAACGATGTAAAAAACAAATAGCCTCTTTACTAGCCCAGTGCCGTGAGGCCTGAGCTTTAACTGGAGATCCCAGATGCTAACAGATAATAAATAATCATAATTATCATCTTCAGAAGAGTCCAAAACCCAAAAAGCAAAGTTTGAGTTCCACCGAAGTCAATGGGATCTTTGCCAGAAACTCAACGCTGGCAGGATTTCATCCAACATTTCTTTCACATTAGATTCAATTAGTGGTCAGTAATGAGACACTCTTAAAATTCTCCCCATCTGGGGAAAGAGAAACATGATTAGAGTGTACAGTTATAATTCACAAATTGGATTGTTAGAACTAGTTTTCCTCTGCTTTTTTCCTCCTTCTTTGCCAGCAATAATACAATTAAACTCAGCGTCTCCACACATAATTCGGTCAGGAATGACTAAAATAAGGTGTTGTTGAAGAAACCTGCTGCAGACTACTGAAATAGAGGCCTGATTTAGGGTTTTCCTTTCAGATTCGAGGAAAGAAGGCTCTGGGGAGACCTTATAGCAGCCTTCCAGTACTTGAAGGGAGCCTACAAGAAGGCTGGGGAGAGACTTTTTACAAGGGCCTGCAGTGACAGGATGAGGGGTAATGGTTGGAAGCTGGGAAAGGGCACATTTAGACTAGAGATAAGAAGGAAGTTCTTCACCATGAGGGTGGTGAGACACTGGAACAGGTTGCCTAAGGAAGCTGTCGATGCTCCATCCCTGGCAGTGTTCAAGGCCAGGTTGGATGAAGCCTTTAGCAGCCTGGTTTGGTGGAAGGTGTCCCTGTCATGGGGGGGGTGGGGGTGGTGGGGTGGTGGTGGTGGTGGTGGTGGAACTAGATGATCTTTGAGGACCCTTCCAACCCAAATCATTCTATGATTCTGTGAAAGTCAGATTACTTCACATATGGTACTTTACAGAATATTACAAATTAACCACAAGTCATCCAAGAACATGCCTTCAGACAGAAAATAAATCAAGATGAAATTAGTCAAAAAGTAAACACCTCTTTTCTTCCATTAGGCTAATGAAGACAGACAATTTTTCTTGCCTATCATGTCCTAAGCTGAACCAAACGAGATTGTGCTCCTGGGAAATGAGAACCCCTCAGAAAATCTTAGCTGTGAGTACATCAGAAATGCATCTCTGGTCTTAAGACACGACCCACAGAAGCCAAGGTGGTGACACACACTCTGCAATGCTGTGCCAAACCACTGCCTGCTCAGTCCAAATCACGGACTGGCTTAGCCTTAATAGTGAGGCTGGTTAAGCCTCATATTCATTTATCACAATATGGAATTTCCATTTGATTTACTGAGTCTGCCAGACCTCTCCTCTGAGGACCCCCAGGTATTAGAAACTGAAGAGAGGACTCTGCCCTGGTGAGGCCGCATCTGGAGTCCTGGGTCCAGTTCTGGGCTCTCCAACTCAAAAGGGACAGGGAACTACTGGGGAGAGACCAGGGAAGGGCTACTAAGATGACGAGGGGACTGGAGCATCTCTCCTATGAGGAAAGGCTGAAAGATCTGGGACTCTTTAGCTTGGAGAAGAGAAGATTGAGAGGGAACCTTATCAATGCTTATAAATATCTAAAGGGTGGGTGTCAAGAGGATGGGGCCAGGCTCTTTCCAGTGGTGCCCAGCGACAGGACAAGAGGCAACGAGCACAAACTGGAGCACAGGAAGTTCCACCTGAACATGAGGAAAAACTTCTTTACTCTGAGGGTGGCAGAGCACTGGAGCAGGCTGCCCAGGGAGGCTGTGGAGTCTCCTTCCCTGGAGATATTCAAAACCCACTGGATGTAGTCCTGTGTGGCCTGCTCTAGGTGAACCTGCTTTGGCAGGAGGTTGGACTATATGGTCTCCGGAGGTCCATCTTCCAACTCCTACCGTTCTGTGATTCTGACAGCATCTCACTTATTTTCTGACACCGAGCTGCCAAAAAAATGTATTAATATATACCCAGCAGTAGATATTGCATCGGCATACAGCAGTGGTTGTTCCAGAAAAGGGATTCTGGTAAGAATGCACCTAGTGGCTTTGCAGCTCCATGCAGGGATGTCCATGCACTGAGGAAGGAATAAACAGTAGAGTGGGGTGGCACGGCTGCTATGAAAGATTCTCATGGGATAAACCCAACAAGAAGGTGGCACACATTCGAAGAGGTAAAATGGGGTGACAAACAGAGGAAGTTCAGGAATCCAGCATGTAATTTTCATATTTCTTGGAAAGAAAATACAAACAAAACAAGTCTATTTATGTTTGAGGATTCCATAGGAAGCTGCTTCTTTGACTTCCTGAGCAAGAATTTTCTTGGTCATGTCAAACTCCTCTAGTAGTTCAGGTCAGAAAACAATGCAGACTGGAAGCTGAGCTAGACATAATACTGTGACATAAAAACAAAGTCAGACACTAGCTGTAATAATGGCTGGAAACGTGGATTTTACCTCCATTTGCTTTCCCGAGCAACTGCTCCCTGGTTTTCATTAACATTTGGAAGAAATCATGCCAACTCCAAACCGATTAGAAGGGGAAGCCAGTAAATGTAACATGGATTATGGGATCACTGTCTGGATTAGGCTGACCAGAGAATGGCTACAACCTTCACTTTCACAAAATACAACAGTTTCCTTTTGTGAATGCAAACGAGTGAACAGCATAGTTACAGCTATATTATTTTATCCAGGACTATTTTTTCTATCACTTCCCAGAGGATTACTACTTTTTGCTTAGAATAATAAACAATAAAGATGTGTAGGCTGTAAAACCCAGTGATCTGGATGGATTTCCCCCCAACCTGCTTCAAAACAGCTAATGTTCATCATCCCTGGCCATGAATGACAGAAATAACGGACCACGGCCAGAAGTCTGCGGCGGTCCTGGGAAGGACAGACACTCATGGACTTCCACACTTACAGGATGTAGAAGGATGACTGTACAGGCAGTCTTCCTCAGTGAAAATACACATTTTAAGATTGTTCCTGGCCTTCAAACATCCTTTGCTATATCTATGGGGGTGTGGAAAGGTGGTATTTGTTTCACTATACAGCCTAGAACAAGGAGTATTGAGTTTCTAACCTGCTTTTGCTCAGTTAAAACAAAAATGAGCAATGACATTTGGCATAACCATAAGATCAAATGTCATAAATAGCCCGGTGCCTTAATTCTGCCCTGAAGGTATTATATCTTCATCCTCATCGAGGTATAATTGTGCATATCTGCCAATGTCACAGCCCTGGGGGAAAAAGCCAACTTTGCATTTTACACACAATCTGAGATGCTGTCAGTGATGCTAAAGAAAACTTCTATCACTGTGCAGGGTATTTAACACAATCAGGCTCCCATACAATTTACATAAGTCTGGTATTGGCATCAGCTGAAATCTCACTAAAACCACAGAACAGCGGTTGACCTTGCATAAGCCTTTTTCTGCTTAGGAAGACTTTATCAAGAGTAATTTTGCAATGAAAAGACTCATCTCACTTCTCCAAAGTGCTTCTCAAAATACGCAACCTTCAGAAAACTCAGTGACACTTGATGCTCTGAGACCTCATGAGCAGCTAAGCAAATGTTATTCTAATATTTCATGTTGTTGCTAGAAAGAGGCACTCTGCTATGCAGACTTCCTGGAATTCTTGCCTGCAGTGGTAAATTTGGGGACTTAGATACCCCACACGCACATCAAACCGTTCAGGACAGATAGAAACACACTTCTGAGAAAGCTCCTCATATATATATAAGGTTTCTCCCTGTATAAAACTGATACATATTCATAAACCTTAATCCAGTCACTTGGTGAATGTTGAATATATATCCTGTGTGTATTACAGCCTTTCTCTTTCCCAGAACCTGGAGCACCCCAAGGAGCTGTATATATAATTTTACTGAATTGATAACATTATATTATAGAATTGTACTCTGTCACTGTCTGGCCAGGCTGTATGATCCAGAGGGAGTGAATCACTGCAGAGCCTATTTCTGTTCCAAGCAGAGGAACAGAGCTGTTAAAAATTAAGTGCTGCCGGTGTACCGGCCTTTTCTCAGGATCCAGGTCTGAGAACAAAGATGTTTGCCTCCAGCAGCAGGGCAGGGAGTCTGAAACTTGAATAATTGCTTCTTTTTTTTCCCACAGGACTTTTTCAGTCCAGTGTAAGAGCAAGCCTCTTTTTCCAATTCTTTTTGACTCCTCAGAGAGCAATCACCTCTTCTAATGGAGGTGATGCCAAAACTCCTGGGAGTACAAGCATGGTCCAAAAGAATATAAATCCTTCTCCTACTTTCTCTCTTAATCTCCACTAAATCCCCTTATATTATGCTGAATTAGATAACGCAGAGGGCATCAATATTTCTGCAGATAAGAAATAAGCTGCCCTTAGTTAAACAGCCTCTAGTATTTATATCCATGTGAGCAACGATCATGGTTTAGAAGATGCTGCCTTCCCTGGTTTTTTTTTCCTTTTTTATTTATTTTTTTTTTTAAATCCATTTGCACATTTCAAATAAACTTGTGAAGATGGGGACAAAAGTTATTAGAGTAATGGGAAAAGCCTGACGGAACAAAGCTGAGCCAGAACATGGATTGAGGAATATTATATAACTATAAAATGTTTCCCAAAAGCAAGTGAATAGTGCCCTGAATCTGCAGAGATGACATCACCGCCTCCTAAGAACTTAATTCCCACAGATCCATTGTATCTTATTATTATTTACTGGGAAAGCATTGAGTGAGATTGTCTCCAAATCGCACGCTGTGTGCGGCCATTAGGCTTAGGAAGTGCCGCTGCCTGTAATGGCTTCGATAACTGGGTTTACTGGTTTCTCTTTTATTCTGGGTGCTGCTGAGATGTGCATCCCCTTCAAATCCACCTGCTTCTGTGATGGGGGAATCGACTGCCGTTGATGGCTAGGGTGTTTTGAGCAACGGTCACCTGTCAGGAGAAAGTACCTGAATGGAGATGGCAAAGGATCTTTATCAATATTTTGTCCGAGCCACAGACATTCAAATTCAAAAAGTACATTTTTTTATTCTCGCTTGAGCTGAAAGGTTAGTCTGGACAGTAAGTACGGATGACACAACCCTAGGGAAAACAACATTCGTGAAGAAATTCAGCAGGAACTGTTAATGAAACAGTCACCAAAGAAACCGCCTGATTCTGCATTTCTGAGGTACAGGTCTGATTGACAGTTAAATGAACGGCCAGTTGAGAGCTCAGTGCTCAAATGATTCAACAGAATATTCACTTGCCATCAGTAAACATGTACAACAGGAGTTAGATGAGAAATTCCTCGTACCGGTTGAAATTAGCAAGATCTGGGCAAACTACCTGTAACAATTTCTTTGACGAATGAAACTTCTCCTCCTTGGCAGAGAGCGCTTGTGGTGGTTTTTCAGAATGTGCTTATTATTTTAAATCATTTGTTCTATCTTTGTCTCAGCAAATAAGGGAAATGGATTGTTAGGAAATAAATACCTGTGGTTATTCAATCTGTATGTTTTGTCACAAAAAGTGCAATATTTTCTGTTCCCGAATAGAAATCTATTCTTCCCCTGCAATATTCACCATTTCCTTGCAAAACAGAACACTTTTGCAAATAAGCATAAAGAAGAAACAGTAACAACCAAACCAAGGTTTTTCCAGACAGATTATTACAACCTTTTATTTCTGTTCAGCTAGCCACTACACTGAGTAGTCCTGCTGATGTGTTTCATTCCAGACTGTGAACTGCATCCACTACTCTCAGTCTGTCTCAAGTCTCCAGATCATTCTTCCCCTCCATCACCCTCATTGTCAAAGAAATGAACCTGCAAATTCCCTGTTACTCTGCAGTTGCAATAAACTCAATATAAATCCAGCTGCAAAGATTTCACAGCATCAGGCAGGGAGATCATGTTAATAATTTACATCTACGGTGTTTAAGCCATATAAATCTCTGCAGGACTGATTATGTGCTCAGCTCTGGCTTCAAATATTGCTGTGCAAGGGAACATAAAGTCAGACGAGCAGAGAGGAGGCATCTTTCCTCTCCTCCTCCCAAACGCTGCCCTCTCCCCTCCCTGGCCATATAGTCGATTTTTGTCCGAGCCCTGGAGAAGCTTTTTTGTGTGGTCAAATGAAGAAATAGCCTGACAGACTGCTCCCTGTGTCTAATCCTGCAAATCAGGACCAATAATCATCTTAACTGTTCAGCAGATCTATTTTTAATGAGTGCCACCCACTATCTGACTTTTGCCTTCTGATTCCAGATGTGAAGCTGAGGCTGGTGGCTAATACTGGACTTGCACTGGGACTGTATAATCCGTCAGGATTATTCAGTGAGATGCTTCCCTCTTCTTACATAACCAAGGGGACCTTTCTTATTTATCATCAGGATCAAGTGTTTTCTAAATTCAGGCCAGAAAAGCTGTTTCCTAAACTCAGCCACCGCACACTGATATTTATCCATTTATAAATACAATACACTGAACCCTGATAACCAGGCTCCTAATTTTAGGGCTTTCAGTTTTTCAGTAATTGTTGCAATTAAATCTCAACTAGTAATACATTTAACTTTCCACCAGATTCAAATTTTCCCTGGAAAAAAATATCCAAATTTTAATCACAGCCCGAACCTTATATAACTCGTCAGGATATGATTCATACTACAGTTGCATCGGATGACAACTGCTTTTTGAAAGAGACACACATAGACATTGTCTGCCAGAATATCAATTTTCTTTGAAACATCAACTCACACTACCTTCCCTTGACTGAAGGAAAAAATCTGTCCATGTTTTTAATGTTCAATATGAAATACCTCCATTGCGACAAGAACTGAGTGGGAAGATTTTTTCCTGTTCCCTGGAGAACTCTAAGATTTTGGAAATGTTTCATGTTGTGCATCAGAACAATCTATCAACACTTTGAAAATCTTCAAGGAACAGAAATCAGATTTCTTGTCATCGGTTCTGTGCAGCTGAAAAGTTTCATTCCTGTAATTTGAAAAGATTTTCTTCCTGTTTGAAGCATTTACATTTTTTAAGCTGGAGATATTCGCTAAAATATTGAATTGAAAAATTAACGCCTTCCATAAACCCACTGATTTCCTTATTTTGATTTAACAAAAAAATCATTAAAAATTAAGCCAAGAAATTCCTTTTAAAAAATTGTCATTTACCAAAGGAAATATTCTATTAATTTCAGGTAAGAATTTCTCAGGGCGATTATTTCTTCAGGAATTGATAGGTCTGTGGACACAGTTACCTGTATTATAGTGTCTGAACTAAAACAGTCAGCTTGAATAAGAGCCAGAGAGAACCACTGTACCTTGGCTGTGTCACCTGTGCAACACCCAGGGGAAGACAGGGAACAGTGGAGGGCAGCTGGCTGTGTTATTTGTTTAACAAAGCAGACATATGTTTCTAGCCAGGAATCTCACAAATATTAAATATTCCTCACAGTTTAATTAAGGAAAATACTGCTACATTATCTTATTTTATGGAATTTGGAGGTTTACAGGACAAAAGCTGTCTCCATTTTGACTCTAATGTTTTTGGCTTTTCCTGTTACTCCCTAAAATCTCAGTCTAAGAAAAGTGGGATCTTTTCTTCTCAATCTTTGTAAAAGAAAATATTTTTTTAAAACACCCACCTGATCGATAGTCAGAAGTGTAAGGAGCAAGGGATTTCCCAAACAAAACCAAAGAACTTCATTTTTTTCATATTTTTCAACTGAAAACAGAAAGCGTTTCTATGATCTCTTGACTACACCTATACTATGCCTTTCCTTCACACGTTCCTATCCATTATGTCCTACTGAGTGTTTCTGCAGAGACCCGCTCGTCGCTGATGCCAGCTGCAGAAAAGAGAAGTCTGACACGTGCCCTGCCCATCCAGAGTTGCTGTGAAAGCTTCGTAACTCAATTGGTGGGTTCACTCAGAGCCAGGGGACTCAGACAGACGGGGTGATTGCAAAAATGTGTTTCCTAGGAAACCAGAAAATCCTGAAAATGTAATCTCGCTTGATGAAAATAGTTCATTCAGTGATTTAACTACTTCCTTTAGATTTAATTTGGCCTCAATAACTTTTTTTTTAAAAAAAGTTTTTACTCTAAGTAGAAACCCCCCTCATTTTACTTTTACCTACATTTTTAAAACTATGTCACAGATAGTCCATAGGACTTGGGCCGGGATACAACAAAGGTTGCAGGACTGGAGACTGTCTTGTGCTCTCTTGACCTCCAAGACCAGTGCTGTTTGAAGGTTCAGCCTTTGTCATTACCACCTTTCAATGACTGTAAGGGATTTCACACCCTTGGCATGTAAGTACCACCTGCTTCAAGGTAGTCCCACAGCTAAACGCAATGAGATTGCTCTGCGTGCTTTGTCTCTACATTACAGAGTTGGAGGTTTCTTTAAACTCATGCATTTTTAAAAACATTTGGTTAATATTGAAAGGTCAAGGAAAACGTTTTCCCATTCTCTGCATTTAATGTCCCTTGAACAAAGGCTGGAACAAACAATTATGAGATGCAGCAAGAGATTATGAGTGTGCAATCAGTGCCTGCTTAGCAAGTCTGGCTTGGGAAGGGCTGGAAGCAGACGCCACGACTCTCGTTGTTACGGTGCTGTCTGAACAAGCTATCACATACAATATCCTTTGTTACTTTAGGACAATCCCTAATGGACTGAATCGCTACATCACTGTAATCTGATTTAAAATGAGAAATAGCCATAAACATCTGCTGCATCACCGTCCAGTTTGGCTTTACTAAACTCCTGGGTGTATTGCAACGGAGAAGCCACCATCTGTTGCCGCAGTCTTGCCCTGTCCATCTTCTGTGCTTCTACCAACAATCTCCAAGAACAAGAAAATCCATAGAATGACTCGGAGGTAAAGCAG
Organism: Leptosomus discolor; assembly: GCF_034619465.1. Lineage (NCBI taxonomy): Eukaryota > Metazoa > Chordata > Aves > Leptosomiformes > Leptosomidae > Leptosomus > Leptosomus discolor. The sequence goes on along the minus strand of NC_141398.1, from coordinate 57,944,652 downwards.
AGCTCAGCAGAAGATGTCACATTGCATGGCAGGTCAAAACATCCATGCAGTCACTCACAGCCACGCACATGCTCCCACAGAAACACATGAGTGTACTTGGAGAAGCTCTGGCTGTGGAGTCATCCCACAAACATCTGTGCTATTTGCTACACTTCCTCCTCCAAAGGATCATGGCGATATGGGTCATATTTGCAGGAAGCTAGTTGACTTTTCTGAGCTAAGAGGGGATGAGCGAAGACTGACTGTGAATCCGTACTATGACATAGGAATAAAAGCAAGACCCGTTGCTGTATGTATCGGTAAGTTCACATCATCTTCTTGCTTATTTTTCTACTGTGAAAGAAAATAAACTATAAGAGATCCATCAGAAGCTTTTCTGTCTGCTTCCAGCTATGCTGTTATAAATACCACGGATTTGGAGAACGCATAATATCTCCTGACCTTCCTAGTCAGTCTCCCACCCCAGTGAAACTCATGAGTGACAGCAGCAAGTAGCCACATAGACCACTTTTGGGGTTATGGAAGACCCTTTGCCCTGATCGGCCAAAGATTTTCCCCAGCATTTTAGTTCAGCCTCAAACATTCATTCTGAATCGCGGTGTTTTCTTTTTCCAGTGATTTTTGCCAATGACAGACCTCAAAAAGCAATCGGGGCATTACTTTGTAAAAAGAAAAACAACCCACCAAAACTCCTTGGCAAATTGTCTTCTAATAATACCCCTGTTATCTGTACACTGAATTAAGAACAAAACACGTGCATGATAGAAAAAGAGAGAAAGGAACGAGTCACTTGCCTTCGCTGTTTGGCTTCTTGTGTATTGGCTGTGTCGTGCAGAATATATTGTTCAACCCCCCCAACAGACCTAAGGGCCTTAGGATTTCAGCAGACGGTTCTCACACAGTTGTTTCAGTCTTAAAATATCTCTGCTAAGTAAATCTATGTAATCCAGTGACAGATTGGAATCTTACGGTGTAGACAGAAGAAATAATCAAGTACAGGACAGAAAATCCCAGACACCCATATGACTTTGCTGCCTGAGAAACCCGTCGGTTTCTTAAATTACACAGAACATGTCAACAAATAGCAATAATGTAGTGAACTATGGCACGGAGCGGCTTGATCCTTATTCTAACACAGTGCGTGGCTCATCCACCTCATGTCTAATCTTTCATCTTTGTGGTCAGAGAAAAACGAAGTGCAGAGTTGCCATGAGTCTTGCTGAAAGATTTTGGGGGCAACAGAGATGTGTTTCATCGCCATCCTCTCTCACTGTATAATTTTTTGGTAGTTAAGTGGGATTGGTTATGGAAGGAAGACATTTTTCCTTCTAGTTTTTCAGAGGCTGATTCTTTTTAAAAGAAGGTCTGTTTACAGATGTTACAGGTCTCTGACCTGTGGCTCACAAGTCAGCACAGCCATAGCACAGGCAAGGCCAGCAGCTCCATGCAGGGAAAGGCTGCTGCAGGGTCTGGATACCAAACTCACTCTCCCTTCCCATGGAGACAGGGCTCTGCTCCCTGCTATGTACTTTTCTCTTAATTACAGTGAAACCCAGACCACAACATTGATGTGTTTCAAACCTTACAGAAATCCTCCCTGTGTTAGTTAGCACGTGCTCCCCAAACCCTGAGGAAGACATCTGTCTTCTGTAGATGATTAAATACAGCAATGGTAACGCTGTGCAATTCAACCTCCTTCTCCACAGAAGTCGGGGGCCACCCCCAGGGAAGCTGCCTCTCTTCCTGATCACACGTGCAAGAAGAATTGAAGCTGATCTTAGCAGACTGACCTGCGAGGAGCATTTCAGCCCAAGACTCTGAAGTCTCGACTTTGCTGAAATACATAACAAAGCTCTCAAGAGCTTAATGAAGCCAAATCTCAGCCCAGTTCACCGTTTTCCAAGTCTAGGGCTACTACATCTGTCCATGATACTTGTAAACAAGAGACAGTTTCCCCCAGATAAAACATTC